>NC_082717.1:40008674-40615428 GCF_030144855.1 Hypanus sabinus
TTTGTAATCCTGAGTATTGGCTCTTTTTGTATTATGGGTATCTGGTGGTTTGAAAGTAAATGATTCTATGTGATTCTGAATTGAAAATCTATGGCTTGACAACAGGATGCTGGAGTGGAATTGTTAAATTCAAAAATTGACAGCGTCGTTTATTTAGTAACTTTGTAGTGAAGCATCATAAAATGCTTCATAGCTCCATGATCGGGCAAGAATGAGTGAGTCAAAGCTGGAGACATCGGGAGTGGGTGACCAAAGTGATGATTTTGTAAGGGTTTGTCACATTTTGTAATTGTATGAAGCAGAAAAACTCTACCTAAATGTGACAGGGAGAAAATAACGTGATTGGTGTCAAAGGGATTAGCTAGATCTATGGCTTTGACATATTTATTGCTGTGGTTTGCAAGGAAAGGAAATTTATTTCTTTAATTTATACATGTTCAAATACCACTATATCTCAGCATAATAGTTATGAACTGAAGCAGTCCAAATAAAGAGAGAAATAATGGAGGAAGAAATTGATAGATATTTATTTACCTCAGCTTATCACCTGAACAGAGGCATGTTATAGAGGCAATTCGTTCGTTCATTATGTGCCATGTTTTCTGATGTAGGTGATCACGGTCTTTCCATTTTTCTACACAAGTGGTTTGCCATTGCCTTCTTCTGGGCAGTGTCTTGGCAAGATAGGTAACCGCATCTACCATCTGCACTTTTCAGAGACTGTCTGTGGTGTCAGTGGTCGCAAAACCAGGACTTGTGATATGAACCAGCTGCTCATACAACCATCCACTACCTGCTCCCATGGCTTCACGTGACCCTTACCTGGGGGGGCTAAGCAGGTGATGCATCTTGCCCAATAGTGTCAACTCCTTTGATAGAGACATATCTCCATCCCGACACCCTATATACATAGTATTCTATATAATACAACTTCTAAATAGACATCCACAGCATAATAAATTTTAAATTGTCCCATTCAGGCCTAAATTTTTAACCACTGTAGATGTACCACCACCCTTCCATGGTGGAGACTATTATACATGTGAAATAAAATGCCATGGTTTTGAAGAAATGTTTTGTACTAGGTGTTGATGTACAGTCCAACAAAATATGATGTATATAATGCCCCTGTTTATAATGAAGGCAAAAGTTAAACCAAAGGCAAGAGTGTAGTAACATCTGCGAGAGGGCAATGTGATTTTTCTTAGACCATAAGTCATGTGAGCAGAATTAGACCACTTGGCCTATTGAGTCTTCTCTGCCATTCAATCATGGTGGATACTTTTTTTTCTCTCCTCTGTCCAACTCCCTGTAACCTTTGATGCCATGAACATATCAATCTCTGTTTTAAGTACACCCAGTGACCTGGCCTCCATAGCTGCCTGTGGTAACAAATTCCACATATTTACCACTGCTGGCTAAAGAAATTTCTCCGTATTTGTGTTTTAAGTGGATGTCCCTCTACCCTGAGACTGTGCCCTCTTGTCCTAGACTCGCTCACCATGGGAAACATCCTTTCCACATCTACTCTGTTAAGGCCTTTCAACATGCGAAAGGTTTCAATGAGATCCCCTCCTCATGCTTCTAAATTCCAGTTACTACAGGCCCACAGCCATCAAACTTTCTTCATATGTTAAGCCTTTCATTCCTGGAATCATCCTTGTGAACCTCCTTTGAACCCTCTCCAATGCCAGTGAGTGTTTTCTTAGATGTAACCCCAAACTGCTCAAGATACTCAAGGTGAGGCCTCACCAGTGCCTTATAAAGCCTCAGCATCACATCATTGCTCTTATATTCTAGACCTCTTGAAATGAATGCTAACATGGCATTTGCCTTCCTCACCACTGACTCAACCTGCACGTTAACCTTCATGGTGTGCTGCACAAGGACTCCCAAGTCCCTTTGCATCTCAGATTTTGGTATTTTCTCTCTGCTTAGAACATAGTCTGCTCATTTATTTCTTCTACCAAAGTGTATGACCATGCATTTTCCAACATTGTATTTCATTTGACACTTTCTTGCCCATTCTCCTAATCTGAGTCAAAGGTCCAAAGGTCAAATTTAATGTCAGAGAAATGTATACATCTTGAAATGCTTTTTCTTTACAAACATCCACAAAAACAGAGAAGTGCCCCAAAGAATGAACGACAGTTAAACGTGAGAACCCCAGAGTACCCCCCCAGTTCCCCCCTCCCACACATAAGCGGCAGCAAGCAACGATCCCCCCTCACCCCCACCAGCAAAAATAAATGCACATCGGTACCATCACTGAGCCCAAGCATGTGTTAAGCCATAGCAAAAACACAGACCAAAGTTACCCCAAAAGCTTCGAATTTCATCCGACAATTGACAAACCAAAGGTTCTCTCTCTCCCTGGCAAGGGAGAGGGAAGTGTCCTGCATTTTTATAACAACAACCGACTAGTTTACAATCTTAAAAGGCCGTTTCATCGCTTTTTTTGTAAAGTCCTTCTGCATCCTACCTGTTTCCTGAACGCTACCTGCCCCTCCACCAATCATCGTATCATCTGTAAACTTGGCATCAAAGCCATCTATTCCATCATCTAAATCATTTATATACTGCATAAAGAGAACTGGTCCCAACACCGACCCCTGCAGAACACCACTCGTCACTGGCAGCCAACCAGAAAAGGATCCTTTTATTCCTTCTTGCTGCCTCTTACTGATCAGCCAGTGCTCTTGCTGTGCTGGTAACTTTCCAGTAATACCATGGGCTCTTAACTTGGTAAGCAGCCTCATGTGTGACATCTTGTCAAACGCCTTTTCAGCATCGAAATATACAACATCCACTGCACTCCCGTTATCCATCCTACTTGCAATCTCCTCAAAGAATTCCAACAGGTTCATCAGGCAGGATTTTCCCCTAAGAAAACCAGACTGACTTCGCTCTATCTTGTCCTGTGTCACCAAGTACTCCATAACCTCCTCCTTAACAATTGACACCAACATGTTCTCAACCACTGAGGTCAAATGATGATTTTTGAAACATTGTCTGAAAGCTGATTGTTGATAGAATTTACAATGCCAAGCAACAAAGCGTGAGATGGGAGATATTTAAAATGTGATTGGTTCAAATGCTCTTTTGATTTTGGGTTTATAAGATACTGTACAGACATTTCTGGCTTTATGATATACCAGTCCAACAGTATAATATTGAAGTACCTTATTTATGCAGGTAACTTCAAGTTTAAATGATCTAAAAGAGGATCATTTAACTGATGTGAGCAATGATCAACAAGTTGGATACTGTATATGAGTTTGTTAATACACATAATTGTTGAGTCTAGTTCAGGAAATTCATTACTTTTATGGTTTCTTATTGAAAGTTTAAAAAGTGTTGTTTGTGCTCTTTTGGGTGAGTGGTTAGTACAAGAGAATGCAATGTACCATTAAAGGCATCTGATCTGGTGTTGAATGTGTATATCGGGGACAGGCAACCCATGAGTAGATGTAGAGTAAAGCTCCCTTTAATCACAGAATAACATACTTTTAGTACAATCTCGGAAGAGCAGTCTGCTGTGCCAATGAAGCTCTGCTTAATTTAAAATATCTTTCACCCCGTGGCTTCTTTATGAGTTGTCAGTTAATTACAAGTGCAGGACAAATTTTTTTTAAACAAGCTGTCAGTTATACTAAGATGCACTTTAACCTCAGTAATTTGGTTTTATTTCAATCCCTGAAGCCATTAACTTTGAAGCAAGAAAAGCATGGAATGAATTATACAATTAGGTAATGCAAATAATGATTTTTGAAAGGCACACGAGTAAATCTGCAGATGCTGGAAATAAATAAAAACACAAAATGCTGGCAGAACTCAGCAGACCAGACAGCATCTACGGAAGGAGGTAGTGACGACATTTCAGGCCGAAACCCTTCATCAAGAGTGAAGTATCATGGGGTGGTCGAGGGGGGATAAGAAGTGGGGGGAGGGATGAAATAGAGAGCTGGGAAGTGATAGGCTGGAGGGAAATGGGTTAGGGGGAAGGTGGAGAATTATGGGAAGTAAAAGAGAAAGAAAGGTAGGGCTGGGGGGAGATTATAGTGAGGGGAGAAAAGATAGAGAAAGAGAACCAGACTAAAATAATAGATATGGATGTGGTAAGGGGGGTCAGGGGTATCAACGGAGATCTGTGATTTGGATGTTCATGCCGGCAGGTAGGAGGCTACCTAGGCGGGAGATAAGGTATTGCTCCATCGACCTGCATGTGGCCTCATCTTGACGGTAGAGGAGGCCATGGACAGGCATGTCGGAGTGGGAGTGGTCTGTGGAATTGAAGTGTGTGGCCACAGGGAGATCCCGCCACTGCTGGAGGACTGAGCGCCGGTGCTCCCGATGTGGCCATTTATACATTGGGGAGACCCGCCGCAGACTGGGAGACCATTTCGCCGAACACTGGCACTCAGTCCTCCAGCAGTGGCGGGATCTCCCTGTGGCCACACACTTCAATTCCACAGACCACTCCCACTCCGACATGTCTGTCTATGGCCTCCTCTCCCATCAAGATGAGGCCACACGCAGGTCGATGGAGCAATACCTTATCTCCCACCTAGGTAGCCTCCTACCTGCCGGCATGAACATCCAACTCACAGACCTCTGTTGATACCCCTGTCCCCCCTTACCCCCATCCCTATATTATTTTAGTCTGGTTCTCTTTCTCTCTCTTCCCCCCCCCCCACTATAATCTCCCCCCAGCCCTACCTTTCTTTCTCTTTTATTTCCCATAATTCTCCACCTTCCCCCTAGCCCATTTCCCTCCAGCCTATCACTTCCCAGCTCTCTACTTCATCCCTCCCCCCACTTCTTATCCCCTCTCTGCCGTCCCATGTTACTTCACTCCTGATGAAGGGTTTCGGCCCGAAACATCATCACTGCCTCCTCCCATAGATGCCGTCTGGCCTGCTGAGTTCTGCCAGCATTTTGTGTTTTTATTTAATGATTTTTGAAACATTGGATTACAGATAATTAACCTGATTGAGCACCTGAGCATGACTGATTTGCTCAGCAAACAATCTATTAGTTTTAATTTGGCATTCCTGATGGAAGCAATTCTACGGTGTGGAAGTAGTGAAGCCTTAATTGATGAAGTTGATTTTGTTCCTTTTCCCTACTGGAAAAATAAATATATTTTTCTGGCATTACTGGAGTTAGATCCTCCATTTTGAATGTCCTTTGATCATGTTCCTTCTGCAGACAATGGAAGCTGCTTATTATAACAAAAGGAAAGATGCTACTCTTCCCTGGCATGTATGGTCTCTGGAAAATAAAACTGAAGACTTCAGAGCAAGATTGTGGTACCAGCGGGACAGTGCTTCACAGAAAGATGGCTAGCCCCAGCCATTTCGGACAAAAGCTACAGCTCGGATGCTTCACCATCCACTGATAAGACAGGACAGATTACTCTTTTAAAGGTAGAGGAGTATGTTTCATGTTAACTCATCATCATGCTCAGTCATGGCACTTCTGCCTCAATCCTGCTCACCTGATCTAGAACATCTAGCTGTCAAGTGTTGAGTATTTTATCTGTCGAGGGAGATCTCTCCCGTTAACTTGGTAGTAGTGAACTGTCCTTCTCAGACCAATATCAGGCAGGCATTGCAGGAGCTGAGTACCATGATCAGCAATCATGAAACAACAAACCTAATTTCAACCAGGCCAGCTCGAAGAAGTATCTAAACACTTACCACCAACATATCGCCTGTGGAACCAGAGCTGCCAACCCACTTGATTACTGTTATACCACCATTAAGATCACTTACTGTGCCATTCCATGCTCACACTTTAGGAGGTCTGATCATCTGACTGTACTTCTACTCCCAGCGTACTGGTGGTGACAGCACTGTGGTATGGACAAAGAAGTTATGGTCAATGGAGGCAGTGGAGCAACTTGCAGAACTGCTTTGCATCAGTGGACTGGACAATATTCAGGGATTCATCTTGGAATCTGAATGAATACACTGCAGTTGCTAGTGACTTCATCAAGACCTGTATGGATGAGTGTGTGCTTCAAGAACTTACCAAACATATCCAAACCAGAAGCTGTGGATGAACTATGAGATTTATAGTCTGCTGAGGTCTAGATCTGTGGCATTCAAGACCGGTGATCCAGAACTCTACAAGGTGCAGGTACAACCTACAAAAGACTATTTTGAGAGCTATAAGACAATTCTGATTAAAGTTGGATCAACATGGATTTGTGCGTGGAAGGTCATGTTTGACAAATCTTATCGAAATTTTTGAAAAGGTTACCAGGAAAGTTGACGAGGGTAAAGCAGTGGATGTTATCTATATGGACTTCAGTAAGGCCTTTGTCAAGGTTCCACACGGAAGGTTAGTTAGGAAGGTTGAATTGTTAGGTATTGATATTGAAGTAGTAAAATGGATTCAACAGTGGCTGGATGGGAGATGCCAGAGAGTAGTGGTGGATAACTGTTTGTCAGGTTGGAGGCCGGTGACCAGTGATGTGCCTCAGGAATCTGTATTGGGTCCAATGTTGTTTGTCATATACATTAATGATCTGGATGATGGGGTGATAAATTGGATTAGTAAGTATGCAGATGATACTAAGATAGGTGGTGTTGTGGATAATGAAGTAGGTTTTCAAAGTTTGCAGAGAGATTTAGGCCAGTTAGAAGAGTGGGCTGAAAGACAGCAGATGGAGTTTAATGCTGATAAGTGTCAGGTGCTACATTTTGATAGGACTAATCAAAATAGGACATATATGGTAAATGGTAGGGCATTGAGGAATGCAGTAGGACAGAGTGATCTAGGAATAATGGTGCATAGTTCACTGAAGGTGGAATCACATGTGGGTAGGGTGGTGAAGAGAGCTTTTGGTATGCTGGCCTTTATAAATCAGAGCATTGAGTATAGGAGTTGGGATGTAATGTTAAAATTGTACAAGGCATTGGTGAGGCCGAATTTGGAGTATTGTGTACAGTTCTGGTCACCAAATTATAAGAAAGATGTCAACAAAATAGAGAGAGTACAGAGGAGATTTACTAGAATGTTACCTGGGTTTTAGCACCTTAGTTACAGAGAAAGGTTAAACAGGTTAGGTCTTTATACTTTGGAGCGTAGAAGGTTGAGGGGGGACTTGATAAGAGGTATTTAAAATCATGAGGGGGATAGATAGAGTTGATATGGATAGGCTTTTCCCATTGAGAGTAGGGGAGATTCAAACAAGAGGACCTGAGAGTTAAGGGGCAAAAGTTTAAGGGTAACACGAGGGGGAACTTCTTTACTCAGAGAGTGGTAGCTGTGTGGAACGAGCTTCCAGTAGAAGTGGTAGAGGCAAGTTCGATTTTGTCATTTAAAAAAAATTGGATAGGTATACAGACAGGAAAGGAATGGAGGGTTATGGGCTGAGTGCAGGTTGGTGGGTCTAGGTGAGAGTAAGCATTCGGCACGGACTAGAAGGGCCGAGATGGCCTGTTTCCGTGCTGTAATTGTTCTATGATTATATGGAAGTTGGAGATGGAATCAAAGCAAGTTAGCTCTGGCAGGGTTTGCAGGCCATAATTCCTACAAAGTGAAATCTAAAATCATGAAGGGCTGTGATGCCTTAGTCCCAGATGAGCGCAAAGCTTTTAAGGACACTTTTGAAAGGGAGAATAAAACTGCACCTCTGCGAATCTCTGCAGCATCTGATGACCCTGTGATCTCGGTCTTGGAGCACTTTTCAAGGGGGTGAACCCTTACATGGTCCTGATTGTACAGCTACAAGATTATTCTTGGAATAGCCCAAAAGTTGAAAATAACAAGTGGATTCCAGCCTCATGTTCATTCCTAGTATTTTATAGCAGAGTGAGTTGTGTGGAGATGGTAATTTTCCATTTTTCTAGGCATTGAGAAATAAGCAAATAAAAATGACAAAAGTTTTCTGAAAATCCTTCAAAATATGATAAATAATAGTATTGCACTCAACACAGTGAAAACATTCTGGAGATGCTTCCAGTTATCAGTGGTGTTATTGGAATCTTACGTTTTCAAGCTGGAGACTGGGCAAGTTTTATTCGTATTTGGAAAATAGCTCAAAGCAAATTGAATTTTCCAACCTTTGACATTGATTCCTGAAATTATAAATTATGTTAATGATTCTTTTTTTTTGATACATTTTCCAATTCTGCCCTGATTGCATTGACAGAACTGACGAAAACCTGGATCTTGTGCATTGAACTATAGTGGCAATGGTTTTGTACAACTCATTTACCTCTCCTATCCTTTATAAAATTGGAAATTATCTAGTGGGGGAAAAGGTATAATCCACAAATATTGCATTTCAGAGCTGTTGTTATAGAAACATAGAAAACTTACAGCACAATACAGGCCTTTCAGCCCACAATGCTGTGCCAAACATGTACTTACTTTAGAAATTACCTTAGGTTACCCATGGCCCTCTATTTTTCTAAGCTCCATGTATATTTAGGATTATGAAATGTGGATTACAAGTTCATTACTTGTTCCAGAATATTTAAATGTCTCCTGTCATACCTGTAAAATGATACTAAATATATTGCTATCTAAATGGCAATGAAATATTGACAAGGAAAATGGAACTACTATGAAGCTTAAAAGTTGAAAGTGCAGTGCTTCTGGAATTAGCATTCAGAGAGCATTTGTGGGAATGAATGTACTCGTTGAATCATCTCCAGAAGGGTCAGTATGTGCTGTTTTTGAAAGGTGACAATGGCATAATGCGCTCTTGGTGGCTGAATGAATGTGAGCAATATGGCCATGTCAGGCAGGCTGCCTGGATGTCTTTATAAACTGGGAACTTTTGATTACTTTTTTTTATGATTGGGCTTTGACTATTGTAACGGATCAGCACTTTTTGGGGAATTAGCACTCTGTGAGCACTACCAGGGGCCAATATAGAGGAGCCCAGTAACAGAAAGTGTTCATTGTTGCCTGAACAAGTTACACTGTAGTCCAGACTGAGTTAGCACTTTCTATTAGTAATTGTTGCCTGTGGTTATCCCCTGCCTTTTATTTCCTGACATGTGTGGATTTCTGCTTAGCTGCCTGAGCATATTGGAAACCCTCAGCAATGCAGGGCTTCTAATGACCCACTGGATAAATCCAGCCCTGGAAGTTTTTTGATGGCTTATAAAGCCCAGACCCAGCTTTGCCAGCTGTCAAGACAAACAGACAGGCCATTATAGATTTTTTTAAAATGAATTAAAAATTATGATCTAGGTTTACTTTACTGTGAAAGTATTGGAGACTTGGAGAACTGGTGAATAAAGCATCAATAGACTTCAAGAATATAGGGCCAAGCTGATAGACGCGACAACATAATTCAAATTTAATGCAGAAAGTTGTCACAAACACCAGAAAATCTACAAATGTTGGAAATCCAAGCAACACACACAAAATGCTGGAGAAACTAAGCAGGCCAGGCAGCATCTTTGGAGAAGAGTAAACAGTTGATGTTTCAGCCCCTCATCAGAACCGACATACTGTAGCTCATGTAACAAAAAGTGTTCAGAGTTGCCCGGACAAGTTACACGGCCCTGCTGAAGGGTCTCGGCCTGAAACATTGACTGTACTCTTTACCACAGATGCTGCCTAGCCTGCGGAGTTCCTCCAGAATTTTGTGTGTGTTGCAGAAAATGTGTAGTTTTATATTTTGGCAGAATGAACGAGAGCAGTGAAAGCAGGAGAGCACAACCAAACATTTTACAAGCACAGATGCATCTGGGGATATTAATCAATAAAAATGGCAGGGCAGCACAATTGTGAAAGCATTTTAAAAATATGGAACTATGGGCTTTATAGGTATATGCATAGATTAAAAGGACAAGAATATTTTGCCTATTTCTAGGCATCACACTTAAGCAAAGTAAGAGGGTGTGATAGATATGCATTGTTTTTTTTTCTCTCTGCTAAGCTTAGTTTGCTAACACAGTACCTGAATCTTCAAGGGATAGTTTCAAAGAGTTGTTTTTGAGTAACTTAAATTCCCAACCAGTTTTCCTTTGTTCAGTTTCTTGTCATAAACAAGAGCCTGTCATTAATTCTTAATGTAAGTTGCAAGAAATAATCAATCTGTACATAAAAGAACAGCTTTGCGAACAGACAGCACTGTCTATAGAGCACAAACTGCTGGCCATCAGCACAGGGTTGGGTTTTCAAGAGATGTAGTGTAAGACAATGGGGTTATGTTCATTGGGCCTGCATCAAACCAGACAACATTGGATAAGTTACTTTATTCAAGGAAGCGTGCAGGCCAGTCTGATACTATCACTTAGCACATCAAATAGCTGATCCATTAATAGTTGGGAGATCTGTGTACTCAGAGTGCGAGCACTCACAGCATTAATTTTAGGGTGTCTAGGACTCTTTCCCCAGAAGTTTTTAGACCATATGTGTGAACTTCTCAGCAAAATTATCTGAAAAAATGTCACGTGTGAAGTTACCAATTATAAGTGTAAGAGAGTGGTTAGGCTTGTTAGAAATAGTCAAGGAATGACAAGAAAAATGACTGAAAGATGGAGTAACTGGAATCAAATCCTCTGCCTTTGATTTCTGTGATAGATTATTCATTTGTCCACAACTCATTGTTATCTCTTTTTATTTTATAGGAAACCCTGTGTGTTTTAGAAATTGTTTGAAATTTGGAAGACTTTTATAGAATAGAAATCCTCTGAGTTTTAAATGTGTTTTGACAATTTTATGTAAATTTAAACATGTATCACTAAAATGAACTGTGTTAAATGCTACTTTGTTAGCTGGGAGTATCTCCTCCTTAGTAAGGAGTGGTGCCCCATGCTCAAATGTGGGTATTGGCAGCTGAACTCGGTGTAGAAAATGAAATTATCTAGCCTTTGAAGAACAGGTGGCTGTGGCACTTTAGTAAGGCCACCCAGAGCTATCTACTGTATATCAGATTGGGTGTTAAGATCTTTGAGTTCAGAACTTCACGGACAGCAAACCCAATACCATCACAAGAGATAAATGACCTGGGTTGTGTAGTCAGACTGGAATTGTGTACAAGAGTGAGATATGCCAACTAGTGGAATGGCGCCACAGCAACAATCTGGCACTCAATGTCAGTAAGACAAAAGAACTGATTGTGGATTTCAGGAAGGGCAAGACGAAGGAACACATACCAATCCTCATAGAGGGATCAGAAGTGGAGAGAGTGAGCAGCTTCAAGTTCCTGGGTGTCAAGATCTTTGAGGATCTAACTTGGTCCCAACGTGTCGATGTAGTTAGGAGGCAAGACAGTGGCTATACTTTATTAGGAGTTTGAAGAGATTTGGCAAGTTAACAAATACACTCAAAAACTTCTATAGACGTACCGTGGAGAGCATTCTGACAGGCTGCACCACTGTCTGGTATGGAGGGGCTACTGCACGGGACTAAAAGAAGCTGCAGAGGGTTGTAAATCTAGTCAGCTCCATCTTGGGTACTAGCTTACGAAGTACCCAGGTCATCTTTAGGAAGCGGTGTCTCAAAAAGGCAACGTCCATTATTAAGGACCTCCAGCACCCAGAACGTGCCCTTTTCTCACTGTTACCATCAGGTAGGAGATACAGAAGCCTGAAGGCACACCATCAGCAATTCAGGAACAGCTTCTTCCCCTCTGCCATCCAATTCCTAAATGGACATTGAAACTTTGGGCACTGCCTCACTTTTTTTTAATATACAGTATTTCTGTTTATGCACTTTTTAAAATCTATTCAATACACGTAATTGGTTTACTTGTTTATTTATTATTATTTTAATTTTATTTATTACTGTTATTTTTTTCTCTGCTAGATTAAGTATTGCATTGAACTACTGCTGCTAAATTAACAAATTTCACATCACATGTCGATGATAATACTGTAAATCTGATTCTGAATTGTAAGTGCTTCTCGTTAAAGATGCTGCATGGCCTGCTGTGTTCCACCAGCATTTTGTGTGTGTTGTCTGAATTGTAAGGGTTGGTTTTGGAATAGATGACATTGGAAGACAATTTAAAATTACATACTTCATGTTCTACACAAATACACTGTGAAAAACTGTTTGCGTTGGTGAAAGGTTTAGAGCACATAAAATAACATGGCTAAAATCTACAATGTGTTGGCAGGGTAGCATAGGGGGCTGATTCAATCATAACATTTAAGAAAGAAATGGACAGGTATAACATATATATGTATAAGATGATGAGATGCATTGATTTTGTGGATAGTCAGAGGCTTTTTCCCAGGGCTGAAATGACTAACATGAGAGGGCACACTTTTAAGGTGCTGGGGAGTAGGTACAGAGAAGGTGTCAGGGGTATGTTTTTTACGCAGAGAGTGGTGAGTGTGTGGAATGGGCTGCCTGCTACAGTGGTAGAGGCACCTTAGGTAATTTCTAAAGTAAGTTCATGTTTGGCACAGCATTGTGGGCCAAAGGTCCTGTATGGTGCTGTAGGTTTTCTATGTTTCTAAGTACACAAAAAAGAAACAAAATAAAGGAGATATTAGGAAAGAATAGGTCTTGCTTGCTGTTTCATCAAGCTGGTACATATTTGATGGAACCAATGGCATCTTATGATGTGCCTCCTGCAATTCTGTGAAATAATCAACAAAATATTCAGAAGGTTCCTTTAAATCATTAGAAGCATTGAACAAACCACAATTAATTAAATTGAAGGATCTTCCTTTATAGCCTGCAGCCACTTTACCTCAGTGATATCAATTAGGTCATGGATCCTGAACCAATTCCAGACTGGCACATGCTGGGAGAGTAACCTATGTTTTTTCACACTGGTAAACACTGGGAATTGCAGCAAGAACGAGCTCTGCAGCTATAATCCTTGGGGAGGTCAAGTATTTAGAAAGTTGCAATTTGGTAGCAAAATCTTGGCCATTGGCATTATTTGTTAGGTAAAACTAATTTGCTTTTTGCTTACTTCAGACTTAAATTTAAATACATTCTTGTTCTAACCCGAATAAGTACATACGCTGTCACCTTATGCTAACCTCACTGAGATAGATAACATCATTTGCGGCCCTAATCTTCAACTGGATATGTTTCCAAGGGTATCATGTTGATCATTTGGAGATGGAAAAGACTCATTTTTATACATTTCATAACCTAAGAATATCTTCAAAATGCATTTCTGAAAATTAAATAAATGCTCTTGAACAGTAGTCCTTGAAAATAGTTCCTTAAATATGTAGATAGGAATGCAATGACTTCGAGAGGCTTTGGTTGCAGTTCTAATTGCAAACTGAATAGTGAATATATTTATGAAGCTGGAGGAGATTTCAGGATAGGAAGAGTTTGTTGAAGTTTATTGTGAACAGCAGTACAACTCTGACTTTTAAAAGTTCAGTAACCACTACAACTAATACAATATAAGGCACTGAAAGTTTTACAAGGAATTACAAAAATATGTAAAATAACAGAAAATGAAATTTCTCTTTGCTCTTAGCAATCTTAACTTAATTTCATCTGCAAACTTGTTGACCAAGCCTTGGTGTGCATTTGCATCCAAGTCATTGATATAAATAATGAATAACGAGGATTGAAACACTGACCACTGCAGACCCCTCTCGTCACTGGCCTCCAGTCTGAGAAACAACCTTCAACTACTGCCCTCTGTTTCCTACCTCTGACTAATTTTGAATTCACCTAACTCTCCCCGGATTCCATGGGACCTAACCTTCCAGACCAGCCTACCAGGCAGCACCTAGACAAAGGCCTTGCCAAAGTCCAGATAAACAACATCTACCGCCCTACCTCATCTATGTTTTTAGTTACATCTTCAAAACAATTCTCTGAGGGATTTGTCAAAAATGACTTTTGGTCATGCTGACCCTCTGAATCAGTCTGTCTGTCCATGGGCTGTCAGATCCTGTTCTTCAGAATTCTCTCCAGTAAAGGTGGCGCTGGCATACATCAGCGACTCTCTATGGGCTACAGAAAATTTTTTTAAATATACTTCTTTTGAACTAATTTCACTGCAATCTGCAGCATGTAAATTTCCTCTTAATTATTATAAAATTACATCAATGATCTTCAGATCTCACGATTGATGATCGAATGCGGAGAAGAAGTAATGAGCTCCAGCGGAGCGAGAGCGGTGCCTTTAAGGGTCAACTACGGCAGGAGAGGCAGTATTCAAGCCAGGTTGAAGCACAGAGGGATGAGGCCTCCTCTACCCAACATCTTGTTGGCGACTGTGCAATCGCTGGAAAATAAGATTGATGGCAAGGCTGCTGTATCAGAGTCAGATCTCAATTGAAACTTGATTAGCAGTGAATATACCGGATGTAGCAATCCGGCTGGAAGGTTTTACAATTTTCAGGATGGATTGAACTGTGGATCTGATGAGGAAAAGTGGCGACATGTGCTTTTTAGTCAATTCTCGTTGGTGTATGAACATTGGGGTTATGTTGACTCCTTGTTCCCCTGACTTAGAACACCTAATGATTAATTGTAGACCATTCTATTTGCCTCAGGAATTCCCATCCATGATTCTGACCGCAGTTTCCATACCACCAGCGGACAATTATAAGCAAGCACTTGTGAAACTACATGATGTCATCGACAGGCAAGAAATAGCCCAACCCCATGCATTTTAAATTATAGTGAGTGACTCCAACCAGGCATGTTTGAAGAAAATCCTGCCCAATTATCACCAGCATATAATCAGCATGCAAATCTAGTTCCAACACACTAGACCATGATAAGGAATGCCTGTTGTTCCTTCCTGAGACTGCATTTTGGCAAATCAGATCATTTGGCTGTACTCCTGCTACCTACATACATGCAGAGCATAAAGATCAAGGCTTCAGAGATCAAGACAACTAAAAGGTGGTTGCAGGAGGCAGAAGGAGAATTACAAGATTGTCTTGAATCAGTGGACTTCGCTATGTTCAAGAATTCATCTGAAGATCTGAATGACTACACCAGGATTGTAACAGACATTATTAAAACAGGTGTAGATGAGTGTGTTCCCATGAAATTGTTCAGGCTTTACCACAATCAGAAGCTCTGCATGAACCATGATATTCAAAATTTGCTGAGAGCCAGATCAGAAGCATTCAAGTCTGGAGATCAAGAATGCTATAAGAGATGTGGGTATAATTTCCAGAAAGCCATCTTTTGGGCAAAGTGGAGATTCTGGACTGGACTTGAATGCCATAACCTCCCACAAAGTTAAATCTTGTGACATAGGGGACAGCAGTGTGCTGCTTCCAGATGAGCTCAGTGCCTTCTATGCTTGTTTCAACAGCCAGATCAGGGAGGATCCATTGTCTACTGATGATCCTTTGCTCTCAGTATCTGAAGATGACATGTCGGCTGGCTTCAAGAGATTGAATCCAAGAAGGCATTAAATCTAGATAGAGTACCTGGCCAAGAACTGAAGACCTGTGCTGACAAACTGGCTGGTGTCTTCACAGATATCTTCAACCTCTTGCTCTGGAAGAGTGTGAATCATACCGGTGCTAAGGAAGAGCATGGGAACCTGCGTCAATGACTATCACCCAGTGGCATTTACATCCATGGTGATAAAGTGTTTTGAGAGGCTGGTGTTGAAGCATGTCAGCTCCTAGCTGAGTGGTGACTTGGATTCACTCCAGTTTGTTGACTGAAACACCAGGTTTACAACAGATGCCATCTCATTAGCTCTTCACTCAACCCTGGAACATCTGGACAACAAAGGTGCATACATTAAGATGCTCTTTATCGATTACAACTCAACATTTAATATTAGCATCATACCGTGGTCTCACTTTAAAGGACTCTTTATTTTGTTATTTCATGCTCTTGCTATTTATTGCTATTTATTTATATTTGCCTTTGCTCAGTTTGTTGTTCATTGATCCTGTTTACAGTTATTGTTCTATAGATTTGCTAAATATGCTCACAGGAAAAAGTATCTCCAGGTTGTATGTGGTGACATGTATGTACTCGTAATAAATTTTTCTTTGAACTTCCCAACACTGATGTCAGGTTGACTGGCCTGAAGTTTCCTGGCTTGTCCTTGTTACCCTTCTTAAACAAAAGAACAAGATTAAGCACCTTCCACTCTTCCGGAACTTCATCAGTGACTAATAATATAATAAATCTTTGCAAGAGCCTCTGAAATTTCTTCTCTAGCTTCCATCAAAATTGAAAGATGCACTCAGTCTGCCCTTGAGGATTTCTCTATCGTAACACATGTTAAGGCTGCGTATGCTTCCTCCCTGGTATAATGAATGGCCTCTAAAACTTCTCCACTTGTTTGCCTTATCTCTTCAGCAAACATGGTTTTCTCCTCAGTAAGCACAGAGGAGATGTATATTTTTAAAATATCCTGCCCATCTCCTGTGGCTCTAGACAGAGACAATCCCTGGTGGTCTTTAAAGAAACCTACCAGCCACCCTTTTACTCTTAATAGCTATGGAACCTCTTGGGATTTTCCTTAACCTTATGTGCTAGATCTATCTTGTACCTTTTCTTTCCTCTCCTTATTTATTTCTTAAGAAAATTTTTAATCTTTTTTATTGTCATCAAGGGATTCACTTCCCCCAATATTCCAAACCCAATGTATGTTCCCATCTTTTTCTTCACCAGATCAGATCCGATCTTTTTCTTGATCAGCTAAAATCCGTTAAACTTTTCAGGTTTACTCCTCACCCAAACGGTATCATGTTGTCTCTCAATGCTTGATGTCACGCTCTTTTAAGCTGCCCACTTGCCTTTCAATCCCTTCAAATGGGCCAACCTAGTTGACCCCTGCTGGACCCTGCCCAGCTCCCCCAGTTCAGTTCAGGAAGCCGTAGACCTGTCCTATCCTTTTCCAGCACTGTCTGCCTTGCTCCCAAAGAGGAGGACAGTTCCTTTGTTTTGCTGACTTTGAGGTGAAGGTTGATATCTTGACACGTTGACATAACACTTTCTGTCTCCTTCCTCCCAAAAGTATTTTTAAAGATGCACACCAAGATTAATTTTTAAATGGCATTTGTTTTCTAGGAGTTAATTGCATTCCTTTATTTGGGTTTTGGTTGCTGTATTATTTGATCAAAGTCCTTTATTTTAACCCTACAGCAAGCTGTTGCTTTCATCTTATTTCAACTGAAAATTTGAATGACATTTTGCAAGATAAGCTCCAATGTCCTTGTGGAGTGGTCATAGCTAATATTAAACATTCATTTTACTTCATTGATAATATCGAGGCTTAGCTGTTTTTTATGTCATAAGGTGTTTCCTTGCTGGGTTTTAAAAAGTTTCATGGAAAATAAGTAATTATCCATTTCAGATCACAAGAAGACACCAATATGAAAGGCCCAAGCTTTGCTCTGTTAACTTGAAATGATCAAAATCTCTGTTCTCTCCATTGATTCTACTATGCTTTGAGGCCAAATGTTGTTTGATAACATTTGACTACTATATTTTGAAATATATTGCTTTATTAAAGGTGCCATTTAAGTGAAATGTTGCATTTGTCTAACTGGATTTTGAGAGAGGAACAGTTGAAATAAAAATAATTTGTATATTTTTTTTCCAAGGTGGCCTTGGGTTTGCTCATACATTATTCTTCTATCTGAAGTATCTGCTGCTTTATGGCATTCCATCAATTATCATGTATCTGGATGGTATTGAAGCACCAAGATTGCCAAGGTGCACCAGCAGCCTGTACAGTTTTACAGGAACATGGAGGTAAATTATATACAGCACTTTTTTTTTGTTGAAAGTGAAGATTAGGAATGAAATGATGTTCTTGTTGAGGCAGTGCTTCATTCACTCTATCGTCCTTTAACGCAAGGCTGGACCTTGCTGATGGAAGGTACAAATGAGAGTCCTCAGATGTATCTGAAGTATTGTCCAGTGATGATGTGATGTTGACTCTGAACGAGATGAGGAGATATTAGGGAAAATTGCTAAAATATTAATAGGGGAAGAGGCTTTAAGGAATTGAAGGAAGAACCAGTTAAAGAGGTAGATATTGAGAGGGGAATCCCATAGCTTAGGGTCTCATCAACAAAAAGCATGACTGGTGATGGTGAAGGAATTAAATTCTGCAGATGTCAATGTTCAGAGGTGGAACAGATTACAGAAGTAGGGATAGGTGAAACTAGGAAAGAGTTTGGAAAACAAATATTTTGAGAATTTCTAATTCCAGGCAAGAAAAGTGAATCAACTGTTTTGAATGGGGAGCTGTAAGGAGAGTAGGAACCTATTAGTCGTCATTGATAAGATCAATGATAGTATTGGATGGGGAGATAATTGGAGAGGTGTTTATGATCATGGATTGTTAAGAATTGTATAGTTCTATCAGGTGTCCTTTAGCCTCCAATATTCCAGAGCAGGGGTTCCCATCCTTTTTTCTGCCATGGACCAATGTCATTAAGCAAGTGGTCTGTGGACCCCAGGTTGGGGACCCCTGCTCTTGAGTAAATATCCCAAGTTTTTCCAATTAACACATGCTGACTAATCCAGCCAGCTTCCTGGTAAATGTCTTCTGTGCCCTTCTAATGCCACCGTTTCCTAATGGGATTACCAAAGTTTTGTTCAATACTCCAGATGTGGCCAACTGGAACTTTATAAATCTGAAACAAAGCTTCCTGACTCTTGACATCAAAGCAGACATAATTCAATTAGAATTCTCTCTCTCTCTCTCTCTCTCTCTCTCTCTCTCCCTCTCACAACATGGGATCACACTAGCTATTCCCCAATCTGCAGGGACCATTTTTGAAGATAATAGTGGCAGCATCCACTCTTGCGATAACTAGCCTCTTTCAAAAAGGTAGAACATCGGGTCCTCAGGAATCAGTGGAATTTTGGAAAAAGGTGTCTATCCCAAGCGATGATGGTGACTTCAGAATGAATATTTCCTTGCTTATAAGCAGCAAGTTGTAATTTCAACATAATTTATTGAAGGCATTGCTTGAAAAGGAAAATTTGTGCATTTGTCAGTTCAAACTAGTTATCACAATGCTCCGTGCTAGCCCAGTATCAGTTGCCTGCATTCAAAAGCAGTCTCCTGATGATCACTCCTCAGCCGACACAGGTGGGCTGTGAATACCTCATCGCAGCTGCAGCCCCTTTGAGTCAATGACCCTTAGAAAGAGAGAGATCTTGATTGCCTGTTCATTGTGCAATTGCAGCTGTAGCTGCTTCTGCTGAAAATGCAAGTACATTTCAGAGTGGTGTGCTCTCCACTCAAGTAGTTGGTAGCCTTCTGTGTAACCAACAGTGTTTTGTTCTTTCAAAGTGTCTCTTTTTGGTCGCAACTTCAAAGGAAGCTGTGTAAGTAGAATCTGCTAACTGCCAAAGCGGTATGAGTGCACGTATTCACATGTAAGGACTCATGCAAATTTGATAATTCCTACCTAATGCTCTGAATGTGAAATTAATTGATTTTAATTTAAATATATTCATCCCCACTCTGTCAGCCCAGCATATTTCTCTGAACTCTACCTCCTCAACTCCCCACATTTTTTTTGCTATCCCCTCATGTTTTCTCACATGCCTTCTCTGTCTTTTCCCGTTTCTTCCACACTGCCTTTCTGTCCATTTGGCCTTTTAACCCATCTTCTTGTTCTCCCAGCATTCTGTCCCTCCCTCTCCATTGTCTTTCTGTGTAGTTGGACTGCTAGTCTCAGCAATTATGAAAGGGTAAGAAAGTAAAAAAAAAAGTTAGAGTGCAGTCAGTTGTTTTGTGTTGTTTCCAGGTAGTCTGCTTACTCCTAATGCCCACAGATCTTGGTTTCACTCTTCTACTATTTCTATGAGTCTGTAAACTATTTACCATTAGCCAGAGAATTTGTTCTAACTCTAGATTCTGCAGACAGAATAGCAGAGGTGTTCAGCAGGGAAGTCTCCAGTTTATGCATAATCCTCTTTGGAGAACTCTATACATTAGCATAGGCACAGCTGTCAGGTCCAATAATGGCAACTTTAGGTGTAATGTACGCTTCAGACAGTGCCAGTTCTGCATTCTGGGACATCTGGATGCAAGTAATTCCCATTAACAACCGTACATTGCCACTTAAATTGTAGGCTAGTTGTTTCATCCTTAAAGATTTAATGGAACTATAGGAGTTTGAATAATTTAACAAAACATCTTGAGAGTGACTCTTGAAGTTCATTCTATTCTAAATTTATCTTAATTGTTGTTTTTCCCACTCCAGGGAGTTCGATGTTGGACTACACCGCTGGCTGGTTAGGTAAAGTACAACTTTTTAATTTGTATTATCTGTCAACTGACAAATTTCTTGTCCTTTTCAATTAGTGGGTTCTGGAAAATGTGGATTCACATCATACAAGTCTTTTTCTTTCAGTTTTATGTAATGCATTGTGATGCTCAATCAAGTGAAAATTAACTGTCTAATTTTCAAATCAGAAAGCTGAAAACTGTCTTTTTAATGTAATGCAGCAAGTCATTATTTGAATTGTATAATGTTGAATTTCCTGTGAATGTAGTTTCAGGTACGTTATTTTTTGAATGTGCAGCCCTATTAGCCAAGATGTTTTCTCAGTCACATTGCATTTCACTCACAATAAAGTTGATTTTGCAGGGTCAAACGCTGATACTTTGGCCTGTGCCCCTGTGCTGATGTTGTCTTTTTCTATTGGAATGTTTGTCAGTTTATTCCCTGTGAAGTCCATCCTTTGCAATTACTTGACATGCCAAATTTGCCCTTGTACATTCAAGGAATGCGGTGAACGCACAAGCTGATTTTGACCTTTATTTGAATATTTCTTGTATTGCTGTGAGGTGTTCAATATTTCGAAGCTTCTATAAATTGGATGGGATGCAGTGCAGATTTAAGTGTTTGTATATTCAAGGAGTACTGGTCAAAAGCCTACGTGATGCAATCTGCTCTTCTAAACTGAAATGTTCAGCTAATTTTTAATTTTTTTTAAAGAAAATTACATAAAATGAATAGAATAATAGAGTAATGAAAATTAATATTAGCCCTCCCCCCTTCCCTTAACCCTCCCCTCCTTAACATCCCTGTCGAAAGAAAAGAGAGAAGAAAGAAAGAAGGATTGCCTGGTTATCAGAGGATCCCCACATGCTCCATGGAGTTCAAAATAACTTTAGTATATATCTTTATTTTTTCCCCAAATAACTAATAATTTTATCTTCAAAGGACCTATATATTTAATCCTATCTTTTGTAGATAAGGGTGCCAAATTTTCAAAAATACATCCGTTACGTACCCCATAACTGGGTCACTTACCAGCAAAGATAGAGAGGTCCGTTGAAGTCTGATGATACTATTTTTAACAGTATTTATTGATAAAAATACACAAATAATATCAATGCAAACATACAGATAATATACATCGTCAATACTAAGTCTAAAAGCGCGGGTATAAAAATAATCACTAAGAAATAGCTCTGTTGTTGTCTAGGGGATGATGTATTGTCCGATGGAAATATAAAAGTCACTCAAGTTCATGCAGGCTGCAGCCTTTGGTTGGAGTCGAGAGAGAGTTTAAAACTTGCCCATTCCTTTTATGATGTCAATCCTTCGAGAGTCGTTGGGGCTGATTTCTCCTTTGTTTTAGCTAAAGCTGTTCTTCTGTGGTAAGGCCCACCAATTCCGAGGCAAATGGAAAAGGACGCACGTGGGCTTTTCCGCCGGCTGTCGCTATTACGGGATTTCTAGTGTTTCTTCTGGTGCGTCTAAAGGGGCCGTTCCCCAGACCCTCTTTTATCCTGACTCACAGGGTCTCAGATGTCAATCAGGTTGGGAGGACGCCACCCCTCAACCAGCCCACTTTTGGTCATTCCCTGAGGGCTTCAAATAAATAGCACAGTACTCAATACACAATTCCGTCTCCAAGAGACAATGGCCGTTTCCCGTGGCTTTGTATCGCTGAGGGGTCAGGACATTCCAAACCCCTTTGTGGATTCTGCGTGTCTTTCCCTCATTTCCTGGGTCTCCTGACCCGAATTAATAGCGATCTTGCGATTCTCAAAAAGGAGGGGGGCTACTTTGGACCCTTCAGCCACTCAGAGTTGGGGCACAGGCGTAACACATCATATTCATTTCTTAAATTATAAGTAATTTTTTCAAGTGGAATGCAGCTATATATTTCATTATTCCAACGGTCCATAGTTAAGTATGAATCTGCTAGCTTTTTGGGCTACTGCCAATGTAATTTTTATAATTTTTTTCTGATATTTATTCAATTTAGCTTTCGGTATTATCCCTTCAATATCGCCTAATAAAAATAATATTGGGCTCTGTGGAAGTTGTATTCCAATAATTTGTTCCAGTAAAAGTCTTAGATTTATCCAAAAAGGTTTAATTTTAAAACAAGACCAAGTAGAGTGTAAAAAAAAAGTACCGATTTCTTGATTACATCGGAAACATTGGTCAGATAAATTTGGTTTTAATCTATTTATTTTTTGTGGTGTAATATATAATTGATGTAAAAAATTGTATTGTACCTATCTAAGTCGGACATTTATTGTATTTGTCATACTTTCAAGACAGTTTTGACCAATTTTTTCATCAATCTTAATATTCAAATCAGTTTCCCACTTTTGTCTTGACATGAATTCCTGCTTTAATTGTCTGTTTTTGAATCAAATTATACATACAAGACGTAAATTTTTAAATTTTTCCTTTTTGAATTAAGCTAATGTGAAGTACATTGTGCATTGGCTGAATGCAAAAGCTGGACTCCAACAGTAATGTAGAGTAAAATCTAGATTGCTGCTCAAAGCTGACTGGAAATTAACAGGTTTTGTATTTCCAGGAGTCCTGAAGGCAATCAAGACACCTGGGAGTAGTGGAGTGTAACTTTAATGACTTGGTTGCAATGTTACATGTTTGGTGAACATGTGCAAGTGGTATACTGTATTGGTTTATCATTATCACATGTAATGAGGAACAGTGCATGCCATCCATGCAGATTATTTCATTACAACAGTGCACTGCTGTAATTCAGGGGAAAACTATTACAGAATGCAGAATGTAGTGTTATAAACACAGTGCAATTGAGGGAGACGATAAAGTGCAAGGCCATCTTATTGTCATAGAAATAAGGTGTAAAAGAGGAAGAAGTTTATAGTAGAATTAATGAGTAGATCTGCAGAGAAAAGCTTGCAAGCTCCAGTGCCATTGATTCTTATTAATGTTAAAGCTATAGAAAACAAGCAGCTTGCCACTGTTTTGAAGGAGTTCTAGATCAGTAAATACCTTTTCAAATACCATGACTCTTCAAACTGTAATCTCTTTAACCTCGAGCAATCTTTAATTCACCATTTGAGCAGTGAACTATGAATAAGGACTCTCACCTTACATCCATTTGACCTACATCACATTTCACTGTTTTAACACTTAATACAGTCTCAACCATAAAACACAGCAAACATGCAATACCAGGGAGCCATATTGTCTATATTGATCACACAGCATACATAGATACAATTCTTAGCTCTTTCAGGACTAGATGATGCAAAATCAGAAAAAGCAGCAGTTACGCAGAGTCCATAAAGAAACTGGTTTTGACAATTATTAGGATACCTGTAGAGAATATGGCCAGAAGTGAGGCTAAGGATGACATAATCTCCTTCCTCATCTTGCTTCTCACATTTTGTCTTGCTCATCCCACTTTTCCCCCATCACTCCCACCATCCAATCTTGCATTTGACACCTTCAAACTCCACAATGGCCAGATAGGGCAGGAATACAAGGAGGTCAACATTCTATTCCAAACTGTCGCACCATGAAGAGTTGGCACTTAAAGAATAACACAAAGATAAGCTCTGGACATGGGTTGCCAACAGCCTGGCTGGTGGTGAAGTGAGTCAGTCATCAGCTTCCTAGACAGTATGTTAGCTTATGTGTTCTCTTGCGGAAAACTCTGTTGATGGTTTGATTAGTGTTGGCAATGAGGTTCTTGGTGTATTCGAAAACCTGCTAGAGAGCTTGCCTTCGTTTACAGATTCTGGCACTAATTTTAGATTCAGATTTACTTATCACATGTACATCAAAGCGTACAGTGAAATTGGTTGTTTGCATTTATAATCAGCACACCCAAGGATGTGTCTGGGGGCAACTTAAGAGTGTCATCACACATTCAGTGCCAAAGTAGCACACTGACAATATTCCACAGACCATAAAACATCAGAGCAGAATTTGACCTTCTAGCCAATGAGTCTGCTCTGCCATTCCACTGTGGCTGATTATTTTCCCTCTCAACCCCATTCTCGTGCCTTTTCCCCATAACGTGTGATGTTCTCACTAATTAAGAACTCATCAACTCATTAATATTCCCGATGACTTGGCATCCACAGCCATTTGTGGCAATGAATCCCACAGAGTCACCACATCCTGGCTAAGGAAATTCCTCAAGGGATATCCATCTATTCTGAGGTTGTGCCCTCTGGTCCTATACTCACCCACTACTGGAAGCATCCTCTCCACATCTCCCTAGGCTTGGACACTTGAATTTCGCATCCTGCTTCTATGCAGTCAACCAACTTTCTGCTCAGGGCTGCAGGTTAGCTCAGTTTGGTCCACTTTGTCTGAAATCTATCTGATGTTTGCAAATCCTACATGTATGTAGAATCGTAATATACAAACCTGAAGCACTGGTCAGTGGCACACCACAGAACCATTCCTTTTGGTCCACCCACCATGTCTGCACTAACCAGATAGCCAGTTGAAACAATTCCTATCTGACCATACATGATCAGTCTATGTGTCTCTTAAATTCCCTGCTTGTTCATATCTGTCTAATTGCCTTTTAAATATTAACACTGTCCTCACCCGCGTCTCTTCCATTTCGCACACACCACTTCCTCCCACCTCCCCACCAGGGATAGGGTTCCTCTTGCCCTTACTTACCTCCCTACTAGCTTCTGCATCCAGCACATAATTCTCCATAACTTCTCCCATCTCCACTGGGATCCCACCACCAAGCACGTGTCTCCCTCTTCCCCATTTTCCGCTTTCCACTGGAATTGCTCCTGAAGTGACTCCCTTGTCCATCCGTCCCTCCCCACTGGTCTCCCTCCTGGTACTTATCCTTGCAAGCAGAACAAGTGCCCTACCTGCCCCTACACCTCCTCCCTCACTGCCATTCTCGGCCCCAAACTGTCTTTCCAGGTGAGTGGACACCTCACCTGTGAGTCTGTTGGGAGCATTACTGTATCTGGTGCTCCCGGTATGGCCTCCTGTATATATCAGTTAGACCTGACATAGATTGGGAGACTGTTTCACCGAGCACCTATGCTCCATCCGTCAGAAAGAGTGAGATTTCCCGGTGGCCACCGATTTCAATTCTACTTCCCACTCCCATTCTGACATGTCAGTCCATGGCCTTCTCTACTGCTACGATGAAGCCACACTTAGGTTGGAGGAACAACACCTTATATTCTGTTTGGGTAGCCTCCAACCTGATGGCATGAACATTGCGTTCTCAAACTTACAGCAATTCTGCCCCGCACCCGCCCCCCCATCCTTACACCATTCCCAATTCTTATTTCCTGCTCTTACCTTATCTCCTTGCCTGCCCATGACTTCCCTCTGGTGTTCCTACCTCTTCCCTTTCTTCCATGGTCTTCTACCCTCTTCTATCAGATTCCCCCTCCTCCAGCTCTTTTATCTCTTTCACCTATCAACTTCCCAGCTCCATTCTTCATGCCTCCCCCTCTCCCGGTTTCACCTGTCACCTATCACCTTGTACGACTTTCCCTCTCCTCACCACCTTGCTCTGATCTCATCTTTTTTATCCCCCGGTCCTGATGAAGGGTCTTGTCCTGATACGTCAACTGTTTGCTCTTCCATAGGTGCTGCCTGGCCTGCTGAATTCCTTCAGCATTTTGTGTGTGTTGCTTAAACATTACTGTTGTTTTTTGATTTTATGACTTTCTCAGGTTTTACTTTATTCAAAATAAAATTATTTACAATAAACCATTCAATGACTCTCAATCCTTTACAGACATTACCATTACATTCTATACATTCCACACTTCCAGCAACTCACCTGCCACTCTGTTGGTTCACCTTTACCTACCATTGTAGAGGAGTGTATTCCCTACCACCCAACCCCTCCCACTCCCACGGGAGAAGAGCCCTAAACCGTCCTTCCCCACCGGGCCCTTGCGGTGGCTGCACCAATTTTCAGTGCGTCCCTCAGCACGTACTTCTGCAGCTGAGAATGTGCCAGTCGGCAGCATTCTGCCACGGACATCTCCATGTGCTGGTAGACCATCAAGTTTCGGGCTGACCAAAGAGCGTCTTTCACTGAGTTGATCTGCCAGCAGCACCGGATGTTTGTCTCTGTGTGCATCCCCGGGAACAGCCCATAGATCAGCGAGTCCTCTGTTACACAGCTGCTGAGGATGAAGTGTGACACCATCCCTCCTATCCTCCTCCATGCCTTCTCTGCGAACCCACAGTGTGCAAAGAGGTGGGTGCGTTCTAAGTGCCATCTATTCTTTGTAAATAAAAAAATCTTGTCTCACACATCTTCTTTAAATTTTTCCCCTGTCACCTTAAAGTTGTGCCTTCTAGTTTTAGACATTTCCACAATGGGATAAGGACTTTATCCACCTTATCTATGTCTCTCATAATTGTATCTACTACCATGGTCTGAAACCTTATCGCTACACA
This sequence comes from Hypanus sabinus, assembly GCF_030144855.1. Classification (NCBI taxonomy): domain Eukaryota; kingdom Metazoa; phylum Chordata; class Chondrichthyes; order Myliobatiformes; family Dasyatidae; genus Hypanus; species Hypanus sabinus. Next base: position 40,035,251 of record NC_082717.1, read on the forward strand.
GCTAATTGCTTTTCATAGGATCAACATCTTGCGAACCTGCACAAATTTCTATTGGAGATTATAATTGCTTTTATCCTCAGCCAACCCACCATCTTTTGCTTTTTGACCTTGATGCAATGTTCACAGGTTGATAATCCTACCCTACTTGAGTAGCACTGAGACAGTGGGAGACGGGAATCCTGTTCAAACAACGTTCAAGTGTCTGGACCACCGTGCGATTGTTGAAGACTTTAATAAGCCTCAGGCAGAGTGTCAGATATTGTTGAGTTCTGCTTCAGTTGCACAGAGTTGCATTCCGGAATCTGCATCTGGAGGTGGAAAAGCAATAGTTATTTGATGAGGTAGCCATGGGAAAATCAGGTTATACAGCAGAAAGAAAAGCTGCTTTAGCATCTGATATCAGGATGAATTAGGTACAATGTTATTGGCATATGTTGTGAAATTTGTTGTTTTGCAGCAGTAGTACATTGCAATACATAATAATAAACTGTAAATTACAATAAGTAATATATTTTTAAAAAATAATAATTGGTTTAAAAAGAGCAAAAAAATTGAGGTGGTGGTCATGGATTCATTGTCCGTTCAGAAATCTGATGGCAGAGGGGAAGAAACTGTCCCTAAAGTGTTGAGTGGGTGTCATTAGGCTCCAGCACCACCATCTTGATGGTAGCAATGAGAAGAGGATATGTCCTGAATGATGGGGGTCCTGAATAATGGATGCTGCCATTTTGAGGCATTAACTTTTGAAGATCTCTTTCTGCTGGGGAGTCGAGTGCCCATAATTGAGTTGGCTGAGTTCATGACTTTCTGCCACTTGTTCCAATCCTGTGCAGTCACCCCTCCACACCCAATGGTTATACATGCCCTCCATGGTATATCTGTGGAAATTTGCATGAGTCTTTGGCAATGTACCAAGTCTGCTCAAACCCCTAATTGAAATATAGCTGCTGTCATACATTTTTTTTGTAATTGCATCATTATGCTGGGCCCAGGATAGATCTTCAGAGATGTTGACACCAAGGAACTTTAAACTGCTCACCCTTTCCACTGCCGAAGCCTCAATGAGGACTGGTGGGTGTCCTCTCGACTTTTCCTTCTTGAAGTCCACAATTAATTCCTTGGGCTTGGTGGTGAAGGTTGTTGCTACACCATAAGAGATCTGTTCACACTTCAACAATTTTCACAACTTGGTCTGACTTTCTTCAGAGCCCCTCCAAGTAAGGATGTCATAGATCAGTATGATCTCCAATGATTATCAGTGATAAGTATTCTACATTGCTCAAGTGATTTTTTTTAAAACAGGTTTAAAATCACAAACAAGGGAAAATCTGCAAATGCTGGAAATCTAAGCAACACACACAAAATGCTGGAGGAACAGCACATTACAGCCCCTTCAGCCCACAATGTTGTGCCAACCATGAAACTGCCTAGAATTTCCCTACCCCATAGACTTCTATTTTTCTAAGGCCCATGTACCTAAGAGTCTCATCAAAGACCCTATGCAAGCATCTATGTAAAAGGGCATGTGAATGTTTCAGGCTGAGACCCTTTAGCAGGACTGGTTTAAAATCATATCATTGCCATATCACCATCCAAATGGTGACAGCACTATCACAAAATAAAGCAAAAATTGCCATTTTTTAAAATTGAGGACAGCTATAAATAGCAACTTTTCAATCCTGAGTAGTTGTGGAGTAATACAAATATAGTAGGAAATGTATAGAGTGGCAATAATAACTACATAATTTGCTCTTTTTGTATTAACTATTCCGCATGAAGATCGGCTAAAATTGATTTAGTTTTTGTTACATTGAAAGTTGAAACTTAACAAGGCTTAATGATCTTGCTGCACTGCATGGAATTATAAAATAATCAAAGAGGCCACTTGGCCCATTATGTCTATGCCAGCTTTCGGCCAAAAGCAAGTTTCTAGTTCCCCCCCATCCCCAACTTTTCCTTCACAGAGCTCCATCATATTTCCATTTAACATTTCTGCTGGTAGTGCATTCCAAATTCCATACATGGGCTATGTTTAAAAAAAAAACCCTGTTTCTCCCAATGCCATTCTTAGTCTTCTTCCCTTTTATGTTTGTGACCTTTAATCCTTGAACCGTTCACCACAGGAAATGGTTTCTGACGGTTGACACTGTCCAGGCCTCTCATCATTTTATGCACTTCTGTAAGATCTCCCTTCAGAGACAAGTACCTCTTCCACTCAACCATTGTAACTTCCTGCCTCATCCCAAGAACCATCATTGTAAATCTTTTCTGGAACTTTCTAATGTTTTCAAGTCCTCTTATGGACATAATAATGTAGTTGAGGCCAGGCCAGTTTTAGGGAGATTTAGCATAACGTCACTGTATAAATGGATGTATCATGGTTACAAAGTGGTAGTACTTATGGGAAAAGGCAGTAATCATCAGAACATGTGAGCCATGAAGTATAAATTTCTGTTGTAGACTTGATTATTGACATCAGTATTTATTGGTCACCACTTAGATATATCAAGTCTCAGTGACGACAAACTGAATATATTTGAATTGTAATGAAAGAGAATTGATTTCTCTTGATTTAAAAGGGGAATTACCTTCATTAGATTGTGTATTACAGAAATTTCCTTTGATATTCTCCCTGTAAACCAATCTGAATAATAGAGAAATATGCACAGGAAAATCACTTTCACTCTGCCAGTCTCTTCAACAGAGCTATGAAGAATTTTATGATGATCGAAGTAAAGGAATATACTCTACTTAGTATCTCTAATCTCTTATTTTTCTACTGCTGTCATCCAAACCCCTCTGGTGCTTACGTGCACTGTTTTGCTCCCATGCAGTAACCAGTTCTCATGAGTTTCATCCGATATTGGAACGGGCTTAGTCGACAAAATTAACACCATTATCCAAAGCTCAATTCTGGTGTTTATAAGTGAATTTATTTCTATGGCTCCATAATTTAAAAAATATTTGCAATAAAGTTAGTCAAATGTGACCAATGTTTATTGAAGTATGAGATGCTTGAAGGTTTCAATTGATCTATCTTAAAGTGCTCTGACATTTTAACATTGTTGGAAGGTTTATTGCTGACAATGTACTCTCTACCTCATTCATTGCCTCGTATTCAAAAGATACTATAAGCTACTTGATTAATATCAAATAATGGCTAAATGTATTTATAGTGTTTGTTTCACTGAGGAAATGTCTCAGTGATTTGTACACCAAAAATTATTTTGGTAAGTTATAAACTAGGCAAATGCGATAGCTGTTCTTAATCATATACATTCTACTATTAATGACCCAGATCAACTCAGCTGATCTTAATTATAACCTTTTGTCCCTGTACAGTGACACTTAAAACTTAAGCATCCTTCTCTGGTTATCTTCCTGATACATCTTTGAGTTCAGTAAATGGATCTGGATGATGACTTGGTGAAGCCTTGAATGTTCCCTCATTAAAGGCAAACCAGGATAGAGAACTAAAGCGCTCACTATTTTTCATGTTCGAGTTTTTCTGCATTCAGAACCATTTAAAATATTAAAATGAAAGTTTTAATTTTTAAATTAAGTTAATTAAAGCATAGACACACTTTTTGTGTTTAATTTTCAAGCAAAATTGTTTGTGAAGATAAGACAGCTAAGTTGATCGTATCCCAGACCTTCACCAGAGAAACATACTGATATTTTCAAGACAGATATTTGATCTGGGGCAATAACTAATTGTAAAAATAATGCGAAATGGAAGATAATGCATGATAGGAGAAGCTTAAATGACCAGATGTTACATGTCTGCTCTTTTTGTTGTTATTGCATTGCTCCTAATGAGAGTTAAATAACAGCTTCACAAGAGCAAAATCAGGTTTCACACGTATCTGAAGAAAGTTGCTTACTAGATTTGATGATTTTTTAAAAATGAGTGTTCGCAGATCAAGGCAGACAAAATCAACTCTTGTCATTTGATAATCAGCATGAACACTAGTTTATTTGGTGTTTGTTAATCTAACAGCAAATGCTTTTGCAAAGCATGGATATGCAAAAATGTCAGCTATACTGTAATGCTGCCACATAATCTTTGTTCTGAAATGCACAAATGAACCCATATTACTGTTCATTAACACCTGTCTAATTTGTCCAAACAAATGTTTTTAGTCTGATTTTAAGTTGTTCAATCCAGACTCAGAATTGCATTTAGGCTTCAAGTAAAGCTATTCCATTATGTCTTCAAAGCATTGAATTTATATAATGTACATCCTGCCATTTCTATTAATGGAAATACGCATAAAATACCCCAGCTTTCTGTAAATGTGCTAACAGAAGACTGATAACCATGGTAAAAAAAAAACCTCCTCTGAATTGAGAGAAGTGCAGTGCAGGAATCCTTGTCAACCTCTGTTTTTGTTTCATCTTTTGAGTGAATGAAACTGATTCACTTATTGCCAATCAAATCTACTATGTCTCTTTTGAACCCTCTCCAGTTTTTATCAATGCACACAGAGAAAGCATCCTGTTCAGATGCTGCATGGCTTACTGTGGCAACTGCTCTGCCCATGACCACAAGAAACTACAGAGAATTGTGGATGCAGCTCAGCCTATCACAGTCCTCCATGGACTCCCCCTGCACTTCTCACTGCTTCAGTAAAGCAGCCAGCATATTTAAAGATCCCGCCCAAGCTCACTATTCTCTCTCCCACCCCTACACTCCCCACCACCCTGATCCGGCAGAAGATTAAAAAAAACCTCGAAGCACATTCCACCAGGCTCAAGACAGTTCTAACCTGCTGTTATAAGCCTGTTGAATGGTTCATTAATAAGGCAGGTTAGACTCTTGACCTCACAATGTACCTTGTTGTGATCTTGCACCTTATTGCACTGAACTTTCTCGATACTGTCACATTTTATATTTTACCTTGTACTACCTCAATGCACATAATGAATTGATCTGAAAGGATGTTATGCAAAACAGGTTTTTCACTGTATCTTGGTACATGTGACAGTAATAAACCAATTTACCAATTTAATCTTTAGCTTTTCTTGTTTCCCTTTTTGCTTTCTTGCCTTCTAAAGGCCTTGTTGATTGGTTCATTGGTGTTTATCTGTCACATTAAAGGAAATTTTTGTTGTCTTTGGTATGTCATTGTGTTGACCTTTAACACTTGAAGCTTTTTTTTAATGTAGTCTTCTGTTCATAAATTCTTAAGAGTGCCATGTTTTTTGAAATAAAACTCAATAGAAATAAAGGCTAAACATAAAAGGAGCCTTGTTTTATCAGATGTTATCCAAGCACAATCTCAATTTTATATCTAATGGTTTTACCTGGTGCTGGATAATGCAAATTTCATGCAAAGTTCTCTTGGACCGGAGCATCCATGCCAATCACTTCTGTTCCTTTTGAGACTGTTCTGTCTTCAGCTTATTTACTGTAGGTTATGAGAAGGACAATCTTTTACCTTTCTGAGCAAGAGCTGGTGGTACATACAGTATGTCTCTGATAATACATGCTGGGAAATAACATTTTAATTCAGATTTAAAGGACCGACTGTGGGGTTGGGTGGAACACAACTCTTTCTGTTTTATTTTTCTATTTTGTAAATAATATTTTGTTAGAAGTGGTCTTTGATTTTTGATCCAATATTAAGAACTGAACTGTTTTTTGCACCTAATGAAGATTTGTGTGATGGAAGTTCAAAGTAAATTTTTTTTCAAAGTACAGTTACATCACCATAAATAGTACAACCCTGAGATTCGCTTTCTTGTGTATAAGAAACACAGTAGAATCAATGAAAGAGCACACCAACAGGATGGACAAACAATCAATGTGCAAAGGACAACAAACCCTGCAAAAACAAAAGAGAAGAAACAATAAATAAGCAATAAATATTGAGAACATGAGATGAAGAGTCCTTGGAAGTGAGTTGATAGGTTGTGGGACAGTTCAGTGATTCGTTGAGTAAAGGTAACCCCTCTGGTTCAAGAGCTAACGGATGAGGGGTAATAACTGTTCCTGAACCTGGTGTTGTGAGTTCTGAGGCTCCTGTACCACCTGCCTGATGGCAGCAGCAAGAAGAGAACATGACCAGAGTGGTGGGGTCCCTGATGATGAATGCTGCTTTCCTGCAACACTTCTCCGTGTAGGTGTGCTTGTTGGTGGGGAGGCTTTACCTGTGATTGACTGGGCCATATTCCCTACTTCTTTTAGAATTTTCCATTCAAGGGCTGAGGCAACCAGTCAGTAAATTCTCCACCACACATCTATAGAAGTTTATCATATTTTTAGATGTCATGCTGAATGTTCGCAAACTTCTAAGGAAATAGAGGTGCTGCCATGCTGTTTTTGTAATTGCACTTGCATGTTGAACCAAGGACAGTTCCTCTGAAATGGTAACACCGAAGATTTTAAAGTTGCTGATCTCTTCACTTCTGATCCCCTGATTGGCTCTTTGTCTTCTGGTTTCCTCCTCCTGAAGCCAATAGTCAGCAAGACCAAGGAGCTGATATTGAGTGAGAGGTTTTTGTTGTGGCACCACTCAGCTAGATTTTCGGTCTTCCTTCTATATGCTGATTCGTTACCACCTTTGATTCAGCCAATGGCAGTGGTGTCATCAGCAAACTTAAATATGACATTGGAGCTTTGCTTAGCCTCACAGTCATAACGGTAAAGTGAGTAGAGCAGGGGACTAAGCGCACAGCGTTGTGGTGTATCTGTGCTGGTGGAGATTGGGGAAGAGATGTTTTTGCCAATCTAACTGACTGGGGTCTGCAAGTGAGGAAATTGAAGATCCAATTGCATAAGGACGTATTGAGGCCAAGATCTTGAAGCTTATTAATTAGTTTTGAGGGGATGATAGTGTTGAATTCTGAGCTGGAGTCAATAAGGAGCATCCTGATGTATGTACCTTTTCTGTCTAGATGCTCCAGGTTTGAGTGAAGAGCCAATGAAATGGCATCTGCTGATGTGCTTTTCACAAAAATAAGCAGTACAATTATGATTATTTTTATTAAAAATGAATAATAAATTTAAATTAAAAATTAATAATAAGATCAACAGGGAATCTTGAACAATATGCAGGAAAGTGATGAAGGGTGGTGGGCTGAAACATTGACTCTTTATTTCTTTCCATAGATGCTGCCTGACCTGAGTTCCTTCAGCATTTTGTTTTTGTTGCTCTGGATTTCTAGCATCTGCAGAAACTCTTGTGTTCTTAAAAAACTGTTTTCTCTAATTGTTAGTTCTCTAGTTTGGCCTTGCAGGAACTCCAAAGCATTTGTATAATTAGAAGTGACAGTATGAAATTTTCAAATTCGTCTCGGGCTTTCCAGGGTATATTCAGGGCAGATGACTCCATTGGCTGAGCTGTTGAGCACTGGCTCTGAAATGGATGTATGGATTTGGTTCAGTAATGTAGTGCTGAGGCCAATGATAGTGGTCTTGTTATATGGTGAAGCAGATATGATGGGCTGAATGAACTACTCATGTTATCTCTTAAACATGTTTTCCACTAGACATGAAATAAATACCTTTTTGCAGATCACAGTTGGCTTTCTTGTTCAAAATTTTACTGCCAGCTATATTATTTAAGGAGATCTTAACCTACTACTTTGGGCTCTTTCCCCTCAGTATCTTCCTTTGCCTCTCTCCAACAAAACATTCAGCTGCATTGCATTGTGCTTTTATTCATGTGCAGTTCAATGTCATTGTAAAATAAAATATTCAGGAGAATTGCAGACTTCATGCAACTCATGTTAAATCTGTGACTTTTTTGTTGTGCCCTTCATCTGAAGTGCAAACAGAGAGCCAAACCTTGCAAGGGCATCCACAATTTGAATGCAAGCATAAGCTCTACTGCTTGAAGCTCACTTTCCGTGGGTCACAGTGCTTATGAAGCATGCTTCATTATTTATTATCTTCACATCTTTCAGATGCTGCTGTAAAAAGGCTTTCTCCTTACAAGTCACAAAAAAATGTGTAGATAATGCTCTCAAACCTTTCATTACTTGTAACTGATTTGTTACCTTTTATCATCCCGAACATATTTTTAATATATTTTTTGTGGTCGTTGCATTTTATTTTTGGACAGTTCCTGCATTATGAGAAGCAGGATAATGGGGTATCCCTTGAGCAGGATAATTTGTAAAGCTCCATTTGTCAACTGTAAAGCTCTTGTATATCAGTCAGAGTTGTCCCATCTTCTGTTTTTAGATTTGCAGTCCATTATAAAGCTGCCGTATATTAAAAGTAGATCTGAATCTCTTTGTAAATTTCTTGCTCGTACTTGTGAATAGTCTTTCTGTACTGCTGCCTTACTCACTGAAATTAAGAGTGCTGAACCTTTCAAAATAATATGAGCTAGTAAGCTTGTTTGCATTTCTATGAACAGATGTTCATATTGTTATGAAACAGCTGGGTTATTTTTGATTTGTTGTTTCAAAGTCAACCTTGGCAATAGCCAGTGCCCTTGAAAAGTTCCCTTGCACAAATCTGGCATGTCAACTTGATCAATTTTTTAAATGTAGAGAGGATTCCAACAGATTGGGACCAGGGCATTTTTGCCCAGTTAAGCAGCTGCCAAAGTTTCATGAAAATAATTAAAAAGGTACAAAAAATACAAGCTACAGTTTGACTGAGTAACAATTGTCTTTAAATGAAACACAGAACAAATTAGAACACTATCAAGATGACTGTGGTACTATAAAACTGTTTACTTATTCCTAATTGTTATCGATGGAGGAATTCATCCAGTGTACACTGCTGCAGTCTTTTGAATGACTAAATGAACAAAACCAGCATGGTGTAATGGATAGTCTTCATACAATGCATCCTTCAAATCTTCATTTTCATTGTAAGATTCAAGATAATTGTCAATACCTTCAAATTCTTTGTAGTTCCAAATTTATTAAAGTACTGAAATGGTTTTGATATGAAAATCAGGTTTATTATCACCAGCATGTGTTGTGACATTTGTTAACTTAGCAGCAGCAGTTCAATGTAAGACATAATATTGAAGAATAAATAGATAAGTAAATCAATTGCAGTATAGTGAATAGATTAAAAATTGAGCAAAAACAGAAATAATATATATTAAAACAGTGAGGTAGTGTTCATGGGTTCAGTGTCCATTTAGGAATCGGGTGGCAGAGAGGAAGAAGCTGTTTCCTGAATTGCTGAGTGTGTGCCTTCAAGCTTCTATACTTCCTACCTGATGGTAACAGTGGGAAAAGAGCATGCCCTGGGTGCTGGGAGTCCTCAATAATGGACGCTGCATTTCTGAGACCCGGCTTCTTGAAGGCATCCTGGGTACTTTGTAGGCTAGTACCTAAGATGGAGTCAAATAAATCTACGACCCTCTGCAGCTTCTTTCAGTCCTGTGCAGTAACACCCCCCCCCCATACCATACAGTAATGCATCCTGTCAGAATGCTCTCCATGTTACATCTATAGAAGTTTTTGAATTTTTTGGTGACATACCAAATCTCTTCAAACCCCTAATGAAGTATAGTCGCTGTCTTGCCTTCATCATAGCTGCATCAATATGTTGTGACCAGTTAGATCCTCCGAGATCTTGACATCCGGGAACTTGAAACTGCTCACTCTCTCCACTTCTGATCCTTTCATGAGGATTGGTATGTGTTCCTTCATCTTACCCTTCCTGAAGTCCACAATCAGTTTTTTAGTCTTACTGACGTTGAGTGTAAGTTTGTTGTTGCGACACCACTCCACCAGTTGGTATATCTTGCTCCTGCGCGCCTTTTCATCTCCATCTGAGATTCTGCCAGCAATGATTGTGTCATCAGCAAATTTATAGATGTATTTCACCTTCACTCACGGCCTCCTGTTATCTCCAAGCCTAAATGCTTGAAACCACAATAAGCAAAACAATTCTGAATTGTCTTGCTGCTTATTTCTTGAAAACTGACAGTGACAAAGATCACTGGAGTTTGAAAGACATTTAGACAGATACATGGCTACATAGTGATCTTTAAAGTGATATGGGCTGAATGCATACAAATTTAATGGACAGGCACGCGCAATTGATGCTATTTAAAAACTGTTCCCTCTAAGCATGGTGTAATGTCTAATAGCCACACAAGTGCACATGACTGAAGCTAGTTAGAAACTTGGGCAACTGTCTCCTGTCCCAATTAAGTGGCCAAGTGTCCCAAATGAAGAAAGGGATTCCTGGCTATTTTCTCTAATAGTTTTTGTTCTTTAAAAGTGGTCCCAAATAATTGACTGCACTGATTAACCGATGGCCCAATTATGCAATGTACATGAAAGCACACATTAAAATCTAAACAACACACACAAAATGCTGGAGCAAATCAGCAGGCCAGTCAGCATCTATGGAAAAGAGTACAGTCGATGTTTTGGGCTGAGACCCTTCAGCAGGACTGGAGGAAAAAAAATGAGTTGATTCAAAAGATGGGGGAGTGGAGGGAGAAATACAAGGTGGTAGATGAAATCGGGTGGGGGAGGGGATGAAGTAAAGAGCTGAGGAGTGGACTGGTGAAAGAGAACAGGGATGGAGAAGGGGTAATCTGATAGGAGAGGACAGAAAATCACGGAAGGAAGAAAGGTGGGTAGGAGCACCAGAGGGTGTTGATGGGTAGACAAGGAGATAAGGTAAGAGAGGGAAAAGGGAATAGTGAAGAGTGGGAAGTTCAAGAAATCGATGTTTATGCCATCAGTTTGGAGGCTATCCAGATGGAATATAAGGAGTTGTTCCTCCAACGTGAGTGTGGCCTTGTCGTGATAGTAGAGGAGGCAAAGGATTGACATATGGGAATGGGAAGTGGAATTAAAATGGGTGGCAACTGGGAAATTCTGCATCTTCTGGCAGACAGAGCGTAGGTGTTTGGCCAAGTAGTCTCCCAACCTAAGTTGCGTCTCACCGACGTACAGGAGGAGCACCAGACACAGTATATGACCCCTACAGACTCGCAGGCAAAGTGTCACCTGGAGGAACTGTCTGGGGCCCTGGATGGTATTGAGGAAGGATGTGTAGGGGCAGGTGTAGCACTTGTTCTGTTTGTGAGGGTAAGTGCAAGGAGGGAGATCAGCGGGGAGGGACGAATAGACAAGGGAGTCATGCAGGGAGCGATCACTGTGGAAAGCAGATAGTGGCAGGGAGGGAAAGATGTGCTTGGTAGTGGGATCCAGTTGGGGGTGACAGAAGTTACGGAAAAATTTAAAGTTAAGTATTAAGGTCCTAGTGCTTTAGGATATCTTAAATCTCACCTCTTTGGCTAATCCTTTAGTCATCTGACCTACTTTAGAGTTTTCAAGTCATAGAGTTGTACAGCATACAAGCAGGCCTTCGGCCATCATGTGTATCTATACAAGAGTTAGATGACATGTAAGCAGGTTCTTCATCCAACTTGTTGACCTGAATTGTCTATCAAATATGCTTGCATTCAGCCCATATCATTTTGTAGCCATGAATCTGGCTAAATGTCTTTCAAACTGTGATTGCACACACCTATACAGCTTCCTTCGGCAAACTGTTCTATATATTCGCCACCCATTTTATGGACAAGTTTTCCTTTGTGTATTTTCAAATCTTTCTCCTATCACTATAAATTTACGTTCCTCGAGTTTTAGACATTCCTACCCTTGGGGGGAAAAAGGCTTTATGCAGTTTTTCTACATGTGTCTCACCAATGACTTGAATGGTTGCAACATGACATCTCGACTCTTGTACTCAGAGCACTGACTGATAAAAACAAACATGTCAATTCTTTCACCATCCTGTCTACCTGTGTACCTTCAGTCTCTGCTAGAATATGAAAGGACTATAAAATTCATGGTGTACAATGACAGCTTGCAGACCTTCACTTGTCATTGATGTGATTTCTGAAAGAAAGCTTGAGAAAAACTCTTTTGAATCCTTAGGAATTTTAATTTAAAACTAATGCAGATGTATTTTTAACTGTGAAAACATGATAAGCCCAATCATATTTTGGGCAGTATTCACTTTTATCCAAATATATTTTTATTACTGAATTTCCTCCTGGGATTCTTCAATAGGAAAGCTCACATATCATAAAGAAAAATATGTCTTGTGAATTTTCATAAAGCAAATCCTTTTTTCCATTGAGTTCCCGAATTACAAGTGAATATATTGGAAAATTTTCTTATTCTCAGCAATGACATCCAGGTGTTTTGTACTTTAATGAAGGAATTCTTGATCATATTGTTGGCAGAAATGAAGGGGATCTTGTTTTAATTCATACATTCATTTATAGACACATTTGTTGGTTATATCACATTTTTGTATTTATTATTTACCCTCCTCCCCTCCTCCACCCACACACCAAAAAATGAGTGAATTTTAGTCCATATTTCAAATATTTGGGTACTGACTGACTTGTGAATTCTTTAAGGATGAATTTTCTTTAGCTGAATTGATGTTATGGGTGGGAGGTACTTTTCTGAAGTTTAATTAATACCTATTTTCTTACTCTGCAGGCCTTTTGCAAATGAATGAACTGAAAAGCAGTAATGTGGTTAATGCAAAATTTTAATTTGTCAAAAAGAGAAATATAAGTCCAAAACGTCTCCCTAGAGATGCTGCCTGGCCTGCTGAGTTCCACCAGCATTTTGTGTGTGTAGCATATTAATTTGTTTGTGACATGACAATGCTAACTGATTAGTTTATTTTTCAATGTTATGATTATTTATATACGTTTGAGAGTTCAGAATACCATGAACTGAATATTTGAATGGCAAAGCAGTAAAGTAGTAGGAATAGTTGAGACTTAATATGAATATATGCTTTAGTTAATCTGTCATTAGTTAACTATTTTTTGATAGTCTTATTTTGTCTATACTGTATATCCTCTGTCAGTTGAAATTGTTTCCTGCATAAAGGTATAGTCTGTTTCAAACTGGGTAGGCCTGGTAGGTTGATTTGGAACTTATGTGGTTAATATTTTTAAAAGAAATAGTTTTGACATCCTTCAAAAACTTAAAAGATACAAGAGCTAGTTATTCCGATGTAAGAATGGGAAGCAGATGTCGTCCAAAGGGATCTCTTTGTCATTATACCATCATCTGCACTGCACTAACTGTGTTAATACATGTAACTTGCTTGAAGAAGTATTTTGAGCTATTCACTGCAATTGTGTAGATAATTACCTCTGACGAAGCTTTCCTAGTCTATGGCAGCCAAACAGTGACAATAGATTGTTGTTCTTGATAGCTGCCTTAGCTCTGCAGATGTTGCTGTCCATCCATATTTTGGGTTTTTAAAGGCATTCACTTTGATGAGAAGACATTTCCACTTGGTCTTTAATGTACAGCACAGGAACTGGCCCTTCAGTTAAATTAGTACAGTAACCAAATGGGCAACCTAACTAATCCCCTCTGTCTACTCAGTGACCATCTCCTTCCACTTAGATTCATGTGCCTATCCAAATGTCTCTTCAAAGTCGCATGCATCTGCCTCTACCACTACTCCAGACAACGCATTCCATGACCCACCATTTTGTTTTTCTTTAAAAAAAAACCTGCCCCTCCTATCTCCTTTGAAATGACCTCCTCTCACCTTAAATGTATGCCCTCTGGTATTAGACATTTCAACGCTGGGAAAATGATACTGTCTCCCTACTATATCCATGCCTCCTATAATCTTATAAACCTCTACTAGATCTCCCCTTAGCCTCCTCCAGTCAGGCGGAAAACAACCCAAGTACACGCCCTCTAATCCAGGCAGCATGATGGAAAACATCTTCCGCACCCTCTGCAAAGCCTCAACATTCTTCGTATAACAGGACGACCAGAACTGTATGCAATACTCCACATCTGGCTTAATTAGAGTTTAATAAAGCTGCAATATAACTTCCTGACTTTTGAATTCAGTGCCTCGACTAATAGAGGCAAGAATGCCACTTCAACCACCGTATCAATCTGTGTGGCTACTTTCTGGAAGCTATGAACCAAGGTTTCTCTGCTCATCAACACTGTTAAGGGTCTTGCCCCTAACTGTGCACTGTCTTTTTACATTTGACCTACAAAGGTGTAGCATTTCACATTTGTTTGGATTAAACTCCATCTGCCATTTCTCCTCCCATAACTGCAGCTGATCTATTTCCCACTGTGTTCTTTGCCAGTCATCTACACTATCCACAACACCACCACACTTTGTATCATCTGCAAACTTACTAACACACCCACTTATGTTTACATCCAGGTTATTTATATATGTCACAAACTGCAGAGGTTCCAGTACAGATCCTTGTGAAACACCACTAATCACAGACCTCCAGCGAGCAGCGCTCCCTTCAACTGCCACTCTCTGACTTTTGTTGGCATGCCAGTTCTGAATCCAAGCAGCCAACAAACCTTGGAGCCCACACATCTTAATCTTCTGGATGAATCTCCCATGAGGGACCTTGTCAAATGTTTTACTAAAATCCATGCAAACAATATGTACAGCTCTTCCTTCATCGATCACCCTCATCACCTCATCAAAAAAACTCAATCGACCCACCCCGCACAATGCCATTCTGGTTCTCCCTAATTAGGCCATGGGTCTCCAAATGCTCATTAATCCTACCACTAATAATTCTCTTCAGTAATTTCCCTACCACTGATGTGAGACTCACCAGTCTATAGTTTCCAGGATTAATCCTGGTTAACTTCTTGAATAATGGAGCAATTAGTACCTTGCCTGTGGCTAGAGAGGACATGATGATATTGGTCAAGGTCCCAGCAATCTATTCCCTCTCTCCCCCCTCTCTCCCCCCTCTCTCCCCCCCCACTCCCCCCCCACTCTCCCCCCACTCTCCCCCCACTCTCCCCCCACTCTCCCCCCCTCTCTCCCCCCCTCTCTCCCCCCCTCTCTCCCCCCCTCTCTCCCCCCCTCTCTCCCCCCCTCTCTCCCCCCCTCTCTCCCCCCCTCTCTCCCCCCCTCTCTCCCCCCCTCTCTCCCCCCCTCTCTCCCCCCCTCTCTCCCCCCCTCTCTCCCCCCCTCTCTCCCCCCCTCTCTCCCCCCCTCCCCCCCCCCTCCCCCCCCCTCTCCCCCCCCATCAGACTCTGGGGACTTATCCACCTTAATGCTTTTTAAGGGAGCCACATCATCCTCCTCCTGTACTTCAAAATGCCCTACCATATTAATACGTTTGACACAGATATCCCTATCCTCTGCACCCTTCTTCTTGGAAAATATTGATGTACAGTGCTTATTAATGACCTCACCCACCCACATCTTCCATCTCCAAGAAAATGTCCCTCCCTTTAACCTTAAGTGGTCCTACCCTCTCCCAAGTTACCCTCTTGCTCTTGATGTATGTATAGAATGCCATGGTGTTCTCTTTAATCCTACCTGCCAAGGACATTTCATGGCTCCTCTTGGCTTTCTTCTTGGCTTTCCTAATTTCCTTGAGTTCTTTTCTGGCTTCCTTATAATTCTCAAGAGCTCTGTTGGAAACTGGCTTCCTAAGCTTTACATACTTTACCTTTTTCCTCCTGACTAAATTCATCACCTCTCTCTCAAGGTTGTCTTAGTTTGTCATTCTTGTCCTTCCTTCTGAGAGGAATATATCTGTCCTGTACTCTTTGCAGTTAGCTTTTAAACATCCTCCACATGTTGGACATGGACTTGCCCAAGAACAGCTGTTCCAGATTAACTCTCTCCAATTCCTGCCTAACACTCTCATAATTTGTTCTGCTCCAATTTAATAATTTCCCGCAAGGTCCAAATTTTCCTTTGTCTATAGCTATCTTATAACTTCAGCAGTTGTAGTCACTATTTTCTAACAGCTCATCACCTGGCCAAGCTCATTACACTAGCTCCCGTACAGCCCCTTCTCCAAGAAGCACCTAACACATTCTACTCCATGTAAACCTCTTGTACTCAGAAGCTCTCAATTCATATTAGGAAAGTTGAAGTCCCCCATGACAACAATCCTATTGTTTTTACACTTTTCTTTAATCTGCCTGCATATCTGTTCCTCAATACTCTGGTGGCTATTGGGGGATGGAGGTCTGTAGAACAGTCCCACCAAAGTAATTGCACCCTTCCTATTTTTCAGTTCTACCTATATAGACTCAGTGAATGTGCCTTTCATTATGTCTCCTCTGAGTGTAGCTGTGATATTGTTTAGTAATTCAATTCTCCCACCCCCCTTTAACTCCCTCTCTAATTTTTCTCGAAACCTTCGAAACTCTGGGACGTAAAGCACCCATTCCTGTCCCTGTCCCAACTAAGTCTGTAATGGCCACAACATCATAATTCCATGTACCGATCCATGCTCTTAAGTTTATCACCTTTACCCATAATACTCCTAGCATTAAAAGCTATCTGTCCTTTCATATCTATTACTTTGCTCCTGCCTGTTTTTACTGACCATGATGTCTAGCTTCCCCTGTATCCCTTCACTTTCTGACCTGGTGCTCTGGTTCTGATCTCCTTGCCAAACTGATTTAAACCTCTCGGCCAGGATTTTAGTTTCAGGTGCAACTTGTCACTCTTCTACAGGTCTCCCTTGCCCCAGAAGAAGTTCCAATAATTCATGAAACTGAAACCTGCACCAGTTCCTCAGCCACCTATTCATCTGTGCTGTCATTCTATTCCTGCCCTGAGTAGCACCTGCCACTGGGAGTAATCCTGAGCGTAATACCTTGGATATCCTACAGCTGGCAGCTTCTTTTCTAACTCCTTATACTCGCTGTGCAGGATTTCTTCTCCCTTCCTACCTGTATCATTAGAGCTATTGTGCACCACAAATTCTGGCAGCTCATCCTCCCCCTTGAGAATATTCTGCAGCCGCTCTGAGACATCCTGGGAGGCAACATGCCGTCCTAGCTTCCCTGTATTGGCTGTGGGTTCTCTTCTTCGTTTCCCTAATTATCAAGTCTCCTTTCACTATTGCTCTGCCTGACAATATTCTTTGTTAACCTTCTAAATTCTTTCAGTTTCCTCAGTTAATTCAGCATATTTCTGGTGTTTTTCACTTATTATTAATTTATGTATCTTACGTGTGTTTGGAATGGCAGACTCTTTTTTTTTTACTTGTTTATCCTGTAATATTATATGGAGCCGGTTATTATAGATTGTCCTATCTGTAGTAGCAGATCAGCCGTAGTATAATTTGTAGGACTCTGACTCTAAAACTGGATCAGGCTCGAATTTATAGCAAGATATGGTGTCTTTTATGAGTTTGTATCTGAAAGCAAGAGTTTAGTGAATGAGGTTTGGCATTTGATTGGGCTTATGTAAGTAATCAGATTGAATTAAACTGCTGCAGTATCCTGTAATGTGTTGAATTCTTGTTTCTCTTGGCATTTTCTTCATTTACTATCTTGAATTTGTTGGTCCTTTATTATGTATTTTAGATGATTATTTTCTGTTAACCATCTGGTCCTGTATTGCCACAAGGAACCCTCTGTTTCTGAGAAGATCTCTCCAACTCTGAGCCAGGCATTCAATGTTTCCTTGTCGATATCCAGTCTGCTCATTGCTGATTTATTTATTATTATTGTTATTTCTTCTTTCTTTGTGTATTTGCAAAATTTGTTGTCTTTTGCACAGTTTGTCAGCCTGTTAGTGCGGTCTATTGTTGTTTCTATTATGGTAACTGGATTTATTGCGTATGTCCACATGAAAATTAATTTCAGGGTTGTGTACGGTGACTTATATTTACTTTGAACTTTGAAGAAATGATTTACAAGCTTACATAATCCTACCCTTTAAAAGTAAAAAGACAAATTGATAATTACAATATCCTTCCTCAGAAAAATTCTAAATTAAATTACGCTGTGAAATCTGGTGTTTTGGTCAGTATGTGGTGACCCATTTTCCAGCGCACTCAAACCGGCTCACAAAATGGCAGAGAGGCCAGCCCCAAAAAGGGTGCCAGGCCTTCTTCACCAGCAAGGGGAAAAGCCTGCGTGTGGGAAGGGACTGTGAATATGCGCCCCCCCCACAGCATTCCCGCCCGGGGAGGATGGAAACGGGAAGGCTTAAAAGTGAGGCCATGAAGTTTGAATAAATCTTTTATGCAACTGCAACTCACCGTCAGCGTGTCGTTATTCCAGCGCTGTGTGTAGCATACCACTACAATTGGTGACCCTGACGGCCCAAACGATATTTGGACTGAAGAGGAACGACGCCGCATCTGTTCATGCGGTTTCATTAAAACTGCCAAGCTTCTGGACGCTGCGACCTCACCTAAGGTTCTAACAAGCAGAAGCCCCATTCCACATTCGGCAGATAACCTTGGATGCCACACGTTACTACTACGTGGTGAGCTCCCTCGACCAGGGGACAGCCACCCAGGTTGAGGAGTTCATACAGTTGCCCCCGGAGGACGGCAAATACACAGCATTCAAAGCCCTGCTCATAAGGACTGTCACGGTGCGAGCGAGCCACCCGCTTACTGCACCTGGATGGTTTGGGAGACAGGCTGCCGTCGGCATTAATGAGCGAGATGTTGGCCCTGGCAGAAGGACACAAGCCCTGCCTCATGTTTGAGCAGGCATTCCTGGAGCAGCTGCCCGAGGACATACGCCTGCTGCTGTCTGACGCGGATTTCAGTGACCCCCGAAAGGTGGCAGCCCAGGCAGATGTGCTGTGGAAAGCCAAGAAGGAGAGTGGGGCGTCCGTCGCACAGATCACCAAGCCATGCACCCAGCAGCAGACCAGACCAGGCCCGGCAGCAGAGCCCACAAAACCCAGAGGCAGGAGTACAGAGGCCAATGAACAATGGTGCTTCTACCACCAAAGGTGGGGCGCAGAAGCCCGCTGCTGTAGCCCGCCCTGCAACTTCCCAGGAAATACCAGGGCCAGCCGCCGCTGATGGCTACAGCGGCTGGCCATCAGGATAACCTCCTGTATGTCTGGGACAAACAGTCGGGACGCTGCTTTTAGGTCGACACCAGAGCTGAGATCAGTGTCTTACCTCCGACGAGTTTCGGCACTTCACCAGCAAGGGGAAAAGCCCGTGCGCGGGAAGGGACTGTGAATATGCGGGGAGGGTGGAAACGGGAAGGCTTAAAAGTGAGGCCGCAAAATTTGAATAAATCTTTTATGCAACTGCAACTCACTGTCTGCGTGTTGTTATTTCCAGCGCTGTGTGTAGCACACCGTTACAAGTATTGTATTTATAAAGTAAGTAATGTTTAGCGCTTTAGATTCATGTCCTGACAGAAGCAGAATTGACTGCAACTGGTGTAATTTGAAGTGAATTGTCTCCATTAAGTCTATTACTGTAATGTTATCAAATAATGTTGAGTATGAAATGTTAATTTGTCCCACAATTTTTGAATGTTTGATACCATCATGTTTTGAATTGTACTGCTGCTGTAAAGCTAACAAATTTCACGACATATGCCGGTGACGTTAAACCTGGTTCTGATTCTTTTATGAAGGTGATTACGTAGTTTTTACCTAATTGCCAGTGGTGGTGTGATCTTTGCACCAATTGGCTGTTGAATTATGATCATAATCACATTTAAGAAGCTTTTCTTTCGGTGTATTTTCAATTCTGGATGTCCCAGGGTGGTGAAAACCTATGATTTAAAGTCAAAAATTCAAACTTTCTCTTTAAGCCAACCATTAGTTCATAAAATTGTTTTTTTTTAAATCATTTGTCCCACTGTATTCCAAACTATGTTATTCAACACCAGGATTATTATAATTATTGATACAAAAGGTACCAAAGTTGAATTTTCATAAATATTCTGTAAATTTTATGATGCTTTATTTAACTGTGGTTAAACAGTACAAGTGCTGTTTGCACATCTCTCTGAGGTTTGGATTGTATTTCCAATAAGTTACAACTGACAAGAAGAGAGATTCAGTCCCATCATTTTAATTTCTTGCACTTATATAATTTTCTTTTCATACAGGATTTTTTGTTATAAGATATTTTTAAAAATGCTTGGCTTTGTCCTCCTATCAAGCATCTCTGAATTATAGGTTATCACTATCCTAGTTTATAACTGAGGTTATCCTTATTATCTGCATCTCAGCAGGTGACAAGATATTGTGTCAGAATAACACAAAATGTCTGAAACCCAGATCTTTCACAAAGTCTGTTAAGCATTCAAATGTGTTGTTTTCAATGAAGAATTTTTGCTTAAATTAAACAGAAAACAATAGAAAGTTTCAGCAGAAACATGAATGTCTTAATGAGGTAGGTTAATATTTATAAAACCTCAGTGTCATGCATACTTTGTAAGACTTTCTGCTTTAGTGCTTGCTGTGACTTTTTAACACGATGCTGCAGGTTTTGCATGATGTCTCACTGCAGTTTTTGGTTTAAAATGAAATTAATGCAACTTACTTCATAACCACAATGAACCTTGCAGTAGCGGTTGCAAGGGTTCTCCATGATGAGGCCCTGCAAATCAAAAGAACCTTCCGTACCATGGGGAGGCAAAGCAAGTCCTGGTAACAAAATTAATACAAAACATGTTGATTGCTGGCTAAATTATGCACCAGGATTCTTAATTTTTATAAATAATTTTGAGTAATTTTTAAATATTCAAAACCATTCAAAGATTTATTTAAGCAAGGTATAAATCAGTTTTCGCTGAACTATATAAACTCCAGTTTTGAACAGTTTGGTGTGTGTATGTGTGTGTGTGTGTGTGTGTGTGTGTGTGTGTGTGTGTGTGTGTGTGTGTGTGATACACACACAACCAAATGGAACAACTTTTTATCTGAAAACAGTGCACCCACAAAACATGTATTATATACAGCACAGAAATCAAAATATTACCATAAACAAGTTAATAAAATATAATTCAAAATGTGTGTAGTGCACATCACAGGTAGAAAATAAACTGAACACGAGACAGTAAAACACCTCCAAGAGGACTACAGCCTTCTCATGTTTTGGAGGCTTGTGTGCCTTAATGACCCGGAAAGATGTGTTGGCTGGAGTCAGGGCCTTATGCTTTGGCTCTTGGTAGGGTCACCCATACCAAACAGGTCAAAGGGCAGAGGCCAGACTAAAAGTGGCCCACCAGTCCTCCAGGTCCAGGGGTTCAGCTAACAACTCTAACTGATCAAACAAAACTGTTACAGAAACAGCAGTGAAGAATCCTTCTACATTTGTGTACGACGGTATTCCTGAATCTCTACTCAGGACCTGCATGGCTGATAGTAGTAAAAATGAGAGGAAGCTATTGACACTATGAAGGAAGCCTTGAACACTGCCAAGACCAAGACCAAAACTGGTTTCTGGAATGTACGAACCATGTACAACAGTTGCAAGCTAGCACAAGTAACTGCAGAAATACGTTGTTCCAACCTACTATAGTGGGTGTCAGTGAAAGCAGTTGGGGTCTGGCAAACAAAAGGCAGCAACTGCTGAAACAGCTATAAACTCGGGAAGCGAAGAGGTCAGCGTCATGATGGCATTGCTGTCATTTTGAAGAAAGGCATTAAGAAGTGTTTGCTGGAGTGGAAACCAAATAACATTACACTGATGTGAATCAGACTGAAAGGGAAGCAAGTAAACAGGACTGGTCCAGTGTTATGCTCCAACTAACGATAGTGACATGGAAGAGAAGGATATCTTCCACAAACAGCTGGTAGAAGACATCCTTTTCTTCTGTCACTATCTTGAGGTAGAATTAACACCATACCATGAAATAATCATCGTCTTGGGAGATCTAAAGGTCAAAGCGGGAAATAACAACTCACACTTCACTAGGGTCAGGGGCACGATGAATAACAATGGTGAAAGACTGGTGGAATTCTGTACTGTGAACAATCTGGTCAGAGAAGGATACATGCCGTGAAATCCACAAACTGACATGGTGCATACCCAAAGGACACAGCCAGATTGGCTATTTGATGATCAATGGTGTGTGGAGACTAGCCTTGCAGGATGTAAAGGTGAAATGAGACACAGAAACAGGAAGTGGTCACCACCTTGTTGCGGCAGTGATGAAACTCAAGCTGAGAAGCACTGGGACCGTTGCGCGTGTACAGAGATGTTTTGAGGTCGAGAAGCTGAAGGGCAGCAGTGTGAGATCTGCATTCTTCATTCAACTTGAGAATAGGTTTCAAGCCTTGCAAGACCTTGAAGAGGATGTGTCAGTAGACAAGATTGATGGTTGCCTCAGTCGTCAAGGAGAACACTGAAGCTTGTCTATTATACAGAGCTGGAAAGAAGAACAAAGAATGGATAGAGCAGGAAACATGGACAGCCTTAGAAGAAAGGCAGAAAATTAAGAAGCAAAAAGTGCGAAATACAAAGTTAACACAACTTAAGGAGAAACTTCAACCAGCATACGCTGAAGCTAACAAAAATGTGAAGAGTCTTGTGAGAAAGGGTGAGAGAGGCTACATGGAAGGCATTGCAGTGCAGGCCAATTGAGGTGATCGGGGAAATATAAACACAATTTCACAATGTGGTAAATTCCAGGCCAGAATGGTCTGTTTTTGACAACTGAGAAAAAGCAAGACACATGATGGACAGAATATTGTGGAGAATCTCTGAAAAGAGCACCACCAGATGAAGAACCTGGCATATAAGAGGCAGCAGGGGAACTTATCATCAACACAGATCCGCCCAAGAAAGGAGATTATTGGTGTGATTTAATCACTAAAGAACACCAAAGCTCTAGGACTTGACAATTTGAACACTGAACTGTTCAAAGCTGATCAAGAAGTTGCAATAGCCAGTCTGCAACCACTGCTTAGTATAATCTGGGAATGGGGACAAGTATCCAAGAACTGGACAAAGGGAGCCATTGTTAGGATGCCCATGAAAGGAGCACTAAGTGAATGTAACAACTGGCATGGCATCAGATTTTTGTCAGTGCCCAGATTGTTAGATTCTTACCAAAGACATTGATCAAAGGAATACAGATGCTGCTGATGTGTGCTTAAGGAATGAGCAAGCTGGCCTCTGGAAGAAGAGGCTGTGTCGACTAGGTCTTCATGTTGCGTAACATCATAGAGCAGTGCACAGAGTGGCAGTGATAAATGTCTGTGAGATGGGTGGTAGGGATCCTCAACAATGCTTGAGTGCTCCATCTGCAACACTCCCAATAAGTGTCACACGTAGGAGCGAGGAAGACCCCGGCAGACCTCTCACTGGTTATTACAATCCTCTGTAGGGTCCTATGGTGCAATACCTTAGTGTCTGAAGTATGTACTTAAATTTATACATGCAGTATGCGCATTATCAAGCCAAATACAGATCTTTTAAAAATATCAATAACACATTGTTCTGTATCTGAAAGTCTTTTTAATTTCTAAACTTTTCATTGGGTTGATTATGTCTATCTTCCATTTATATACAAGGATAAGTGGTGTTTGAGTCGCTTGCACACGTAATAGAAGTTTGGGCATTTACTCAATGTTTCCTCTTGGATATCAGTGAAATGTAAATACTGAACGTATTACTATAATTTTCTCATAATGATTAGGCCATTGAGTTGGAAAGTGTACATTGCAAATGATGTGCTAATATGTATTTGGGGTTGGGGCTGCTCTCAGGTTGGTATTGAAGAAACATGTCCAAAACCTATTATGCTTTGAAGTTTTAAAGAAGATTGATGGAATTATATGGTTGGTTTGGAGTGATTTGTTATGAAATGTGCTGGCATGTCCAAGAGAGTGCCCCCACCCCAGTACTTTGGTATTGGCTTGGATACCTAGAACGAGGATCAGAGAATAGAGAACCAGCTCCACCTCCTCACCCTCCAAACATACTAGAGAGAGAAGTCAAGGACGTAATAGCAGAACACTTAGATAACCAACCCACTGTAAAAAGGAGCAGTTGAATGTGTCTGCTTTACACCCATTGAAACCTCTTCCAGGTCCATATCCAAGCTGTTTACTGGCATTTAATTGTGGTCTAGTGTTGCAGCACCACCATCAAACATGTTTAGCTTGAGTCATTGACAGATGCTAAAAGTCACTTGTACATAGGTTTGCCTTTCTTAATTTTAGACCTTGCACCTAAATTCGGTTGCATAGCTCATTAACAAATCTCTCTGGCGATCCATCCCATAGGGTGATGATGGTTCCTTTCAGTCAGTTAGTGGGGTTTGATATGTGCGTCCTGGAGTGGCCGTACAGGCCAATCCTTGACAGCCACTGCTTGCCACGTGCTTGGCAGGTGAAGCCTGGAGGGGCAGCAGGGGCAGAAGCTCTGTTGTGGGGCTTCCTGTGCCTTTCCTCTGTTGCCTCTATGAGCTTGTTCTCAGCAGCGTCCACACCTTTTCTGATGGCATCCCTCCACTGTGAGCGATCTTGAGCCAGATCCTCCCATGTTGATGGGGCAATGTCAGCTTTCTTGAGGCTCCTGTGCAGAACATCCTTGTACCACAGTTGCTGGCCTCTTCGTTTTCGGGTACCACTGGACAGTTGGCTGTACAAGACGTCCTTGGGCAGACTTCCGTCAGGCATTCTGACAACATGTCCTGCCCAGAGCGGATGGGCTGACATCACCAAGGTTTAAACTGCTGGCATTCCAGCTTAGGAGAAGACCGTGGTACTGGAGACCTTGTCTTGCCAGGTGATCTTCATCAGAGAACATAGGTGACACTGCTGCAGTTGGTCAAGCTGGCTTGAGTGACTCTGATATGGGCACCACGTCTCACATCCATATAGCAAGGCTGATATGACAGCAGCCCTGTATACCTTGCACCTGGTGGCCAACCTGATGTTCTGTGACCAAACTCAATCTTTCAGCTGACCAAAGGCAAAGCAGGCTTTTCTGGTTCTTGACTCAATCTCTACATCCAGGGAAGCTGAGGATGTTATTATGCTGCCCAGGTGACAAAACTTGTTGACAGCATTGAGACGGGTGTCATCAATGAGGACAGTTTGTTCTTCGTAGCTTGAGCCAGGAGCTGGTTGGTACAAAACTTGTGGCTTTTTCAGACTGATTGTCAGTCCAAAGCTCTTGGCTGCACTGACAAAGCGACTGGTGATCTCCTGAAAGAGAGTGGGCAACCAGTGCACAGTCATCAGCAAACTTTAGCTCATGCGCCACGATGTCCTTGACTTTTGTTTCTGCTCTCAGTCTTGCGAGGTTGAGGAGCCGCTATCAACCCTCATTTGTAGGAAGACCCCCTGACTTCAGGTCTGATGTGGCATCTGGAAGAACAGCAGCGAAGGATAGTCCAGAGTAGGAGCCAAAACACAACCCTATTTATGCCATTCCTGATGGGAAATGGGTCTGACTTGTTGATGCGGCCTTCCATGCCTTCATGGAACTGATGGATGATGTTGGTTAGGCGTGGGGGGGGGGGGGGGGAACCGAATTTTGGTAGAAGCTTCCACAGGCCATCTCTACCAACAGTGTCAAACACTTTGGTTAGATCAACAGATGTCATGTCAAATCAAGTCAAGTCGCTTTTATTGTCGTTTCAACCATAACTGCTGGTACAGTACACAGTAAAAATGAAACAACGTTCCGCCAGGACCATGGTGCTACGTGAAACAACACAAAACTATACTAGACTACGTGAAACAACACAAAACTATACTAGACTACGTGAAACAACACAAAACTATACTAGACTACGTGAAACAACACAAAACTATACTAGACTACCTGAAACAACACAATACTACACTGGACTACGTGAAACAACACAAAACTATACTAGACTACCTGAAACAACACAATACTACACTAGACTACGTGAAACAACACAAAAGGTACATTAGACTTCAGACCTACACAGGACTACATAAAGTGCACAAAACAGTGCAAGACAATACAATGATTAATAAACAAGACAATAAGCACAATAAAGGGCAAATTATAATATAAATGATGTAAATGTAAACAATGTTTTAGCAGGAATTGAGAAAGAAATGAGCAAAAATTGCAAAGGGAGTGGAGTGGTGTTCAGTTGAGTGTGTGTGTGTAAGTTGGTGTGGCATAGGGACTTCTCTGCTGCTCAACACATCTCTCTTGGAGCTGCCTCAGTGAGAAGATCACGTCCACTGTACTACGCCCTGTTGGAAAACCACATTGGCTTTCTGGAGGGATGTTGTCACTGATGTTGGACACCAAGCGTCTAAGGATGATCTATATGAGGCATTTTCCCGCAACTGACAGAAGAGAGATGCCATGATGATTGTAGCATTTTCTCTTGTCTCCCTTGTTCTTGTAGATGGTCACGTCTGATGCGTCTTTAACATCTTGTGGTAGTTCTGCAGCTCCCCACAACTTTGAACAGCTGATGCAGGCATGATGTCAGGGTGTTACCACCATACTGGTAGATCTTGGCTGCAATACCACCAGACCCTGGTGCTTTGTTGGGTTTTAGCTGTTTGATGGCTTTGATGACCTCGCGAAGAGGAGGGGGAGCATCTAGCTCAAACAGTATGTGTTGAGGGTGTACTCTGCCCAGTGCTTCATCGGTGATGGTTCCTGGTCTGTTCAGCAGCTCGTGGAAGTGTTCTTGCTGTCTTTTCATGTGCTCTGACTTCTCAGTGAAGATGGATGTACTGTCCTTGATCAGCAATTGTGCGGTGCCTTCTTTTGATGGACAATACACAACATTGATTGCTTCATAGAAGCTTCTTGAGTCATTACAGCCAGTGAAGGCTTGTAACTCCTTGGCCTTGTTTGCCCACCACTGGTCTTTCACAGCTCTGAGCTGCCTCTGCAAAGTTGATTTTTCACTCAAAAAGGCACGTTTATTGGAACTTGAGTTTGGGTGTGGAAGAAGAGCCTGGTGTGCAGCTGCCTAAGCTCTTAGAAGGTCTTGCACAGATTGGTTGCTCTCATCAAACCAGTTCTGATGCTTGTGCTTGACTTTCCCCAAGGTGTCCTGGGCAGCACTGTAGACCATTTCTTTGAAGGCGTTCCAGCGCTCAGTAATATCGTCTGGTAGATTCTCAACCAGTCTGCTTAGAGCAGTTTCCATAGAGGATTTCACGGTGTCAGCACACTCAGTGTTTCAGTTTGGTGGTGTTCAGCTTTTTGGGTGGTTTGGCAGCATTCAGTCTGCATGGAGGTTTGATCAATAGACAGAGATCCTACCACACCATTTGATGATCAGTTGAGCACTCAGCTCCACGCTTAACTCTGGTGATACCAACGTCAGAGATGTCTCTTTGTCGGGTGATGACATAGTCAATGAGATGCCTGCTTTTAGATCGTGGATGCACCCATGTGCATTTGAGCTTGTCTGGCAATCTGAACAGTGTGTTAGTGATGTACAGTTTGAATCCTGTGCACATCGAGAGGAGCAGTAGACTGTTACCATTACTCTTGCCAACCCCTTGGCGTCCAATCACACCAGGCCACACAGTGGACTCCTTGCCAACCCGAGCATTAAAGTCTCCCAGCAACTGCAGTTTATCAGAAGTTGCCACGCTACTGATGGTGGTTTTTGGCACACTGTAGAATACCTCCTTGATTTCACTGGGATTAGTCAGAGTTGGGGCGTAAACGTTGACTATGGTGAGGTGGCGCTTTCCTTGCAGAGGTGTACGCAAGGTCTGGATTCGGTCATTTACAGCCACAGGCAGGGTTGGTAGCTTTGCTGTGAAGCAGTTCTTGATAGCCAAGCACACACCAGATTCTCTTCATTCTTCTTTCAGCCTGCCAGACCAGAAGAATGTGTACCCTACTTTCTCTTCACAAAGCGCACCCTCTCCAGCAAGTCGGGACTCAAGGAGAGCCACAATGTCCACGTTATAGTTCTCGAGCGCACGAGCAACAAGTGCAGTGCGTCTGTCTGGGCGATCAGAGTTAGCGTTGTCCAACAGAGTTTGTCTGTTCCATGAGGCGACGATCAGATTCTGTTTGTGATTCTTACCGCTAGAGTTGGACGACCCGCCAGCCGCGGCAGGCTGGCCAGGTTGGTGTGAGTGGGCTTTGTTTGAGCCACCTTTTCTAGGCCCTTCCCTAATTGTAGGGTGAGCAGAGCCTCCCTAACAGGGCTGCTCAGACGCAGAGGGTGCTGCCTCACCGGATCTCCGCTCTGTCATCCACGTGCGACGCCTCACCGGACCTCCGCTCTGTCATCCACGTGCGACGCCTCACCGGACCTCCGCTCTGTCATCCACGTGCGACGCCTCGCCGGACCTCCGCTCTGTCATCCACGTGCGACGCCTCGCCGGACCTCCGCTCTGTCATCCACGTGCGAC
This sequence comes from Hypanus sabinus, assembly GCF_030144855.1. Lineage (NCBI taxonomy): Eukaryota > Metazoa > Chordata > Chondrichthyes > Myliobatiformes > Dasyatidae > Hypanus > Hypanus sabinus. Next base: position 40,063,323 of record NC_082717.1, read on the forward strand.
GCCTCGCCGGACCTCCGCTCTGTCATCCACGTGCGACGCCTCGCCGGACCTCCGCTCTGTCATCCACGTGCGACGCCTCGCCGGACCTCCGCTCTGTGATCCATGTGCAACCACTCTCCCCCTGTCGTCTGCATGCAGGCCGGTGATTACGGCTCCTGGCTGGTCAAGACTACCGCTTCGCCACTTGTCCGTTGCTGCAAGACTGGGGTGTGTTGAGGGTACCCCACTCTTCAGAACGGAACAGCGTGCGTGTGAATGGATTTTAGGTGAGTAGGGGGTTGCACAGTCCAGACCCACCCTCTCGACATCCCCTCTGGATCCAGCAGCATGGTGGGGTCCAAGACTGCTGGGGGAAGTTCTGTTGCAGTGAATGGCCAGACCAAGCTTCAATGCCCCTTCTGCGCTTCACAGCACTTGTTTGCTCGATGGCCGTTGACCCTACGAGAGGGTTCATCTTCTCTTTGACAGGTCTTGTTTTTGGTCTTGCAGGGTGTCTAGCCACCCTCCTCTCCAGGCAAGCCTGGTGAGGGAGCCGGCTTAGTCTCCAGGGGCGACAGGTAGTACTGGGTCACATGTTACCAGTGGCACTCAGACGAGATATGGGGTTAGTGCAGAAAGGTAAACTTCTGATTTGCCGAGCTTGCACACAAAGAGTTAATGGACTTGTTTAATACTGGTTGAGCATATCTTTGGGTGAGTGGAATCGCCACTTTCATATTACAACCTTCATACTGTGTTGATCTTTGTCTTCTGGAAGGTCCAATATCCTTGTGAAATTGCTTGGGTTGGTTTAATCCAATAAGGCAGGGGCATGGGAACCAGAGTGATAGTGCTGAAGATGGGATAGTTGGTTTATAAACAGAGGCAGTGTATAGTGAGACTGCTAGCAAGGAGAGGCTAATGATAGAGCAGATTTGCAGTTAACAGGATGACTTGCAACGTAAAAGGCAGACAAAATTGAAAAGGACTGTACAGGACTGAAGGTGTTATATTTGAATGCATACAGTATATGGATTAAGCTTGATAAGTTTGCAGCACGGTTGCAGATTGACATTTATTATTATGTTGTGGGCATCGCTGAATCATAGCTGAAAGAAGATTGTAGCTGAGAGCTTAATGTCCAAGGATATACATTTATTGAAAGGACAGGCAGGAAGGCAGAGGAGGTGGTGTTGCTCTTTGGTAAAAATGAAATCAAATCATTAGAAAGAAGTAACAGAGGGCCGGAAGGTATCAAGGTGGAGTGAATAGAATTACAGAGGCTTGGGATAGCCAGAGCAGTAATGGCTGGAATTTCTGGAAGCAATTCAGAAGGCACAGGATATACATCCCAAAAAGGGGGGTATTCTAAAGGCAAGATGATACAACTGTGGCTAACAAGAGAAGTCAAGGCTAACATAAAAGCAAAGAACAGAGGGCCAGAAGGTATTACAATGGAGTGAATGGAATTACAGAGGCTAATAGAGTGAAAATTAGTGGGAAGTTAGAAGATTGGGGAGCTTTTAAAAACCAACAGAAGACAACTTTAAAAAAGTCATTAAAAAGGTAAAGATGGAATACAAAAGTAAGCTAGCCAATGATATTAAAGAAGATACTAAAAGTTTTTTCAGATAGATAAAGTGTAAAAGAGAGGCGTGAGTGGATATTGTACCACTGAAAAACAATGATAGAGAAGTGGTAGTGGGGAACAAGGAACAAAATATTTTTAGTCCTGATGAAGGGTCTCGGCCTGAAACGTCGACAGTGCTTCTCATTATAGATGCTGCCTGGCCTGCTGTGTTCCACCAGCATTTTGTGTGTGTTGTTTGAATTCCAGCATCTGCAGATTTCCTCGTGTTTGCTCACAAAATATTTTGCATAAGTTTTCATTGTGGAAGACACTAGCAATGTAGTGGGAGTTCCTGGGGTCGTGAAATATGTGAAGTTAGCATTGCTTTGAAGAAGGTTCTCAGGAAGCTGGAAGGTCTGAAGGTGGTAAGTCACCTGGACCAGATGGTGTGCACCCCATGGTTCTGAAAGAGGTGGTTGAAGAGATTGTGGAGGCATTAATAATTCTATTTTGAGAATGACTAGATTCTGGAAGACTGGAAAGTTGCAAATGTCACTCCACTCTTCAAGAAGGGAGAGAGGCAGAAGAAAGGAAATTATAGAGCAGTTATTCTGACCTTAGTGGTTGGGAAGATTTTGGAGTCGATTGTCAAGGATGTCGTTGCAGGGTACTTGGAGGCACATGATAAAGTAAGATGTAGATAGCTTGGATTCTTCAGGGGAAAATCATGCCTGACAAACCTGTTGTATTCTTTGAAGAAATAACAAGCAGGATAGACAAAGGAATTCAGTTGATGTGTGTTTGGATTTTCAGAAAGCCTTTGACAAGGTGCCACATGTGAAGCGGTTTAACAAGTTAAGCGCCCACGGTATTATAGAAGTGATTCTAGCGTAGAGAAAGCAGTGGCTAATTGGCAGGAGGGAAAGAGTGGGAATAAAGGGATCCTTTTCTGGTTGGCTGCCAGTGACTAGTGGTTTTAAAGAGCAAACACGAGAAAATCTGCAGATGCTGAAAATTCAAACAACACACACAAAATGCTGGTGACAAAGGGTCTCGGCCCGAAACGTTGACAGTGCTTCTCCTTATAGATGCTGCCTGGCCTGCTGTGTTCCACCAGCATTTTGTGTGTGTTGAGTGACTAGTGGTGTTCCACAGGGGTCTGTGTTAGAACCGATTCTTTTAATTCCATCATTTGGATGATGGATTTAATGGCTTTGTTGCAAAGTTTGCAGGCAATACAAAAGATAGCTGAAGGAGCAGGTAGTTTTGAGAAAGTAGAGTGGTTACAAAGGGACTTGGATAGATTAGGGCAGGGGTCAGCAACCTTTACCACTGAAAGAGCCACTTGGACCCGTTTCCCACAGAAAAGAAAACACTGGGAGCCGCAAAACCCGTTTGACATTTAAAATGAAATAACACTGCATACAACGTTTTTTTTGCCTTTATGCTATGTATAAACAAACTATAATGTGTTGCATTTATGAAATTGATGAACTCCTGCAGAGAAAACGAAATTACATTTCTGCATGCAACAAAAACATTTTGAACTCCGAAAAAAAGACGTTGGGTTGAAAGTTACTTTTAAGTAAAATATTCAATGTCTATTTGAGTCCTTCTTGTATTTATGAAAAACGCCGAACTTAAATTTTCCGCCAGCAGCAAACCAAAAATAACGTCAGCCAGCTGTCATCCTGAAAAATGAACGGACTATTTCACTGAACAATGAAAAAATATGAATATAAGTAAAATAATAGGCAATTAAAATATTTATCATACTTGGTTAATGGGATTTCTGCTCCTGGACCTCAGCGCACAGCGTCTGCACATCAGGGCTGTATGATGTCACCTTCATCTTTACACAGGATCGCAAGCTGTCATCTGTGAGGTTTTCAATATCACTCCATTTGTGTTTCTGAGCAAGAACGGCCTTCTGACGGGCAACATCTTCAAGGTCTGCTGTCAAGCGTCTAAACCTGGACACCCATATGTCTTTGTCGGCTATGTCGGCCAGTTCCATCTCAAGATCAGGTTGACTCACACCTGCCAATGCAGTCGTATTCAGTAGGGAAGGATCGATGCTTAAGGGAGTGACCGGGAAGGATAATGTGTTTTTTTTCCTCTCTGAACTCACAGAAGCGTTTCCCAAACGATGTTTGCATTGCGATGATTGCAGAATGTAAATACTCCGAAATTATCATGTCGTGACCTTGTTTGAACTCTCTCAAATTGGGGAAGTGAGACAAAGTGCCTTTCTGTAAATCTCTGGCAAGCACTGTCAACTTGCGCTCGAATGCCAAAACATCCTCCAACATGTGCAGGGCTGTACGTCCTTTCCCCTGAAGAGCTGTGTTCAGCGTGTTCAGGTGCGCTGTCATGTCTACCATGAAGTGTAGCTTTTCCAGCCACTCTGGCTGTTCCAGCTCAGGAAAGGTGAGCCCTTTGCTGCCCAGGAAAGTTTTCACTTCTTCCAGACACGCAACAAAGCGTTTCAGCACCTTCCGTCTGGACAGCCAGCGATAAAAACACGTTGTAGCGGTGTCAGTAAACTGCAGTCAAAGATAGCTTTATTTGAACTAAACAGCCTTGCTTTTAAGCCTCCCTCAACCCAGCCCCCATGGACGCAGATGCTGCAAAAGACGCGTACTCACAAACCCCCGTAGGCTATCTCCCTTAGCCGGAATGCTGGCTAATTGTGAGCCGTTTCGGATGTCGCTACACTTAGGTTGTACAAGATCACCATAATTACATTTCAAAAGCTAACAAACTAACATAAAATACATTTTAATTAAATACTGACCAATTATTTCCCAAAGCCACAGGGAGCCGCAGCACAGAGGTGAAAGAGCCACAAATGGCTCGGGAGCCGCAGGTTGCCGACCCCCGGATTAGGGGAAGTGGCAGGTGGAATACCGTGTCGAGAAGTGTGTGGTCATGCACTTTGGTAAAAGAAATGAAAGGTTTGACTATTTTCTAAATGGAGAGAAATTACAAAAAAAAAAGAGGTGCAAAGGAATTGAGAGTTGTGCAGGATTCCCTAAAGGTTCATTTGCAGGTTGAGTTTGTGGTGAGGAAGGCAAGTGCAATGTTAGCCTTCATTTCAGAAGGACTTGAATATAAAAGTAAGGATGTAATGTTGAAGCTTTAATAAGTACTGGTGAGGCCTCACTTGGAGTATTGTGAGCGTTTTTGGACCCCTTATCTTAGAAAGGATGTGCTGAAACTGGAGAGTGTTCAAAGGGGGCTCACAAAAATGATGTCAGGATTGAATGGCGTGCCGTATGAAGAGCATTTGATGGGTCTGGGTCTGTATTTACTAGAATTCAGAAGAATGTGAGGTGCCCTCATGGGAACCTATTGAATGGTGAAAGGCCTTAATAAAGTGGATGTGAAGAGGATGTTTCCTTTAGTGAGAAGAGTCTAAATAAGACTAGAGGACAGAGCCTCCGAATAGAGGAGTGTCCTTTTAGAATAGAGTTGAGGAATTTCTTTAACCAGAGAGTGGTGAATCGGTGGATTTCTTTGCCACAGGCAGTTGTGAAAACCAGGTCTTTATGTATATTTAAGGCAAAGGTTCATCGATTCTTGACTGGTCAGGGCATGCAGAGATACAGGGAGAAGGCAGGAGATTAGGGCTGAGAGGAAAATTTGATGAGCTGTGATGAAATGGCAGCACAGACTCAATGGGACCCAATGGCCTAATTCTGCTCCTACATCATTGGGCTAGTATAGTGAGATAGCAAGTAAAGCCAAGCTCTTGCTGCTCCAGTGACCTGGATTCAATCTTGACTTCTGATACCCTGTGTGTGTTTTCCAAGATCTTCCTTCAACTGTATGGGAGTTACCTGAGTGTTTTGGTTTCCTTCCACTTCCCAAAGACATGGAAGTTGACAGGTTAATTAGCCACTGCAAATTGCCCCTGTTGTGTGGATGACTGGTAGAATTCAGGCTGGGAGACAGGAAGAGAACTGGTGGGATTATGGGATGAATAAATAAAGAATAGGATAAAAATTGATTGACTATACCTCTTCCTACCCTGTCTCCTGTGTTATAAAAAAAGCTATTCCGTTTTCTCAGTTCCTTCATGCCCACCACATCTGTTCCCAGGATGAGGCTTACCTTTCCAAGACATCAAGGATGTTCCTCTCCTTCAAAAAATGAGGTTTCCCTTCCTCCACCATTGTTGTTGCCCTCACCTGCATCTCCTCCTTTTCCCTGGTATCCATTTTCATCCCATCTTCCCAATGCCTTCACAGCGATGGAATTCATCTTTTCTGTTACCTACCACCCCATGAGCATCCACAACTTATGCCATCTTAAATGGTATCCTTCCACAAAGCACATCTTAACCTCCCTCCCTCTCCTCACTTTCTGCAGGGATTGCTCCCTCTGTGATTCCCTGGTCCACGCTAATTTCCCTCCTGGCACAGACCTGCAAGCAGCCAAAGTGCTCCACCTGCTCATTTACTTCCTCCCTCACTTCCATTCCTGCCTTCGAACGGTTCTTCCATGTGAGACAGCACTTCACCTGCGAATCTGCTGGGTCACCTTTTGTATCTGATGCTCTCAATTCCTCTACTTTGTTGAGACCCATTGTAATTTGGGGGACTGCTTCATTGAGAAACTCTGTTTTGTCTGCCAAAAGCAAAATCTCCTGGTGACCCAACACTTTACCTCTGATTCCCATTCCTGATCCAACATGACAGCCCGTGTCTTCTGCCTCTTGTGCCATGATGCGTCTACCCTAAGGGTGGAGGAGCAACACCTTATATTCTGTTTGCATAGCCGCTAATCTGATGGCGTGAATATTGATTTCTCTTTGTAAAAAAAAATCATTTTCCTTCCCCTCTTCTTTTATTCTCCACTCTGGCCTCTTAACTCTCATCACCTGCCTATCACATCTCCCTCAAGCCCCTCCTCCCCTTTCCCCTTTGGTCCACTCTCATCTATCATTCCTTCACCTCCAGCCCTTTACCTTTCCCACCCACCTGGCTATCTCACCTCTCATCATCTGGCTATCTTCCTTCCTCTCCCCCACCTTTGAAATCTGGTGTCTTCCTCTGAAGGGAAACCATTTGTTCATTCCCAACCTGCTGAGTTCCTCCTGCATTTTGTGTAGGTTGCTTTGGATTTCCAGCATCTGCAGAAATTTCTTGTGTTTACGATTTTAAAAATGGTTGATGGTCAGAATGGACTCCAGGCTTAAAGATGAAAATTTAAACAGCACAACTGTCTGCACATGTTCTAAATCAGAATCTGATTTATTATCACTGACTTGAGTGACATAAAATTTGTTGTGCTCAGGCAGCAGTAGAGTGCAAAGTCAAGATTGCTCTAAATTATAGAAACAAATAGTGCATAAAAAAAGGAATAATGAGTTAGTGTCTGCATTCATGGATTGTTCAGAAACCTGATGGCAGAAGGGAAGAAACTGTGTCTGGATCATCGAGTGTCATTCTTCAGTCTCTTGTACCTCCTCCATGACGGTAGTGACAAGAAGAGGGCATGTCTGGGATAGTGAGGGGCGTTAGTGAGAGATACTGATACTGCCTTCTAAAGGAACCACCCCTGGAAGATCTTGATGATGGGGAAGATTGTACCTAGATCTTCCAAGCTATTGATTAATTCCTTGCCTGTTGAAATGCCTCTCGTATCTGCTTCCACAACCTTTCCTAGCAGCATGTTCCAGGCAACTTCCACTGTGTAAGGAAAAAAAAAACATGCAGTTAGCAACTTGCCACAATAATCTCTTTTCCCTCTTACCTTAAAATGTTGCCCTTTAGTATTTGGCATATCGATCCTGGACACAGCTAACAAATTCTGCCCCATTTGAGCCTCTTGCATTAATAGAGTCCCAGTTGATACTGAGGGCATTAGTCACCCACCAACTACCCCCCTTGTTTGTACCTCTTTCCATTATTTGTCTACATACTGTTTCTCTATCTCATTGAGAGGCTAGAAGTATAATCCCAATGTAGTGATTGTTCTAAATAAAATACTTTATGGGAACAGTTACTTTCATTTTCCTGAACAATATGATGTTCATGAAAGTACAGCAGGAGAAAATTAGAAGTGAAATTTCTGTGGCACAGTGAAGGCTGCCAGTTTTTTATATAACAAAGTTTTTGTTGTACCATAACTATGGCAGTAATTACGGAAGCTAGATGAAGAGGGGAAAAGGGGGAAATGGCAGCCATGGACAGACTAGAGGGAATGGTTCAAGATGGATCTGTGTGGTTCACAATTTCTAAATGTTTGCAGAAGCAGTTTTTTTCAAAGTTTAAGAAAATTATCATGATGGAAAATTCTTAAGATACATGGATAAATCAGGTATCCTAACTCAAAACAGCAACAGCTCCTATTAAATCTCTTAAGTACCAGACCATGTGCATATTTGTGCACACATGCTTTGAATGCCTTTTCTTCTCCCTAGATGGGCATCATTTTGGAACAGCTTCCCACAAGGGTGGCGTTAAATTCACTTAAATGTTTGCAGGACTGAATAATCATACAGCATTAAACAACACAAATTTCTTGCTATAAGGTATTTATGTTCTTAAAACGCCCCGCTATTAAGACATTGGGTAATATTTTAAGTGTGCCAGAGGATAAATAACATTACTTTGCTTCACCATTCCATTTCCACTTTGACCTAATTGGCCTCTTACAATTTTGTAATGAAGCCCAGTGTTCTGGCCACCTCACTACAGGAAGGATGTGGATGCTATAGAGAGAGAGTGCAGAGGAGATTTACAAGCATATTGCCTGCAATGGTGGGTGTACCTTATGTGAATAGTTGAGCGAACTTGGCCTTTTTTTCCTTGGAGTGACGGAGGATTAGAGGTGACCTGATAGAGGTGTATGAGATGATGAGGGGCATTGATCGTGTGGATAGTCAGAGGCTTTTTGCCAGGGCTGAAATGGCTAACATGAGGGGTCATAGTTTTAATGTGCTTGGAAGTAGCTACAGGGGTAAGTTTTTCACACAGAGAATGGTGGGTGCAACGAATGCACTACCAGCGACAGTGGTGGAGGTGGATACAATAGGGTCTTTTAAGAGACTCTTGGATATGTACATGGAGCTTAGAAAAATAGAGGGCTATGGGGTAGGAAAATTCCAGGCAGTTTCTAGAGTTGGTTACGTGTTTGGCACAACATTGTGGGCCAAAGGGCCTGTAATGTGCTGTAGAGTTCTATGTTCTAAACACAAAAAACAGTATCTCAGATTGTCCGGAGTTGCTATGTTTCCTCTCTTCCATTCAATTCACCTCTCTTTGTGTTTACTGTTCCTCTGGATGTTTACAGTCCTTCATGTTTCCTTGGCAGATGCCAATCTGTACCATTCTTTTTTTTTCTTGGCTTTTGCCCAATCATGGGCATCCTCTTTCTGTCTCTGCCCTTTCTCTGTAGATTAAAACATGCCTGTTTTTCAACTTTTCATAGATCTGAAGAAAAAGAATTGACCTGAAGCATTAACGTAGTACTTCTAAACCAATAGACTATTCTGTTAATTAAGCATGCATACATTTGAAAATGTAGCATTCCATATTACAGACTTGCTGGATAATGACAAAATAGTCTACTTGGTCTTAAAAAAAAATATTTTTAGATTTCTTCTTAAGCAAAATATACCCCTCAAAGCACGAGTCACGTGGGTGTCTCCTGTCTCATTTTGATTTTGTCTGCAAGCTGGAGCTGAACATGTACAATACTAAAAATAGATTGTTCTGGAACAGGGTGCAGCAAGCATTTGGAAACTGGAAATCCACAGAATAAAATGTAAATAGTTTTGTTGTACACACTAATGTATTATTTTGCATGATTCATGTAATACAGTGCATTGTTACATGCTGCTACAAATTGCACTATTTTGAGAATCTGGGTTTGAAGATAAATGAATGCACTTTGTTTAAATTGGAAATCAGGGTTTCATAAAGTCTGCGTTTAAGGCATAAAAATGATGCTGTCAGAAAATTAAAAATAAGTAATTTATTCTGTCTTGTAAACTAGAATGAGAAACACTGAAATGGTGTAGATTTGAATGTATTTTAGCTATATATGTGCAAAGATTTGTTTCATTAAATGTGTAGTGACCTGCTGGAACAGATTTCTTGCTCATTAAAAAGACCTCCACGGTTTTTGTGCAATTAGTGGATAGTCTCCTTTATTCATAATATCTGCTGTTAATGATTTTATTAAAGCTTCTTTTAAGTTATCTGTCATACTGCAAATTCCTACTGGTTTACAAATGCAACTGTATCTTTTGCTAATGTCTCACCTACATCAGAGATTCCATGATTGTACCTCATTATCCTTTTCAGTTGCTTTCCTCCTCCCATTTTTTTCCCCTTTAATGCTAGAGCTTAAATGCAACCAAGTAATACAAGAGATTCTGCGGATGCTGGAAATCTAGACCAACACACACAAAATGCTGAAGGAACTCAGCAGGTCAGGCAGAATCTCTCCAAATGAATAACTAGTCAACGGTTTGGGCTGGGTCCCTTCATCAGGACTGGAAAGGAAGAGGGAAGATATTAGAATAAAAAGGTGGGGGGAGGGGAAGGAGGACAAGCTAGAAGTTGAAGCCAGGTGGGTGGGAGAGGGGGATGAAGTATGAAGCTGGGTGGTGATAGGTGGAAAAGGCAAAGTGCTGGAGATGAAGGAATCTGATGGGCAGAGGAGAGTGGATCATGGGAGAGAGGGGAGGAAGAGGGGCACCAGGGGGAGGAGATAAGCAGGTAAGAAAAAGAGGTAAAAGGCTGGAGAAGGAAAGGGCTCAAAATGTATTACCAGAAGGTGAAATCAATGTTCATGCCAACAGATTGGAGGCTACCTGGATGGTATGAGGTGATGCTTGTCCACCCTGAGAGTGACCTCTTTGTGGCTGAAGAGGAGGTCACGGACCAACACATGGAGTGGGAATACAATTCAAATGGTTGACCACGGGGAAATTTTGCTTTTTGTAGATGGAGTAGAGGTGCTCGATAAAGCGGACCCCTAATTTATGTCGGATTTCACCAATGTAGAGAAGGCTGCATAAGGAGTACCAGATACAGTGAAAAATAGGGAGTTATCATCAACAGACTCGACCGAGATATACAGTTCTTTGTCATCAGCGTAACTGTGGAAATTGTCTTGCGAAGCACACAGCCTGCCCAGTGTAGACAACCAGGTGTAGCAATGTCTCAGTACTGGATTCTTTGGCCTGGGAAATGTCATAGATTGTTGTGTACTTATCCTTATGCTGAATTTAGTGAACTTTGTAAAGATGGCATAAACAATCGGCTAAGTGCATGTACACCCAGCTGCAATACTGGTGGAAATGTGTGTCTCATTGATTATGTGTATTACTGATATCAAAGATACTTTTACACTGTATCTCATGGTTACAACCTTAGAACAGAATTTACTTCAGTGTGAAGCTGTTTATTCTTTTTTTGATATTTGCATTTATGTCAAAAGATTCAGGTGCTTTATCCCCTTTGAAACTCAGATAAAGGGAAATCCAGCAAGAGTAGTTTAAAAGAAATTGCAAAACCATGCTTGGCTGTTTGAAGTGTTGAACCCTGAAAATGGGTAACACTATTTGCTGCTTGAAAGTTAATTATTGGTGGGAATGAGACCGTCATCAAGGACTTTACCCAGTTTTACTCCAGGAATTAATGTCAGAGAAAGATCAAAGTAAGTTTATTCTCAAAGTACATGTATGTCACCTGATACGATCCTGAGATTTGTTTTCTTGTGGCATACTCAATCAATCCAATAACTACAATAGGGTCAAGGCAGGACCACACCCACTAGGACAGTCATCCAGTGTACAAAACACAACAAATTCTGCAAATACAAACAAAAATAATGATAATAAATATCAAGAACATGAAGTGAAGAGACCTTGAAAGTGAGGCCATAGGTTGTACAAACAGTTCCGTGACGGGGCAAGAGGAGTGAAGTTATCCCCTCTGGTTCAAAGGGCTGATAGTAGAGGAGTAATAACTGTTTCTGAATCTGGTGGTGTGAGTCATGAAACTCCTGTACCTTCTTGATGGCAGCGTCGAGATGAGAGCATGACCTGTCATGCAGTGGTCCCTGTTGATGGACGCCACTTTCCTGCAATAACACTCAATGGTGGGGACGGCTTTACCTGTGATACACTGGCACATATCCACTACTTTTTATTGTAGGACACAGTAGATGACCCAACTGATTTGCAGGTGAAATTTTACCTCACCTGGGGCACTGAATGGACCTGAGGGAGGAGGTGAATAAGCAGCTGTAGTATTTCACACAAAATGCTGGAGGAACTCAGCAGGCCAGGCAGCATCTATGTAAAAGAGTAAGTAGTCAATTTTTCAGGCCAAGATCCTTCATGGGGAATGGAAAGGAAGAGGAGAAGTCTAAATAAGAAGGTGGGGGTGGAGAGAAAAAAGTACAAGGTAGTAACTGGAAGAGGGGGAGGGGTGAAGCAAAGAGCAGGGAAGTTGATTGGTGAAAGAGATAAAGGGCTGGACATGGGGGAATCTGATAGGAGAGGACAGAAGATTATGGAAGAAAGGGAAGAGGGAGGTGTACCAGAGGGGAGTGATGGGCAGGCAAGGAGACAAGGTGAGATAGGGAGACAGGAGAATGGCGAGGGGTGGGGGGGGGGGGAACCATGGGTATCTGAGAAATTGATGTTCATGCCATCAGGCCTGAGGCTACCCAGAAGGAATATCAGATGCCACTTCTCCAACTCAAGTGTGGCCCCATCACAGCAGAAGAGGATTGACAAGTTGGAGTCGGAATGGGAAGCAGAATTAAAATGGAGGGCTACTGGGAGGTCCCGCTTTTTGTGGCGTACGGACTGAAGGTGCTCGGCTTCAGGCCTGATGCATGAACACAAGAGCCATCCCTTCCGTGTTCGGTTGCAGCATGACGCAAACCTGTGGCCTTTTTCATGGAGCTTGTGCAGTGAGTGCACCCGGCTTCTGTACTACTTTCAGCATATACTCAATGTGGGATGTGCAGTGAATGCACCCGGCTTCTGTACTACTTTCAGCGTATGCTCAATGTGGGATGTGCAGTGAATGCACCCGGCTTCTGTACTACTTTCAGCGTATGCTCAATGTGGGATGTGCAGTGAATGCACCCGGCTTCTGTACTACTTTCAGCGTATGCTCAATGTGGGATGTGCCAATTGGCAGCAATTACTTGTAGACATCTCAGTTTTCAGGAAAACCAGAATTAAACTTTCAGTCAGTTGACCTTTCATCACAAATTGATGTTTGTATCAATACGTGCCCCTTGGAGCAGCCGTAGAGCACAAAGTTCTGTGTTACGCAATCACTCAGGACAAGCCTTGACAAAGGCCACTGCACCCCTCTTCATACCTTTTATGTAAGCACAGGTCCAGAAAGAGACAGCCAGCCATCTCATCAGCTGCTTCAGGAGCTGATGATCTGAGAATCTGACTGTGTAGGAAGGATGTGCTCCTCTCACCACCATGCATGTGAAGTCTTAGAGCTGGTGTTTTGACACTTTGCTGGTCAGCTCAAGGAACTATACCGGTTGATTCACCGTCTCCTTCATCTCTGGACGATTGTGCTGACCATACCTGATGGATTTGTGGTCAAAAGTGTTTTTCTGCAGGATCTTTAAGGAATAGCACACGCAGAATGAAACATTGCTCAGTTACAAGGGCAAATTCATGCTTTGTAACAACAGGGACAGGCAGAAGTACAGCACACAGTAATACTTGGTATTTGCATGCTTGGATTAAACAACAATGATTCCACCTGATTTGAAGAGGATGTGTGTTATCAAGCTGATTAACCTCAGGGCATTTGTGAATTGTATCTTGCTGGGTCATTCCTTGTCCTTCTACCTTACAAGCAAACATTTAAAAAGAATTTTTTTGCAAAAATATAACAAATTGTTGAACTTTCCCAAGCATTCATCTGGCCAAATTATGCCAATGGTTTCCAATCTTTAAGTATTAATTAACAGCTGTGAAACCCAACCTCTAGACTCTCAGATTAAAATGACAAAGGATATGGGAATATGGAAATAAAATTCAGCACAAGAGCCTTGTCATCTTCCAGTAGAGTAGGCAGGATTAATATCGAGATTGTTTTTTGTTATCAATGCAGTCATACTTTCACTTGCCCTATTTCTTTCAGTATATCTCCTTAATTTAACAATGAAGGGCCCTTATTTTAATGTATTGTGGTTGTATTAATTACAAATGCATATCTTGTTCCTATAGGTACATATATGTTCCTTTGGGAGGCTCTCGACATGGCTTAATAAGAATGATGTTCTCCTCTGCATTGGCCTTCAGCTTTGTATGCTACTGGCATGGTGGCCACAGCTTCATGATAAACTGGGCAACCATGAACTGGGTTGGAGTAATGATGGAAAATCTACTGAAGATGATCTGTTTTCTTTCACCTGCTCAAGAAATCATTGTAAGTGCTAACTCTGTGTATTCACTAAAATAACTGGGGCACAAATTTAACTTCCATTTTAAAATGCTTGTAATTTGAATTTAGAAATGCTTTTATCATTTTCACACTGATGTGGAATTGTAAGGGTAGTTAATTACCTAATATATCAGTATCTCAATTAACCAATCTTTCTCCATATCAATGCGATGTAAAACATCTTTTATGAGATAAATTTGAGTTAATTGCAAAGTAATGAATATTGATCCTTGCTGTGCTTATTAAGTTAAAAATTGCTTAGTAATCATCACCACAGCAGCACTTGAAATCTTAATCTCAAATGTATACAGATATTGAAAATCTAATTTAGCTGAGGAGAGAAGATAATTTTATATTGTACTTAATGATAATTATTGTACTTACTGCCTCTAGTGTGCATGTTTTGGACCTTGAGTTCCAAAGTTGTGTTGACAGTGCTTGCATATACATGATCGTATTAATGTGGATGTTAGTATGTGCAATGAATGTTCTGTGGAATTTTGTAGAGCTGGTAGATCGGAATACAGGTTGAATACCTCTTATCCGAACTCCTAAAATCCGAAATTTAATTCTTTTTATTTAACACTGACATGACATCAGAACTGGAAAATTCCACAAAACACCAGGCAGTTTCCCAGGTGATGCACAGGTCTCTGAACAGCACAGACGGTTCAGAGAAGTGACCTCACACAAGTTAATACAAATAGAAAAACACTGCATAAAGCAAAAAATGAAGATCTCAGTCATGTATCATCAGTGTCAGAGTGATATGCCTCTTAACGATACGCTGATCATGAAACAAGTAAAGATCTATCATGACGAACTGAAAACTGAAGGTAATTGTGAATATTCAGCAGGCATAAATTTAAGAAAAGGCACAGCATTAATTTTTTAAAGTGACTGCTGATCGCAAAAATTTAACACCGGAGCAAGTCTATGATGCTGATTGTTTTTATATCTTACATAATGACATTAAATTTTTAAAGCATCACGATGAAAATTGAACATGGGAACAAGTCTACAATGTTGATTGTTTTTTATACCTTACATAAATCCTTAAAAAAAATACTGTAACCATTTTAATCAATTCACCCCATCGTAGGTAGAGACTGAAAGCCTGATATTGTTTGCTATTGTTCAACCAGCTGGTTCAGTAATTCTGATGCTGATTTTGTTACCCTTCACACATTATATTTTTATTATATGACTGGTATGTGATCATTTTTACTGGTAAATACATAAGGGTGATGAACAAGCATACTGGTAGTACATAAATTTGGAGTCATAAGTTTTGGTGATCCCAAATGATCTCATTTTACTGTATATTCCAAAATCCGAAAAATTCCAAAACATTTCCGGACCCAAGCATCTTGGATAAGGGTTATTCAGTCAATTTGCAGTCCTGCATTTCTTGAGCTATGATCCAGCCAATGGGAACTCTTGATCTGACCAAGCCCATTCAGTATACTGAAAGGACCCTGCCAAATGACTTACTTATCAATGACTTAGTTACTTGATTTCTTTCCAGTAGCAGAATGATTGGCCAGGATTCCTCACTTAAAGGCATCTGCACATCTAAAGTGTGGATGTATGTCAGTCTGGGTTCAATTGCTCAACTACTTTGTTTTGTGGCGATTTGGAGCTGCCATATAACACTGTAATTTAATACTTTGCACTTGTTAGTGTTAAATAAACCTCCCCTCCAGTGACTGCATCCATACTACCTGGTGCCTCTGGAAAACAGTTCACAATCAAGGACGCCCAATGTCCAGTCATTCTTTTCCCCAGTCTCCCAGAACAATCCAGAATTGTGCAGTCTCCATACCCCTTTGATGGCAGCCCACACAGTGGGATGCAGAGGGAGAGTGGATAGGTGGTACATCTATGGTACTGCATAAGACAGTAACAGCAACCCCTCCACAGTTTTGGTTCAGATCAAGGATCCCATTTTAGAAAGGGTATACCCCTTGCAGCCAGTGATTTGCCTGACGACCACATACCCGGTAAGTACCATGAACAGGATTGAGAGGATCACTGGTAGTATAGGCATTGCATGTACTGTTACTGAAGTCTAGTCCCGTTCATGAGTTACAGTACCATACTTCACCCCTATCTACAAAGCAGCTTCAGGGCTGGGTGGGTGGAGGTGGGTTATGCAATCATTGCAAGTATTTTGATGCCATTCCTCAAAGCAGTTGAATTGGCAAGTGTCGTTCCACTGGGCAGTGCTCCCTTTACAGTTCTAATTTCATTATCAAAGTAAAACACAAAATCAAACTCACTACGACCCAGGGGTATAAACACATCGGCAATCCTTCTTTCAAATGCAGTGGTCCTCTAAAGTACACCCATCAACCTGACTGGTTAGCATGTGACGCACCTTCACATCCAAGGCAAAGGAAAGTGTTGGGATACTTCTGCATTTAGGCAGGAAAAAAGGGTTTCCCTGGTCCGGTGGCACCATTGCCTTAACATGTGAGGTGTTTAACCACGTCGACTCTCTTTGGATCCTTGAAGCAGGAAATGTGGTCAACAACACTTGGAATGGACCTTTCCTGCAGTGCTCCAGGCAGTTCTTTCGTAGTCTGCAGCCAGCTTGATCTTCTTGATTTCAAGTACCTGTTGATGAGAACCTTTATGATCTTATGATAATGCTAAGTAATACTGCAGTGTGCTTTTGCTCATAATATGGATGTCCATCTGTTTAATTAAAAAGGGAGGGGTGACTGGCAAGTGCATGGGACATCCCATAATTTTCTCATGCAGAGATAGGCCTGATACACAGTGCAGTGCAGTGTTGTGGGAGCCACTGGAATTGCGTTTGGTCAATTTAACTTGGCCTTGTTGTGCAATTTAACTAACCTGCATTCCAGAGCCCCATTCTGTCTTTCAGCTGCCCCACAAGACGGAGGGTGGAAAGGGCATGTGACATGATTTTTACACAACAAGTCTTTTGTCAACTGCTGTATAACTTTACTGGTAAAGTGAGGACTGATTTTACTTGAGACTTTCACAGAGATCCCAAACCTAGTAATAAATTCTGGTAATCACAGTTAGTTACAGCATCATTTCTATAAGTTTGATAAGCTTCAGACAAGAGTGGCGTCTCAATATCTTCCACCTTTGCAGCCTGAGATGCACACTTGACATCAAGTGGACTGACCGAGTCACCAACAATGAAGACCTGGCCCGCGCCCAGATACCCAGCCTCTTCACCCTGCTCCAACAATGCCGTCTCCGCTGGCTGGGCCACGTACACCGCATGTCAGACGGGAAGATCCCGAAAGACCTGCTATACAGGGAACTGGCCTCCGGCAAGAGAGCACAAGGGCGGCCCCATCTTCGTTTCAAAGATGTCTGCAAGACAGACATGAAGTCACTGAATATGAACATTGAGAGGTGGGAGGACATTCTCACTGGAGGCTGGAACTACTCAGAGGTCTAAAAAGAGAAGAGAAGCTGAGTCTTGCTGCTGAAGAAAAGCGCACTTGTGGGAAAAACAGCACCAAGACAACACCGGAGTACAGCACCTTCAAGTGCAGTCGCTGCAGAGGAGACTGTCACTCCCGTGTGGGCCTCTACAGCCACAACAGACACTGCTCTACCAACACAGACTGAAGCAAGACTTTCCAGGTGCAGATCCATGGTCTTGCAAGACTAACAGATGCCATCATCATCATCAATAAGCTTTTACCCATGGGCATAACAAACAATAACTAGTGCATAATCACAACTTGTACGTTTAGGCAACTGCATAAAGGCCATTTGGAGATGCACAGATGAATTCGGGGGAGGGCCCAGCTGTGGCAGATACCAACAGTGTCATTCAAGATTATGACTCTTGCAAATCAAACAGTTGCTGCTACTTTTCTTACTATGGTCGAGAATCTCTCATTTTCGATTATACCCATTATCCTTTATAGTTTTGCAAATAGTGTTCTTTAGTCCATAAAGTCCTTTCAGCCACTGACACATCACATTGTAATTGTATCAGTTCATCAAAGAATTTGGAAAGTATAGGCAGCCTGATCACATTGGAGTGCTGGGTGGCCATAAACGTTTGCTGTTGCTGCTTTCGCAAGAGAGTCTGCTTGTTTCTTCCCTCTAGTTATTTCATCCTTCCCGCAGTATGAGCCGCATAATTTATAATTACAGCAATAGTAGAGTGGATTCTGATTAATTGGACCATCAGTTAATTTGGACAGCCACTTATTTGGGACAACTCTTAAAGATCAAAAACTAATTGAGAAAATAGCCGTGATTCCCTTCATTTATTTGGGACACCATTGCACTTAATAGGGGCAGGAGACTTGCCAAACAGGTTCTGACTAGCATCAGTTGTGTGAACTTGTGTGACCATCAGACTGTGCGTAAGGTGCATCTGTTGTGTGTGTTTGTATTCAAAAAGCAGTTATTTTTGTCACTGACCATTAGTAAGAAACAAGCAGTAAGACAATTCAGAACTGTTTTGCTCTCTGCGGTTTCAAGCACTCAGGCTTGGAGGTGTCAGAAACACCGGGAGTGAAAATGAAATGATTTCACTAATTCAGCAAATTTGGAACTATGAGGAATTTGAAGATGTCGACAGTCATCTTGAATATTACAATGAAAATGAAGATTTGGAGAATACGATATTCGATAGTATTGTATGAAGACAATCCATTATCTGCACTATGTACACTGGATGAATTCCTCTGATAACTATTAGGAACTAATACACAATAGTGGTACTATTCGTGGACTAATTAGTTCTTTGTTTCTTTAAATATATAATTTGTTACTCAGCTTGCACTTTTTTAATATGCTTTTTAACTATTTCCATGAAACGTTGGCTAATTGAGAAAGCTGTTTAGCAGGATAGAACCAGACTACAGCGCACAGTGAGGACTGCCGAGCGCATCATTGGAGCCTCCCTGCCCTCTATTGTGGACCTGTACTCTTCCAGGTTGAAGAAGAGGGCGGGGAACATCATAAAGGACTCCTCCCATCCTGCGCACGGACTGTTTGAACTGCTTCTGTCTGGTAGGCGCTTCAGATCCCTCCAGACTAAGACTAATAGGCACTGGAGAAGTTTTTTCCCTACTGCGGTCACTTTGCTGAACAGTTAACTGCTGGTTAACTGTTGGCTAATTATTACTTGGATTGCACTACCTGTATGTATAATCTATATTTTCATTTATATTTATCATTATTATTGTTATGAGCAGAGAGACAACATCTGCTGGAAGTAAATTCCTTGTATGTACTTGGCGATTAAATTCTGATTCTGTTTAATTAGGCCAAAGTGTACCCTATGTGTCCCAGTTAATCAGAGTCCACTGTAATTGAAAAACAGGAAAAGGTTCATAGTTAATTCATCGTGTTTTATCAGAGTTCTGAAGAGGTGCGTAATCTACATATTGTCCATTGTCATGTGCTGCTCATAAATATTTACACAACTTCATCTGCAAGGAGGCAGACTTTTGTTCAGGTAAGAAGGTTCAGGTGCTTGAGCAAACAGGAAGGAATGTTAACACTCACAAAACACAGGAGGAATTCAGCAGGTCAGGCAGCATCTATGGAAATAAATAAACAGTCGATGTTTTGGGCCAATATCCTTTCTCAGGTCTGGAAAGGAAGGGGGAAGATGCCAGAATAAAATGGTGGATGGTGGTAAGGAGGATAGCTAGAAGGTGATAGGTGAAGCCAGGTGGGTGGGAAAAATAAAAGGCTGGAGAGGAAGGAATCTGATAGGAGAGGAAGGTGGAACATAGCAGAAAGAGGAGGAGGGGCGTTTCCAGGAGAAGAAGATAGGCAGGTGATATGACAAGCAACTCATACAAAATGCAGGAGTAACTCAGCAGCCCATGCAGTTCTACCGAAGTGTTTTGGCCTGAAACGTTGACTGTACTCTTTTCCATAGATGCTGCCTGGCCTGCTGAGTCCCTCCAGCATTTTGTCTGTGTTGCTCTTTCATGTCAAAGTGAAAACAGATCCCTACAAAATGAACTAATCTAATTACAAATATAAAACACAAAATAATTGATTGCATAAGTATTAACCCCCTCCCCCTTTTAATATGACACATCGAATCATCATTGGTGCAGCCAATTGGTTTTGGAAGTCACATAATTAGTTAAATTGAGATCACCTGTGTGCAGTGAAGGTGTTTCGATTGATTGCAGTGAAAATACACCTGTGTCTGGAAGGTCCAACGTCTGTACCCTGGCAAAAGCTATACCATGAAGACAACAGAACACTCTAAGCAACTCTGCAAAAAGGTTTTTGAGGAGATGGATACAAGAAAATTTCCAAGTCTCTGAATATCCGTTGGAGTACAGTTAAGTCAATCATCAAGAAAGAAAATGGTACAGCTGTAAATCTGCTTTGGGCAGGCCGTCCTCAAAAACTGAGTGACCATGCAAGAAGGGGACTAATGAGGGAGGCCACCAAGAGACCTGTGACAACTCAGGAGGAGTTACAAGCTTCAGTGGCTGAGATGAGAGAGACTGTGCAAACAACTGTTGCCCAGATGCTTTATGGGAGAAAGGCAACTGTTGAGACAAACTCACATGAAATCTCAGCTAGAGCTTGCCAGAAGGCACGTGGGAGACTCTGAAGCCAGCAGGAAGAAGGTTCTATGGCTTGCTGAAACCGAAATTGAACTTTCTGGCCATCAGACTAAATGCTATGTTTGGCATAAGCCAAACACCGCACAAAATCAAAAATACACCATCCCTATCAGGAAGTATGATGGCTACATCATGGCTATGGAGATGCTTTACTGCAGCAGGCCCTTGAAGGCTTGTGAAGGTTGAGGGTAAAATGAATGCAGCAAAATCCAGGGAAATCCTGATGCAGTCTGCAAGAGAACTGTGACTTGGGCAAAGATTTGTTTTCCAGCAAGACAATGGCCCCAAGTCTTAAAGATAAAATTTCACATTAATGGCTTAAAAACAGTGAAGTTAATGTCCTGGAGTGGTTGTCAGAGTCCAGAACTCAACCCAATTGAGAATTTGTGGCTGGACTTAAAATGGGCTGTTCACTCACAATCCCCATGCAACGTGAGAGAGCTTGAGCAGTTTTGTAAAGAAAAAAGGGGAAAAATACAGTGTCCAGATGTTCAAAGCTGATAGAGACCTATCCACACAGGCACAAGGTGCATCCAGTAAATACTGACTTGAAGGGGGTGAGTAATTATGCAATTAATTATTTGTTTAATAATAGTAATAAATTTAAATCAACTTGTAGAAATTTGTTTTCGCTTTGACACAAAAAAAGTCTTTTCTGTTAATCAGTGTCAAAAAGCCAAATTAAATCCACTTTAAATCACTGCTGTAAAACAATAAAACGTGAAAACTTCTGGGGGGGGGGGGGGTGAATACTTTTTTTAGGCACTGTACATTGGTGGCATTTTACAACGGGCAGAGTTAAATTTGTACAAATTCTTAAGTACAGTTTGGGAACAGATTATTACTTAAAGTAATCGTGGTCTGTGGTGGAGGTGGAAGCTCGGCATGATGGAGCTTGAGATGTTGCTGCAAACTTGGACTGACACGAGTCTTTCCATCAAGGTGTCCAAGATCCAGTAACGGAGAGGGGTGTTGGGTCCCAACGAGGACAGAGTATCCAACAGCCTCTGACGGATGAGTGAAGTCGGTGAACATCATCCTGGTGCTTGAGGCATTGTTTTCGAGCTGGGACAAAATGGAGAGCCCAAGCCTATGGCATCATCAGTGGACTGGTTTGAGTGGCAGGCAAACTAGAAAGGGCCCAATGTAGTTGGAAGGTGGGATTTTAATACAATGTATTCCCAGCCGCTCAAAGCAATTCACGATAACCCAGTGGCACTTTTTTTAATATGCTAATCTACTGCGCGAGGAAAACATTTTCTTAGATCTCCTGCTGCTTCAGTTCAAGGTACATTTAAATAAACATTTCCCTCGTGCCCTCTGCATCCCTCCACCTCCCATCTCACGTTGGGCAACTGGGAACAGTCATGTTTGGCAGGGTGCTGGTTAACACTGGCCTCACCAAGTGATCGAAGGAGGATTACTTGGCGTGGGCCTTGTTGAAACCATGCCTGGGGAAAGCAGGGGTATAGCAGGTTATAGTCATCTTGTTCATTCTCAGACTCTGGTGTCAGTGTTTCTTTTCAAACACTTCTTCCTCCCCTCTTTCTCCCAACCCCCCCACCCCCCACACACTTTCTTACTCCGTGTCTTCATCTTTTTTTGCAGTCCTGATGAGGGGTCTCAGCCTGAAACATGGACTGTACTCTTTCCCATAGATGCTGCCTGGCCTGCTGAGTTCCTCCAGCATTTTGTGTGTGTTGCTTGGATTCCCAGCATCTGCAGGTTTTCTCTTGTTTGTGATTGTACTTTGCGTCTCTTCTTTCTGTGCCTTTTCCTTCTTTAACTTTGATTCATTTTCACATTCAGGGTGCACACAGACGCCCACATGTTGTAATTAACTTTTTTTAAAACCAGATTCTTCCTGCGGGACCCAAACCAGACCAGTGCGACTTCATCATTCGTGCAGGACCAAACTTATTCTTGTGCTTCCTGCAGGACCTGACCCGGACCAGGGCATTCCTTTTTTAACGTGCTCGAGTGACACTCTGTCTGGACTGTGGCATTCCCCATTTAATGTTACAGCTTTCCTGTGTTGGCAACTAAGGTGCTGGCTTAACTTGACTGCGCCACGCAGCAGCAGACTCAGTCCCTTGCTCAAATACGAGCAGCCAGGATTTAGATCTGATCGGCAATCAGGGCTGAATTTCTTTGTCCCAGACTAGTCGTCTTAGTGGAATCGTCAAGTAACTGTCGTCACGGATGATAAAATAAAGCACACACACTCTTACGACTCAAACATACTTTATTTTACGTGCACAAGGAGAACAGCATGCCCCCTGTCACTACTACACTGTTCTTGATTCTAAACAGATAAATGCTATTTTTGTGTAGGATTGACTAGCAGTTATGGATAGAGGTGCTAAAATCAATCGAAACTACGAGGTCAGAACCCATGACACTTTGAGTTAACAAAGCAATTGTCCTGGGTGTGTTTGCATCCTTCCATTATTCCTATCTCATCTGTACTGAGCAGGGTGTCTCCAGTGACTTCACTTCCAAGGTCTCTCTTGTCTGGGTTTGACTATATATTGCCACTATATCCTTGCCTGGACGTTGTCCATAACTCTCGCTTTACTCCAACTCCCATAGCCTGAATCAGATTCAGGCCAGCTTCTAGTCCATTGTTATCAGATCATTCAGCAGACCTCCTGTAAACTAAAAGATGAACTTTTGAACTCGGAATCTACCTCCTCATGACCCATTAGTACATTGAAGATGAGTGATATGACTTGTGGCCCGAGCAGCTGGTAGTGAGGTAGCTGCCAAAATTTCAGGAATTCTGATAAGAGTTTGTAAGTTGGGAAGAGCATTGTTAGGAACAAAACAACAGCTGAACGACAGTGGTGGGGCTCATCACTAGCAACAGTCAGACAGCCTATAGAGAGGAGGTGGGAGAGCTTTGAGGTTTGGTACCAGGTAAATAACCTCTTCCTCAATGTCAACAAGGCACAGAAGGTAGTTGACTTAAGGAGAATTCACACCTCTCTACACTGGCGGCACAGTAGTGGATACTGTGAGGCATTTCAAATGCCTGGGAGGGCACTTCTCACAACCTCGCATGGTCCCAGAATACGTCCTGCACAATCAAGAAAGCTCACCGATACCTCTACTTTCTGAGAAGGCTGAAGACAGCTGGACCGTGCACATTATGACCTTCTACAAACGCACAGCGGAGAGCATCCTAACATGCTGCATTACTACACTGCACTGCTGTGGAAAGGAGGGCTCGACAGCAGGTAGTCAAAATTTGCCCAATGTATCAGCGGCACCAGCAGACCTGCCTGCCACCAGGGACGTGTGAACAGAAAGGTGCTGGAAAATAGGCCAGCAATATCATGAGGCATCTCACCCACCCTGCTCATGGACTCTTTGTTCCTCTCCCATCAGGGAGGAGACTGCAGAGCATCCACACCAGGACCATCAGACACGAAAACAGTTACTTTCTCCAAGCAGAAAAGGTCAAAACCTCCACACACTAGCCCACCCCACCACCATTACTTTATCATTTCCTGTCACAGTCATCTTAGGTACTCACACTCTGTACCTAATGTCACTTTGTGTACATGTGATATGTACTTACATTTATTACTTTTTATTATTGTATTATTTATCTTTTTGTGGGGTTTTTTTGTCCTGCATCAGATTCGAAGTAGCAATTATTTAGTTTTCCTTCATACTTGTGTGTACTTGAAATGACATTAAACAATCTTGAACCTTTGATATTTTGGATTAGCTTTGTTAGGCTCTTTCTTTGTTTATTTACAGTCATGGTGAATTTTCAGTAAATTTCTACTGGACATGTGAAGAAAAGACATATTGTATATTCCTATCCAGGGAGTCCCTGTGTTATGAATATTTGAGTTGCATCCATATGAGCTTCTAGAATAAATTCAAAAGCTATAAGTTCATTCTGACAAATGGCTCAACTAATATTCTTTCTGCACTTTTAGTAAACTTTCTTATCATTCTTGTCTTATTTTGATGCATTATTACTTATGGTTATGATATCACATGATTTTTTAATGTGTATTTTCTGGCTTGTGGACAAAATCAACTTTTAAGGAAGACTGCAAGACCAGAATCTCTTATCAGGGGTGGCTTGTATGTGTTCAGAACACTAAGGATTTTAGAAAATTATCAAATCAATCTCATTAATGAATTAGAAGTCTTGAGGTGGTTTTAAAATATCCAAGTCTATTGCCTGCCTTTGAAAGGAAAGTAAACTTGATAAATTATTCATTTTTTGTGAATTTAATGAGTAAGGGAGTGTTAAAGTAACTCGTTGTGCATTGGTGCTGGTTAAAGTGGTTTGTTTTGCATATTTGTGCTGATTTTGATGTAAGAATCAGTACCATGGAATTAGCAGGAGTAGCTGCTTGCTACACATGCATCCTGTAGGCTTAGGATAGTATTGTCAACTATCAGAAGGTTGTTGGTTCAGTTCCCATTCCAGAGACTTGAGCACAAATATCTAGCTCACCAAAGTGCTGTTGAGTAAGCATTGCCCTGAAAAAGTATCATCTCTTATGTGGGACAGTAAACCTAATCTCAACATGTTAATGGAATATATGTAAGCGATGTGTTCTATACTATTATTAAATGCTGTTCATTTATTTATTATCAAAGCAGGTATCCAGATTTGTTTTTCTCCAGATAGCCACAAAGCAAAGAAAGAACATGAAAGACATTCAGAGAGGAACATCAAACCCACCCTCCCACTCCCCCATATAAAAAAAGAACGGCATCAACCTCCTAAAACCCCCCTCTCCCTGCATGAAACAGAACAGGAACAACCCCTGCCCTGCATAAAAACTGCCAGAACATCAACCCCCAAGCACCCTCCCCTGACACAACCAAACAGGAAAGGAACAGATGATGTCAAAAAAAAAACACAATATGAAAACCATAAGTCTGGAAAAGTACACAGTCCATAAATGCAATATTCTAGTCCATAAGTGCAGAACCACCGTACCATCCTACAATATCATTGACATTCATCAGAAGAGAGGAGCACCAGACGAGACAGAGGCTTACCTGCCCACCACAGTGCAAGTCCGCTCACAGACTCCACCTTCAGCAGCGATCAAAAGGCAAGCAGGCAGGCGGCACGAAAACAAGTGCACACATCTGTTGTGTTTTTATGTGTAAATTACTCAGAGTTTTGCACTTTCTTATGACCATTAGGAAACTGGACCAGGCATTTACAGCCATAATTCATTGTCTCTTTTATTACAAACACATGACAAACTTGAGTATATGACTTATGAGGGGTGATTGAAATATTTGTGTCCTAAGATAGAAGAGGTCAATTTTAGAAAACCTAGCACATTTATTTTTCAACATCGTCCCCTACATAGTCTCCTACATTTACACACTTAGTCCTGTGGTCTTGGAGCATACGGACCTCCAGAAAGTGTCCACAGATGGGTGATTGATAAGTTTGTGGCCTAAGGTAGGAGGAGATGAGTTATACAGCTCTCATTACATGCACATGCAGGTCAACTCTGAGTGATTATGCAGAAAGTTTGAAGTTAATAACTCATGTCCTTCTACCTTAGGACACAAACTTATCAATCATCCTTATTGAAGAACTTAAGTATATGACTTACGGGGGTGATTGATATATTGATATATATCTGATATTAACTGATGAGTTATTAATCTCAAACTGTTGAAAAATAAATGTGCTAAGTTTTCTAAAATTGACTCCTTCTGCCTTAGGCCATGAACTTATCAATCATCCTTATTGAAGTTTAATCATAGAATATTTATAGCTAAAGGGCCGTCATGTCAATGCCAGTTGACCAAAAGCTCTACAGCCAAATCTCAGCTCCCTCAGAATCATTTGGTTCATAGCCCTGTAGGTTATGACTCTTCAAATACGTATATAAATACAGTACAGTGAGTTCCAGATGTTTGCTACCCTCTGAGAAATGCTTTCCTTGTCTCTCCTCTAATACTTCCACTTGTATTTTACCTTTTTAGTCTGCTTGAGCTGTCCTAATACTTTACACTTCAATTGCAGCTCCTCTTGGATCAGTAGGTCATGCCTTAAAACCTGTGTAAATATATCACTATAAAAAGATCATGTCAAGCTGAAAGAGGAAGGGAAATGCACATGATTTAAGGTCTAGGATATTGTATTAATGTTGCAAAAATACCTCCTATGAAATTTTTATCAGGTGTTGTCATGCCTTTGTAAAGACTGTCTTCCATAACCTGATGAGTGGTGCTCCTAGATCTCTAGTCTAGGCTCTGACGATGAGACTTAGTGCCACCAAATCATGGTGCACTATTGGATCTGCTCCATATTTGACAGGGACTTGAGAAACTGAGTTACAGAGAAAGGTTGTATAGGTTAGGACTTTATTCCCTGGAGCACAGAAGAATGAAGGGAGATTTGACAGAGGTATATAAAATTATGATGGGTATAGATCAGGGGTCGGCAACCCGCGGCTCCGGAGCTGCATGCGACTCTTTCAGTTCTGTGCTGCGGCTCCCCGTGGTTTGTTAGTTTTTGAAATGTAATTCGAAATTTGAAGATTATGGTGATCTTGTACAATCTAAAAACGTTGTGGAGACCCCATTTCCTGGCACATCCGAACCGGCTCACAATTAGCCACCGTTCCGGCTAAGGGAGATAGCCTACGGGGGTTTGTGAGTACGTGTCTTTTGGAGCATCCGCACCCACGGGGACGGGTTGAGGGAGGCTTTAAAGCAAGGCTGTTTAGTTCGAATAAAGTTACCTTTGACTGCAGTGTCTTTATTTTAGCGCTGCGTGTAGCACACCTCTACAACGTGTTTTTTATCGCTATTAATATACATCACCACTGCCAATGCCTGACACCCGCCAGTGCGCGCTTTCTTTTAATTCTTCGATCCAAGGTAGGCTAACTATGGAGTAACCTTCAACCCAACGTCTTTTTTTCGGAGTTCAAAATGTTTTTGTTGCATGCAGAAATGTAATTTCGTTTTCTCTGCAGGAGTTCATCAATTTCATAAATGCAACACATTATAGTTTGTTTATACATAGCATGAAGGCAAAAAAAAAACCGTTGTATGCAGTGTTATTTCATTTTAAATGTCAAACGGGTTTTGTGGCTCCCAGTGTTTTCTTTTCTGTGGGAAATGGGTCCATATTGGCTCTTTCAGTGGTAAACATTGCCGACCCCTGGTATAGATAGAGTGAATGCAAGCAGGCTTTTTCCACTGAGGCTAGGGGAGACATGGGTTAAGGGTGAAGGGGATTAAGTTTAAAGGGAAATTGGGGGGGGGGGGCGCTTCTTCACACAGCAAGTGGTGGGAGTGTGGAATGAGCTGCCAGATAAAGTCGTAAATGCGGGCTCATTTTTAACATTTAAGAAAATCTTGGACAGGTACGTGGATGAGAGGTGTATGGAGGGATATGGTCCAGGTGCAGGTCAGTGGGACTAGGCAGAAAAATGGTTCGGCACAGCCAAGAAGGGCCAAAAGGCCTGTTTCTGTAAAGGCCTGTAATGTTCTCTGGTTCTAAGTCTGCTCCAGGGAACCACGCACCGTTATCCCTCCTCCTTCCTGTGAAGTGCTGTTTCAGTAACATCTACCGACCTTCCCCATTGGCTATTGGCTTCCATGGGGAGGTCATTACATCCATTTCCAACGTTCAGGTTTTGAATGAAGTAACACCTGCTGTTTCAGGATGAATGCGAAATTCGCAGTTCAAGCTTTCATGCTCAGGAGAGGAGCATGGACCTGAACTGTGCATTTTCTATTTTGCAACTGCTCACTGGAACCCAGGTGCTGGTTCTTCAAAAGCAAGAATGTCCATTTTTTTTTCTTTGTTTCTTCTTATTTGTCCTTGATATGAAATGCAATGCCTATGAAAATTGCCTGGGATCTAGTTCCGAGGCAGCAGTGCATAAATTTTGTGAATGCAATGTTTGATTCATCAATAAGCATGAAAGAAGAATTTAAGTCCATGTTTGAGCCATAATTGCCAGTTTTATAAATATTAGTATTCTCCTTATGACAGTGTTCATGTTGAGCTGGCGGTCAAGCTGGAATGTAATGGCAGGAACAGTTTTCTCTATTATAATAGTGTTACGAGCCCCGTAACTAGGTCACTTACCAGCAAAGATAGAGAGGTCTGTTGAAGTCTGATGGTAATATTTTAACAGTATTTATTGATAAAAATACACAAAAATAATATCAATGCAAACATACGGATAATATACTTCGTCAATACTAAATCTAAAAGTGCGGGTATAATAATAATCAATAAGAAATAGCTCTTATCGTTGTCTAGGGGATAACGTATTGTCCGATGGAAATATAAAAGTCACTAGCTCATTCAGGCTGCAGCTGTTGGTTGGAGTCAAGAGAGAGATGTTTTAAACTTGCCAGCTTGTCCTTTTTATGATGTCGATCCTTCGAGAGTTCCGTTTTTGGTAGTCGGTCCTTTAGCTAAGCCGTTCCGTGGAACACTCGTCATCCGGGCAAGGATGGACACACACACACACACGAGTCTCCACCGGCTGTCGCTATTAAACGCTGTCACAGGATTTCTAGCGTTTCTCCTGGTGCGTCTGAAGGGGTTGTTCCCCAGACCCTCTTTTATCCTTACTCACGGGGTCTCAGATGTCAATCAGGTTGGGATGATGCAATCCCTCAACCAGCCCACTCTGGTCATTGCCTGTGGGCTTCAATGAAAAGTACAGTACTCAATACACAAACCGTCTCCAAGAGATAATGGCCACTATCCGTGGCTTTGTCTCTCGGAGGCCCAGGACACATTCCAAACCTTGAGGATTCTGTGTGTCTCTCTATCATTTCCTGGATCCCAGACCCGAATTAGTAGCGATCTTGCGATTCTCAAAAAGGAGGGGGCTACTTTGTACCCTTCGGCCCCTCAGAGTTGTGGCACGTTCGTAACAATGGATTTTCTCTGTCACTGCTCACAAAATTAAGTGAGATTGTAAAATTAACCCAGTGGTACACTAGTAGACTAACAAAATTTAAAAAGGCTGGACCAACATAATGGATGAATAAAAGAATAAAGTATGAATGAATCAGCTTGAAATTTAAATCAGTTGGCTAGATGGAGGGAAAATATTGATTTGGAATAGATTCTGAGTGGAAAATGTATGAGAAAATGACTAAGGATGGCTGAACCCTGATTTCTCATTGTTTTAATGTTTGTTTGTCTTAAGGGAAGATTTTTATCAAGCAGAATGCAGCGTCGAGCTCATGGAGTCTTGGGAAGTGTTGCTACTACCCTACTCATATTATCCAATTTGGTATTTCTTTGTGGCAATGAAGTGGGGAAGATCTATTGGAACAGAACATTCATACAAGGTAACCAGAACCAAAGAAGTGGTATTTGCTAAGACATTTTGTTTTCTTAAGCTAAAGGGGACTTCAATTCGGAAATAATTAATTCCAAATGTATTGATACAGTAGAAGACCTGTGTTAATTATTTGGAGGAAAGGGTGTTATATGCTTTTTGATCATAATTGTTAGCTCTAAACATGTTATTAAAGCAGAGAACATTGATAGTCTTTCTTAGATTCAGCTAATTTGCATCAAACAGTTAAACAATAAGATTTTTAAATTAGTCTTACAATGCAAACAGCACATACCAAAAAGGGTGCGAGAAAAGTTGATGGAATTATTGATTGAATATTTTCAGCTATTAAGTTTTATTCTAAGCAGATATATAATTTCAATTTCTTGATAATTTGGCTTTATTTCTTAAATCCTTCACATACATGAGCAGTAAAAATCTTTGTTATGTCTCTGTCTGAATGTGCAATGTGTCAATTATAATAATTTGTAATAAATAGTATGTACGGTAAGATGTACAACAGAGCAGTCATTATAGCTTCGAAATACAATTGTGTCAGCGTGAGTTAATCAGTCTGATGACCTGGTGGAAGAAGCTGTCTCGAAGCCTGTTGGTCCTGGCTTTTAATGCTGCGGTACTGTTTCCCGGATAGTGACAGCTGAAACAGTTGTTATTGGGGTGACTTGGGTCCCAAATGATCCTTTGGGCCCTTTTTATGCACCTTTCACTGTAAATGTCCTGAATAGTGGAAAGTTCACATCCGTGGATACACTGGGCTGTCTGCACCACTCTCTGCAGAGTCCTGCGATTGAGGGAAGTACAGTTCCCATACCAGGCAGTGATGCAGCCAGTCGGAGCACTCTCAATTGTAATGGTTGTTTGTTTGCTGTTTCCATTTTTTTTGTTCTGCTTCTGTATAGGACCAAATATTTAAAAGAACACTTGTATAGAGGATTGTTGAACTGAAGTTGTTTTATAGGGATCTTTTGCTCTTTGGATGTGTTTCTAAAATGCTGGTCAATGTAAAATGTATTTGAGATATCAAACCATAAGTAGGAGGAATGGTTCACTCTGTCATTCAAGTAGGTAATTGCTCCTCTTCTCAACTCCATCCATCATGGCATAATCCCATATTTTTGTATATTTTTACTGGGTAAGAGTGCCAAATCTCAGGCTAGAGAGCTCCAAATGTCTCATTTTATTTTGGTTAGTGATAGTCGAATAGTATTCATTGATCATTGAGCAATGTGAATAAGGGATATGTGATCACAGCAGTTTGGAAATACTCTTTAGAGAACGTGTATAATGTGATTGTAGCTGAAGAGTGCAATAACTCACTCTACTGCTACAATTGCATTTTCTAGATGATTGATTGTTTAGCTACAGAATAATCTACTGAATATTAATTTGTTACCAATGCAAAGTGGATATAGCTAGTAGTAAAATGAAGTCTACATTCGAGCAGATGACTGAATTACTTTGGTCAATAATCAAATTTTTGTGAATTTTTTTTTAACAAAAAGCTTCTCAATTGCAGTATCTTTTCTACTTATGGATATTGTTACCAAAACGTTAACTTACAAATGCTGCATGTGGTAGTATATCATCCAGCTGATGGCAATGTAACAGGTCCAATGAAGTTCCGGGAATTAGTTTAGTACTAAATGCAATCCTCTCAACAGTGATCAAATGGTTGCGGCATCTTAAGCAAATCAATTAAGCATGGCAGACGCTGTCATTCAAATGTTTTGCTTTTGAGGTAAGTGGAAGTTATTTATGAATGTGACTAAGTGTGAAGTGGGACATAGCATCTCCTGGATTTTCAGAGAGATTGAATTGCCAGCAATCCAGTAATCTTCCCACCATTTGACATTGGTTCATTAGCTCTGCTGTTCATGCTGTTCTGATCTATCATCTTAACTTCAACATTGTTTCAACGTTTTAAAGTAGTTGATATATTTTAATGCTAAACTTATTGAGTTCACTGAAATGATAATGTTATATACATAAATATCTGGACAGTTGCCATGGATTTTGGAAAGGAGAAATTTCTTTTTAAACAGCATGTTTCATAATGTCGGAGACCCATGACACTTCAGTTATAAATTGCTTGTGCATGGATGGTCACTTTTCTAAAATCTGTAACATACTCTTCTAGATAAGAAATCTTGAAATAGAAGCAGTGGTCCCCAACCATCAGGCCGCGGACCACTGTAGTAAAGCATAGATGTAAGGTTTAAAGGCTTAAATATTATACATATAAAATGTTGCCTGTTAACTGCTGTTTAACATGAAACTTCTTTTGAAAGTTATTTCAAAAAGTTATCTAAAGTTTTGGATGTGCTGGCATTTGAGCCGGTGCACTCCACTGGGGGCAGCGTAGCTCAGTTGTGGTTAACTGAAGATTTCCATAGACTGAAGAGTCCAGACTATATACATATATTGTATATTTTGTTATTTGTATTTTACTCATTTTCTATTTGTGCTTGTATATGCGAAGACTGAGCCTGAGGCCATGGTGTTGCCTGGCATGAGTTGGGGCTAGTGCATTCCATTGTGGTTGACTGATATACATGCATATTCTGTGTCGTCGTGTTTTTTCTGATACTCTGTATGTGCTTGTTTTCTTGTATGTGTGAGGATTGGGCCTCAGGCCGTGGTGTCGTGTGGGGGGGGGGGGGGAATGCATTGGACCGGTGTGTGCAATGTTGCTGCTGCCCTGCAGTATTTGCTTATTGTGGTCGACTGTGGATTGATGGTGCTGGTAGTCGGACTGTTTCATTGTGTGGTTGTGATACCATTTGTGCTTGCTATCTTGTGTGTGCTTTGTGCAATATGTGACTTTTGGTACTGTGTTTTGCACCTTGACCCCGTCTCATGTTGTGCTATCTCATTTGGCTGTATTCATGGGTATCTACATATGGTTGAATGAGAGTTAAACTTGAATTGAATTCAATTAGGTTTTTAGTTCAGTTGCTGTCTCTCCCCCTCTTTCCATAACTCCCACTCCACTCCAGAAATGAAGGGATCATTAAATTGTCAAAGCAGTACTTTAAAAAAAAAACTCCACCACTTGAAAAAGGTTTAATTGGTAGGGTCTTGTTTAAGAAAGGAAATAGGAATAAATAGGAATGGAAATTATTGACCAGCGAGTCTTACTTCAGTGGTGAGCAATCTATTGGAGAGAATTCTTAGAAACAGTATTTACGAGCATCTGGAGAAGCATAGTCTTATAAGCGATAGTCAGCATGGCTTTGTGGTTTGCAGGTAATGCCTCATGAGCCCAATTGAGGTGTTTGAGGATGACAAATGATCCTTAAAACAAATTAATGAAGTGGTGTACTGTATATAGATTTTAATTTTAGTAAGGCGAAAGGCCAGGATCTCCATGGTGGGCTCATCCAGAAAGTTGAGGCATGTGATCCATAGAAACTTGGCTGTGTGGATTCACAGTCAGCTTGTCCACAGATGGCAGGGTGCACTAGTAATTCTGCCTGAAAGTTGGTGACCACTGGTGTTCCACAGGATCTGTTCTGAAACTCCGGCTCTTTGTGATCGTTATAAATGAAGTGGAAGGGTAGGCTAGTAGGCTTGCCGATGACTTGGAGATTGTAGGTGTTATGAGTACAAAAAAAGTTTGTCTTCAGTTCCGACAGGATAGAGATCGGATGAATAGTTGTGCAGAGATGTGGCAGATGGAATTCTATGTAGAAAAGTTTTAAGTGCTACACTGTGGAAGGTCAAACTTGAAGGCTAAGTAGAAGGTTAATGGCAGGATTCCTAGCAGTGTTGAGGAACAGAGGAGTCTTGGGGTCCAAGTTGATAGATCCCTCAAAGTTATCATGCAAGTCGACAGGATGGTTGAGAAGGCCTAAGGAGTGCTGGCCCTCATTGGTTGGGGGACTGAGCCACTCAGGGATGTGGGTATATTATGCTTTTTGTGACTGTTTTTCTGCTGTTGTAATTATATGTGCTGTGTGTGACTGTTGGTACTGTGTTTGCACCTTGGCCCTGGAGGAGCGCAGTTCTCTTTGGCTGCCCTTTCTTGGGTACTAGCCGACAAAGTACCCAGGACATCTTCAAGGAGTGGTATCTCAGAAGGGCAATGTCCATGATTAAGGACCTCCAGCACCCAGGGCATGCCCTTTTCTCACTGTTACCACCAGGTAGGAGGTACAGGAGTCTGAAGGCATACATTCAGCGATTCAGGAACAGTTTCTTCCCCTCTGCCATCTGATTCCTAAATGGATATTGAACCATTCGACACTACCTCACTTTTTTAAAATATATAGTATTTCTGCTTTTTGCATAATTTTTAATCTATTGAATATATGTATACTGTATAAATTATACTGAGTAAGATGTACTTATTTATTATTTATATTTTTCTATATTATGTATTGCATTGAACTGCTGCTACTAAGTTAACAAATTTCACGTAACTTGAACTTAACATGAAAATGCTATAAAACTCTGGTTCGACCACACTTTGAGTATTGTGTTCAGTTGTGATTGTCTCATTGTAGGAAAGATCTGGGAGCTTAAAAGGTAGTGAAGAGGAGAGTGGCGAAAATGTCTTATCAAGAAAGGTTGAGAGGCATACAGCTTTTCTCTTTGGAATGACAGTCATCCCTTTAAAGTGAGTGGAGGGAAGTTTCATGGAGATGTCAAAGGTAGTTTTATTTTTTTAACAGGCTGATGGGTTCTGACGGTGGTGGTAGAGGCTGATACAATAGGAACTCTTTTAAAGGCTCTTTGGGCACATGGGTGTAGGGAAAATGGAGGGTTATGGGCTCTGTAAGATTCATAATGGGTAGGTGTATATAGGTCAGCACAGCATCGTGGGCTGAAGGGACTGTACTGTACTGATCGCTAACCTGGGAATTACGATGCATGTGGAAGATGTTATCAGCTGAACCATACAAGTGGCCTTTGGTCACAGCTAACCTGCACACTTGATGCCCAGTTTGTTTTTGCTATGACCACTTCTCTATAAACCTCCTGATAGCTTTGGTTCAAACATGAACAAAAACATTACATTCGAGATGAGAGTGACGGCTCTTGGTTGCATATGACTGTATTTCCAAGTGGCCTTGTCAAACTGAAGTCATAGACATCAAGGAGGAGGCTCTCCAGTGGTTGGAATACACAGTGGAAGATGCTGGTGATTGTTGAGCCTAGTCCCAGGACAATACTGAAGGAGTGGCTCAGAGCAGTGTCCTAGATGCAACCATCTGCAACTGCTTTGTCAATAATCTTACAGCTTCAATTGTGCATTAATTGGCAAACATCACTAGTTCTTATCCTATATTCAATTCCAATTGCAATGCTTCAGTCCATGATCCATGTAGAGACAACATTTAGTCATGCCCTGAAAATTGGCAAGTAGAATACACAGTACAAGTGCTAGCCAATGACAGTTCTCAATAACGTTGAATCTTACCATCTGTCTTTGACATTGACTAGTACTATTATCAGTTAACGCTTCTGCATTGTTTGTGGCTGTAGTGTATGTCGTCTACAAAATGAGTAATTATTAATCACCATGGCTCCTACTTCCCATTGGAAAGTATAAAGGGTTATTCATTCAGGGCCCCAAACAGGTGAGGCAACACTTCACCCATGAATCTGTTGGGGACATATACTGTGTCCGGTGCTCCTGTATATCGGTGATACCCGACATAGATTGGGAGACAGTTTTGGCGAGCACCTTTGCTCTGTCAGCCAGAAGAAGTGGGATCTCCCAGTAGCCACCCATTTTAATCCCACTTCCCACTCCCATTCCTGTATGTCAATCTATGACTTCCTCTACCATCATGATTAGGCCATACTCTGGCTGGAGAAACAACACCTTGAGCCTGGGTAGCCTCCAACTGATGGCATGAACATTGATTTCTCGAACTTCCGGTTATGCCCCCCACCCCTTCACCATAACCCATCCCTTTTCCCTCTCTCTCACCTCATTGCCTCCCTCTGGTGCTCCGCCGTGCTTTTCTTTCCTCCTTGGCCTTCTGTCCTCTCCAATCAGACTCCCCATTCTCTAGCCCTGTATCTCTTTCACCAACTAACTTCCCAGATCTTGATTTCATTCCTCCCCCCTTGGTTTTACATATCACCTTATGTTTTTCTCTCTTCCCTCCCCCACCTTTTAAATTTACTTCTCATCTTTTTTTCTCCAGTCCTGATGAAGGGTCTCAGCCCGAAACGTCGACTGTATTCTTTTCCATAGATGCAGCCTGGCCTGCTGAGTTCTTCCAGCATTTTGTGTGTGTTGCTCGGATTTCCAGCATCTGCAGATTTTCTTTTGTTAATCATCACTAGTGCTATTTCCTGTATGACTTAGAAACGTATAATTATTCCTTCATTTGTGTCAGACCTAAATCGTGGAACATCGACCAAACTCTAACATGAGAGCATATTCACCAGAAAGAATACAACTGCAAAGGGAAGCTTGCCATTTCTTTCATGAGGGCTATTAAGGGAGGGCATTAAATGCTGGCTCTGCATCCTGAAAAACATTTTAAAGTAGTTTTTTTCCATTCAATAATCAAAATTAATAACTTGTATCTATCCTTAGCCAGTATTTTATCCAGAACTGTTTACACCAATCCAACAAAAGTTATTTAGTTCTTGGGGATTGGCAGCATAATTGTTGAGGCCATATTTGTGTCTGTTGAGAAATCTTTTCTAACTTGATTAAGTTAAAAAGGGCTTGATGTCAGGATTGAAGCACGTCCTTTTAGAACTTTAGTCAGAGGGTGGTAAATCTGTGGAATTTGTTGCCACGAGTGGCTGTGGAGGTCAAGGGTTTGGGTGTATTTAAGGCAGAGATGGATAGGTTATTGATTAGCCAGGACATCAAAGGGTATGGGGTGAAGGCAAGAGAGTGGGGATAACTGGTTGAAGTGGATCAGCCCATGATTGAATAGCAGAGCAGACCTGATGGGCCAAATGGGCCTAAATCTTAGGGTCATATGGTCAACAGACAGCATTGGGTATTGAGGTAGAACTCATAACCGCATCGAATGATTTGGAGGCTTGTGATCATGCCTAAATGTTACCAGGTTGAAACCCACCCCACTTCAACCAGTCACCAACTCCTTTTCTTCAATATCCTAAGTTCGGTCTAGTGCTATTGAAAATATCAATCAAAGTAATTATGTGAGCAAATATGTTTTTATGCACAATACTGTTTTGTTGACTATTGTTGTATTGAGTATTTGTTGTAGTCAATTAAGTTATACAAAGAATGTCCTCTGTACTCTGATAATTGAATCATTTTTGGAAATAGCAGGCAGGATAGATAAAGAATAGTCAGAGGATGTTGTCTCCTTAGGTTTTAAGAAGGCCTTTGGCAAGGTGCCACACATGAGACTCCTAAACAAGATAAGAGGCCATGGTGATGCAGGAAAGATACTAGGCTGGACAAAAGATTGGGTGATTGGCAGAAGAAAAGAATAGGAATGAGCAGGGCCTTTTTTTGGTTCGCTGCCAGTGACTAGCGTTCGCAGGTGAGGGTGTTGGGTCTGCTACTTTTCAAGTGACACATTAATAATACAGGTAATGGAATTGATATCTTTGTGGGCAAGTATGCAGTTGATATAAAGATAGGTGATGGAGAAGGTAGTGTTGAGGATTGGGGGTCTGCAGAGGGACAGATTAAGATAATGGACAAAGAAGTGGCAGATAAGAGTACAGTGTAATGTAGGAAAATGTATGGTCATGCACGTTGGTCAAAGGAATAAAGGTGTACACTATTTTCTAAACGGAGAGCAAATTCAGAAATCAGAAGTGCAAAGAGACTTGGTAGCCATAGTGCAGGAAAGTTGTCCTTTAGAACTGAGATGGGGAGTAATTTCTTCGGCCACTGGGTGGTGAATCTGTGGAATTTGTTGCCACAGATGGCTATGGAGATGTCCTCTTTTGTATTATTGGCTAGCTTACTTTAACATTTCATCTTATCTCTCATTGTTTTTTTTAATTGCCCTCTGTTTGTTTTTAAAAGCTTCCCAATCTTCTAGCTTCCCACTAATTTTTGCTATGTTGTCTGCCCTATCTTTTATTTTGATGTTGTATTTGACTTCCCTTGTCAGCCACGATTGCCCTGTCCTCCCTTTAGAATGTTTCTTCTTCCTTGAGTGATTTCCAGATTACTCCCAGAAACTCCAATGACTGCTGTTCTATTGTCATCCCTGCTATTGTCACCTTCCAATCAACTTGGCCAGAAACTCTTTCATGCCTCTATTGTTCCATTTATTCCACTGAAATATTGATACACCAATTTTAGCTTCTCCCTCTCAACTGTAAGGTGAGTTCAATCATATCATGATCACTACCTCCTAAGGGTTCCGTTACCTTTAGCGCCCAAAGCAAATTAGTTTCATTATATAGCACCCAATCCAAAATTGGTTTTTCCCTCGTGGGCTTGACCCCGCTGCTCTAAAGAATTCTACAAATTATTTCTCTTGAGATCCAGCACCAACCTGATTTTCCCACTCTACCTGCATATTGAAATTTCCCATGACCATTGTAACATTGCCCTTTTTTACATGCCTTTTCTGTCTCCTGTTGACATTTTTCTACCCCATGTTCTGCCCACATTTCAATGGCCTGAATATACTGTAACCCCCATCAGGGTCTTATTTCTCTTGCAGTAAAGATCTTTGATAACGATGCCTGTAATAGTTGTCATTTCATTGATGATAGCGTTTAATCCTAGACCCAAAAATGAACTAAGCTTCTGACATTGAAATTTGTCTTTGCACTTGCCTCAGATGTTAATTCTCAGAAACATTCAAAGGCTGAGTAACTGACACTGGAAATTTGACAGGAGCTTTTGGGAGCCGTAGCCTAGTTGTGAACTTCAGTGCAATTTACAGAACACTTTACGAAATAGAAAAAAATGTCAAATCATTCAAAACAAATCTGTCACAGCTCTAAAAGCTGACAAATCAAGAGGTAGCTGACATGAATGTAAACTGTTGTAAGGCAATAATGTTCACACTAATTCGTTCATGAGATGGCAATCTGCTGTCCCATCTGTATTTGTGCATAAGTGCGAGATTCCCTGATCCTATGAAAAAGAGCAAAAAGGTTAGCCAGGTATCCTGAATAATATTTACCTCTAAATCAATAAAACTAAATGATAGAGCAGTTTTTTTAAACGTTTGCTGTGTTCAAATTAGCTGCTGTGTTTTTCCACATCATAATAGTGATTATATTTCTTAAACATAAGAAACCAAGGACTGGGATATACTATTCAACTCCCAGTATGATCTCACTGGATACCATGTCCTGCTGTCTCACCATACCCTGGGATGCCTTTTGTGTTTAGAAATCTATCTACCTCCAAATATTTTTAGCAACTTGGACTCCTTTCGTGGCAGAGAACTCTCCAGGTTCTGAGGGACCAAGTTGCTCACATTGATGAAGTGTGAAGAGATTCACTTTGGAATGTCATACTTGAAGGGAGGATTCCTAGCAGTGAGGGGAGGATGAGAGGGAAATTGGGGTCCACACGCATAGATCCTTCAAAGCTGCTGCACAAGTTGATAAGTTTATTAAGAAGGTGTATTGTTTTGTTTGCTTTCATTAGTCAGAGGATTGAGATCAAGAGCTGCAACATAATATTGCAGTTCCATAAAACTCTGGTTGGACTACATGGAGTATTATTTTCAGTTCTGATCAACTCATTACAGGAAGGAGGTGGAAGCATTAGAGAGGTGATTTACCAGGATGCTGCCATGTCGCATGAGTATAGGTTGAGTGAGCTATTGCTTTTCCCTTTGGAGCGACGGGGGATGAAAGTTGACTTGACGGAGGTGTATAAGAAAATAAAGCATAGATAGACTGGACAGCCAGTGCCTTTTTCCCAGGGTGATAGTGGCTAATATGAGTGGGCATAATTTTAAAGTGATTGGAGGTAAGTTTCAAGGGGCTGTCACAGCAAGTTTGTTTACTTTTACAGTTACATTGGTATGTACGTGGAACACTGCCAGGAGTGGTGGTAGAGGCAGGTACATTCAGAACTCTTATGAGATTCTTAGGTAGGTATGTGGATGATTGAGTAATAGGCAGTCTGTGGGAGTGAAGGGTTAGATTGATCTTAGAGCAGGTTAAATGGTTGGCACAACACTGTAGGCCAAAGTGCCTGTACTGTCCCTTCCTCCATTGATGCTGCCCTCATCTGCATCTCCTCCATTTCCCGGATATCCTTGTTAACCCCTTCTTCGCACTGCCTTAAAAAGGTAGAGGTCCTCTTATCTTCACCTATCACCACATGAGCCTCCAATTAAACACATCATTCTCCACAAATTCCACAATCTTCCATGGGATCCTACCACCAATCACATTTTTATATTCTCCCCATCTCCACTTTCTGCAGGGATAACTCCCTCTGTGACTCACGTGTCCAATCATCCCGACCCACTAATCTCCCTCCTGGCACATTTCCCTACACCTGCCCATTCACTTCCTACCTCACCTCTACTCAGCACCCCAAACAGTCCTTCCAGGTGAGGTAAGACTTCACCTGTAAATCTGCTGGGGTTGTCTATTGTATCTAGTGCTCCTGATGAAGCCTCCTCTACATTAGTGCGGCCAGATGGAAAATGGGGTCCACTCTGTCAAGCATCTCTACTCCATCTGCCAAAAGCAGAATTCCCTGCTGGCCAACCATTTTGATTCCTATCCCCATTCCTGTTCTGAAATGTCAGTCCATGGCCTCCTCTTCTGCCATGCTGAGGCCACTTTCGGGGTGGAGGAACAACACTTCATATTCCAGCTAGGTACTCTCCAAGTTAATGGCATGAACATTGATTTCTTTTGGTAATTTTTGTTTCTCTTTTAATTCCCTCCCACTTCCCTCATCTATTCCCCACTCTGGCCTCTTGCCTGTTTTCCTTACCTGCCTATCACCTCCTCCTGGTGCCCCTTCTTCTTTTTCTCCCATGGTCCACTCTCCGCTCTTGTCAGATGCTGCCTTCTCCAGCTCTTTACCTTTCTCAACCACCTGTCTTCACCTATCACCTTTTAGCCTGCCCCCTTTCCCCTCACACACCTTTTTATTCTGGCGCCTTCCACCATCCTTTGCAATCCTGATGAAGGGTCCTGGCCCAAAACATTGACTATTTATTCACTTTCATAGATACTGCCTGATCTGCAGAGCTCTTCCAGCATTTGGTGTGTGTTATGCTGGAATTCTAGCATCTGCAGAATCTCTTGTGTTTGTGCTGTATGGTTCCATGTTCTGCCAGAATCCTGAATGTCCGACACCATATTCTGTGACTGTGAGCCTCTCTGCATCCAGCCTGTCAAAACGTGTTTCACTCTTTGAAATGTATGGCCCTGTGGAATCTTTCTTAATAGTAAGGATATGTTTCCTTTTGTGGGTGGCTAATTTAAGATTGAAAGGGTGTGTAATGTTTACTGGGAGTCATGGTTCTTTGAAATTCTCTTCCTTGAGGGATGATAAATGTAGAGTTGAATACTTTTAATTCAAGGTACATCAACCTTTGATAAGCTAAGGGGAGATGGGTTATTAAAG
This sequence comes from Hypanus sabinus, assembly GCF_030144855.1. Taxonomy (NCBI): domain Eukaryota; kingdom Metazoa; phylum Chordata; class Chondrichthyes; order Myliobatiformes; family Dasyatidae; genus Hypanus; species Hypanus sabinus. The sequence continues at coordinate 40,104,809 of NC_082717.1, forward strand.
GTAGGCTGGTTGCAGTCAGATGATTCATGATTTAACTGAATGGATGACTAGGCTGGGGACTTGAGTGCCCAACTCTTGCTCATAATTTGTATAGTCATATATGTCATTGTTTCCATCCTTTATAACTTTGCAACAGAGGAATTCCTTGGCCCAATGGGCTGAGAGAATAGATCAAGAGGTAATCTTGTTTGCTCAAGATAGAAGATCAATGTAAGACACCATTATTGGCAATGTGTGAGGATCACTAGCTGTGTCGTAAGAAAGAGGCTTTCTTTGAAATGTATGTAAAGGCAATTTAATTGATCTCATGAGAACCAGACTCCACAGCCTAGTCGTCAGTTGTGCACGTACACTAGTGTGATTGGTGATGCAATCTCGCAGCTGAAAAGACTCTGTGACAATGTTACAGTGTTGTGAGCACAGTTTCCATAATGTCCAGTGGACTTCCTATATTGAACCCAAAGGAATCTTGTTTAATTGGTAGAGCCAGAATTTTCAAAGACGAATTAGGACTTTAAATGACTGGGGTGTTGTTTTCATTTGTGCATTTGTCATTATTGTGCCCTGATGCCAAAACAGCTCGTAAAAACCAGAAGCCAGCAGTCCTTAAAAGTGCTCAAAATATCATTTGCCTTGGCTGAGGCACTACCTTCTGAAATAACTGCAAAAAGGCCCAGTTATTGCTGATCTTCATGACAATTTTTTGGCACCTTTCAGGAATTAATTCATATTGGGTCTTAGGGTTAAGTTGGTGCTGTAGAGAATTCTTCTGTTAGTTTTTCTCTGTTTTATTTTAGGCAAATACAGTATGAGTTCGGGAGGTTGTTATATCTGCGTTATCAACTGCATTTGTATTCTGGCGTTATTAATTATGTACTCTCAAGCTCTCTGTATTTTTTCTATGTTCTGTTTGAAAATTAATAAAAAGTTTTAAAAGCAATAAGGAGTACTCTACCATTCCAATTAATTAATCAGCTGAGGAGGACCTTGTTTGATCGTACGGTAGCAGAATGCCATAATAGCTTATTGCTTATAAAATGGATCTTGAGATTCTCTCAAGTATGAAACTCAGTTTATGCAAGTTGTAAACATAGTGAAAAATTGTCCAGTTAAAGGACCAATCTTAATGGAAATTATGTATTTTTAAGCAGCTTGTGTGGAACACTGTATTGTGAAGACAATTGTAAAGAATGTAAGGAGGTTTCTATTGAACTTCCCTATTCTGGCTATCGAGGAACAAACAATCTGCTTAAGGAACTCAACAGGCTAACAACATCAGAGGTGGGGGGGAGAAGTCAAAACCCTGCATCAGTACTGAAGGGAAGATGGTCAATACAGAGAGAAGGGGATTGGTGAGCAGGCGCCGGAAGTGCTTTGTGGACAACTGACAGGAAAAGTGCACCTTGGGCAATGGGAGAGAAGATTGGATACAGCTATTGAAAAGTGAGAAGCAGGCATATATGTTTATCTGATAAGTTAAAGGATGTGGTCACTAGGGGATAGGTGAAGTTGTATCTTCTGATCTCTCTTGGCCATTGAGCTCCATATTGAGCAGCCCCAGGACAAGAAATCCCATGAAACAATCAATACTTTGCTCAGAGATTTGCAGTGTACTTTTGTAGCCAGCCACTAAATCTGATGAGCCATTTGTTCTGAATCATCTATACCCATGCAATGAGTGGCCAGCTTTGAATAAATTACACTGCCTCAATTCACATGACATTTCTCACATCAAGTCCTGTTAGAATCCCAATCACTATTGACCAATTCACTGTTATGTGGCCTTTTCATCATGTGGCAAAAAGTTAAAGTTTGTCCCAAGTCTTATTCCGTGGCGTGAAGTGACCGAGAGTATGAGACTACCCCCGACCCCCCACCCCGGATAGGACGCCAGTCTATCGTGAGGTTAACCCCCAGCATTTTGCTGTTACCCATTTTCAGCTGGGACTGGAGCAATGTGTGGTTAAGTGCCTTGCTCAAGGATACAACACGCTACCTCGGCTGGGGCTCGAACTCACGACCTATCATGTAGACTGGTAATAAAATATCCTCATTGCAACATATTCTCAGAGTACTTATTGCACCTGATCCCCTTCAACAAAGCAGGTTGGACTACATATATAATGCAGAAAATAAGATCCATTCTCTGTTTTGTCTCAGTAATTTTGCAAAATTCTTTGTGCTTTTTAATCTCTGACCATAAATAATTAAATGGGGGGGGGGGTGGTTAATGGCTTAAGGAACAAATAAACAAAATGGCACACTACATTATTTCATAACTTTGTCAAAGTAGGTTCCTGCTGACTGTGACAAACCTGCTACCCATTTCTTTTGCAAGCTTAAACTGTTGTCCAGCCTTAATTAATCTGGTCCTAATGTGGAGGTCCCTTTTTATTTGTTCTGGGCTCCATAGAATCCCGAGGCATGGTCTGGGTGGTAACAAGGCCACGGGTGATTCAGTGAAAATGACCTGTCCTGAAACATCCCCAGCTCTCTGTGACAAGCTGAGGGAGTGGCTTTACTGGTTGCTGTGAACCTGAAAAGGTTTAACATGTTCCTATTACTATAACCCTGAATTCTGTGTTGCCTCCTTGATCATCGCTCTTTCGGACCCTGATATCACCTTATCATCAAGTTCTATTTGCTAATACTGCTTTTATACAGATGTTTTATGCATGTACTAAATTTTATTTTTCTTCTCATCCAATCCTCTACTGTATTACCATAATTTCACCTTTATTATTATGGTTGCTGTTCTCCCGTGGCCTTTAAATTCCCGTTGACTGCTTTGTTCCATTTTGTAGTAATTCTGGTCAATAATGACAGAGATTAAATTTTAACATACAGTACTGGAGATAGCATAATTTCCTTTTATAATATGGTTTTATTAATGTTTTTCTTGTGAATGTTTGTGTATCTCCTCATGGTTATCTAAATTAATCACGAGGGTGACGGGTAAGTAGAACAAGCTGCTGGAGGAAGTGGGCAGAGAGTGGATACAGTTTAAACATTTTGAAGGGTGTTTGAAGAAGTTCATGGACAGGATAGATATAGAAGGATATGGGCCACGTGCAGTTAAATTAAATCAAATTGAGTTTATAGTAATATGCACAATGACACTGGGCTGCAGGTAGAACGGATAACTTGCAGGCAGGTTGAAATGGGACAAGTTCAGAAGGGCAGCTTGGTTGGACGAGACAAGTTAAGCCAAAAGGCGTGTTTCTGTGATGTATATTCTGTGACTCAAACAGGTGTAGATTATGGAAGCCAAAGGTATTGGATACTTTTTGGGTTTTGTATGCTGTTATTAATGGATTGACTGCATAAGTACTTCATAGGAAATATTATGAGGTAAATGTATTCCCAACCTGTAATCAAATTCAGCAATAAAAAAAATGTAGAGAATATTTTTTTAATACGAAGAGAGGTGAATAAAGAGGAACAGTAGGGATGCTTCTGCCCTTCAGAAGGATAGTTTGAGAGTGAAAATTCAGCAATGAATTCCTAATTCTCTATCTGTTGGAAACATGGGATCCCAAAGGGGAGCACAAAAATTTAATATCATACTACAAAACTGCGAAAAGAGAGAATAGTATAAATACAGCATATAAAACATGATGTGAATTGGTTGCCTATGAGAAGAATGAGTTTCCAATGGACAGTTTAATTTCCACACCTATCAATCAACAGATTAATTTTGATTTCACAGTAGGAATTTTACTTTCATAACAAGGTATTATTTCTGACTTTTAAAAAAATTTTTATACAAAAATTATATTCCAAGTTAATGACTATCCATCTTTATCAATAACACCTTCTGTTTATAGCTAAGGTAACAACAAAGGAAATTGAAATATGGTATTTAAGATTCTTTTTTAGCCTGGAGGTGAGCTTTATGTTGAACCATGTGATAACTACTTCTGTGTCTCCCTGCTGACCTGCAGCTTTTTGCCTGCATGACTTTTAGTAGGGTTTTGTCCAGATGCAGCCTAGCTGACAAATTCACAATCTTCAATTCCATTTGCAATTCTGCAATAAAAAGTGACCCAATCGTGACTGCAGGTGGCAAATCGAGACACTCAGTACAGGGGCTGGATGACCCTCTATTCGGAGACTGTGCCCTCTGGTCTTAGACTCCCCCACTATAAGAAACTTCCTTTCTATATCCATTCTATGCCTTTCAATCTTCAATAGGTTTCAATGAGATTCCCCCTTCATTCTTCTAAATTCCAGCGAGTACAGGATCAGTACAATCAAGCGCTCCTCATACGATAACCCTTTCATTCCTGGAATTATTCTCGTGAACTTCCTCTGAACCCTTTCCAATGTGTACACATCATTTCTTAGATAAGGTGCCCACAACTGCTGTCAGTGCTCTGTGATGCCTCACCAGTGCCTTAAGAGCACTGTACTCAACATTATATCCTTGCATTTATATTCTAGTCCTCTTAAAATGAATGACATCATTGCATTTGCCTTCCTTATCACTGACTCACCCTTTAGGAAATTATGCACAAGGACTCCCAAGTCTCTTTGCACTCAAAGTTTTGAGTTTTCTGCCCATTTAGAAAATATGCCAAGCTTTTGTTCCTTTTAAGGAAGTTATCATTTCACAGAGATATACAGCATGGAAACAGGCCATTCAGCACAACAAATCCATGCTGAACAAGATGCCTATCTATGTTCATCCCATTTGCTTGCATTTGGCCCGTATCCCTTTAAGACTTTACCATGTACTGTACTGTGCAAAAGTCAGGCATATATATAGAGTTAAGGTGCCTAAGACTTTTGACAGTACTGTAGTAATTTTCTACCAAAGTGAATGACTGTACGATTTCTGATACTGTATTCCATCTGCCGCTTTTTTGCTCATTCCCTTAATCTGTTTGTCCTTCTGTAGTCTTCCTGCTCCCTCAACATGACCTTCCCCTCCAATTGCTCTTAGACCTCATCCTTAACAATCAACTCCATCATCTTCCCAACCACTGAGTTCAGGCTAACTAGCCTGTTGTTTCCTTTCTTCTACCTCCCTCCCTTCTTGAAGAGTGGAGTGACACTTGCAATTTTCCAGTCATCTGGAATCGTGATTCAAGTCATTCTTGAAAACTTATTACTTGTGCCTCCACAATTTTATCAGCTACCTCTTTCAGAACCCTGGGATGTCAGACATCTGATCCAGATGACTTGCATACCTTCTGATCTTTCAGCTTCCCAAGTACCTTCTTCCCAATAGCATTGCACTCACTTCTGCCTCCAACACTCTTGAACTTCATGTATACCGCTCGTGCCTTCCATAGTGAAGGCAGATGCAAAGCACTTATTCAGTTCATCTGCCATTTCCTTGTCCCCCATTACTACCTCTCCAACATCTTTTGTAGCAATATGATATCTACTGTTGACTCTCTTTTATTCTTTATATGTCTGAAAGTATTTTTGGTATCCTCTTTGATATTATTGGCTAGCTTAACTTCATATTTCATCTTTTCTCTTTAGTTGCCTTCTGTTGCTTTTTAAAAGATTCCCAATTCTCTAACACCCCACTAACTTTTGCTCTACTGTATGTCCTCTCGATTGCTATAATGTTATCTTTGACTTCCCTTGTAAGTCAAAGTTGTGTCATCATGCTTTAATAATACTTCTGCTTTGGGATGTATTTATCCTGTGCCTTCTGAATTTCACCCAGAAACTCCAACCACTGTCGTCCCTGCTTGTGTCCAATCTACTTTGGCCAGCTCCTCTCTCATGCCTAAATAAAACTGATACATCTGACTTTAGCTTCTCCCTCTCAAGCTGCAGGGTGAAGTCATATTATGATCACTGTCTTCTTGGGGTTTCTTTCGATTAGGCCCCTTAATCACACCCGTTACAGAACAGCTGGTGAATTCAACCACAAGCTGCTTTAAAAAAAAGTTTCATAGGCACTATACAAATTTTCTCTCTTGGGATCCAACACCAACCGTATTTTCCCAATCTACCTGCAAATTGAAATCCCCCATGACTATTGTAATATTGCCCTTTTGACATGTGTGTTCTACCTCCCATTGTAGTTTGTAGCCCACATCCTGGATCCTGTTTGGAGGCTGGTATACAACTCCCATCAGGGGCTTTTTACCCTTGAAGTTTCTAAATTCCACTCACAAGGATTTTACATCTTCCGATTCTACTTTACAGTGTATCACCTCTTTCTAAGGATTTGATTTCAGTTTTTACCAACAGAGCCACGCCAGCCCTCTGTCTACCATCCTGTCTTTTCGATACAATGTGTATCCCTGAATGTTAAGCTACGAACTATGACCTTTCAGCCACGGCTCAGTATTGGCCACAACCTCATACCTACCGATCTCGAACAGAGCTTCAAGGTGATCTATTCTGTTTACTGCATGCATTCATATATAACACTTTTAGTCCTGTATTCGTCACCCTTTTTGATTTTATCCCCATGTTACGCTGCAGCTTATCCCACTGACTGCAATTCTGCCCCATCATCTGCCTGTCCTTCCTGACAGTCTTACTGCACACTGTATCTAGTTGTATATGAACTGCCCCATTCTCAGCTCCAGAGGAGATCACAATGATCCAGAAATCTGAAGCCCTGGCACATGGCACAGGCAGCAATCCTGGAGGTCCTGCATTTCAGCTTTCTACCTAACTCTCTAACTGTTCTCTTCAGTCTACGCTTACAGTACAGAAGGAAACAATTTGGATATTCATGTCAGCCAGCTCTTTACTAAAGCCTATCCTTAAACTGATCCCATTGGCCTGGGTTCTCATCCTCATTCTGGATCTTCCTGTCCTTCAACTCATTCTTCCCTACAAATGGTCCTTGCCTCAATAACTCGCTGTAGGAATTCACTCCATTCTTTGAGACCACTTCAAATAATTAAAGTTAAATGATAAAATTACTGTAAATTTAGTTCCATGTTTCACAGTAGTGATATTAACTGAATATTGTACTGCATTTGGACAGTTTGATAACATGGTGGAGATGACTTTGCACATGGATAAATCAGATCTTTTGCTGCATGCCTTTTACTTCAATTGTTCACTAAAGCAAGTAATTTGGAGTTTGTATGTATAAGATTAGCACACTGTAGCCTGCCAATTATAAAACATTCCTCTCATGCCAGCACATTGAAAAATGGACTTTTTTTCCATAATTAATTAGTCTGAAGAACTGATCTCTCTAATGTGCCATATTTTTGTTTGTAAACAAAGTTTTAATTGTCATTATTTAATTGGTTTAGCAGATCAAAGTGAACTGTTTGCAATTCTGCAAATCACTTCTTATGATTCAAATCTGCCGTGGGAGTTGAATAAAAGTTAATGTTCTACTGGTTTCCTGTTCAAATTTAACAAAAGATAAACCATTATATAGCTGACTTAACTTCAAAAACATATGGAAAACTTTATTACAATGCAGGTCCCAAAGCAAATAATTCCTGCTCCCAAAAGTGAAAGCTTGCAGAAATTGATGAACAGTGACTATATAGTTCTGACTGGTATCTCTCAGGAATGGAAATTGATAGATTGTTCTCACTGTCGTGTTTCTTGAAGGACCTCATTTGAAGAACCTTGCTGCACCTTGTGCAATGTGCTTTTTAATTATGAGAGACTGAGTTTGCTGGTGCAAAGAGTTAGCTTAGCCTGTGATGACCATCTTGTATTGAGCTAAATCCATTTATGGTATCAAACTAATTTTCTTTGGTTTGCCATTTGGTTCTTTCCATTAAAATAGATTTAGCCTTGGAACTTTCCTGTGTGTCTTATCACAATTATGTCTGCCCTGTCTACTAGACAGACTTATTTTTCCTTATATATTTGATCTCATCTCCCTACTCCATTTCTATCACTACAAACCAACTTGGTCTCCCCATTCCCTTACCAAATTTCTTTAAACCTTCCCCAATAACATTTGCAATCCTCTGCAAGGATGTTGGACCCATTCAACATTGAGGATTTGTATACTTGGCTATAGTGCAACAGATTGTGGAAGGCTAACTCGTCTACTGGTAACCGCACAGAGTCCGCGTGTTGTTTAGCCGCGGTGCCAGATCTGCTCTTGATGTATTCCATTTAACTGAAGGTTTGTTCCCACAAGGGGTCTGTGGTGGGAATACTGTCATGACAGGAAATAGGACAGTACAGCACAAAGCAATGCTTTTTGCCTGCAATGAATCATTTGGGGAGGGTGAGATCAGGTTTTTGCTGGTCATGTTTCTAAACTGACCATCTACTGCAGATCCAGGTCAGCTCAGAATGAAGTGGCACATCAATCTCTTTCTTATGGGTCTGTGGAGTGACATAAAGGCAAAATTGATCAAGGATAGCAGATTTTATATGCTGAAGGACTGCTTCAAATAGATGGTTACCACTGGGGAATCTGCTTATTTTTTTATTTCCAGAATACTTAATGGAGTGCACTCTAGATAATAGAGTGCGTCTTTGATTTGTGAATAAAATTCAATAGTTCTGTTTGTAATAAATGTTCCAATAAAAATCATCAAATGTGCAATATCTTCTTGAGTGTATTTTCAACATGACATCCTAGGCCCTAGGGATGAAGTAAACATACATTAAAAGCTTCTTGAAAAAACTAACAACGTTAGATTAAATCCAGCTACGTTTTCCTTTCTTTAATTTACAACTATTTGAAAATCTTAGTTGTATTCATCTACTTTACTATTGCTCCAGTCTCTGATGGATATTGCCAGTAATTATCAAAAGTAAATTGCGTGTTTAATTTTTAAAGAGACTTCTTTCCAGTGAATTGTGTCAGGGTAAAATTCTTGCTTACTGAGTTAGTAGCATAAGGGCTAACCTGTCCACCTAATCCAAGAGCAAGGTTGGTTCGATTTCAGTGCTGGCCAGTTTGGTGATGTCGTGTACAGGTAACATATCGATGTGACAGGGCCCAGGTCCTAGTGCGGGGAACCACCCAGTGTTTGAACAATTTAAACGCTGGGACACATGGACTGAACAGGCAGGGTATTGGGACCAGAAGCAAGGGTTGGGCCAGTTCTGCTCACTCCTCCGCGATGTTTACCCCACTCCCCATGGCACTAAGGCTGTGAGACTACTCCTTATGTTCCCTGTTTTGTGACAGACGAATCTCAGGGTTGTATAATTTTTGCATACTTTGATAATAAATGTACCTTGAACTTATTATTGTCACATGTACTGAAGTGCAGTGCAAAATATTTTGCATGGTATCCATAAAGATCACTGCATCAGTTTGATAAATTTAATAAAGCAAGTGAAATTAGCTTGTTGATTTTCATTGCATTGTTCAAAATAATTCTTTCTAAATAATAACAAAGATTAACTTAACCACCACAAGCCAGACTTCCCAGTGGCCAAACATTTTAATTCCCATTCCCATTCCTGTTCCAATGTGTAAATCCATTGCCTCCTCTTGTGCCAAGATGAGGACACCCACAGGGTGGAGGAGCAATGTGTTATATTCTGTCTGAGTAGACTCCAATCTGATGATATGAATATCAATTTCTCCTTCCAGTGAACAAATATTCCCACCTCCCACTCCCTATTCCCCACTCTGACTTTTTACTTCTTCTCACTTGCCTAACACTTCCCCCTGGGTCCCCTTCTCCTTCCCTTTCTCCTATTGTGCACTCTCCTATCAGATTTCTTCTCCAGCCCTTAACCTTTCCCACCCACATGGCTTCATCTACCTTCTAGCTAGCCTCTTTCCCTCCCCATTTTTTAATTCAGACATTCACTCCTTCCCTCTCAGTCCTAAGGGAGAATCATGGCCTGACACATCGACTGTTTACCCTTTTCCATAGATGCTGCCTGACATGCTGAGTTCCTCCAGCATTTTGTGTGTGTTGCTTTATATTATAACACCCTGTCTACCCTTTATCTGTGAAAGCCTTTCTGTTTTGGGTTCTCTATGTTGAATGTCTCAGATATTTTTGTTCTGAAGATTAAGGATTCAATTTAGATCCTGTTGTGTTTCAAATTAGATCCTGTTGCTGAGTGTCCCACACTTTACTAGAATTTTTCTGGCAAAGGAAGCCACTGTGAAGGTCTTTAAGTAAATAGTCACATTGAAACATCTCTTACACATGACCCATTTGTGCTGCGAACAAAAACAGAAAAGTTCCCAGAAAGTGTGAGAAGTGGCAAAGTAATTCTAATTGATTTAGGGTTTCCCATGATAGCTGAAACCCTTAAATTATGTATAAGACAGAAAAATTCCAAGATAGTAACATTCATTGTCTTATCGGTAAACATCAAAAGGCATATTGGTTTCTGGGAAGAGGACTGGGAATACTACATAAACATTTTTTATGCTACATAATTATCTTTTCTACTTTGGTAAAAATTATTTATTTTTTAATACACTTCTTTTGGGTCTCAGCCGCTCACTATTCTAGTTTAGGGATGTCGTCGATTCAGCTTAGAGCAGATGATCTGCTGCAAAAGTGGGTGAGCTTGTGGTGTATGATTAGATAGATGGATTGAAATTAGCTAAGGTGAAGACAAAGTGGAGTGTTTTGGGCAATCCAGCCTGTCGCAATCAAAGTCCGATCTTATGAAATCCTCAATTTTTGCAATATTGCAGGTTTGTGAGACTTAGTGTTACTTGTAGTGATGACATTGATCGTAATGTCATTTTACTATAAATAATTCTCAGAAAGCTTACCATTTCACATAGATGGGCACAGCTTTCCAAATTGAGTACTAGTTTTATATGGTGGACTGTTCCCACTTTTGGCTCACCACATTGATAAGGTTAGATTCAATTTCTGGCATGTGTGATTAATGATCTCCAATTATCTCTTGATTGAAGATTGATCCCTTTAGATACATTTCCTTTATTTCCTTCTCCTCACTTTAATACTCTTGTTCCTCCCTGGTGTATAATACTCTGTACTATGAGGTCTTTTGTTGTATAAAAATCATGCTGACTAGATAAATACTTCCCCATGATGCCTGAATACATTATTCGATCGATACTTCATCTGTTCTCAATCCAAACCAAACGTCGGTAAAAATTTGTAAATGAAGTTGAGTCTCCTGAGCAATCACATGACGGAGAAAATAATTCAAGAGCTAAAGGAAGGTAAAATACTCCAAGGACAACCCATCTTCATATAGATTATTTTCCCTACGTCTAATATACCAGATATATTCCCAACGAACTCTAGATTAGCCAAGCATGATTCGGTTTTGTAGGTCCATGCTGGTTTCACTCAGTCATACTGCTATTTGAATTGTCTTAATATCACAACCTTATAATAAGTTTCTGTTTTTAGCCTGCTGTTGACATTTGGCTTACAAGTCAGCAAATCCTCATGTTCTGCCTTCCTTTTTTTTTTGAAATAATGGTGATCTCACTTTCTATTGTTTAATCTCTGTGAGCAATTCCAACACAATATTTATTGAATTTTAGGAGCTGGTAATAACTGTAGCAACCATCTTTTAAATTCTGTAGAGTTGATTATAGGTACTTGGGATTTATCGGTTTTTCAGCTCATTAACTCCTTTCAGCATCTTTCGAAAAACGAGTTTAGATAACTTCCACAAAGTTCCTGAGGCATAATGTGGCACAGATTTGTGGTGTTAGTCAGATAATGAACCCTAGGATGTGTTCATTCTCTGCACAGACAGCCCCATGCCAGACCAAGACCACCACCTTGCCTTTTCTTTCAGCTCCAACATTAGCATCTTATATTCATATGAGCATGATAAAAGGGGACAGGGCAAAGCACGGGATACGTCTTGAAAAATATTTCTTTATCTTCAGCACATCATTTGTGCTGAATTATCACTGCATTGTACTGCCATAAAACAACAAATTTCATGACCAGTTAGTGGATAATGAACCTGATTCTGATTGAACAATGGGCTGAAGCCAGTATAATTCTTAAAAATAAGAGATGGTACAAATGAAGTAGCAGTTTAGCTGACCAACTAGAACTGATTAATTTTAATTTCACTGAACACGATGATGGACACATCGATGTATCATATTCAAATTAAGCACAGAAAGTGTAGCTCTATCATGTCCATTTGAGGTGCCAGTCTACAATAATGTGGATTTCTATTTGCATAACTTCAATCTGTGATGTAAAAAAGGGTCATAGTTTCAGATGCTTATAACTATAAATTCATATTATAAAGTGGAATTTATGCTTGCCAGTTTTATTACATTAATGTATGATGTTTGTTAGTTATTGCCTCTGGGCTTTAATTTGGTACATAGAAAATGCATTTTGAATGCAATTATTTTCTCATACAATTTTTAATGATATTTTTGAACAACAAAGGGGACAGAATTTTCTCTCTATAGAAAACATTCAGTCCTGAGAACGATTCATCTGCTGCCAACACAAGCTTTCTGCACTGTACAATCATTTCAGAAAGACATCTTCTTAGTTGCCTAATTTTGAAACTGATGTCAAATTATGTTGAATTTTTTGGAGGAGGCACTTGAACACTTTTCCATTTAACACGGGTTGTCAAAGCAACCTCTGCACTGCTTGTCTGTGCTACATAGCTCTTTGTCTCCTTGTTCTGAAGGTCTATTAGGGCCAGTGTTGAATGTTCAAGATGCCCTTATACACATCTGATTTTTGCAATAAATATGTAATTTTACAAAATGCCATGTATTGAAAACAAACAAAACATGAATGGTTTTGAACTGTTTTTGGAAGTTGGCTAGCTGGCAGGAAGAGCAGTCTGTTTTTAAATTCAGAAGACATCTCTTTTACTTTCATCAGTGACTGAGCATTCAACTCAAAATGACAAAATCAGGTAAATCAGATTTTACAATCCATATTGTGTGCTCAGTTGCTTTAAGATGCATCATTAATATTTCAAAAGAATGAAATCTTGAAAAAGTATGAATGACAATAGCTTTTGGGATTATTTTGTGATGGTAGAATAGCATACCAGAATAGGTATATTTTGTGTAAATTATGGATGGAGTTAGCCATGTAAAATAGTAAGAAGGATTGTCTGTGAAAAGAAGCATTTCCTAATGGATTAGAATTTTTTTTTTCATTGCAAAGGTGAAACTTTATTTTGTAATCATCAATTCCTAGGAAACGCTTACTATTCTGTACTACCTATTAACAAATATTTTGTTATTTTAGGCTGATGAGCTAGTGATGCATTCTGAAATTTCCTTGTTTTATCGAGATACAGCATGAGCAGGCCCCTCAAGACACACTGCCCAGCACCCCCTGATTTAACCTTCCCTAATCACAGGACTATTGACAATGGCCGGGTAAGCTACCAACCAGGAAACACACACAGAATGCTGGAGGAACTTAGCAAGCCAGGCAGCATCTATGGGAAAAAAAAGTACAGTTTCGTGCCAAGCCCCTTTGGCAGGACCTACCAACCAGAATGCTTTTGGACTGTGGGAGCAAATTGGAGCACGTGGTCACTGGGAGAACGTACAAACTCCTTACAGCCAGTGGTGGGAGTTGAACCTGGGTCGCCCCTACTGTAAAATGTTGTGCTAAACTACCATACCAGCCACACCCCTGCCATCTTATGAAAGCAGAACTCATTTGTAAATTTAGTTTATAAAATTGTAAATGCCCATTTTTCTTTATATTTCCTCCTTTACCTTTTTGTCACTTCGTGTGGCTCAATTAATTTCAGAAGTTTGGATAATATATTTGGAAATTCTTTTCAGCAAGTGGAGAAGGCAGAGCTTTCAAATGGGGCTTTAATTGTCGTCAAAGTGTTGCAGAGTAACTGATGGTAATGAAGCAGTTAGAGATAACTTGCTGTCTGAGGATGAATTAAGGTTAGCTGCTCCAGCAGTGATCCTCAGCTAGTGGTTGGAAAGGAACAGATGGTCAAGTATACATGAACAAGAGTTACCATTTTGGGAATAATTGATTTAATGCCAATGTTTCATGACACTTGATTATTTAAACTTAGTGAAGATATTAGCAATCATCCTGCCTCAAGTAGTTCAAGTTTCTGCTTTCAGCCACGAATCTTGGCCAGGTGGTATCTGCAGAATGCCATGAAGCATTGTCATAAAATCAGCCAGGGCCCTTGTTCTAATATGGATAGCTGATGGTTCACTAGGCCACATTCCTACCCAGTAAGAGCCTGCCTTAAAATAACATTGAGTGCTATCACATAGATTTGCAGCACACTACAGCTCAAAAACAGGCCCTTCAGCCCATCTAGTCTGTGCCAAACCATTAATCTGCCTAGTCCCATTGACGTGCACATGGACCGTAGGCTTCAATACCTGTCCAATTATCTCAATCAAACTTGCATCTACCACTTGCTTTTGTAGCTCATTCCACACTCTTACCACCCCGAGTGAAGAAGTTGCCCCTTGTGTTCCTCTTAAATGTTTCATCTTTCACTCTTAACCCATGACCTCCAGCTGTAGTCTCACACAACTTCAATGGAAAAAGTTTGTTTGCATTTACCATATCTATACCACTCATAATTTTGTATACCTCTATCAAATCCCCTCTCAATCTTCTACACTCTAGGAAATAAAGTCCTAAACTATTCAATCTTTCCCTGTAACTCAGGTCCTTAAGAACTGGCAACATCCTTATAAATTTTCTCTGCACTCTTTCAATCTTATTTACATCTTTCCTAGAGGTAGCTGACCAAAACGGAACACAAATAAGGCCTAACCAATGTCCTGTACAATTTCAACATTACATCCCAACTCCAGTACTCAAAACATTAAGTTATGAAAGGCAATGTGCCATTAGCCTACTTTATGACCCCATCTACCTGTGCACCACTTTTAAGGAATTATGGATCTCTGTTACCAGAACCCTCTGTTCTACAGCATTCCTCAGTGCCTTACCCTGGTTATTCCTCCCAGAGTGCCAACACTTCATACTTGACTGCGTTAAATTCTGCCTGTATTTTATCAGCCCATTTTCCTAGCATGTCCGTCCGCTCCGGCTGCAAGCTTTGATAGTCTTCCTCGCTATCTATTACACCCCTAATTTTGGTGTCATTCGCAAATTTGCTGATCGATTTTACCACATTACCATCCAGATCATTGATATATATGACAGGCAACAATGGACCCTGCATCGACTTTGCAGCACTCCACTAGTCACAGGCTTCCAATCAGAGAGCTAACCATGTTTCTGGCTTCTCCTGTGAAGCCAATGTCTCATTCAGTTTACTACTTCATCTTGAATGCCAAGCAACTGAAAATCCTTGAACAACCTCCCATGTGGGGCCTTGTAAAATGCCTTTCTAATTTCCATGTAGACAACATCCGCAGCTTTGCCTTCAGCAACTTTCCTGGTAGCTTCCTCAAAAAACTCTAATATTGTTTAGACATGATCTACCATGCACAAAGTCATGTTGACAATCCCTAATTGGTCCCAGTCTATCCAAATAATTGTATATCCAGTCCCTTGGAATACCTTCTAATAACTTTCCCATAATTGATGGCAGGCTCACGGGCCTAAAATTTCCTGTTTTATTCCTAGGGCCTTTCTTAAACAATGGAACAACATGAGCTATTCTCCAGTCCTCCAGCGCCTCACCCGTGGCTGAGAATGCTTTAAGTAACTCTGCTAGGGCCGCTGCAATTTCTGCACTAGCCTCCCGCAGGATCTGAGGGAACACCTTGTCAGGTTCTAGGGATTTATCGACCCAATCTTGCCTCAAGACAGCAAACACCGCCTCCTCTGTAATCTGTATCGGGTCCATTCACTTGCTGCTGCTTTGCCTCACTCTGACTCTGTGTCCATCTCCCGAGTAAATACTGTTGCAAAAAATCCTTTCAAGATCTCGCCCATCTCTTTCAACTCCACCAGTAGATGACCACTCTGATCTTCCCAAGGATTAATTTTGTCCCTTGCCATCCTTTTACTCTTGATATATCTGTAGAAGGCCTTGGAACCTTCTTTACCTTGTCTGCTAGAGCAACCTCACGATTTCCTCAAGTGTTCTGTTGTGTTTTTTATGCTTCTCAATTACCTCGTGTGTTCCTCTCTGCCTATACCAGCTACACACTTACTTTTTCTTAAACGGGTCCTTAATATCTCTCGAAAACCAGATTTCCCTAAACCTGTTATCCTTGCAGTTTATTCTGACAGGAACATACAAACTCTATCGCTCTCAAAATTTCGCTTTAGAAGGCCTTCCACTTTCCAAGTATTCCTTTCCCAGAAAACAACCTGTCCCAATCCACACATGCCACATCCTTTCTGATACCATCAAAATTAACCTTTCTCCAAATTAGAATCTCAACCAAGGACCAGATAACCTTTTTCAATAATAACCTTGAAACTAATGGCATTGTGGTCACCAGGTGCAAAGTGTTCCCCTGCACAAGCTTCTGTCACTTGCCCAGTCTCATTCCCTAATAGGAGATCTAGTACCGCACAGTCTCCAGTTAGGCTTCTTTGTACTGAATAAGGAAACTTTCCTGAACACAATTGACAAACTCTTTCCCATTCAGTCTTTTGCAGTATGGGAGTCCCAGTCAATACGTGGAAAGTTAAAATCACCTACTATTTCAAACCTTTGTTTCTTACAAGAGTCTGTGATCTCCCTGTAAACTTGCCCCTTTAAATCCTGTGGACTGCAGGGTGGTCTATAATATAATCTCATTAATGTGGTCATGCCTTTCTTGTTTCTCGTTTCTACCCATAAAGTCTCACCTAGATGAGTTCTCCGGTCTGTCCTAACTGAGCACTGCTGTGACATTTTTCCTGACTAGTAATCCTTCCTGCTCTATCACGTCTAAAATGAAGGAATCCTGGAACATTGAGCTGCCAGCAAGTCTTAATAATGGCAACAATGTCTTAATTCCACGTGCCCAAGTTCATCCACCTTTTTTAGAGTACTCCTTATGATGTCATATACGTAGCTCAGAATATTAGTCCCACCATGCTCAACCTTTTGATTCCTGACTTTGTATGTAGGCTTATCAACATCTTTCTGCACAGCCACTCCACTGTCTGATCTGGTGCTCTGGTTCCCATCCCCCTGCAACTCTAGTTGAAATCCCTCTGTGCAGCAAGATCAAACCTTCCCTCTAGGAAATTAGTCCCTCTCAAGTCCACATGCAAACTATCCTTTCTGTACAAATCTCATCTTCCCTGGAAGAGAGCCTAATGATCCAAAAATATGAAGCCTGCCCTCCCTCCTGCATCTTCTTCTTAACTGTATGATCTTCCTATTCCTGGCCTCACTAGCATGTGGCTTGGGTATCAATACTGAGACCCTGGGGGTCCTGTCCTTTAAGGTAGCACTTAACTCACTTTTCAGGATGTTGTCACTATACTACCCATGACATTGATACCAACAAGGACCACAATCTCTGGCTGCTCACCCTCCCACTTAAGAATCTGGGGAGTCGAACCAAGATGTCCTTGACCCTGGCACCCAGGAAGCCACATAACACATGTGAATCTTGTTCTCGTCGACAGAGCCTCCTTTCTGTTCCACTCGTCCATGAGTCCACTATCACTAACTGTCATCTCTTCTTTCCCCCACTTTATTCCTTCTGAGCCACAGAGCCAGGGAGCTTGCCTCTGATTGGTCATCTCCACCCTCCTCTCCCCCCCCCCCCCCCCACCTGCTCAGATTTTTAAAAAACTCTCTCTCCCTCTGTGCAATCCAATGTCTCCTCAGGAAATGTGTCATGTAAAACGCTGCACCCTTTCTTGGTATCATGCAGGACTTAGGAATGATGCTGTGATCCTTTGAAAACAAACCTCAGGATCCTCTCTTAAGCTACATGACAGCTGTGCACTCCACAAAACTGAAAGAAAATCTCAAAAGAATGAGTGGCACTTTTAATTCAAGGAGTAAATGTGTCTCTGTCTTGCTCCCAGTTACTCCCACATTACACAGGAGTTATACACTTGATCTTACCTACTCCCCTCGCATCCCTGGGAGCTGACCTCACAGCCTCCAGAAAGTCAGGGACGACAGAAGGATAGTACACATCAGTAGCATCATGAATTTCTGTAGTATCTATAGTTTTGAGTTTTTATTTTGGGGAAAAAAGAAATTTGAGGATACTGAGTTGCAAAAATATGTTTTCATTGTTCATGAAGTTTTACCATTTGACCTCACATTTAACGGTAATTGGTCTGAAATTTCAGAATTGTAATATAGAATCAGAGAAATTAGATCAATTATGTCAAATGAAAGTCAAAAGCTCTGAGAGTTTAATTGTGAAAATTACTAAGTGACTGAACAAATATTATGTTTTTGTTTCTTGGCCCATGCAATCTATTTAATTTTAGTAATTGTCATTATTGTTGCAGACAATATTTCCTTGATGTTTTGATTTTGTCAAGTGGCTTTCTGGAGCTTAGAGAATTTGTATCACTTCTGAGAACAGTTGACAGTCTCTTAAAAAGACTCCCTGGATACTGCTATCTGTACATGGATGTCTGAATATCTGATGTTTTGTGTCACTGTTTGAAAACAAGCTATGGGTATCTGCGCTCTTCCTCCCCTGCCTGGCATCTCTTTGGAACTGAATACATTTTCTTTATTCCCTCATGGTTTAATTAGTTAACTGATTGCATTCATACAAAATACAGAGAAAGAAGCTGTAATACAGAATTGTGATTATTTTACTGCTTCAATTAACAGTGCTTTCCATTTTCAAGATCATGCCTTGTAGTTAATGAACAACAGAAAGATCTTGCAGTCTTTAATAGTCCTAACTTAATAAACATTGTAAGGATTGAGATTTGATGGTGATGTTAGATTATAACTTTTTTTGTTATACCTTTTCCATTCGTAACAAGGTGGATGAATTCAATGTGCAGATAGTTATTAATGAATATGATATTGTTGGGATCACAGAGACATGGCTCCAGGGTGACCAAGGATGGGAGCTCAACATCCAGGGATACTCAATATTCAGGAGGGATAGACAGGAAAGGGGTAGCATTGCTGGTTAGAGAGGAGATTAATGCAATAGAAAGGAAGGACATTAGCCTGGAGGATGTGGAATCGATATGGGTAGAGCTGCATAACACTAAGGGGCAGAAAACACTGGTGGGAGTTGTATACAGGCCACCTAACAGTAGTAGTGAGGTTGGGGGTGGCATTAAACAGGAAATTAGAAATGCGTGCAATAAAGGAACAGTAGTTATAATGGGTGACTTCTATCTACATATAGATTGGGTGAACCAAATTGGTAAGGGTGCTGAGGAAGAGGATTTCTTGGAAGGTATGCGGGATGGTTTTCTGAACCAACATGTCGAGGAACCAACTAGAGAGCAGGCCATTCTAGATTGGGTATTGAGCAATGAGGAAGGGTTAGTTAGCAATCTTGTCGTGTGAGGCCCCTTGGGTAAGAGTGACCATAATATGGTGGAATTCTTCATTAAGATGGAGAGTGACATAGTTAATTCAGAAACAAAGGTTCTGAACTTAAAGAAGGGTAACTTTGAAGGTATGAGACGTGAATTAGCTAAGATAGACTGGCAAATGATACTTAAAGGCTTGACGGTGGATATGCAATGGCAAGCATTTAAAGATTGCATGGATGAACTACAACAATTGTTCATCCCAGTTTGGCAAAAGAATAAACCAGGGAAGGTAGTGCACCCATGGCTGACAAGGGAAATTAGGGATAGTATCAAGTCCAAAGAAGAAACATATAAATTTGCAAAAAAAAAAGTGGCACACCTGAGGACTGGGAGAAATTCAGAGACCAGCAGAGGAGGACAAAGGGCTTAATTAAGAAAGGGAAAAAAGATTATGAGAGAAAGCTGGCAGGGAACATAAAAACTGACCGTAAAAGCTTTTATAGATATGTGAAAAGAAAAAGATTGGTCAAGACAAATGTAGGTCCTTTACAGTCAGAAGCAGGTGAATTGATCATAGGGAACAAAGACATGGCAGACCTATTGACTAACTACTTTGGTTCTGTCTTCACTAAGGAGGACATAAATAATCTTTAGGAAATAGTAAGGGACCTAGGATCTAGTGAGATGGAGGAACTGAGGGAAATGCATGTTAGTAGGGAAGTGGTGTTAGGTAAATTGAAGGAATTAAAGGCAGATAAATCCCCAGGGCCAGATGGTCTGCATCCCAGAGTGCTTAAGTAAGTACCCCAAGAAATAGTGGATGCATTAGTGATAATTTTTCAAAACTCCTTAGATTCTGGATTAGTTCCTGAGGATTGGAGGGTGGCTAATGTAACCCCACTTTTTAAAAAAGGAAGGAGAGAGAAACCGGGGAATTATAGACTGGTGAGTCTGACATCGGTGGTGGGGAAAATGCTAGAGTCGGTTATCAAACATGTGATAACAGCACATTTGGAAAGAGGTGAAATCGTCGGACAAAGTCAGCATGGATTTGTGAAAGGAAAATCATGTCTGACGAATCTTATAGAATTTTTTGAAGATGTAACTAGTAGAGTGGATGGGGAGAGCCAGTGGATGTGATATATTTAGATTTTCAAAAGGCTTTTGACAAGGTCCCACACAGGAGATTAGTGTGCAAACTTAAAGCACATGGTATTGGGGGTATGGTATTGATGTGGATAGAGAATTGGTTGGCAGACAGGAGGCAAAGAGTGGGAGTAAACGGGACCTTTTCAGAATGGCAGGCAGTGACTAGTGGGGTACCGCAAGGCTCAGTGCTGGGACACCAGTTGTTTACAATATATATTAATGATTTAGACGAGGGAATTAAATGCAGCATCTCCAAGTTTGCGGATGACACGAAGCTGGGTGGCGGTGTTAGCTGTGAGGAGGATGCTAAGAGGATGCAGGGTGACTTGGATAGGTTAGGTGAGTGGGCAAATTCATGGCAGGTGCAATTTAATGTGGATAAATGTGAGGTTATCCACTTTGGTTGCAAGAACAGGAAAACATTATTATCTGAATGGTGGCCGATTAGGAACAGGGGAGATGCAATGAGACCTGGATATCATTGTACACCAGTCATTGAAGGTGAGCATGCAGATACAGCAGGTGGTGAAAAAGGCAAATGGTATGTTGGCATTCATAGCAAAAGGATTTGAGTACAGGAGCAGGGAGGTTCTACTGCAGTTGTACAAGGCCTTGGTGAGACCGCACCGAGTATTATGTGCAGTTTTGGTCCCCTAATCTGAGGACAGACATTCTTGCCATAGAGGGAGTACAAAGAAGGTTCACCAGATTGATTCCTGGGATGGCAGGACTTTCATATGAAGAAAGACTGGATCGACTAGGCTTATACTCACTGGAATTTAGAAGATTGAGGGGGGATCTTATTGAAACGTATAAAATTCTAAAGGGACTGGACAGGCTAGATGCAGGAAGATTGTTTCTGATGTTGGGGAAGTCCAGAATGAGGGGTCACAGTTTAAGGATAAAGGGGAGTCCTTTTAGGACCGAGATGAGGAAAAACTTCTTCACACAGAGAGTGGTGAACCTGTGGAATTCTCTGCCACAGGAAACCGTTGAGGCCGGTTCATTGGCTATATTTAAGAGGAAGAGATATGGCCCTTGTGGCTAAAGGGATCAGGGGGTATGGAGAGAAAGCAGGTACAGGGTTCTGAGTTGGATGATCAGCCATGATCATACTGAATGGCGGTGCAGGCTCGAAGCGCCAGATGGCCTACTCCTGCACCTATTTTATATGTTTCTATGAGATTAAAATGCCTATTATCGCGTGCCCAACCTCATGTTCTCTGAGCAAACTCTTCATGTACAACTCAAATTAGTGGACGACACTTCTGCCAGCTGCTGACAGAGGTGAATCTATGTCAGAGACAAGTTTAAATCATTTGGGGGGAAAGGTGAATACTTGGATTACAGAAACATAAACTATGTACAGAAAGAAGGCACTTAACTCCATGCTAGTACAGGCTCTTTGAAAGCCATTTAATTTCCTCCTACAACCTACCCTTTTCTCCATAAATTGTAGATGTTCTCTTCAATTATAACTGAAGTATATACTTATATAACTGATAATTAATTGCTTGTCCAACTGCGTTTTGCAATATTGTTTGTAACCTGATCCTCAGGTTGTTACAGGGTTCCATTCCTGAGAACTGTTTGAAACCTGCACTATTGATAAGTCAGAAATGAACAAAAACAGTGTGTGAGAGAGGATCACAGATACAACTGAGATGGGAGAGTGAGCAGATGTGGGAACAGCACCTGCTAGATGGCCTCACAGTTGTGGTGAATGAGCAAATCCCTTTGGAGCTCCCAGTTCTGCTTGGCTTGCCTCAGCCTGGCATGAGTGATGGGGGGAGGGGGAGGATGGGTGGAAGGGTGAGGATGGGTGGGGGCTGCATGTGCAACAGAGTGTACTGCCAATGGCGAAGTGGGTGATGAGAGAAGATGTGCAGGAATGCCTGGTGATAAGTGCTTTCAGGCTTTTGTACCTTCTGGCCAAAGGAGATGATGGGGTAAGAAGGGAGAATGTCTGGGCTGGCTTGGGTCTTCGATTATACTGGTGCTTTACTGAAACAATGAGAGCTGTAGACAAATTTCATAGAAGAGAAGCTGGGTCCCATGATGTGCTGAGCTGTGTTCACAATTCTCTACAGTTTCTTGAGGTTGCATGAAGAAAATAGTTCCCATGCAAAGCCATTATGCATCCAGACAGAGTGATTTCTATGCTGCAACAAAAAAAAAATGTTTTCTGTTGACGGGGATGTGCCAAATTTCTGGAGTCTCCTGAGGAAGTGGAGGCACTGCTGAGCTTTCTTGTCCATAACGTCAACGTAGTTACACCAGGAGTTACACTGCTGATCAAAATAAACCGGAGTTGTGCCAAGCGTCTCATCTGGCACTTTGTTGAACTGTATGAGCAACTGAGCAGCCACCCCTGTTTACTGGTCCCATTGTCAAAGGGAGCAGTTCCTTCCTCCTTGGTCAACAACACACACAAAATGCTGGTGGAACACAGCAGGCCAGGCAGCATCAATAGGGAGAGGCGCTGTCGACGTTTCAGTCCGAGACCCTTCATCAGGACTAACTGAAAGGAAAGATCGTAAGATTTTTGAAAGTAGTGGGGGGAGGGGGAAATGCGAAATGACAGGAGAAGACCGGAAGGGGTGGGATGAAGCTAAGAGCTGGAAAGGTGATTGGCGAAAGTGATACAGAGCTGGAGAAGGGAAAGGATCATGGGACGGGAGGCCTCGGGAGAAGTGGGGGGGGGGGGGGGGAAGCACCAGAGGGAGATGGAGAACAGGCAAACAACTAAATATGTCAGGGATGGGGTAAGAAGGGGAAGAGAGGCATTAACAGAAGTTAGGGAAATCAATGTTCATGCCATCAGGTTGGAGGCTACCCAGCCGGTATATAAGGTTGTTGTTCTTCCAACCTGAGTTTGGATTCATTTTGACAATAGAGGAGGCCATGGATAGACATATCAGAATGGGAATGGGACGTGGAATTAAAATGTGTGGCCACTGGGAGATCCTGCTTTTTCTGGCGGACCAAGTGTATGTGTTCAGTGAAACGGTCTCCCAGTCTGCGTCAGGTCTCACCAATATATAAAAGACTACATCGGGAGCACTGGATGCAGTATACCACACCAGCCGACTCACAGGTGAAGTGTCGCCTCACCTGGAAGGACTGTCTGGGGCCCTGAATGGTGGTGAGGGAGGAAGTGTAAGGGCAGGTGTAGCACTTGTTTTGTTTACAAGGATAAGTGCCAGGAGGGAAATTGGTGGGAAGGGATGGGGGGGACGAGTGGACAAGGGAGTCGCGTAGGGAGTGATCCCTGCGAAAAGCAGAAAAGGGGGGAGGGAAAAATGTGCTTAGTAGTGGGATCCCTTTGGAGGTGGCGGAAGTTATGGAGAATTAAATGTTGGACCTGGAGGCTGGTGGGGTGGTAGGTAAGGACAAAGGGAACTCTATCCCGAGTGGGCTGGCGGGTGGATGGGGTGAAGGCAGATGTGTGGGAAATGGGAGAGATGCGTTTGAGAGCAGAGTTGATGGTGGACGAAGGGAAGCCCCTCATCCTGAGGCTTTTCATTCCAGGATGAAGGAGATGTCTTCTTTTTTTAAACAAAGGGGCTTCCCCTTCTGATTAGATTAGCATTAATTGGGGTTGTGTGGGGCAGTGTGGCTCGAGGGGCCACAAGGGCCTATACCGTGCTGCGTTGTGAAATTAATAAATAAAGGAACAGAGTCAGTTGTAATTACACAGCACTATCGGTTAATTAAAGGTACGATGATAGAATACAGAAACAGCAGACAAATCAAAAGCAAAGTCTTCACTGTGAGGAGGTTGGAGTCCAAAAATAAGGAAGAACTGCTTCAATTCTGGACTACTGAATTGGTAGCTACGAAACCTGGGCATGATAGTATAGAGTAAAAGAGGCTTGAAGAGACATTTCTTTAAGCTGTGCCAGCAATCTGAAATTAGATGATTTCCTACAAAAGAGCATGTGAGCCAGTGCCCATGTTGTTGTTAGTACTGCATTGCAACACCGTGTCACACATTGCTTAAATAAAAGCGCTTTCATGTATCAGAGAAATATAGTTTTCCTCTTGCACTCCTCTGATGCTAACTGTGTCTGCCTATGCCTTGGAAAGGGTTTGATGCATTGGGGGTGGGGGGGGGGTGAGTCAATTGCTTTAGTTATCTTGAGCTCATTCATATTTTTGGTATTTAAATGACTTATCCAGCTGAATTTTTGGTTGAAGCTGGATTCCATATTGACAGTATGGGATTGTGTAATGCCTAAGGTAAGTGTTTAGATTCTTTCCTGTTGGAGATGATCATTGTTTGGCATCTTTCTGGTGCAGATGTTACTTGCCCAATATCAGCTCCTGTGTGCAAATGTGGAGGAATTGGAAAAAAATTGTGTAGCGCAGTTATCAGCGAACATTCTCACTTCGAGCCTCACAATCGAACAAAGCCACTGATAAAATAGTTAAAAATGGTAGGGCTTATGACACTTCAGGAGAAATGTCTGCCATGGTGCCTGTAAGACCATAAGACATAGGAGAAGAATTGGGGTATTCGGCTCATTGAGTCTGCTCCACCATTCCATCATGGCTAATTTATTATTCCTCTCAACCCCAATCTCCTGCCTTCTCCAGAAATGATCAACCTTTACTGTGATTGTGTCACTAAAAAGACACCGAAGCTGGTGATATGGAAGACTTTGTTTATTTTGACAAGCAAGCAATCTCATGGAGACACTCTCAGTAGAGGCTCATAAACCCAAGGGTAAGGCAAGCTGAGATTATTTGTATAGCACTTTTCAAACACAAGGCAGTTCTAAGTGCTTATATAAAAATCAAACATCAAATTTCAGACAATAAAAACGAGAATAAAATCACACAAAAAATAGATGTGATAAAGATTTAAAAAAAGGAATAAAAGTTACAATGCAGGAGATCCTAACTAAAAGCTACAGTGAAAAAAAGATTTAAGCCTCGATTTAAAAGAGCTTAGAGTTGGGGCAGACTTCAGATTCTGTGGAATTTTATTATGTGGAGTGTAGTAACTAAGAGTTGCTGCAGCATGTTTAGTTTTGACTGTGGGGATGGTAAGCAGAACTACCCCAGATGTAGCAAGAGATCGGAGATGTATTTTGACCCTACACCATTTGGTGTTTTATAAACCAGTAGTAATACTTTAAAAGTTAATCTTCTGATGGACAGGAAGCCAGTGAGAAATGGGTGATGTGTTCTACTTTCTTGTTCTCAGTGAGGACTCCAGTAGCAGTGTTCTGAATGAGCTGCAGCTGTCTGAGGGATTTTTACAGAGAACGGTGAAAGCATGATTACTGTAGTCAAGCCTACTAAAAATGTATGGACAAATTTTTCTAGACCTTGCTGAGACATAAGCCCTTTAATTCTCACTAAATTTTTAAGATGGTAGTAGGCTGACTTTGTAATTGTCTTAATGTGGCAATTAAAATTTAATTTGGAGTCCATCACAAAGGACTCTGGCTTGGTTTGTGGTCTGTAATGCCAGAGATTCTAAGTAAGCACTGACTTTTAATCATTTTTTTTGGCACCAAAAACAATTATTTCTTTGTTTAACTGGAGCAAATCTTGGCTCTTCCAATCAGTGATTTGTTCAATACAGTTTTTTTAATGACACTGTTGTATAAATCTGAGTGTCCGCTGCTTAATTAAGGTGTGATATTTTGTTGCTTACCATGATTTGAGCTAGAGGAAGCATGTGTATGTTAAACAGAAGAGGCGCTAGTACGGACCCTTATGCCACTCCACATGTCATTTTTGTTCGGTCAGATATGTAGCTACTAATCGATACAAAATAGTTCCTGTCCTGTAAATATGATTTAATCCACTGTTTGTACAGATTTCCAGTCTGTCCAGTAATATGCTGTGGTCAACTCTGTCAAAAGCAGCATTAAGATCCAGTAAAACCAAAACTGAAGTTTTACCATCATTATGGTACATCACATTTTTATACCTTTAAAATTAAAGTTAACAATGGGTGATTCAATACAATTTCAATAGTTATAATGACATTGTTTACTTCAGTACCTTGGGTTGACAAATGGTTCCTTCGACGTACGTATTTACCGTAGAAGCACATTGGAATTGTTAAAGCGCCTATGTAGGTTCACCTTTGTTGGGAGAAAATAATTAGGACAGATAATTATTTATTTATTATATTCTAAAAACTTCAGATGACAGAGAGCCAGAAACTCAAAAGTAATATTATCGGGACTGTGCCTGAGTGCATAGATATCCTGAGTACACAAAAACTATTGATTGCCTATACCTATGGCCATGTTTGATACGCTAAATGATAACAACAGTCTGGTCTACCACCTTGAACTCAAATCAAAATGTGCAAATTACTTAGTGCATGTTGCCTGGTTTGATGGAGGACAGTTAGCACAACCCCTTTGACTTAACGTTTGACTCATGCATATGCAAACATCTCATGGTCAACATTCTGCAAACTATATCTCTTAGTCAGTGGCCTTGTAAACTGCAAGCAGTACACTGAAGTTAAAATAAAAGCTGACGACTGGGTCTTGCTTGAATTAATACCTGCTGTAGTCGTATAACTCATGAATACTATCTAATAGGCTCCACAGCCGTCCAAGGTAATGAATTCCGCAGATTCACCATCCTTTGGCTAAAGAAATTCCTCCTCACCTCTGTTCTGAAAGAACATTCTTGTATACAGAGTCTGTGCTCTCTAGAACTAGACTCTTCCACTATATTGGAGTTTCCTTTCCACATCGACTCTACCTAGGCCTTTCAAAATTCAAAGAGATCACTGCTTATTCTTCTAAGCTCCAGTGAGTACAGGCCTAGAGCCATCAGACACTCCTCATAAGTTTACCCTTTCATTCAGGAATTATTCTCATAAGCCTCCTGTGGACCCTATGCAAGCATATATTTTCTTAGATAAGCTGCCCAATATGTTCACAGTACTCCAGGTGCAGTCTGACCAATGCTTTAGTACTACATCTTTACTTTTATAACCTAGTCTGTTCGGAATGAATTCTAACTTTGCATTTGCCTTCCTTACCATCGACTCAACCTGCAATTTAACCTTTTGGCAATCCTGCACGAAGGCTCTTCTGAATCCTGAACTTTCTCCCCATTTAGAAAATAGCCCACATCTTTATTTAAAACCACCGTATCCTTACTGAGTCCAGTCAGCAATAAAGCACAGGAGAGTTTGGTACCATCTCTGGTGGGAATGTCATCAAACAAAAAAACAATAGTGGATTCGGCCCAGTCTATCTGAATGCAAACTTGTAATTCACCCTAGATCCCATTCTCCTTTATCTTCTGAATCAACCAGCTATTCAGTACTTCATTAAATGCCTTACTAAAGTCCATGAAGGTAACATTTATTGTCTTCCCATCATCAAGCACCTTTGTCACCTCCTCAAAAAAACTCAGTCAAGTTTGAAAGTCTTGATCTACTCTGTGCAAAGCCATGCTGACTGTCAAAGTTCAGAGCAGAGTTATTATCAAAGTACGTATACGTCACCACATACATCCTTGAGTTTCATTTCAATGTGTGCGATTATGGGCAATCACAGTAAATACAAGAAAAACAATAGAATCAATGGAAGTTCACACACAACAGGATGGACAAACAACCAATGTGCAAAAGACAACAAACTGTGCAAATACAAAAGGAAAGAGAAAAAAAAATAGGCAATAAATATCAAGAGCATCAGATGAAGAGTCCTTGGGAGTGAGTCCTTGGGTTGTGGGAACAGTTTCTTGATGGGGTGAGTGAAGTTAACCCCTCTGGTTCAAGAGTCTGATGGTTGAGGGGTAATAACTTCCTGAACCAAGTGATGTGGGTCCTGAAGCTCCTGTTCCCTCCACCTGATTACAACAGAGAGCTTTGCCAGGATGGTTGGGTCCTTGATGATCAATGCTGCTTTCCTGCAACAGCCCTCCATGTAGATGTGCTGAATGGTGGGGAGGATTTTACTTGTGATGGACTGGACCGTATCCACTACTTTTTGTAGGATTTTCCATTCAAGGGCACTGGTGTTTCCATAGCAAGCTGTACATAGGCTGTATGCTTATGAGGCATATTCTCTCCCTCAACTCATCTATACTGTCTGGCAGAAGTCTTGCATACACACAAGGCTATACACATTATAGCTTGGGAACCTCAGCCATAAGTACAAAGTGAGTAGAGCAGTGGGCTAAGCACACGGTCTCATGGTCCATTTGTGTTGATGAAGATAGTGGAGGAGATGTTGCCATTCTGAACTAATTGGGGTCTGCATATGAGAGGATTGAAGATCCAGTTCCTCGAGGAGGTATTGAGGTCTGGGTCCTGATTAGTTTTGAGGGGATGGTAGTATTGAATGCCGATCTGTAATCAATGAAGACCATCCTGCAGTTTGAATCTTCACTGTCCTCATGTTCCCGGGTTATGTGAAGAGCCAATGAAATGGCATCTGCTGTTGACTTGTTGTGACAGTAAACAAATTGTTAAGTTTCATTGCCAACCTCTCAGAGCACTTCGTCACTGTGGATGTAAGTGCTACTGGATGAGAGTCAATAAGACAGGCCATGCTTTGCCAAATGTGCATAAATTCTACTCCTCAGTACCCTCTCCAATAGCTTCCTTACGACTGACATGAGGCTCCCAATCCTATAGTTACCTGGATTATCCCCCTTTCGCTTTTTGGACAAAAGCACAATATTTGCTACTCTCTGGTGCTCCAGTACCCCGCCTGTTGCCAGTGAGAGCACAAAGACCTTTGTTAAAGATGTAGCTATCTCCTCACTTGCTTCTTTCAGTATTCTGGGAATATATGCCATCAGGCTTTGAGGAAGTCCTCAAAGGATCTTCTGAATGTTTTTCAGAAGACCCAGCACTAGCTCCTCCTTAATCTCAAAATGTCCCAGCACATTAGCGTGACCTACTCTGCCTTCACTATTCTCCAAATCCAAGAGAATCTGCAGATACTGGAAATCTTGAGGAAAATAGGCAAAGTGCTGGAGGAACTCGGCAGGTCAGGAAGCATCTATGAAGAGGAATAAAAATGCAGACTGTTTATTCCTCTCTACAGATGCTGTCTGGCATCACCATCCTCCAAATCCTTCTCTTTAGTAAATGCTGGCACAAAAGTACTCATTGAGTACTCCAGCCACTTGCTGTGACTCCAGGCACAGAAAACTCCTTTATCCCTCAGTGGGCCTATCCTTGCCTGTTACCCTCTTTTTTTTCTAATATAGATATAAAATGCCTTTGAATTCCCCTGATTCTACTCACCAAGGATGTTTTGGCCTTCCTAATTGCCTGCAGTAGCATTTTGAGACGTTTCAAGGACCCAGTCTAAGTTTAGTTTTGTAAATCTTGCATATGCTTCCTTTTCCTTCCCCATCTCTCAGGTCATCTGGGGTTCCCTTGCCTTATCATCATTGTCTTACTCTTAAACTGATCCTGAACTCTGATCAGCTGGTATTTAAACAATATTGAAGTTCGACATGGACTTGTCTGACAGCAGCTGATCCCAATCAAATCCTGTTTTATCCTGTCATAATTTGCCCTTCCCTAATTTAGCACCTTTCGATAAACTGTCTACGTATCTGTATCTCTCCTTCTCGGTGTCTATTGGGGGTTTTATAGTATAATCCTATCAGTGTAATTAGCCCTTTCTTATTTCAAGCTCTACCCATACTGTTCCTGTGGATGAATCATCCGGTCGTCTCTCTTTCTTGAATACTGCTGTGAGGTTCTCCCTTATTGGTAGTGCAACACCCCCACCTCTTTTACCCCACTCTCCATCATGTCTAAAACAATGAAGCTCAGGAATGTTGAGCTGCCTGGTCTTTCCCTCCCGGGAGCAACATCACATGTTTTTAGAGAGTTCTGGGCGAGAGAGAAAAGTGAATTGATGATAGTTTTGTAATGTTTCTTTGTGGTATCCCTATTGTTGTAGAATAACAGACAGGATATAGAAATTGAAATGTGTTTTGACCAATGCAGTAATAGTACATCTTGAGATGTGTTGTAAGCTATAAAAAAAAATTAGGTAGTTGTCCTGATTAACACAGATTGTAAATAGTTTTCCTGATAGTTATGTGTTTAATGGATCAGGACATGAAACTTTTGATACAATTGTTAAGAGTTGGGATGGTGTATTTATCGATCTTGTGGCATTGTATCCATGACTTGCAATTTTCTCTTTCTCCCATGAATGGTCAAGTTCAAATTTATTGTCATGGCTTCTTTGCTGATGGTTGACTTTGCCTGCTTGTGTGAATCCTTGCTGACACAGCAGAGTGATGCCAGGTGCCTGCTGAGACAGGAGGGAGTGGCCAGTTTGATGGACATGGACATGATCAATTGATACTGGTACCCCGGCTGGGGAGATAAAAGACGAGTCTGCTGGGACACAAGCAGATACGCCACTGGACACTGAACGAGTGTTGTGCACCCACAGGAAGGTGGGGGCTTGGAGGATCGATTTGGGGGAATCGGTCCAAAGCTCACAGTGTGCAAAGGCAGGCTGGTGGGGGCTTGTGTGTGTGTCCATCCTCACCTAGGTGACGAGTCTACCACTGAAGAATGGTCTGGCCTGGAACAGAGGGGTCATAATCGGTGACCACAATGGTGCAACGGAACAAGAAGACAATGGAAGGTTTGCCTGCTGCAGCTGCTCATCTCTCTCTCTCTCTCCAACATCACAACAGCAACTACCTCAACCCAAACTGAACTGAACTCTGCTTTATCTTAAGATTATTCATTTAACCCTAGACTACGATAGACCTTGGTTTTGATTCTTATTCCTACACTCCTGTGTTTATCATTGCTAACCTTTTTTAATATGTATATTTGCATTTTTGATACTGTATAACTTAGTTTACTAATAAACACCTTTAGTTACAGTACCACCAGACTCCAACGTATCATTCCATTTCTGCTGGTTTGGTAAACCGGTCATGGGGTATGTAACATCACAAACAGCACTAAAACAAAATATTACCATAAGTAAGTTAATCAAATGTAAATCTGTTGCTTGAGGTTGTCTTGATACTCTCTGCACTTCCTATTAATGTCTCCACAGTGTCTTAAGATCAGAGTTAGCAATTTTTACCAAGACTTGTAGAAAGCTCTCAACCTTTGGAATGATTCCCACTGCTATTTGCAGATGAGATTTCCTAGCATGGGCTAAAATCATCTTAAGCAAGTGTGAATTACAGCTCGCCATTCAGAACATGGAATGTGTATGTGGACTGTGTCAATAAACAATGCATTTTTATTGTCTGAACAATGAAATGGCAACAATGAAGGCAAGGGATATGTTTGTATGGACTGCACCAAATTCCAAGTCACTTCTTTAATTACACTTTGTGGCGCATACTATATTCTTTAGTGCTATGCAGTTGCTTATACAGTATGTTCTAATTATGGCCTCCTTGACTGCTCAAACTTAATCCATTAGAACAATGTCCTATATTGTGAATAGTGGTATTCCACAGGGATCTGTAACATGATCTCTGCGGTTTGTGATGTATGTAAATGACCTGGATGAAAGTGAAGGTAGATGGGTTATTCAAGTCTGCAGTTGATGCAAAGATTGGTGTTGTGGATGGTGTACAAAGACTGGCAAAAGATACGGTGGGTATAGATCTGTTGCAGATATGCATGAAGAAATGGAGAGATCAAATGTAAGGGGATAATACACTGTCAGTGGCAAAGGACTCAGCAGTGTTGTTGTGCAGAGGGATCCTAGTCCAGAGCTCCCTGAGACTGGCTGCTCTGAGGATGGTGTATGGCACGTTGCTATTTCAATTAGGAGTCGGGAAACTAGACTGCAGCTTTATAAAACTCTAGTTCGGCCACAACTAGAGAATTGCATTCAAATCTGATTAGCCCAGTATAGAAAGGACATGGAGGCTTTGGAGAGGGTGCAGAAGAGGCTTATGAGGATACTGCCAGGATTAGTGGACAATGCTATGAGGAGAGGTTGGACAAACAACTGGAGCTTATGGAACATCTAAAAGAGATTGACAGGAGTACAAGGAGCAGAGACAGGTCAGACAGTCTCTTTTTTCCAGAGTTGATATGTCTTAGACTAGAAGGCATGTACTTATGGTGAGCAGAGCAAGCTTTTATTTAGAGATTGGTGGATGCATGGAGTGCACTGCCAGGGATGGTGGTGGAGGCAAATACCGTAGCACAGGGGTTCCCAACCATTTTTATCCCATGGACCCCTGCTGTTAACTGAGGGTTCCATGGACCCCAGGTTGGGAACCCCTGTGATAGAGGCTTTCAAAGCGCTCTTAGATAGGCCCGTGACTGTGCAAAGGATGGAGGAATATGGGTATTGTATAGACAAAAGGGATCAGTTCAGACATTTCAATACTTATTAGTTCAGTGCAATATCATGGGGCAAAGGGCCTATTCCTGTGCTATGTCCAAAAGAACAGTACAGCATACAAACAGGTTATTTGACCAAACATGCTGTCAAATTAAAATAAGTGTCTGTGTTCTCCACGCTATTAATATTTTGTGTAGAATGCCACATTATGCTAAAAAAATAATTAATAGTTGTTGTATTTACATTCCACTCTGAAAGTAAATGCTCGATATTCTTCCAGAGATGTGGAATCTACGAGTACACAGACACTCCAGCTGTGATCTATCAATGTTTACTATTGAATCATCATTGTTTTGCCTTTATATCCTTTTAATGCTAAATTCCTATGACTTTTTTTGCATCTATATTATCCTATGCTGCCTCAATTTTTTGCTAACTTGCTTTCCTCAAATTCTGAAGGTTCAAAAGTAAATTTTATTGTCAAAGTATGCATGTACAATACATCTCTGATATGTCTCCTCCAGATATCCATGAAATACAGATAGAACATGAGTGTTGATGAAAGAAAAGACATCTACGACTTACCCCCCAAAAAAAATCCCAAAAGAAACAAAACTTGCAGGACCCAAAACTTCCCCCCTCCAGCAGCAAGAAACAGGCACAGTAGCAATCACTTATCCCTGCACATAACAATCCCCAATCCTTGAAACCTTCACTTGCAGAAAAGATTTGCGGCAGACCACCAAACCCCCAACCCCCTCCTCTTACACACAGAGCATCCACTTGCCAACCAGCCACAAGAAAGAAAACACTGAAAAGTTGAAGGAAACCAGTATAGTGTAGTCTAAAATTCTCTGCTCTTTGATAGTACTGTATGTGGTACTTTTGAATTATGATTTCAATAGTAATGCTTCTTTAAAGATGCATCACTTTGCAAGAAGAATTATTCATTCTATCAATTTTTTCCTCAATTTTCAGATCTTAATTGTTTTTTAATTTCCTTCGGTTTTCTAAATTATTATTTATCTGTCCAATTTTAGTATTATCAATAGGTTTCAGTGGTATCTTTGGGGATGTATCCAAGCTACAGGTATGTGAAGTAAACAGCATTAGTCTAAAACTTCCATCTTGATGCACACTACATTAGATAATTGTACAGTATATTTTTCCCTTTTCACATCTTCTAGGTCTAATCTACCCCACTAAATCCATATTTCATCTTCCATTAATATTCTTCCAAGAAGAAGCATGTCAAATGCTCTCTTAAACTTAATACAACTATAATGAAATTCTCCACTTTGTTTTCATAATTTTATCAAAGAATTCAAAGGTTATAAAGTGCAGTTTTCTACTGAGAAGTTCACACTGCCACCTCTCATCTATTTTTTGGTCTCAAAGCAACAGTGAAGTATTCGCATTCTGTTATTTATGCTTGGTCACTTGTGGAATTATTCAAGGACCACAGACTTGGTTAAAGCCAAGTTTATGTCAGGCAAGTTATGGTATTCACCATTAGCTTTGTGTAATTTAATCTGTTATCTGAGTCAGCATTGAAATGCACCAAAGGTTATTTTTATGCAGTAAATTTGAACTAAACTCACCTCAGATAGGTCAACTTTGGCATTACGAGCATCAATAACATTTAACTGTGAAAATCAAAAAGGTTTTTGAAGCCTCATCGATTCTTGTTCCACATCATTCATCCATTTATAACATTGTTTTATTTTCCCTGTTTTTCTGTCTCTTTATGCAAGTCTTGATCTGCTCTGCAGTTCACAGCTCCTACATTCTTTTGTCTATGGTTTAGTTTTACCTTATCAGAACCATCTCACTCTTCTGTTCTCTCTGCAGCTTTCCAAACTTATTTTACCTCTCCATTTCTGATGAAGGGCCTCTGAAGTGAAATATAGGCTCTGGTTCTCTTCCTACAGATACGGCCTCATCTGCTGAGTATATCTAGCATTTTATGTTTTTTTTACTTTAAGCAGCATGGTTGTTAATAATCAACCTTCTTTGTACTGAACATTGATATTTACATTTGGGATAGCTGCTTATTCAGTTATTGTCTTTAGAGATTTTAATTCGTCAAATGCAAAATCATATTTTTTGTGTTTCTATTTCATTTTCCTGTATCTCTCAATTCAATCTCCTAATTTATTTCTCTTTTTTTTTACCTGATTTTGAATTGCATTCACTCATTCCAATGTACAGTTCATTCTCCACCCTTTTGCCATTAAATCACAGTTCATCAATCTGAGGAAATGTGCATTTCTGTGTCCTGTTCATTGAAGTTCAGGTACTGCCATTTCTTAGTGGTGCACTTATAGTAGTTTAGTGGGTGAATTGTTCTTTCTTTCTTTTTCAATCTTTTTATTAAATTTCATATATAAAAAAAAACAACACATAATAATGAATAGATTACAGATTCAATAAACTTGAGATTACATTAGTAATAGGATAATAATATCCTATTAAAACATCCATCAACAAAAGGTACATAAATCAATCAAGTCTATATAAATATATATGAAAAAAAAATAATCATCAAAAAAAGAAAAAAAAATTGAGATTATATATGAGAAAAAATATATATTGAAAAAAAAATACTAAACTATAACTAGCATGGGCAATAATAGTACTTTATAAATATATGAAGGTGTCAAGAAAAGAACTCCGGAACTCCATACCTGAACAAGGATAAGTAGAGAAAAGGATCTGAAATAGGCCAAATTAATTCATATGAAAGTGTCGAATAAATGGTCCCCAGGTTTCTTCAAATTTAATTGAAGAATCAAAGATAGTGCTTCTGATTTTTTCCAAACTCAAATAAGAAATAGTTTGGGAGAACCACTGAAATGTAGTAGGAGGATTTACTTCTTTCCAGTTTTGTAATATAGACCTTCTGGCCATTAATGTTACAAAGGCAATCATTCGTCTGATTGAAGGGGAAAGCTGATTGCCATCTTCATTTGGTATACCGAAAATTGCAGTAATAAAATGGGGTTGTAAATCGATATTCCATACTGAGGAAATGACATCAAAAATGTCCTTCCAATAGTTATGTAAAGTGGGACATGTCCAAAACATGTGAATCAATGAAGCCACTTCTAAGTGACATCTGTCACATTGAGGATTAATATGCGAATAAAATCGGGCAAGCTTATCTTTAGACATATAAGCTCTATGTACAATTTTAAATTGTATTAAAGCATGTTTAGCACAAATAGAGGAGGAATTAACCATTTGTAAAATTTTTTCCCATTTATCTGTTGATATATTACATCGAAGTTCTTTTTCCCATTCTTGTCTAATTCTATCCGATATTTCTGGCTGTATCTTCATAATCATGTTAAGGGTGAATTGTTTGTAGCTGTAGGGTGGTGAAACAAATTTTACTAAGTAGGCATTATTAGATCTTCTGCTATAGCAATATCAGGCCCATGAGGATTATTTTAACCTGAGCAACAGGAGGCTACAGATTGAGAGAAAGTAGTTAAAAAAAAAATAAACCTAAGAATGCAGGAACTGGTCTACTTTGCCATTCAGCATCACAGCTAATCCAGCCCTCATCATCAGATCTCTTCTTCTTTTGGACTGCTCCCAGGACAACCATCAGCTTCACTATTCTTACTAACCTTCTCTCTTCCCCACACCCATCACTGGACCTTGCTGTCAACCAGTGCCAGAATTTTTGGGTTCTAGCAAAGCAAAGTTGGAAAAAACTGAGAACAACATTATCAGACTTGCTATAAAGAGACGGTACAGGAGTGGTGCCAGACATACCCATCACCTGCTGATGCTGAAGGCTGCAACAGTATTTGCACACACAGCAGACAATACCTGTAGTAAAGTGGACTGATATCACAATTAACAGATCATATCAAAGCTGTGCAGTCCTATCACAATTGTGAGCCTCGTACAAACAAAATGCCAACAGCGAAATCATTTATTCTCCAACAGTAGGAAACTCTTGCAGAACATAAGTAATTTCCATGTTGACCTATTCCTGAGGTTCAAGCTTTTGCTGAAGATGGCCTTGAACTTGAGTCACAGCTCTCGTTGCCAGTAGGCAACAGGGAATATCTGGAGCAACACACAGAATGTTTGAGGAACATAGCATCTATGAAGGGGAAGGAATAGTTGACTTTGCAGGCTGAGGCCCTTCATCAGGACCCAAAAGGAAGAGTGCATAAGCCAGAATAAAAAGGTAGGGGGAGGGATAGGAGCACCAGCTGGCATCCTGCATATTCATATGTAATAAGTGAGTCCAAATGGATGGGGTGGTGGGAAATGAAAGGAAATCTAAGACTGTGTGAAATTAAATGTGCAAAGGTGGAAGAGATAAAGGGCTGAAGAAGGAGTTTAATAGGAGAAGACACTAGACCATGGAATAAAGGAAAGGAGAATGGGAATGCTGGGTACAAGAAAGGTCATGGGTGCAACATCAGTAGAGTCATCCTTCAGAACTGACCAACCTGTAGGTAAATTTTTCCAGTACAGCTGCAAGACTATATTCTTCCTTGAAATGTGGAAAATTAGCTAATTGGGTGCTGTCCATAAAACAGCAATCTAACCCTGCTAATTACTTCCCTTTTAGTATAAGCTCATTCAGTAACAAAGCAATGAATGATGTCACAGACAGTATTATCATCCTGCACACTCACATGTGAACTTCGTTAGTTTTAGTCCAACAGAACCACTCAGCTCCAAACATCATGAACTGGGCCTGAGGAGTTCCAATATAAAAATGAGATCAGACTGATAGCCTTTATCTCAATTTCGGTGGAGGAATTGGTTAATTTTTCATAGTTTTTGTTTTATGAATTCTCTCCTTCCCCTTTCACATCAACTTTTTTGAGCATTCATTAACATCACCATCTTGTTCAAACTTTGTAGCTAATTTTATATTCTGGATATTCCATAGTCCTCAAGAGTTTGAGTTTTTCAGGATCAGCTATTGCCTGCCCACCCTCAAAATATTCCCTCCCCATTGCCTCTCCTACATCATCTCAGAAACACATGTCCCATTATGTCTAGATGCCTTGATCTGCTGTTTTATCACCCCCACCTTCCAATTACCTTTCAATTCTTTATCCACCTCACTCCCCCGAACAGCTTCCACTTCCACATTTTAGATCTGTTAACTCCTTCTTAAAGATACGATGGACCTTAAATTTAATCAGCGTATCCCTCATTCCCTCTAATATTCTTCTGATATTTCAGGATTACCCTGAGGGATAATGAAACTCTACACCCTCCTCCTCAATTACAGTGCAAGGAGAACTTGGACTTTTTCCACATTTAATTTATTGTTCTAGTATATTTAATGATATTTGAGAGTCTATCTGTGTTGTGGATAAAGCTTAGTAGAATCAGCTTATGATCTTAAACAATAGCCTTTGGAAACTGATGACAACATAGGATTACAGTCATGGAGCATTTTGATGATGAGAAATGATTCACTACAGACACAGATCTTATTTTAAATGGAGGTAAGCTAACCACTTCTAAGTAGCTTGACTCGAGAATAAAACCCCGGAAAAAACATTATAGATTATTATCTGGGTACTAATATAACTGGAAGCAAAAAATGGAAATGTTGTGTCTGTGCAAGATTGCAAATCAATTAAATAAAATCATGCATGTGGTAGATAGCTTTAACTGGTGTATTCACATTGCAGTGAGAGCAAGAGGGAACAATGCACATGCGTACATGACAGCACATGCGCAGACAATAGATCAGTAGTAATGCTGGGGGGACACGTCATCGCTATAAAAGAAAAGGATCCATATTTTACACTTCTTTCCCCTTTAGGTTAATACACCATGAAGCTGTATATGTACAAACCATTCTATTTCCCTTTCAAAAATCCATATTCAAAATTTCACAATAACAGTCCGTAACTAACTTCACAGTTCTGAAGGTTTGGTGCCTTGGGTGGTGCTCTGATTCTTCCAGGATCGTTCCTCTGGACTTGTGGACTGGTATCAGGTTTGGCAGGTCCTTGTTGCACTTCTGGACCAGTGGTGTGGCATCAGGTTTGATAGGTGTCTTCTCGGCTTCCGGTGTCATGTTGCTGCCAGTGACATGATCATCACTGAGAGGTAAATCTGGTGACTGTAATGCATCCATCTTATTGGATGCCTTTGACTCACGTGTGTTCTTCGGTTGAGCGTCTAGTATCTGGTCCACGTGATGTCAGCACGTCTGATCTCCAACATCAGTGGTTCAGTTCTAGTTGCTGTCCTACTGGGTGTCCACTTGTCTTTTCAGTGATCACGCACTAGGACTTCCTCTTCAATCTCAAAGCTTCTTGCTGCTTCACTTGAAACTGGTTGAACTATTGATTCTGCACTTCCCTCCATAGGTCTGGTTTCAGGAGGTCTATGCAAGATCTCAGATTCATGTTCGTGAACAGCATTGCAGGAGTTTGATTTGTCGTCAGATGAACAGAGTTCTGATACACAAAAAGGAAGTTGTCTACCTTGTGCTATAGAGAAATGTCCTCCTTGTCTATCACTTTAATGGACCTTGAAGGTTTGCATAAACCTTCCAGCTAACCCATTCATTGTTGGGTGGTGAGGAGCTGACTTGAAATGTCTGATGCCATTTTTTCTTCATGAACAGTTGGAATTCTTCTGATGTATATTGTGGTCCGTTGTCGCGCACAATTTTTTTCTGTTAAGGAATTTTTGGTGAAGATAGTCCTCAGAGCAGAGACAGTCGCTGCTGACATGGTTGACTTCATTGGTATAACCTCCGGCCACTTTGAATGAGCCTCCACGGCAATCAGATTCATGGAGTCCATGAATGGCCCAGCAAAGTCAGTATATACTTTTTGCCATGATGACGACAGCCACTCCCAGGGCTGTGGGAGTGCACTTTGAACTTTTTGGCAGCCCAAACAGCTTTTGGTCAAGTCTTCAATCTGTCTGTCTATTCTGGGCCTCCACATGTGGCTCCAGGCAAGACTCTTCATCTCGACTGTACCCAGCTATCCTTCATGCAGATTTTCTCTCACCATGGTGTGCAGTTAAGAGGGAAGCACAACCTGAGATCCACATATCAGCGTTCTTTGACATCCCAACAGTTGGTCTTGTCTCACTGAGAACTCTGGAAACGTAGGGTTACTGTGAGCTGGCCATCGTTGCATGCTGATAGCATTAACTTCTGACATTCCTGGTTTCTCTTTGTTTTTTAGAATTTGTTACCAGCGTCTGGTCCACCAATACGGTGTGGAACACCTCTGCTGGGTCGCAGGATGAAGACTTTTCTTCTTCAGTTGCCAGTCGTGGAAAATGTGACAAGCTGACAGCGTTGCTGTGTTGTTTGGTACCCTTGCACTCTATGTCCTAAGAGTGGGCTCCTAGGAACAGTGCCCAACATTGTAACAGGTAGCAGGCAGCACTGGAATTCCCTTCCTGGGATTGAAAATGAACACAAGAGGCTGCTGATCTGTCTCTAGCGTAAACTTTTGTCCATAGAGGTAGTAGTGGAACTTCTTTATTCCCCAATCTAAACTAAGGGTCTCTCAGTTGATCTGTGCATAGTTGAGTTCTACACTCGCCAGTGATCTTGCAGTGAATTCAATCAGGCATTCAGATACAACTTTCATAACGTGACAAAACTGTTCCGATGCCATAAGGGGGTGCATGGCACGCCAGTCTGATGGACAGAGAGGGGTCATAATGGGTGAGCAGTTCATCTGATGTTATTGATCTCTTTATTTCCTTGAATGCTCTTTCACATCTTTCTGACCGTTCCCACCTTGCTCCTGTCTGCAACAGTGTGTTCAATGGGTACAGCACTCTAGCAATGTTTGGGAGAAGCCGGTGGTAGTAGTTTACAAAGCCCAAGTATGACCTCAGTTGTGATATGTTTTTTGGTTTGGGTGCCTGTAGCACTGCTTCATTGTTCTCTTGTGAATTACGTAAACCATGTTTGTCAATGGCATGTTTACAATATGAGATTTCATTCTTGAGAAACTTTCATTTCTTGCTGCACACAGACCACACTCACTCAGCCTGGTAAGCACTTTACCAGGATTCTGGAGATGCTCTTGCCAGTCACAATGATGCCATCAAGGTAACACTGTGTTCCTGGGGTGTCT
The DNA here is from genome assembly GCF_030144855.1 of Hypanus sabinus. Lineage (NCBI taxonomy): Eukaryota > Metazoa > Chordata > Chondrichthyes > Myliobatiformes > Dasyatidae > Hypanus > Hypanus sabinus. The sequence goes on from NC_082717.1 coordinate 40,145,642, forward strand.
TGGAGCACTTGGTCCATTGCTCTTTGCCAAATTACTGGAGCTGCTGAGTGTTGATTGTGAGGAACTCCTCAGTCTCCATTTGCAGATAGGCTTCTGACAAGTTGATCTTTGAAAACTTCTCCCCACCAGCCAAAGATGTCTTATATTCATGGCAGGGGATACTGCAGAATATGCGGCACCGGGTTGATGCTGACCTTGAAATCCCACATATGCAAACAACTCCGGCCTTCCCCTTCTTGATCACTGGGACAATGGGCGTGGACCAATCACTCTGAAGTTGAGCAGCCACTTTAGGGCGTAGTGCTTGAAGCACTCGACGTGCGTTATGGAATCTTGGTGTTACTGTTTCATCCAGTTCAATTCTGGCCTTCATGCCTTTGAGTTTACCAATCCCCTTCTCAAACACCTTCTCACTAGCATTAAGCTGCTGGGCCAGTGTCTGGTTAGTGCTATCATTTGGACTACTGTTGCCTGTTGATGTCACACTGAGAGCTTTGATTGAGTGCTTGTCTAGCTGGATTTTTCTTAACCATTCATGTTTGAAAAGTGCTGACCCTCCACTTTTCAATACTGTTATGGACCCCGTAACTGGGTTACTTACCAGCAAAGATAGAGGCGTCTGGTGATGCTATTCTTAACAGTATTTATTAGTAAAAATACACAAAAATAATATCAATGCAAATATACAGATAATATACGTCGTCAATACTAAACCTAAAAGTGGGGGTATAATAATAATCAATAAGAAATAAGCTCTATCATTGTCTAGGGGATAATGAATTGTCCAATGGAAATCTAAAGTTCATTTCAGTTCATACAGGCTCCCGTTGTTTGTTTGTCGCTGTGTTGCAATTGTTTGAGAGAAAGAGAGATAGAAGAATGGGAACAGTTACTGCTAAGTGTTTTGCCAACCTTTATGACTTCGATCTGTTGGTGTCTCGTTGTTGTGGCCGTTCAAGTGTGACCTCTCCTTTAGCTAAACCGTTCTTCCGTGATGAGCCCGCCACCCAGGCAAGGGAGGACACACACGAGCTCTCACCGGCTTCACTATAAAACGCTGTCACGGGATTTCTAGCGTTTCTCCTGGTGTGTCTAAGGGGTGTTCCCCAGACTCGTCTTTTATCCTCACTCTCGGGGTCTCAGATGTCAATCAGGTTGGGATGATGCAATCCCTCAACCAGACCACTCTGGTTGTCCCCTGAGGGGTTTCAATAAATAGTACAGTACTCAATACACAATTCCTTCTCCAAGAGACAATAGCAGTAATCAGTGGTTCCATTCCACTTTTGTTAGGAGGCATTCCCCTACCTTGCGTATTCGGCGTTGTCTATGGTAACTGCCTTTGCTGTGATCCTGCATCTCGCTCTCTCATTATTGACATGATATGTGTATCTCTCATTTCCTGGGTCTCATACCCGAAATACTAGCGATCCTGCGATTCTCAAAAAGGAGGTGGGGGGTGTCTTTGCACCCTTTGGCCCCTCAGAGCTGCTCCACATTCGTAACAATACATAAAGCTCTTGCTGCTGTGTTTGCCTCCATATGTCACATTTACTTTCATTTTATCTTTGACAGAAATTTTTTCACTGTGTAAGTCTTTAGCATCACTGAGGTCTTCTCTAATGGTATCTTACAAAACAGACTGTTGTAGTCAGCCTTTAGAATTATGGACAAAGCTGACCCTGTATCCAGCCAGCTCTATTTTCAGTTTTACACCAGACATATCTATTGTGATCCAGATGATTTTGTGATTTGCAGTTCTCGGCATGAAAGTTCATCTTTGTTGTCTGATTCTGTTTTAAAGTCGGTAACTTCATGCATTTGCTTAGTTTTGTGTTTGAGACTTTTCACTGGGTTGTGCTTCCTGTCTGCCTTGCACAACATTTTCTCTATGTGATTCTTTCTGCAGACTCTTTCTTTGAACTAACAGTCATGGGAAGATTTGCACCATTCAGGGACAAACTGTGCATTTCACATTCTGACCTTTTCTGTAGATCTGCTGCATCCTTTGCTGCTGTTTCTAATGCTATTGCAATGCCTGTTCTAAGGTGAGGTCTCTTTTGGACAGTATCCTCTTTTGAGTGCTTTGACTATGCATGCCACATACAAGCTTGTCCTTTAATGCATCAGAAAATTCAAGTCTAAAGTCACAGTACTGGGAAAGTTTGTGCAGTTCTGCAATGCATTCAGAAACGCTTTTTCACCTTTTGACTGGTTCCTTTTGAAAAATATAAATCTCTTAACCATTACCAGAGGTTTAGGGCTCAAGTGATTTTGCAAAATAGTCACAGTTTCATTAAACATCTTGCTGGCTTTGCAGGAGTTACTTGGTTGCATAAGAGACTGTACCTCCTTGAGCCTATTAAGCTATGAAGTGTAGGAGCTTACATTTGCTCCTCCACGTTGTTCACATTGCAGTTCAGCACAGCCCTCTCAATATACGATGCCCAGCCTTTAGGGCTATCACACTCATCAACTTTCCTGACTGAAGCCATCACCACATTATTTTCACTTTAAATTCAGCGTCTTTCTCTGTTACTATGCACTGTACTCACACCTTTATGAGTAACTGCTTTCTCTGTGCTGTCTAACCGTCAGTGTTTTGTCCTGTAATTGTGCCATAACTGTTGGTGCAGTTCATGATAATTTCTGACATTCTGGTTCATACTCATTGCTAATTTGTTGTGCCTGTGCACAACTACATATCAATTAAATAACAGCACGCACATGGGAGATGGCTTTAACTGGAGCGAGAGAAATGGATCCATATATTAGAAGAAATTCTGCAAAAGGCCAGGCAGCATTTGTGGAGAGTAACGGGTAATGTTTTAGCTCTGAAATCCTTCATCATGTTCAGTAGGTCATGCACACAGATGCTGCCTGACTTGCTGAGTGTTTTCTCAGAAGCACAGAAAACCTACAGCACAATACAGGTCCTTCGGCCCACAAAGCTGTGCCGAACATGTCTTTACCTTAGAAATTACCTAGGGTTACCCATAGCCCCCTATTTTTCTAAGTTCCATGTACCTATCCAGGAGTCTCTTAAAAGACCCTATAGTCGCCAGCAGCCCTTTTCACACACTTACCACTCTTTGTGTAAAACAACAACTTTTTAGTACTTTTAGTATTAAAAGTACTTTTTTAAGTACTTTAAAGGATGATTTAGCACTTTTAGTACTTTAGTACTTACTTTAAGGATTATATAGGTTGGCACAACATGGAGGGCTGAAGGGTCTGTACTGTGCTGTAGTGTTCTATGGTTTAACTTACCCCTGACATCTCCTCTGAACCTACTTCCAAGCACTTTAAAACTATGCCCTCTCATGCTAGCCGTTTCAGCCCTGGGAAAAAGCCTCTGACTATCCACACAATCAATGCCTCTCATCATCTTGTACACCTCTATCAGGTCACCTCTCATCCTCCGTTGCTCTATGGAGAAAAGACCAAGTTCACTCAACCTATTCTCAAAAGGCATGCTCCCCAATCCAGGCAACATCCTTGTAAATCTCCTCTACACCCTTTCTATGGCTTCCACATCCTTCCTGTAGTGAGGCGACCAGAACTGAGCATAGTACTCCAAGTTGGGTCTGACCAGGGCCCTATATAGCTGCAGCATTACCTGTCTGCTCTTAAACTCAATCCCATGATTGATGAAGGTCAATGCACTGTATGCCTTCTTAACCACAGAGTTAACTTGCGCAGCAGCTTTGAGTGTCCTATGGACCCGATCCCAAGATCCCTCTGATCTTCCACACTGCCAAGCGTCTTGCCATTAATACTATACTCTGCCATCATATTTGACCTACCAAAATGAACCACTTCACACTTATCTGGGTTGAACTCCATCTGCCACTTCTCAGCCCAGTTTTGCATCCTATCAATGTCCCGCTGTAACCTCTGACAGCCCTCCACACTCTGCACAGCACCCCCAACCTTTATGTCATCAACAAATTTGCTAACCCATTCCTCCACTTCCTCATCCAGGTCATTTATTAAAAATCTCGAAGAGTAGGGGTTCTAGAGCAGACCCCTGAGGCACATCACTAGTGACCGACCTCCATGCAGAATATGGACCCGTCTACAACCACTCTTTGCCTTCTGTTGGCAAGCCAATTCCAGATCCACAAAGCAATGTCCCTTGGATTCCATGCCTCCTTACTTTCTCAATAAGCCTTGCATGGGGTACCTTATCAAATGCCTTGTTGAAATCCATATGCACTTCTTGCTTCAGATTTCCAGTACCCTCAGTTCCTGTGATCTGCAAGTGCAACTTTGAAGTACCAGTCTGGAACTTGTGCTGTTATAAAGAACATGAATTACATGGCTTCCCAGAATTAGATACCCATGCCACCGGAGCTATATTGATAATATTCACCAAGCTGCTGAAGTCAGAGGTTCAGAAAAAAAGCTACAAAGTTAAGGGAAAATTTTTTGTACATCTTTATGAATTAAGTGAAAGTCTGCATTCATATTTCTCTCGGGCTTGGATTTGGCCTTTTAGGCTGATTCCAGGTTTGCTATCAGATGCCAGAAGTATCTGGTCTGATGGCTGCTGATCTGCCTTTTGATATTTGGGATGGAGGTTCTCTAAATACTGACTTTCGTGATTATCTTCTTTTTTGCCCTTGACCTTTTAATGGGGTCAGAAAATTCATAGCAGGATTTCCCATTAAATGTTGACACATAACATATCCAGGTCTTGACCAAATTTACAATGTATTGACTGACTATTGCCCAAATTAGCATGGGAGAATGGAAGCTTATCACAAGATTTTAGAGATCACAATCTTTATCTTTCACATCTGAGATTGAACTTTACTATTCAGTGCAATTAACATGAAGGTCAGCACTTGAAATATCAAAACTGCCATCTCCATCCTTTTCCTGTGTCCACTGAGCTCTGTTTAATATCTAATTATCCAGTTGTACTACTTGGTTAATGAAACTTAACAGCTAACTTCAAAGATCATATCTTGGAATCCTGTGCAACGACAGTGTTGTCTCCAAAAATCAAGCCCTTCCATTTCCTCCCAGGAGTGTATCTTGAAGGGTGAATGAATCATCTGGTTAATTTGTGACATTTTGAATGCTGCTGAAAGAAAAGCACAAGGAACTCATCATAATAGGATGCAAAACTGGGCTGAGAAGTGATAGAGGGAGTTCAACGCAGGTAAGTGTGAGGTGGTTCATTTTGGTAGGTCAAATATGATGACAGAATATAGTATTAATGGTAAGACTCGTGGCAATGTGGAGGATCAGAGGGATCTTGGGGTCCAAGTCCATAAGATGCACAAAGTTGCTGTGCAGGTTGACTCTGTGGTTAAGAAAACATATTGGCCTTCATCAATCATGGGATTGAGTTCAGGAGCCAAGAGGTAATGTTGCAGCTGTATAGGACCCTGGTCAAACCCCATTAAGAGTACTGTGCTCAGTTCTGGTCGCCTCACTATAGAAAGGATGCGGAAACCATAGAAAGAGTTCAGAGAAAATTTACGTGGATGTTGCCTGGATTGGGGAGCATGCTTTATGAGAATAGGTTGAGTGAACCCAGCCTTTTTTCCTTGGAACAACGGAGGATGAGAGGTGACCTGATGGAGGTGTAAAAGATGATAAGCATTGATCATGCGGAGAGTCAGAGACTTTTTCCTAGGGCTGAAATGACTAGCATGAGAGGGCACAGTTTTAAGGTGCTTGGAAGTAGGTACAGAGGAGATGTCAGGGTAGGTTTTCTTGCGCAGAGAGTGATGGGTGCGTGGAATGGGCTGCCAGCGATGGTGTTGGAGGTGGAAACGGTAGTGTCTTCAAAGAGACTCCTGGACAGGTACATGGAGCTCAGAAAAATAGAGGGCTTTGGGTATCTCTAGGTAATATCTAAGGTAAGGGCATGTTCGGCACAGCTTTGTGGGCTGAAGGGCCTGTTTTGAGCCATTGGTTTTCTATGTTTCTATGAAATTAAAGCATCATTAAACTTTTAACAGCTCAAACCTGAATTTGGGTGCAAGAGTTTGCACATTCTCCATGTGATCACATGGGTTCCTCCAGATGCTTCACTTCTTCCCACATTCCAAAGATGTCTGGATCGGTAGGTTTATTTTGGCCACTGTAAATTGCCTTCGGTGGTTAATATGAGGCGGCACACCTTTAAGGTGATTGGAAAGAAAGTAAAGGTGGTCATGGCAGAAGTATTTGTTTTTACACAGAGAGTGCTGGGTGCATGGAACAACCTGTCAGGGTTACAGATACATTGGGGATATTAAAGAGAACCTTGGATAGGCACATGAACGATAGAAAAATGGAGGGCAATATAGGACGGAAGGATTCGATTGATCTTAGAGTAGGTTGAAAGATTAGCACAACATAGTGTGCCGAAGTGCCTTTACTGTGCTGTAATGTTTTATGTTTGATTGTGTAGGTGAGTAAGTTTGGATAACATTGGTGGGGCTATAGGAGGCAGCCTACACTTGATAGGCTAAAATTGCCTACTTCTATGAGGTAAAGAAATATAGAACCATGGAATAATTGTCCATAAATATTGTATTGTTCAAAGCTGGCAAGAGTTAAAATCCACAGGAAACAGATATTTCTGTAAAAGATTCACTAGAGTTACAATGAGAAGCTAGGAGAGCACCTGGGGAATTTCAGCATGCATGATAGTTTCTGCCTTTCCTAATTGCTTGATTTCTGTTTTCTCCTGCCTATTTCTATGTCCCTCTACATCCAGTTAAGTGTCTGTTCTGCTCTACAAGCCTTTCAGTTCTTTGGATTTCACCATATTTCCCCTAATGCACCTAATGCACATCCCAGTGTTAATTGCTTTATCAGTGGAAGCAACACCTCCAGTTGTCTACTCCTAAACCTCTGAGTTTGCCTGATGTTCCTCCACCTTTTTTGTCTTTAAAGATTCTCCTTAAAATTTACCTGCATGACCTGGTTAGGGGGAATCGGAGCTTGCTACCGCTATTTCTGACAGCTCTTGGGAACTGCATTGTTTAAGATTAGAGATGTCACATGAATGTAAATTTTCACTGTCACACGAAAGGAAAACAGCAAATATTGACTAGCTGCCAGTCATACACTTGACAGGTCATAAAAGTTCCACAAGTAGAAAATGTGTCTTCATGATTTTCAGAGTTAATCGGGGACTTCAGAAGCAGACAGACAGGGAGAAGGACAATAAGAAATTCTACTTAAATCCTAACAAAACTATTTCAATTACAGTTTAACTTTTTGAAATACAGTGGATTCTGGTTAATTGGCCATCAGGGCAGCTGCTTATTTTGGACAACTCTGAAAGAACAAAAATTAATCAGGCAAATAGCTGGATTCCCTTCGTTTTTTGGGAACATTGTCTCTTAATTGGGGCAGGCGACTTGTTGAACTGGTTCTAACTAGCGTCAGCCTTGAGCACTTGTGTGGTTGTCAGACTCTACCCTGTCCTTCGAGCCAGCTGTTTTTAACTAGCTTCAGTTGCATGCATTGTGTTCAAAGAGCAGTGATTTTTGTCACCAAGAGATGGCAAGAAATAAGCAGTAAGACACTTCAGAACTCTTTTGTTCACTGCGGTTTCAAACGATGAGGCTTGGAGATGCCAAAAATGGCTGGGTGTGAAAATGAAACGATTTCACTGCTTCAACGAGTTAGGAACTACAAGGAATTTAAAGTCATTGCCAATCGTCTTGAATGTTACAGTAAAAATGAATAGTATTGTACGAAGGCAGTCCATTTTCTACACCAGGTGTCGATGCTGATTTTGTTCATTGCGTACATAATAAATTCCTCTGTCAATAACGAATACAGTACACAGTTTTATAGTACTGTAGTACTATTGATGTTGTTCTAATTTGTTCTGTATCTCATTTAAGTGCATAATTTGTTACTCAGTTTGTCTTTTTTATTCCTGTTTAATTATTTCCAGGAAACGTCAGCTAATTGGGGCAGCTGTTTAAATGGCCCAAAATGTACTGCTCCTGATGTTCCCAATTAACGGAAATCCACTGTATACCTAAAAGGAGTTTGAGATTTTGTGAGCTGTTGCTAATGATGATTTTAAAAAGAGAGGTCGTTTGCTAGACTTTAAGGTTGTTGGGTAATTAGGCACTTGGCAAGGACCAATAGAAACAAGTGAGGTTTGAGTGGAGCAGCCATTGTGTGAGTTGTCCAGCATTGGAATGCGTAGCTGAGGCTTTACCGCAAGAAACTGCAGCGGGTATTTTTCTGGTAGATATCTAGTTCACACTGTTAAAGCAATAGAAATAACATAGTGGAGTGTCCCTCTTACAGGATGTGAGAAGTCCCCTGTATTCCTGAACACTGCAATTACAAGAAGTACATCCAACTGAAAGTTTTTACTGACTGCTATAGAGAGCTGGAGCTGGATGATCTCTGGATATTTTGGGATGCTGAAGTGTTGATTGATAGGAGATACAGGAAGGTAGTTACGTTTAAGGTGCAGGGCACAGGTATCTGGGTGGACTGTCAGGAGAGGGAAAGGGGATAGGCAACCAGTGCAAGATATTGCTGTGTCTGTTCCCCTCAGTAGCAAGTCAATGTGTTCATAAAATGCTAGTGAATGAAAATCAGATATCCTGCAGATCCTGGAAATCCTAAATAAAAATTTAAAGAATTCTGAAATAAAAGTTCAGCAGGACATGTAGTGCCTGTGGAAAGAGGAACAGTCAAACTTTTGGGTCTGTGATCCTTTGTTAGAATCCTAGTGTTTGGTAGATATTGAATAAGCTGATTGATGCAGTTTTTAAGTTCATAGACTTGCTATAAAGCAATCAGTGTCCACAAATGATAGAGAAATAATGAAAAAGAATCTGATTAAGGATTTCCTAACCTGGGTAATCTCTGAAGAACATTATTTGAAAATGAATGTGAATCATCTGTAATGAGTAAATACATGAAAATTTTATACAGAAGTATAATTACAATGAAATGCCAACATTGTATGATGGAAGTTACTGATAAAATGTGAACCGAACCTTGGATTTGAGAAACCTAAAATAAGCAAATGGAAAAGGATATGAGGATTTCATTGTGAAATGTGCTTGTGTGGATTAATCTAGATTCAATCAGTTTACAAATGTTAACACTGTAGATGAAGGCCTTTGATTATGAGGGTTTGAAGATAAATCTACACATTATTTTGCAAGTCTATCTTGTAACTTTAGTGGCAGCTCTTTCAATTGACAGTATCATGATCACATCTAATTTATGAAGCATCTTTTTCACCCTGTAACATGCTATATATTTGTTAGTATTTGGTTTATTTGGAATAGGACAGTCATTATGATTGAAGTAATTTCTTGTAAAGTTGTAATTGTTTTTATTCACAGTTCAATTTTTAAAAAGTTATTGTAATGAATAATAAAGCATATTTAATAGTATAAAAGATAATTATTGATACCAGTACTGTATTTTTTAAAAAAAACAAATATCAGAATCAGGTTTATTATCACCAGCATGTGTCGTGAAATTAGTTAACTTAGCAGCAGCAGTTCAATGCAATACATAATACAGAAGAAGAAGAAAAAAATAGTAATAAATAAATCAATCAATTGCAATATATGTATATTGAATCGATTAAAAATTTGCAAAAAACAGAAATAATATATATTTTTAATATAGTGAGGTAGTGTTCACGGGTTCAATGTCCATTTAGGAACCGGATGGCAGAGGGGAAGAATCTGTTCCTGAATTGCTGAGCGTGTGCCTTCGGGCTTCTGTACCTCCTACCTGATGGCAACAGTGAGAAAAGGGCATGTCCTGAGTGCTGGAGGTCTTTAATAATGGATGCTGTCTTTCTGAGACACCGCTCCCTAAAGATGTCCTGGGTATTTTGTAGGCTCGTACCCAAGATGGAGCTGACAAGATTTACAACGTTCTGCATCCTTTTTTTGGTCCTGTGCAGTAGTCTCCCCATACTAGACAGTGATGCAGTTGTCAGAATGCTCTCCACGGTACATCTGTAGAAGTTTTTGAGTGTATTTGTTGACATACCAAATCTTTTCAAACTCCAAATGAAGTATAGTCACTGTCTTGCCTTCTTTATAACTGCATCGATATGTTGGGGCCAGGTTAGGTCCTCAGAGATCTTGACACCCAGGAACTTGAAACTGCTCACTCACTCCACACCTGATTCCTCTGTGAGGATTGGTATGTGCTCCTTTTTCTTACCCTTCCTGAAGTCCACAACATCTTACTGATGTTGAATGCCAGGTTGTTGCTGCACCACTCCACTAGTTGGCATATCTAGCTCTTGTACACCCTCTCGTCTCCATCTGAGATTCTACCAACAATGGTTGTATTGTCAGCAAATTTACAGATGGTATTTGAACTATGCCTAGCCACACAGTGATGGGTATAGAGAGAGTAGAGCAGTGAGCTAAGCACACACTCCTGAGGTGCGCCAGTGTTGATCATCAGCGAGGAGGAGATATTATCATCAACCTGCACAGATTGTGGTCTTCCAGATATTAGAAACTAGATCTGTTAAGGAATATTAACTGAACTGTTAAGGAATGTTTTTTGTTATAAGCAGATTACTTTCAATGCATGTGTGCCCATTGATTATGTATGCAGTTCCCAAGCTATTTTAATATCTTTAACCCCATCAGATATTGTAATATGTTGTGTTTCTTAGGAATTTAAAAAGCATTGTTGAACTGAGCAAAATACGCCAAACCAGCTTCTAAGAGGAAATTTAATACAATTTATTTTTATCAAGATGAGGTGTCCATGCATGACTGCTAACTGAAATAACAGCTTGGTGCAGAATGATGAAGGAAGGCAACAGAAATTCGCCATTAGTTAAATTCATGTAGAAACACATTTTTATATTTACTCTATAGCTAACTCTGGTTCCTCCCTCTGCTGAACTTTAGTGGACTGCTTTTATGTACAGTTGTAAATTAGAAATCAAATCAAATTGAGTTTAATTATCATTCAGCCATACATAGATACAGCCGAACGAAGCAGTGTTCCTCTGGGGCCAAGGTGCACATTCAAAATATCGTGCAAAGAAAGCATATTTGCGTGAATAAAAACGTTTATAGCTTCTCTGGAGACTATATCACTCTGTAATTAATGTATATTCTTATACATGCTCGGAGGAATTAATATTAATTAAAGTGCTTGATTCAAGAACATTCTCCTAAGTCAAATTGGGGAGTTTAATTACTTTTCTAAAAGTAGATTAAACTGAAGGGACTAATGGCATCTAAATGACTTATCTAGCACAGATCAATCCTGCTATAGCAGTCCTATGTGCTTCATGAGTATGTATGCTTTTAACAGCAATGTTTTAGTTTTGCCAAACATTTCTAATTCATGTCATCTGATGAAATATAGCCTCAAAACATTTACTAGAATAGTCTCTTTCAATTCTAATGTTTTTATGTTTTTATGTTTTTAACAATATTACAATTTTTTTTATCTGTTACTGCTATTTGCAGTCCTAGTCTCACACTTTTAAAATGCATGCTTGCTATCCAGGATTAACTAATGCTCAAGGACAGTTCCATGCATGCTCAGAACCACTTTTAGTCTCAGTGCTGTGAGGAGTTGTTGACCCGAGGACATTTATCTCCTATCACTGTTCACTTCAGATGTTGAAGAAAGTCAGATATATCAATGTGCTGTTGTCTATCAACTCTGGAGTAATGTACCTGCTGCTTAGCTTCACCTTATCATGAATTGAAATTAGTATGGCCATTGCCTTAATGGCAATAATGAGATTTACAACAGTTTGGTTTCTTTGAACAAACCTTTTGAAATAGAGAGTTTGGACCAGTGAGAGAAATCCAGGCTGTTCTGTAACATGATAGAAAATACCTCCATTGTTGCTACGTGCTCCGTCATAGTGCTCAGTGTTCCAAACATATCTTGCAAAACTGATATACTTGCTGAAATCTTCAGCAAATGCAGAGAGTACAATCTCAGGACGTGGACATGACAAAAGAAATAGACTTTTGAGGAATCTAAATGCACTAGTGATTTTACATTCTCCTGATATCCCTGAGGATTTGGTAAGATTCAACCTTATGGCATGAAGAGTCAGGCATAAACTGGACTCTGTTCCACTGCACTCGGAATAATATCTAAATGGATAATCTATGAACTGTCTCCACATTCCTCAGTAACAAGTAAATGAGCAAGTCGAAAATGTAGACAAGCTGCCAGTGGAAATAGACCCTTACAGCTGAAGAAAGTTATTTGATGCGTAGGCCGGATTTGTCTCATGCAGTGTAAACTCAATTATCTTTCTAAAGAGCTTGTTGCAGACAGACTAGCTCAAGTGCAAACAACGCACTCACAAAGAGCATTGTAGATCATTTGTCTTGTGGAGATTGAGACAATATCTGTCAAGGTGCAAAACTATCATTGTAATTGTCCTCGATGTTAAGGTGTGTGATACACTTTGATTTTATCTGAATTCTTAAAGATCCAGTTCATCAGTTATTTAAAAAATTACACATCATTGTATGGGTTTTATTAGTTAAAGGTTTTCATCATGTTGGTGAGGGATTGATTATGGGGAAATGTTTAATTTGTTTTAATTAAAGGTTCTGGTATTTTTAACCAGGTGATGAGTATGTAGCAATCGAACCAAGACATTTCTGTTAGTGCCCTCCAGTACTGACCCTGCTTTATTTTGAAAGTGAGAATTTATTTTATATTGAAACATCCATTGGAATCAGATATTCTGGAAGATTTATTTGTTATTTCCTGTTTGGCCCTGCTGTTGTGCCCTGGAGAGCTTTCTATTTTGATACAGCAAGCAATAAAACTCTGACATCCATAGAGATATAAAACATGCCATTATCCCAAGCTTTCTAGTCCTTTGATATGAAGGAAGGCCTTCCCCACTCCCCTAGAGATGGAAGAATTGGATCAGCCCAAGACTGAATGGCAGAGCAGACTTGTTGGGCCAAACGTCCTACTTCTGCTCCTATATCTCCTGATCTTAAACTTTTTGCCCATTAGGCTGTTTGGGCATTGAAAATGCAGTTCAGAGAAATGTGTGAGGCAAAGAATATAGATTTTAAGTGAAAATGTTAACAATATTTGAACCATACAGATTTGATTGTGAAGCAACACACACAGCAGGTCAGGCAACATCCAGGGAAATGAATAGATAGTCAACATTTCAGGCCTGGACCTTTCTTCCGCACTGAAAAGGAAGGGGGAAGGTGCCAGTATTTAAAAGGGTGGGGGAGGGATAGGAGGCTAGCTAGCAGGTGATAGGTGAAGCCAGGTGGGAAAGGTCAAGGAATGAAAATAAGAAGTGTGATAGGAGAGAAGAGTGGACCTTAAGAGAAAGGGAAGGAGGAGGAGACCCAAAGGGAAGTCGTAAGCAGGTGAGAAGAGGTGAACAGTCAGAATGGGGAATTTGTTTACTAGATATTCCTGACATCAGGTTGGAGACTACCCAGACGGAATGCAATGTGTTACTCCTCCACCCTGGGAGTGGCCACATCGTGGCACAAAAGAGGAGGCCATGGAACAACCCATCTGAATGGGAATCGGAATTAAAATATTTGGCCACTGGGAAGACCCAGTTGTGGTGGATGATACGCAGGTGCTCAACGAAGAGGCCCCCAATTTACGCTGGGTCTCACCAATGTCGGAGGCACCACCAGGACTCCAGGAGTTTCACAGGTGAAGTGTTGCCTCACCTGGAAGAATTGCCTGGGGCCTTGAATGGAGGTGAGGGAGGAGATGAATGGGCAGGTGTAGCACTTAAGCCACTAGCGGAAATGAGTGCTGGGAGGGAAATTTTTGGGAAGGGAATCACAGAGAGAGCAATTCCTGTGGAAAGTGTCGGGTCAGAGGGTAAAGATATGTTTAGTGGTAGGATCCCTTCAGAGATGGCGGAAACTGTGGAGGATGATGTGTTGGATACGGAGGCTGATGGGGTGGTAGGTAAGGACAAGGGGAACTCTATCACTGTTGAGGATGTGAGAAGGTGGGGTGAGCATGGATACATGGGAAATGGAGGAGATGCAAGTGAGGGCAACATCATTAGTAGAGGGAGAGAAACCCTGTTCTTTAAATAAGGAGGACCTCTCTGATGTCCTGGAATGGAAAGCTGAGTCCTGGAAACAGATGCGATGGAGGGAAAGAAACTGAGAAAAAGGAATCACATTTTTACAGGAGATGGGATAGGAAGAGATATAGTCGAGATAACTGGGAGAATTGGTAGGTTCATAAAAAAAAGTTGGCTGACAGTTTGTCTCCAGAGATGGAAACAGATTAGGAAAGGGGAGAAATGGACCTAGTGAATGTAAGGGCAGGGTGGAAGTTCAGGTTCAGGTTTATTATCACCGGCACGTGACATGAAATTTGTTAACTTGGCAGCAGCAGCAGTTCAATGCAATACATAATCTAGAAGAGAAAAATAATAAATAAAAAACCCCAACAATAATAAATAAATAAATAAATAAATCGATTGCAGTGTACATGTATTGAAGTTGGGGGTAAAGTTGATAAAATTGATAAGCTAGTATGTGTGTGTGAAACAGCATCTGTCAAAGCAGTCATTGATGTAGTGGAGGAAGAGCTGGGAAGTACAACCGGGGAAGGCTTTGAACATGGACTGTTCTACTTAGCCATTGAAAAGGAAATGGAGCCCATGCAGGCGCCCATGGCTACCCCTCAAGTCTGGAGAAAGTGTGAAGAACTGAAGGACAAATTGTTCAGGATGATGACCAGTTCTGCCAGACTAAGGAGGGTGGTGGTGGACGGGGATTGATTGGTTATTTCATCAAGAAAGGAGTGGAGTGCTTGGAGGCCCTGATGGGGGATAGAAGTGTATAGGGACTGAACATTCATGGGGAAGGTGTGGCTGCCAGGGTCAGGGAATTGAAAGGTACTAAAGAAATAGAGGGCATGAGAAGCGTTGCGGATATAGGTGGGATGGGACTAAACCAAATGGGACAGAATAGAACCGAGTCATGGGGATATGCGTTCAGTGGGGCAGGAGCAAGCAGAGACTATAGACCTATCCAGACAGCTGTTTTTGGATCTTGGGTAGGATGTAAAAGCAAGCAGTGCAGGGTAAAGTAAGTATGAGTTTAGTGGCAGTGGATGAGAGTCCAATGGAGGGGGTGAGGTCAGTGATAGTGTTGGAGACAAATTTCTGATGGTCTGGAGTGGGGTCCTTTTTGAGAAGGAGGTATGAGGGAGGGCCTCAGCAAAGTAGAGGTCACTGCGCCACATGACAACGGCACCCTCTTTTTTTATGGGTTTGATGGTGAAGTTGGGATTGGCACAGAGAGAGCAGAGAACAGTGTTCAGAGAGGGCAAGGTTGGAGGAGGGGAGAGGAGTGCTGAAGTCAAAATCTGTTGTCGGCAATTCGAGATGAAAAGATCCAGAGCAGGCAGAGAACTAGTGCGGGTGCTGATGAGGAGTAGGGTTGAAGATGGGAGAAGGGTCATCAGCAAGAGGTGTGGAATTCTTGCCAGAGAAGTTGGCTTGGAGACAGAGGTGACTGCAGAATAGCTCAACGTTATAGCAGGGGTGGAACTCACCGAGGTACAGGCGAAGGGGGTCAAAGGTGAGGCCCTTATTGAGGACAGAATGTCCTCTTTAGTGAGGGGGAGTTCCGAGGGATTTGTGAAGACATGGCAAGGATTTGAGTTGGGATCAAATGGGGGAAGAGAGAGCTGGTAGCACCAGAGGGAAAAGCAAGGTTGGGATGTTCAGGGAAGGTGGGGTGGGAGGAAGATCTCCAAAGCCATCCTCCCCTTCCTTGATCTCTCTGTCTCCATCCCTAGAGACAAACTATCAACCAACATCTTTTATGAGCCTACTAATTCCCGTGGCAATCTTGACTATGTCTCTTCCCACCCTAGCGAGCTTCATTCCCCTCGCCCAACCTTTTTATTCTGACACCTTTCCCTTTCCTTCTCAGTCCTGAAGAAAGGTCTCAGCCCAAAACATCAACTGTTCATTCATTTCCATAGATACTGCCTGAACTGCTGAGCTCCTCCAGCGTTTTGTGTGTGTTGCTTTGGATTTCCAGCATCTGCAGATTTTCTCTTGTTCATGATCTGGTTGTGAAGATGTTTTTTAAATTGCGCTTCAAATTTGGGGAAGATTTGTGAGGACAATTATTGATTATATCTGATTGACTTTCTTACTCACGAGAGAGTTGAAGAAAGGATGCTTGCATATTTAGAGGTTTTTTTCCAGATTTTTGTAAGAAGACATTTTTCTGTTATGTGAACTCTGTATCCATGATATCTGTATCAAAACCAAACATGATGTCATCTCTGCAATGATCAAGAGCAATGTCCACAAGAAGGTCAAATAAATATCTCTTTCAGGGTTTGGTGGAAATCCCAGGAGATAAGTACGTGGTAATTTATATTACATTATGTGCTTGCAATCAAATTACAGTCGGCTTTAAGCTTCCATTAGAAGAATATTGCAAATGCACAAGAAAGAATTGTGTTCCACATGGCAACACAATTAATTGGCAAAGCAATAAAATGTGATTGTTTAATTTTTTTCTAGAAAATGTTTTGTATTGTGATAATCTCATGAACATTTATTAACATATCTGAAAATAGGATTGCATGCAAAGTTAACATTAACAAGGATGTCCAGTCACTGATTAAAACTTTTTAAAATCCATACGGAAGCATTTAATCACTTCTTTCATTATCATAGTGTGTGAGTCAATTAAATTGATTTAAAAATACCAAAACTCATGTACACCTGAGAATTAATGCAATTAAAAACAGCATTCCTGAGTTGTTGATATCAGCAAAACCTGACATGCAAGTGTTAAATGCACCGCTTAAATCTGAGATGGATTTGGAAACAGACTGCATGTATCTCAGAGAATTGAGAACGAAAACTTCATTCTAGAGTAGAATATTTTCACATCTAGATAGCAGAGAACAATACTGATAGTCATTGCCGTACTAACAGTATCTATCACTAGTAAAGCAAAAAAGAGCAGAAAAGGATAAAACCCTTATTTATTATAAACAATATCAGATAGCGAGAGATTCAAACGAGCGCTGCTTATAATTTACAGTGAAAGCTGAACTCGATTCTGTTTTTAGAATATAATCACTCAATGTACACAGTACTCTGTGTCATTGCTATTATTGCCATATCAGTCCTGTTGCAAGGGTTTGTGGGATGACTTTAAACATTTTGAATCTGACCTGTAAGGTGATGTGTCAAGTTTATGATCATGGTGCCACAGATGAACCATTTCTGGAGATTAATACAGTTTTCATTTTAACAAGAGTAGCCTGTGTTAAATTGTTAACAATAATTCACAAGTGACATGATTGCAGTATTCTTACGAATGAAATTTTGGATTTGAGAAATTGACTTCTTCATTGTGACTCATTTGTATTTGCAGAGCATCATTAATCATTGTGAAATATGAAGGGACTTGTTTCTATTGATCATTCTGGCAGATCTTTACTCTTAGTTACAGTGCCAAATAGCTATTTTGGTGGATGCAATTCAGCAAAGCCAGCTTTCACATAGTTTGTATTAGTGTTTAGCAGAAAACACATAAGCTCTGTGAAATGCTAATCCACATCTTAGCCTCATCAATTATTCCGTTAAACTAAGATCTATTACAGTTTTCAGAATCCTACTGAACCTCATCATAAAGCAGTCATGGAGTTTTGGATATACCTACTCAAAAGCTTCTAGTTTTCCTACAGATTCTTCAACAGTGTTGCCTTATAGTTAGCCTCTCTGATCCCTTTTTCTGAACAGGTTGAGTACCTTTTATCCAAGATGTTTGCGGCTAGACGTGTCTTGGATTTCAGATTTCAGAATATATAATGAGATAGCATGACTCTGACTCTGAATTTCTGTACTGACCATAAGCAATCTTTGCCTTGCACTTGCTCATCACACATAGAGTAAAAAATTATTACATACCTTAAATAGAATGTGGGCAGCATTGTAGGAATACCTGAATCAGCTGTTAAACAACAACAGAAGCAAGCTTTCAGTATCCATCTACAATGCCATGAATTGATTACAAGGTTGCAGTACACTGTATTTATATTGTCCTTTTTAGTTTAGGATTTATGTAAGGTGTAAGACAGTTGTTCTGGTGTTAGAGTTTCATTAACAATGCTTTAAAAATTTAATGCTGTTAAGTAAGGTATAAAAATAATCAGCTTCATAAACTTGTTCTGGTACTAGATTTTCATCATCAGCAAACACTTTAAAAATTTAATGCCGTGCCTTTTCTTAAATTTCTGCAACCAGCCTGCTGAATTTTCACAATTACCTTCAGTTTTCAGTTTGTCATGATAGATCTTTCCTTGTTTCATAATCAGCATATCATTAAGTAGTATACGTTCATTCCAACAATAATACACGATTGAAATCTTAACTTTTAATTTTATGGAGTGTTTTTCTATTTTCCATTGACTTCAGATCATTAACACGTGAGGTTTCTTCTCATAACTGTTTATGATGCGCAGAGTCCTGGACGTTGTCTGGGTAACTTCCCAGTGTCCTGTGGAATTTTCCATTTGCAACATCATGTCAGTGCTAAAAAAAAATCAGATTTCAGAGGTTTTTTAGAATTTTGGAGAAGGAATACTGAACCTATATTTTAATGGGACACCTTATTATCCATTCCTCTGTAAACTGGAATGCTGCATTATTATCCTACAGCAGCACACACAAAATGTTGGAGGAACTCAGGAGGTCTGGCAGCATCTATGGAAATGAGCAAACAGTCAAGATTTCAGGTTGCAACATTGACTATTTATTCATTTCTATAGATGCTGCCTGACCTCCTGAGATCCCCTAGCATCTTGTGTGTATTGCTCTGGATTTCCATATCTGAAGAACCACTTGTGTTTATCACCATCTTCTACCTGCAACTTCAATGTTATGGCCATTTGGGTTATGGAAATTCATCCTCACAGAATTCACAAATCACAACCCAAAGATTTGAGGTTTGGAATAAAATTCACTCTCTCACAATTTGTGAGGAAACAAAAATCAATCAAGACAAAATTTATTTTGTTTCCCCTTACCCTATCTCAACCCCTGACATGCATAAGGTTATGTGAACTATACTTATGCTGAGTTTTGCCACAATCATTTGTGAAATTTGAGAAATTTAAAGTAAAAGAGAAATATTGAACTTCATTGTTTGGGTCCTCCTGAAAAATGTTCCTGTTTATTAATTTTACAGTTTGACTAGGCTTTCTATAACAGATCATATTTTTAAAATCAGCAACTTTTACTTTGTCCAGTCAAAGTTATTAATCCAATCTCTTTACACACAGAAGAAAAAAATAATGTAGACCATCTGGCTTTTAATATTATTAAATTTCCCCCAATTAATGTTTGTTTCTGATAGCAATTTTAAAAAGTTGCAGATGTTGGAAATCAGGAATAAAAACAAATCGAAATGCTGGAAGCATTCAGCAGGTCACGTTGAAAAGAGAAATACTGTAGTTAAAGTTTCCAGTCCAGGTCCTTTTATCAAAATTTGGAAGGGGAGAAAGCAAGAGGAGCAGAGAAGATGGGGGAGATGGAGCAGACTGAGGTTGAGTTAATTCTGATTTTTGGTGGAGGCTAGCTAATTGTAATTTGTTCCTGTCATTTTGAAGCTTAATTTAAGTGCATGTTGAGGTTTCAGCTTTGTCATGGAACAAAAACATTGTGATTTTTCCTTTATTCATGATTGACCATATTTAACATTGCAACTTTAAGCACGGATGGAATGTATTTAACCAGATGAATACATTTTCTGATTCTGCAGGGCATTCAGCAGTATGATTCTTTCATACTGGAGCAAGTTCTGTAGTACTTGACTTTCAAGTTTGATTATTAAATAAATGCATCCAACTAGGTGTATGCAGAAATGGGTAAGTTGTTCTTTTCAAACAGTTTACATTGTAGCAGATTAAATTCAAGGTGAAAAATTATGTCAGCATCTTCC
Source organism: Hypanus sabinus (assembly GCF_030144855.1). NCBI lineage: Eukaryota > Metazoa > Chordata > Chondrichthyes > Myliobatiformes > Dasyatidae > Hypanus > Hypanus sabinus. The sequence goes on from NC_082717.1 coordinate 40,165,597, forward strand.
ATTTACTGTATATATCTTATAGAAAAGCACTGCAGAGCTGAGCTGTCAGTGCAAAGCTGTGAACCCAATGAGATATGATTCTTGACTTTCTCCTCTGAGAGGTTACTGACACTCTTACTTAGACTAAAGCTGGAATGGGTGCATAGCTTAATTGTAGAAACTGCAAATGTCCGCACTGATAAATAGTTCAAATTAATGGTATCCATGAAATGTGTGTCTGCTAGGGGTGAGTTACAAATAATTTTATTCCAAACATTGCCAAGCAGAGAAATAATGCATGTGTTTTAATATATGGACTTGTTGGTGCATATTTGTGATTACATGCCAAAGGCTTGTGATGAGTCACCTGAAATGGCTTTGGTGACCTACTTCGCTCGGGGTGAATTGGTTTTAAGACTTCTCTCTATTTTCCTGAGAAATTGTTATGGGAGTGCTGCAGAAGTGGTACATTTAATCAGTAGTCTTTACTGATTGATGGCCACACTGTGCTCCCTTAAGGTTGTGGTGAATAAGCAGAGAAATGACATCAAGCACAAGGGAATAGTATACTGATCACATTGTTTTAAATCCATTCATTAGACGAGGGCTTACTGGAAAGGTCAACGTTTATTGTCCATGTCAGTGTACTCTCAAGAATGCAGAGGTGATCAGTTCCGTCACAGTAGCGTAGGAACTTGTGTGAGTATGACGGGCAGATAAAGGAACTACAATGAGCTGGATCTACCACCCACAACATGGCTTTTTCCAGAAGTTCAAGGCCAAAACACTTGATTCTCCGCACCCTTCATACAGAGCGTGTTTTGAGAGTGCTGGGTGCTGCTGAGGCTTCACCCCAGAGTTCCCTGTTGGCTTTTGCCATCTCAATCATTGTTGGGGGCATTTTAAAACAGTTCCAATTAATTTAATTAATTAACAATACTTACATAATTAAGAGCAATGTGAGAAACTGATAGATAATTTAACAGTTAAAGTAATTAAAATAATTTGCTTCCGTCCACTCATTTTTTTTTCTAATAGGGCAACAAACTTCATTTAAATGAGTGAAGCCACTGAGTACACTGAGCAGCCCTACAAAGTGAGAGATCGAATGTGTTGGCATCTGATCTCCCTTTTGGGCTATTATTTTTTGTGGAGTGTGCACAAAGGTTAGAGTGAGTTGAGCTGCACCAGATGGCTGGTGATCCTCAATGGACTGCCAGCTCAATTTGATTCATTACTTTTGAAGATCAAGATGGTGTGTGTATCATACAACAGCTTGGGTGCCACAGTTTTCCATTATAACAGTTGTCACTGTTTGTCTAGCTGGTGCAGAGTCTGGAAGTTGGGTCGTCCTATCATTGAAGTATTTGTGAACTCCCACAGTGCATCTGGTAAACTGTACACTGTCCTGTCATGGTGTGCCAGTGGTGGGGGCGAGGGTTTTAACTTGGGAATGAGTGTAATGAAAGAGGCTGCTTTACCCTTCATGGTTTCGGGCTTGAATGCAACTCCAGCTGTACTTATTCAGGCAAGTGAAGAATATTCCATCACGTTCTTAATTTTTGTGCCCTGTAGTGATTGAAAGTTTTAAGGAGTTGCTAAGAAGAGTCACGTTTGATTGGCCACTATATCTGAGAGGCTGATATATTTTGTCCTTCAAGGTATCATTGTTGATAGATTTGATCACAACACCGTTGTGGAGTGTTTCTTGCATTGGAAGTAAAGTTATTTAATTCTACGGGAGGCTTAGAGCATTTGCTACATTCAGAATGCTGAAGAATTAATGCTCCTCTTAGTGAAGATTTTGATAGACTAGTTTTTGCTAGGGAAAGCAGAAACTATTTTTGTCATGATGGGTTCATGTATGTATCTGTTTCAATTTTGTTGCAGCAGGCGTTGATGAAAATGTAAAAACAGATTTGTCAGAGTATGGGGCTGGTATCTTCCATTGATACTGATACTGAATTACTGCTAGCAGCGCAGATGTTCTGATAAGGGAATTGAGTAAATAACAAAGGACCAGGAATTATTATACAGTGATGTAATACCATAAAAGTGAGAGATTACAATAACCTTAGTATAATACTATGACCTCTTTTGATCTCTCCATCCTATGAGCTAAGCCTTGCAATAGAACTCCCAACTGCCTAGTTGGATCCTGGACTTCCTGGCAGATCGCTGGCAGGTGGTAAGAGTGGGCTCCCTCACCTCTGCCCCTCTGACCCTCAACACAGGTGCCCCTCCTTTACTCTCAGTATACCCATGATTGTGTCACCACCCACAGCTCCAATCTGCTAATTAAATTTGCTGACAAACCACACTGATTGGTCAAATAATAATGAGTCAGCCTAGAGAGGAGGTCATCACCCAGACACAGTGGTGTCAAGAAAACAACCTCTCCCTCAATGTCGCAAAACCAAACGAGGTGGTTGTAAACTACAGAAGGAATGGAGACAGACTAACCCCTATAGACATCAATGGATCTGGGGTTGAGAGGGTGAACAGTTTTAAGTTCCTCAGCATAAACATCACTGAGGATCTCACGTGGTCTGTACATAACGACTGTGTGGTGAAAAAGGCACATTAACACCTCTTTCACTCAGACGGTTGAAGAAGTTTGGTAAGGGCCCCCAGATCCTAAGAACTTTCTATCGGCGCACAATTGAGAGCATCCTGACTGGCTGCATCACTGCCTGGTCTGGGAACTGTACTTCCCTCAATTGCAGTATTCTGCAGAGAGTGGTGTGGACAGCCCAGCTCATCTGTAGTTGTGAACTTCCCACTATTAAGGCCATTTAAAAAGACAGATGTGTAAAAAGGGCCCAAAAGGTCATTGGGGACCCAAGTCACCCCAACTACAAACTGTTCTCGCTGCTACCATCTGGGAAATGATACCACAGCATAAAAGCTAAGACCAACTGGCTCCGGGACAGCTTCTTCCACCAGGCCGTCAGACTGAGTAATTCATGTGGATGCTACTGTATTTCTATATAGACAATCCTGTTGTACATAACATTTATTATAAGTTACTATAATTGCACTTTGCACATTTGAGCGGAGATGTAACTAACGTAAAGATTTTTACTCATGTATTTGAAGATGTAAGTAATAAAGTCTGCTGGGTGTTTTTTATAGACCACCCAATAGTAACAGGGACATCGAGGAGCAGATAAGGAGACGGATTCTGAAAAAGAGTAATAATAACAGGGTTATTGAGGTGGGAGATTCTAATTTCCCAAATATTGAATGGTATCTCCCTAGAGTGAGGGGTTTAGTTAGGGTAGAGTTTACACTGGAAGGTTTCTTGATGCAATATGTTGATAAGCCAACAAGAGGAGAGACTGTACTTGATCTGGTATTGGGAAATGAACCTGATTAGGTGTCAGGTCTCTCAGTGGGAGAGCATTTTGGAAATAGTGATCACAATTCTATCTCATTTACAATAACATTGGAGAGGGATAGGAACAGACAAGTTAGGGAAACGTTTAATTCGAGTAAGGGGAAATATGAGGGTATTAGGCAGGAACTTGGAAGTAAAATTGGAAACAGATGTTCTCAGGGAAACGTACAAAAGAGATGTGGCAAATGTTCAGGGGATATTTGCATGGGGTTCAGAGTAGGTACATTCCAATGAGACATGGAAAGGATGGTAGAGTACAAGATCTGTGGTATACAAAGGCTGTTGTAAATCTAGTCAAGAAGAAAAGAAGAGCTTATGAAAGGTTCAAAAAACTAGCTTATGATAGGAATCTATAAAATTATAAGGCTAGCAGGAAGGAGCTTAGGAATGAAATTAGGAGAGCCAGAAGGGGCCATAAGAAGGCCTTGGTGGACAAGATTAAGAAAAACCCCAAGGCATTCTACAAGTATGCGAAGAGTAAGAGGATAAGATGTGAGAGAATAGGACCAATCAAGTGTGACAGTGGAAAAGTGTGTATGGAACCAGAGGAGATAGCGGAGGTACTTAATGAATACTTCAGTATTCGCTATGGAAAAGGATCTTGGTGATTGTAGTGCAGACTTGCAGCAGACTGAAAAGCTTGAGCATGTAGATATTAAGAAAGAGGATGTACTAGAGCTTTTGAAAAGCATCAAGTTGGATAAGTCACCGGGACCGGATGGGATGTACCCCAGGCTACTGTAGGAAGCGAGGGGGGAGATTGCTGAGCCTCTGACAATGATCTTTGCATCATCAATGAGGACAGGAGAGGTTCCAAAGGATTGGAGGGTTGCAGATGTTGTTCCCTTATTCAAGAAAGGGAGTAGGGATAGCCCAGGAAATTATAGGCCAGTGGGTCTTAGTTCAGTGGTTGGTAAGTTGATAGAAAAGATCCCGAGAGGCAGGATTTATGAACATCTGGGGAGGCGTAATATGATTAGGTACAGTCAGCATGATTTTGTCAAAGACAGGTCATGCTTTACAACCCTGAATTAATTTTTTGAGGATGTGACTAAACACATTGATGAAGGTAGAGCCATAGATGTAGTGAATATGGAATTTAGCAAGGCATTTGACAAGGTACCCCCATGCAAGGCTTATTGAGAAAGTAAGGAGGCATGGGATCCAAGGGACCTTGCTTTGTGGATCCAGAACTGGCTTGCCCACAGAAGGCAAAGAGTGGTTGTAGACGGGTTCTATTCTACATGGAGGCCAGTGACCAGTGGTGAGCCTCAGGGACCTGTTCTGGGACCCCTACTCTTTGTAATTTTTATAAATGACCTGGATGAAGAAGTGGAGGGATGGTTTAGTAAATTTGCTGATGAAACAAAGGTTGGGGGTGTTGTGGATAGTGTGGAGGGCTTTCAGAGGTTACAACAAGACATTGATAGGATGCAAAACTGGGCTGAGAAGTGGCAGATGGAGTTTAACCCAGATAATTGTGAGGTGGTTCATCTTGGTAGATCAAGAATGATGGTAGAATATAGTATTAATGCTAAGACTCTTGGCAGTGTGGAGGATCAGAGGGGTCTTGGGGTCCTGGTCCATAGGACACTTAAAGCAGCTGAGCAGGTTGACTCTGTGGTTAAGAAGGCATACAGTGCATTGCCCTTCATCAATCGTAGAATTGAGTTTAAGAGCCAAGAGGTAATATTGCAGCTATTTAGGACCCTGGTCAGACCTCATTTGGAGTACTGTACTGTTCACCTCACTACAGGAAGGATGTGGAAACCATAAAAAGGGTACAGAGGAAATTTATAAGGATGTTGCCTGGATTGGGGAGCAAGCCTTATGAGAATAGGTTGAGTGAACTCAGCCATTTCTCCTTGGTGCAACACAGGATGAGAGGTGACCTAATAGAGGTGTTCAAGATGATGAGAGACAATAATTGTGTGGATAGTCAGAGGCTTTTCCCCATGGCTGAAATAGCTAGCACAAGACGGCGCAGGTTTAAGGTGCTTGGAAGTAGGTACAGAGGAGATGTCAGTTAAGTTTTTTACGCAGAGAGTGGTGAGTGCACTGAATGGGGTGGTGGCGGTGGAGGTGGAAACGATAGGGTCTTTTAGGAGACTCTGGATGGCTACATGGAGCTTAGAAAAATAGAGGGCTATGTGTAAAGCCTAGGTAGTTCTAAGGTAGGGCCTGTATTGTGCTGTAGGTTTTCTATATTTCTAAGTCAATTCAATTCGATTCAGTCTCATGGATCAATCTTTTGATGAACTGATGAGGCACATCTATTGGTAACCTTTCTTTGACAGTAGTATCTTTGTGGCTGAAAGCTCTTACTTCTATGGTAAAATTTATTAGCATCAATAATTGCAGATCCCCTATTGATTTGACACTTTGCACTCCACACTATTCTGCTCATGGCTTGAGAGGGACACACAGCATCAGACACAGACCAGAGTCTCCAATTACTGCTGCTTTTTTTATTTGAATAAAGTACCTAAAGTACTCTTTTTGATTATTTTCCCTAATTTCTTGGCCTTTGACTACATTGTGAATATTGTTGACATGTGAATGGTTAAACACTAGGTGGGGTAGGGGAGGTGAGTGTCAGATAAAAAAAATTGTCAAATGTAATCACGAACAAATCTCCACCTTCTCTTCACTTCACTCCATTCCCAGTGTTTGTATATCTATAGAGTATCTAGTTCTGCCATATCTTGCTAAGACATGATTCTGGGAATGAACGAGTTAACATATGAAGAGCAATTAATTGGTCCAGGCCTGAACTTGCTGGAATTTAGAAGAATGCAGGGTGATCTCATTGAAACTTAGCAAATGCGGCAAGGCCTATATAGACTGGATATGGTGAGGATGTTTCCTATAGCGAGGGAGTCTCGGACCAGAGGGTACAGCTTCAGAATAGTGGGACGTCCATTTAGAACTGAGATGAGGAGGAATACCTTCAGCCAGAGGGTGATTTATTGCCACAGCCACTGTGGAGGCCAAGTCATTGGATATAGTTAAAGTAGAGGTTGATAGGTTCTTGATTAGTCAGGGTGTTTAAGGCTGTGGGGAGAAGGCTGAAGAATATTTTTGAGAGGAATAAAAAAATCAACCAGGATGAAATGGTAGATTACACTTGATGGGCTGAATGGCCTAATTCTGTTCCTATGACTTATGGCCTTATGGACATTTACAGGCAGGTTCTGGATTTAGACTATCAGATTTAGACATAGCAGAATTAAACCATCTTGGCCTATCGAGTCTATTCTGCCATTTAACCATGGCTGATCCTTTTTTTCTCCTCCTCAACCCCAGTTCCTGGCCTCTCCCATAACCTTTGCCATGTCCAATCAAGAACCTATCAGTCTCTGCCTTAAGTACACCCAACTATCTGGCCTCCATAGCTGCATGTGGCCACAAATTCAGCACTATTTGGCTAAAGAAATTTCTCTGCATTTCTGTTTTGAAAGTGCACAGCTCTATCCTGAGGCTGAACTCTCCCACCATGGGAAACATCTTTTCCATATCTACTCTGTCTTGACCTTTCAACATTGCAAAGGTTTCAATGAGATTCTCCCTCCTCCTCCACCATCCTTCTGAATTCCCACGAGTACAGACCCGGAGCCATCAAATGTTCCTTGTATGATGATCCTTTCATTCCTAGTCTTCATTTGTGGTCAGTGGAAATGGACTTATCATTTATAGATAACAGTCCATTTCCACTGCATGGACATGTTAATGTAGTTATAGGTAGTCACTCCTGCAGATAAAATGACAACGATAAGGTATAAGCTGTTCCCCACACTTAATCCCTGGTGAACTTTGATCTCAGCCAGGCTAATGGTTGAGCAGAAGCTGTCAGAGATGAATCTACCTTTGGTCTTTGTGCAGTCTCAGCATGAGCAGTTGCTGCATGTTGAGCTCACTTCTTTGCTTCTATTGGCGTCAATGGAAACAAATGTCACAGGGTGAATACAACCAGTAGTTGGCAGCCAAGTACTGGTTTAATTCTCACAATGAGTTTATTCCCTTTGGTCATTGTCTGTTTTCTTACTGATAGCCACGTTTGGTCTGGAACAGTCTCAGGCAATATCATTGTAGATTCAAAACGAAGGCAAGTACAGTGATGCAAGATGGGTGCATGGCAGCAATCGACACCTGACCTGTTCAGAGAACCTTTCCATATTGAAGGAATTTTTTGCTACAGCAATTTTTTCACTTGAATTTATTGCATATTTTTATTTCCTCTTGACTTTGACCTTCTGTGAAACTTCTCTGTTTCTTAACACGACACTCTATACCATGAGTATTAATCACATCACCATGAGTATTAGTTGCGCAGGTCACAAAGCCAAGCTCTTTCCAATTACAAATGAATTTTGTGCATGGCATTCTCTTCCCACAGCTGTAACCTTGCTACTTTAATCGTAAGTTTTCCAGTGAAGAAAACTCTGTCAGTATATCCCAGTTGAAAAAATAATGTTAAAACAAGTCAACAGTAAAAACAAATGCTGGAAAAGAAAGGGTCAGGCAACATAAGATATAGGAGCAGAATTAGGCCATTGGGTCCATCAAGCCTGCTCTGCCATTTCATCATGGCTGATCTAATTTTCCTCTCAGCCCCGATCACCTGCCTTCTCCCTATATCCCTTCATGCCCTGACCAATCAAGAATTTATCAACCTTTGCCTTAAACATAAATAAAGATTTTGCCTCTACAGCTGCCTATGGCAAAGAATTCCACAGTTAGACCACTCTCTGGCTAAAGAATTTTTTCCTTGTGTCCATTCTGAAAAGATGCCCATCTCTTCTGAGGCTGTGTCCTCTGGTGTCAGACACTCCCACCATAGGAAACATCCACTCTATCAAGGCCTTTCATCAATCAATGGATTTCAGTCAGGTCAACCCTCATTTTTCTGAATTCTTCTGAATACAGGCTCTTCATATGACAAGCCATTCAATCCAGAAATCATTTTCATGAACCTCCTTTGAACCTTCTCCAGGTTCAGCACATCCTTTCTAAATAAGGTGCCTAAACAGCTCTCAATACTCCAAGTGAAGCCTCACCAGTGCTTTTTAAAATCTCAACATTACATCCTTGCTTTTATATTGTAGTCCTCTTGAAATGAATGTTAACGTTGTAGCGGTGTGCTACATGCAGCGCTGAAATAACGACACGTAGTCGATGAGCTGCAGTTGCAAAAGAGATTTATTCAAACTGTGCGGCCTCGCTTTAAAGCCTTCCTGATCCCGCCCTCCCCGGGTGGGAATGCTGTAAGGGGCACGTATTCACAGTCCCGTCCCACGCGTGGGCTTTTCCCCTTGCTGGTGAAGTAGGCTTGGCGCCCTTTTTGGGACTGGCCTCAATGCTGGCGCACGCCGATTTGTGAGCCGGTTCGAGTGCGCTGGGAAGTGGGTCGCCACATAACCACCCCCCCAGAACTGGCGATACACCCTGCAATGTCCACAGTCTGGGCCGGACTCTGTTTGGGAGGTCTGCCTCTACATTGTGGTGCCGGAATCTCGACCGGCTGCGCCACGTTCACGTGGGCCGGTTTGAGTCGGTCCACCGTGAAAACCACCTCTCTCCCCCAAATGTCCAGCACGAATGTGGACCCGTTGTTTCTGATCACTGTAAACGGCCCCTCGTAGGGCCAATGTAGGGTGCCCAATGTCTTCCCTGTCGTACAAAAACGAACTTGGAGTTTAGCAGGTCTTTGGGTACGCAGGTCGGGTTCTGCCCATGCTGCGACATGGGTATGGGGGCCAGGTTACCGAGCCTCTCGCGTAGTCTGTCCAGGACTGCTGCGGGTTCTTCCTCTTGCCCCCTCGGGGCTGGTATGAACTCCCCTGGGACGACCAGGAGTGCGCCGTACACCAACTCGGCCGACAAGGTGTGCAGATCTTCTTTGGGCGCCTTGTGGATTCTGAGCAGGACCCAGGGAAGCTCGACCATCCAGTTAGGCCCTTTGAGGCGGGCCATGAGAGCGGACTTCAGGTGACGGTGGAAACGCTCCACCAGGCCGTTCGTCTGTGGGTGGTAGGCAGTTGTGTGGTGCAGCTGTGTCCCCAAAAGGCTGGCCATAGCTGACCACAGGCTGGAGGTGAACTGGGCGCCTCTTTCGGAGGTAATGTGGGCCGGTACACCAAAGCGAGATACCCAGGTGGCGATCAGTGCCCGGGCGCAAGATTCAGAGGTGGTGTCGGTGAGCGGGACCGCCTTTGGCCATCTTGTGAACCGGTCCATGATAGTCAGGAGGTGTCGCACTCTGCGTGACACTGGCAGGGGGCACACGATATCCACATGAATGTGGTCGAAACTCCGGTGGGTGGGGTGGAACTGCTACGGCAGAGCTTTGGTGTGCCGCTGCACCTTGGCTGTTTGGCAGTGCATGCACGTTTTGGCCCATTCACTGACCTGCTTGCGGAGTCTGTGCCAAACGAACCTGCTGGAGACCATCCGGATGGTTGTCTTGATGGAGGGGTGTGCTAAGTTATGAATGGAGTTGAAAATGTGCCGCTGCCGGGACGATAGGGCGGGGTTGGCCAGTGGTGATGTCACAGAGTAGGGTCCTCTCACCTGGGCCTACGGGGAGGTCCTGGAGCTGCAAACCAGAGACTGCGGTTCTGTAACTTGGGATATCCTCATCTGCCTGCTGCGCCTCTGCCAATGCTTCATAGTCTACCCCCTGGGACAGGGCTTGGATGTTAGGGCGAGAGAGGGCGTCTGCCATGGCTTTCTCCTTTCCTGAGACATGCTGGACATCCATCATGTATTCGGAGATGTAGGACAGATGTTGCTGCTGGCGGGACGACCAGGGATCGGACACCTTCGTGAACGCAAAGGTAAGCGGTTTGTGGTCCGTGAACGCGGTGAGGGGCCTACTTTCCAAGAAGTACCTGAAATGCCAGATTGCCAGGTATAGCTCCAACAGCTCCCGGTCAAAAGCACTGTATTTGAGCTCGGGTGGTCGCAGGTGTTTGCTGAAAAATGCCAGGGGTTGCCAGCGACCCTCGATGAGTTGTTCCAGCACCCCACTGACTGCCGTGTTAGATGCGTCCACTGTGAGGGCGGTAGGGACGTCCATTCTGGGGTGCACTAGCATCGCGGCATTTGCCAAGGCTTCTTTCGTTTTAATGAAAGCGGCGGCGGACTCCTCGTCCCAGGTAATGTCCTTGCCCTTACCCGACATCAGGGCGAATAGGGGGCGGGCAGCTGAAGGGAGGAAGCGGTGGTAGAAATTTACCATAACCACGAATTCCTGAAGGCCTTTGATTGTGTTGGGTCGGGGGAAATGGCGGACTGCGTCTACCTTAGCAGGCAGAGGGGTTGCCCCGTCTTAATAATCCTGTGGCCCAGGAAGTCGATGGTGTCAAGCCCGAACTGGCATTTGGCCGGGTTGATTGTCAGGCCGTATTCACTCAGTCGGGTGTAGAGTTGACGGAGGTGGGACAGATGCTCCTGACAACTGCTGCTGGCTATGAGGATGTCATCCAAATAGATGAAAGCGAAATCCAGGTCGCGTCCCACCATGTCCATTAACCGCTCAAACGTCTGTGCGGCATTCTTTAAGCCGAACGGCATGCGGAGGAACTCGAAAAGGCCGAAAGGGGTGATCAGTGCCGTTTTGGGGACGTCGTCTGGATGCATCGGGATTTGATGGTATCCCCGGACGAGGTCCACCTTGGAGAAGATCCGTGCGCCGTGCAGGTTTGCTGCAAAGTCCTGAATGTGCGGCGCAGGGTAGCGGTCCGGTGTTGTAGCCTCGTTCAGTCTGTGGTAGTCGCCGCATGGTCTCCAGCCCCCCGTCGCTTTGGGCACCATGTGCAGGGGGGAGGCCCATGGGCTGTCGGATCGCCGTATGATCCCCAATTCCTCCATCCTCTTGAGCCCCTACTTCGCCAGTCGGAGCTTGTCCGGGGGAAGCCTTCGAGCACGGGCGTGGAAGGGTGGTCCCTGTGTCGGGATGTGGTGCTGTACGCCGTGTCTGGGCGTGGCCGCTGTGAACTGCGGTGCCAGAACCGATGGGAACTCCGCCAGGACCCTGGTGAAGTCGTTGTCAGACAGGGTGATGGAGTCTAGGTGTGGGGCTGGCAACTGGGCTTCACCCAGGGAGAATGTTTGAAAGGTCTTGGCGTGGACCAATCTCTTCCTTGGCAGGTCAACCAGTAGGCTGTGAGCCCGCAAAAAATCCGCGCCCAGGAGTGGTTGGGCTACGGCGGCCAGTGTGAAGTCCCACGTGAACTGGCTGGAGCCGAACTGTAGCCGCACCGTACGGGTGCCGTAGGTCCTTACTGTGCTGCTGTTCGCGCCCCTCAGGGTGGGAACCGTGCCCTGTTGCGGGTGTCGTAACTTGTCGGAGGTAAGACGCTGATCTCGGCTCCGGTGTCGACCAAAAAGCAGCGTCCCGACCGTTTGTCCCAGACATACAGGAGGCTATCCCGATGGCCAGCCGCCATAGCCACCAGCAGCAGCTGGCCTTGACGTTTCCCGGGAACTTGCAGGGCGGGCTACAGTGGTGGGCTTCTACGCCCCACCGCTGGTGGTAGAAGCACCATTGTTCATTGGCCTCCTCACCCCTACCTCCAGGGTTAGTGGGCTCTGCTGCCGGGCCTGGTCTGGTCTGCTGCAGTGAGCGTGGCCTGGTGATCTGTGCGACGGACGTCCCACTCTCCTTCTTGGCGATCCACAGCAAGTCCGCCCGGGCTGCCACCTTCCGGGGGTCGCTGAAATCCGCGTCAGACAGCAGCAGGCGTATGTCCTCGGGCAGCTGCTCCAGGAATGCCTGCTCAAACATGAGGCAGGGCTTGTGTCCTCTGGCCAGAGACAGCATCTCGTTCATCAAAGCCGGTGGCGGTCTGTCTCCCAAACCATCCAGGTGCAGTAAGCGGGCAGCTTGCTCGCGCCGTGAGAGTTCGAAAGTCCTTATGAGCAGGGCTTTGAATTCTGTGTACTTGTCGTCTGCTGGGGGAGATTGTATGTACTCCTCAACCTGGGCCGCTGTGTCCTGGTTGAGGGAGCTCACCATGTAGTAGTAACGTGTGTCCTCTGAGGTTATCTGCCCAATGTGGAATTGGGCTTCTGCTTGCTGGAACCACAGGTGAGGTCGCAACGTCCAGAAGCTTGGTAGTTTTAATGAAACTGCATGAACAGATGCGGCGTCGTTCATCTTCGGCTCAAATATCGTTTGGGCCGTCGGGGTCACCAATTGTAGCGGTGTGCTACACGCAGCGCTGAAGTAACGACATGGAGTCGATGAGCTGCGGTTGCAAAAGAGATTTATTTGAACTTCGCGGCCTCGCTTTAAAGCCTTCCTGATCCCACCCTCCCCAGGCGGGAATGCGTATTCACAGTCCCATCCTGTGCGCGGGCTTTTCCCCTTGCTGGTGAAGCAGACTTGGCGCCCTTTTTGTACTGGCCTCAATGCCGGCGCGCGCCGATTTGTGAGCCGGTTCGAGTGCGCTGGGAAGTGGGTTGCCACAACGTCACATTAGTCTTCCTGCAAATTAACCTTTAGGAAATCTTGCACCAAGGCTCCCTAGTCCCTTTTCACCTCAGTTTTTTTGGAATTTGCAATTTTCCAGTCTTCCGCAACCATACCACAATTTAGTTGATTCTTGAAATATTATTACTAATGCCTCTACAATCTCTTCAGCCACCACTTTCAGAACCCTGATCCAGATGACTTATCTACCTTCAGATCTTTCAGTTTCACAAGAACCTCTCTCTAGTAATAGTAACTTCACACGCCTAATGACTGCTGACACTTGGATCTTCCACTGTACTGCTAGTGTCTTCCACAGTGAAGGCTAATGCAAAATATTTATTTAGTTTATCCACCATTTCCTTGTCCACCATTACTATCTCTCCAGAATCGTTTTTCAGCAGTCTGCTATCCACTCTCACCTCCTTTTATATATCTGAAGAAATTTTTGGTATCATTTATCGGGAAAAGAATCTGAGTCAACATTTCCAGTCAAATTCCCTCCATCAGAACAAGAAAGGAGAGAAAATGTTAGTAGATCAAACTGCAGGGAGGGTGGAAGAGGGAGATGAGTGAAACAAAAGGTTGATGCCAGGGTTCCACTGCAGAAAAGGTCTAAACAAGGTCATGTGTTCGACAGGTTGATAGGGAGAAAGAGCAGAATCCTATATTCATACAACAATCAAAGAAGCTAGAAAGTGAGAACACAAATGAAGTGTAAGAGTTGTGAATGTAGATCAGCAGGATATATCCAGCAGTTACCACTGTGTAAACAGGGAGAGGAAACCTGAGCTAATATCACAGTTGGATGGCGTGGCCCATTCTGAGGCAGACAGAAGAAGTGGAATTACCTGAAGCTGTTGAATTTAATATTAAACCTGGAAACCTCTAACATGCTCAGCGGGAAGGTGCACTGCTGTTCTTCAAGCTTATGGTGGGCCTTGTTATAATACTGCAGAAGATTACAGACTGCTCAGCGTGGAAGTGTGAAGGAGATTTAAAATGGCAGGCAATCAGAAGCTCAGGGTCACCCTTGCAGAATGTATGCAGGCACCCTGTGAAGTGGTCATTCAATCTGTGAGTGGTTTCTCCATTGTGAAGGAGATTACAACCTGAGTACCCAGTGTAGTGGAATAGACAGGAAAAAGTGCAAGGAGATTGCTGATTCGTCTGGAGGAATATTTTAGAGTTCAAAGTACATTTATATGTACTACATACAACCTTGAGATTGGTCTCCTTCCATGCAACCACAAAACAAAGAACCCATTAAAAAGAAGACTGTCAAACACCAAATCTGCAGAAAATAAAACAAATTGTGAAACACTAAAAGTGAGCAAATAACATCAGAACTGAAGTTCACTGAAGTTCACAAAAGTGAGTCCATAGCCACGAAGCCAGTCTTTGCTGCAGCCATTCCAGGAGTCCATTAGTGGCAGGACACAGACTCAGTTCAGCACAGAGATGAATAAACCTCGTCGAGCAGCTGGCCTGTTCCCCTCCTTCGGCCACAACACTCTAAACCTTTTCAGTCAGGCCCAGTACAACTTCGTCACTAGTCAGGTGGTTTTTCACTCTTGGACACATGCCCTATCCCTTTGTTACACTCTCGGGACCCGGACCCCACTGCATCGATTCAGCCCCTACCTGATCTTTGTAATCTGGCCTGGTGCTTTAGTCGGTTGAACCTTGGGTCCTTTCTCACTCTTGGATCTGGACCCTGCCACCTCGACTCTGCCTCAAATCCACTCTGCTCACCTCAATTCTGCCATATTGAAATACTTCCAAGCCAGTCTAGCAATGGCCAAACATAGACTGATTCCCTACTTCTAGGCCCAGGCCTTTTCTACTTGATTCAGCCTGTACCTGCTACGTCACACCATCCTGCACCTTTGAAACTTCAGTTCAAAGCTTGAAAATGCCAGGTTCAAAATGTTCAGCTCCGAAAGCGAAGTAACAGGCTATTGAATGCAGTGATAGTTTCCAAGAAAAAGTATGATTAATACTGTAATTTACAGTTTTCCTTGCTGCCAACAAGTCATCACAGTGCTTTGCCAGTGACATCTTAAACTGGAACCAGTCTCTTTCTTTTCAGATCTTTTTATTATTATTTTTATCCAAAATACAAGAGGACATCGAAGTTAGTAATGCTTACAATGTCTCAAAAGAGAAAAAAAAAACTAAGGATTGAAAAATCTGGTGAAACAAATAAAAGAGAAAAAAAGAAAAAAAACCTACTAAAGCAAAAAAAAAAGTGAGAAAAATAAGAACCCATTGGGTGTTCAACCCCGGAGCCATGTGTCATACAAAAAGCTTCTAAAGGTAAACATCAAACCGCCAGCAAAAAAAATGATACCAGAATTTACAATTAGATCGTGGAGGAAATCTATCAATTAACTCAAATGGTAGTAACGAGCAAACGAACCCATCTTTTCTCAAAATCAAACATAGATTCGAAGGTTCAACTTCTAATTGTCTCCGAACTAAGAAATAACATCGCTTGAGAGAACCATTGTGACAGAGTGGGAGCCGACATATCCTTCCACTTCAACAGAATGGCCCTCCTAGCTGTCAATGTAACAAGCACAATAACACATTAGTCAGACAAAGAAATACCACAGATATTTTGAGGTATTATTCCAAAGAGCACCAGTCTCTGAGTGGGTGATCACTTTGCTGTTTGCACAGGCTGACCCTGATCCTATTATAACGAGGCAAAGTTGAAGCTGAGGAGCAGCCTTTTTTCCAGCTATTAGGGTTCAATTTCCTCCGCTGTTTATAAGTTTGCATGTTCTTCCCTTGAGCTTTAAATTTCTTAGTGTTATCATGTCAGAGGACCTACCCTGGGTGCAGCACCTAAGTGCAATTATGAAAAAAGCACGGGAGCTTTTCTACCTAGGAGTTTGTGAAGATTCAGCATGACGTCTAAAACTTTGACAAACTTCTATAGATGTGTGGTGACGAGTGTATTGACTGGCTGCATCACAGTCTGGTATGAAAACACCAACGCCCTTGAATGGAAAATCCAACAAAATGTATTGGATTTGACCCAGTCCGTCACAGGTAAACCCATCCATCACTGAACACAACTACACAGAGTGCTACCACAGGAAAGCAGCATCCATCACCAGGGATCCCCACCACCCAGGCCATGCTCTCTTCCCACTGCTGCCATTAGCTGAAAGAAATGCTGCTCCTCAGCCTTCAGCTGAGCCTTGTTGTAATAGCAGTGTGTAAAGGAGCCTCAGAATTCACACCACTAAGTTCAGGAATAGTTGTCATCCCTCAACCGTTAGGCTCTTGAACCAGAGGGGATAACTCACCCCATCACTGCACTGCTCCCACAACCTATGGACTCACTTTCAAGGACTCTTCAATATTTATTGCTTATTTATTATATATTTTTTCTTTTTTGTATTTGCAGTTTGTTGTCATTTGCGCAGGTTGCTTGTCCTGTTGGGTGTGGTCTTTCATTGATTCTATTGCGTTTCTTGGATTTACTGTGTATGCCCCCAAGAAATCTAATGTTAGGGTTGTACATAGCGACATGTAAGTACTTTGATAATAAACTTACTTTGACCGCATGGGTTTCCTCTGGGTGTTCCAGTTTCCTCCCACATTCCAAAGCTGTATAGTTTAGGGTCAGTAGGTTGTGAGCATGCAATGTTGGCTAGAAACACAATGACACCTGCAGGTTGCCCTCAGCATATTCCCAGACTGTGCTGGTTGTTGACACAAAACAACACATTTCGCTGGAGGTGTTTCGAAGTACATGTGACAAATAAAGCTAATTTCTTTATCTACACTTCATAGTCTTCTAGACTGTATATCACATTTGACAACTTCAACGTTTTCTCTGTCTACCAGAACGGGCCAAGTCATCCATCAGTTTCTGTCTCACCTTCATTGCAGTGTGAATTGCTGGGCACGTTCTGCTACTCTGCATTTTGTAGCTCGTACATTTCTTTGAGTGCTCGCTCTCATTCTGCTTGTATCACGTCTGTCTCCCTAGCTGTCCCCATTAACTCAGATGGTTATAACAGCAGTGTGTCAGATAACTGGAAGCTCGGTCAGCCTGCGCAGACAGCGAAGTGGTCACCCATTCAGAGAACGGTTCTAGTTTAGGACAGTGCTGGTGAAGCACAGCAACGACGTGTTGGCAGCAAAGAAAACTATAAATTACAATATTAATCTGAACTATAACTTCACTCAATAGTCTGTAAT
The DNA here is from genome assembly GCF_030144855.1 of Hypanus sabinus. Lineage (NCBI taxonomy): Eukaryota > Metazoa > Chordata > Chondrichthyes > Myliobatiformes > Dasyatidae > Hypanus > Hypanus sabinus. Next base: position 40,182,672 of record NC_082717.1, read on the forward strand.
TTCACTTTCGGAGTTGAGCCGACCCTACCAGAGATATTTTTTGTCTTGCCCGTCCTTCTAGTTTCACTCCTGCTTGATACTACTAGTTCTGACAAAGGCTCTGGACCTGAAGTCTTTCAAACCAGTAAATGGCATCTCTAAAAGTTAACGATTTTAGAAAATTAAATAATGTTTTTCAAATTACTAAAAGGAGATTGTATCTTCATCAATTCTTATCTTGGGATTCATGAAAATCATTTAAGTAGAGTTAAGTGTTCACCGCAACTGTGTAAATTCTAGTTCATTTTAGCCTGCCCTTTGCAACTGAACGAAGGTGTTCTTCTCCTTCCTTCAGAATTCTATACTTCAGTATCATAATATTAACAATAGCATTTGTGAATGTTAATATATTCCATTATTATAGTGGATAGGTCTGGATCACTGTTCAAGGTCTGCCAAGATCGCTAGGAAACTTGAAACCCATTCAATTAAATAAATTTGAAATATTGAACTAATACCTGTAAATGTAAATATTTAACTGTTGGATTAACATAGAACATAGAAATCTACAGCACATTACAGGTCCTTTGGCCCACAATGTTGTGCCAACGATGTACATTAATGATTTAGATGAAGGGATTAAAAGTAACATTAGCAAATTTGCCAATGACACAAAGCTGGGTGGCAGTGTGAAATGTCAGGAGGATGTTATGAGAATGCAGGGTGACTTGGACAGGTTGGGTGAGTGGGCAAATGTATGGCAGATGCAGTTTAATGTGGATAAATGTGAGGTTATCCACTTTGGTGGCAAGAACAGGAAGGCAGATTACTATCTAAATGGAGTCAAGTTAGGAAAAGGGGAAGTACAAAGAGATCTCGGTGTTCTTGTACGTCAGTCAATGAAAGCAAACATGCAGGTACAGCAGGCAGTGAAGAAAGCTAATGGCATGCTGGCCTTTATAACAGGAGGAATTGAGTATAGAAGTAAAGAGGTCCTTCTGCAGCTGTACAGAGCCCTGGTGAGACCCCACCTGGAGTATTGTGTGCAGTTTTGTCTCCAAATTTGAGGAAGGACATTCTTGCTATTGAGAGAGTGCAGCGTAGGTTCACAAGGTTAATTCCCGGAATGGCGGAACTGTCATATGTTGAAAGATTGGAGCGACTGGGCTTGTATACACTGGAATTTAGAAGGATGAGAGGGGATCTGATTGAAACATAGAAGATTATTAAGGGATTGGACACACTGGAGGCAGGAAGCATGTTCCCGCTGATGGGTGAGTCCAGAACTAGAGGCCACAGTTTAAGATAAGGGGTAGGCCATTTAGAACAGAGATGTGGTAAAACTCTTTCACCCAGAGAGAGGTGGATATGTGGAATGCTCTGCCCCAGAAGGCAGTGGAGGACAAATCTCTGGATGCATTCAAGAGAGAGTTAGATAGAGCTCTTATAGATAGCGGGGTCAAGGGATATGGGGAGAGAGCAGGAACTGGGTACTGATTGTGTATGATCAGCCATGATCACAGTGAATGGCGGTGCTGGCTAGAAGGACTGAATGGCCTACTGCTGCACCTATTGTCTATTGCCTATAACCTACTCTAGAAATTGTCTAGAATTTCCCTAGCGCATAGCCCTCTATTTTTCTAAGCTCCGTGTATCTATCTAAGAGGCTCTTAAAAAACCCTATTGTATCTGCTTCCAACATCGTCGCCGGCAGTGCATTCCACACACCCACCAGTCTCTGTGTGAAAAACTTACCCCTTACATCCCCTTGGTACCTATTTCCAAGCACCTGAAAACTATGCACCCCCACGTTAGCCATTTCAGCCCTGGGAAAAAGATCAATGCCCCTCATCATCTTATACACCTCTAGCAAGTCACCTCTCATCCTCCATTGCTCTAAGGAGAAAAGGCCAAGTTCACTCAACCTATTCTCATTAGGTACGCCCTCCAATCCAGGCAGCATCCTTGTAAATCTCCTCTTCACCTTTCTATAGTTTCCACATCCTTCCTGTAGTGAGGTGACCAGAAATGAACACTGTACTCCAAGTGGGGTCTGGCCAAGGTTTTATATAGCTGTAACATTACCTCATGGCTCTTGAACTTAATCCCACAATTGATGAATGCCAACACACCATACACCTTCTTAACAACATTGTCAACCTGCACAGCAACTTTGAGTGCTCTATGGACATGGACCCCAAAACCTCTCAAATCCTCCACATTGCCAAGATTCTTACTATTAATATTATGTTCTGTTTTCAAATTTGACCTACCAAAATGAACCACTTCACACTTATCTGGGTTGAAGTCCATCTGCCACGTCTCAGCCAAATTCTGCATCCTATCGATGTCCCACTGTGACTTCTGTCAGCCCTCTACACTATCCACAACACCACCAACCTTTGTGTCATCAGCACAGTTACTAACCCACCCTTCTACTTGTAACGTTTCATTGTTTTCATTAATGCCAGATCAGTATTGGTAATCGGATTTGCTTGCCCACTGCCTATATGTAACTCCAGACCAAAATACAACAAAGCTTTCAATCTCCGGAGTGGTGTACAAAGGTTGTATCTTTGCTTGCTTAGTTGGCATGTCTCAGGGACTGAAGAATTGATATTGATGATTGTGAACATCTGTTGGATATTCCTTTGCTTAAATAAAATTCTGATTTTTTGAAGCCACAATTGCAGCACCAATGTGCTTGAGTAAACATAAAATATAGTGGACTACTGTGACCCTAGAGTCTGTCCTTTAGATCCTGCTTGCTGATTGCAGTTGAGATAGCAGCTGTTATCAAAGTCGGTGGGATTGGAAAATGTTCTCATTCTGAACAGTGTTGCACAGAATCTGAGGAAGACTTGCTTTCTAACTAATAACTAATTATAACATTATAACTAATGTTATACTAATTCTGTCAGAATATTAAAAAATAAAGTAGAAAATATGGTCACACAAAAAGGGTTACCGAGTAATACTCTATGGAAACAGGCCCCCTCGCCCAACTGGTCCATACCAACCCCAGCATTCTCCAACTCAGCCCAAATGTCTGCACTTGGCCAATAACCTTCTAAGCCCCAGCTCTCCATGTACCTATTCAAATGCCTCTTTAATGTTGCAGTTATATCCACTTCAATCACTTCCTCTGGCAGCTCATTTCAGGTTCTCAAAGTTCAAAGTAAGTTTATCATCAAAGTAGATATACCATATACTGCCTTGAGATTCATTTTCTTATAAGTATTTGCAGGAAAAAAATACGATAGAATTTTACAAAAAATAATAAATAAGCAGGCAAAGACTGACAACCAATGTGCAAAAGAAGACAAACTGTAAATCAAAATAAGAGCAAAAACTTAGAGTTCTTGAAAGTGCATCTGTAGGTCATAGAATAGTTTCAGAGTTGTGACTGAAGTTCGCCACACTGATACAGGAGCCTGATGGTTGTTCCTAAACCTGGTGGTGCTCTCTTTTCCTGAGCCTACGGGTATGATACAGAGGTCGTACACATAGGTGTTGACTGTGCGGGCGTGACAACTGACTGAGGTACTGACCCAGTGGTCTAAGCTGACTGAACAGCAGCCGTAAGCCTGTGGTTGGCTGACATGAAGTTAACAGAAGCTGGTGTTTCTCTCCTGTGCGATGTCTCAGCCCTCGCACCGTAGCACCCGGAATCTGGAGGTGGACTGTTTCTAACTCCATTGATGGCCTCTCACTTCTGGGCCAGAAGGCCTCACTGGAATTGTTGCAGTGAAGTTTGTGTGGCATGGCCTGAGAATGGACGTGCAGCCTTTGCTGAGTGCCGGGGGCAAAAATTAACCATCACGTTCGGTCGCCATTGGCACCTTTTTGAGAGGACAATAAAGAAGATTGTTACGGTTTTCCATAAATTTGAAACCCCTCTGATGTTTTATTTATGAAGGTCATGATACCTTCTGCACGATGGTTGTAGTGAGTTGTGGACATGGCCTGGATGGTAGGGTTCTATAATGGATGTGCTTTATTTAGAGATACAGCATGAAACAGGCTCTTCTGGCCCAGTGCCCAGCAACCCACCTATTTAACCCTGGCCTAATCACAGGACAATTTACAATGACCAATTAGCCTACTAACCAGTACATCCTTACAGATGGCACTGGAATTGAACTCCGAACTTTGGCACCCTGAACTGCAATAGTGTCATGCTGACTGCTACGCTACTGTGGCACCCCTGTGTGACAGCATCTAAATGTACTCAATGGTGGGGTGGACTTTGTAATGGACTGCTTTGTATCCACCATTTTTTTGTAGCATTTTCCATTCCTGGGTATCGGTGTTTCCGTATCAATCTGTGATGCACCAAGTTAGGATCCTCTCCACTCTGCATCTGTAGGTGCTGGAAATCTTGAGCGACACACACAAAATACTGAAGGAACTCAGCAGGCCAGGCAACATCTATAGAGAGGAATAAACAGTTGATGTTTTGGACCAAGACCCTTCATCAGGACTGGAAAGGAAGGGGAAAGAAGTCAATGAGAAGGTGGAGGGGGAGGAAGGAGTACAAGCTAGCAGCTGATAGGTGAAACAAGGTGAGTGGGAAGGTGGGTGGGCAGGAGGGGGGGAGGAAGTAAGACACTGTGATGGGCCTGTATTCACTAGAATTCAGAAGAATGAGGAGAGACCTCATTATAACCTATCGAATGGTAAAAGGACTTGATAGAGTAGAGAGGATGTTTCCTATGGTGGGAGAGTCTAAGACCAGAGGACACAGCCTCAGAATAGAGGGAAATCCTTTTAGAATGGAGATAAGGAGAAATTTCTTCAGCCAGTGAGTGGTGAATCTGTGGAATTCTTTGCCACAGGCAGCTGTGGAGGCCAAGTCTTTATGTATGTTTAAGGCAGAAGTTGATAGATTCTTGATTGGTCAGGGCATGAAGAGATATGGAAGAAGGCAGAAGATTGGGGCTGAGAGGAAAATCGGATCAGCCATGATGAAATGGTGGAGCAGACACGATGAGCCAAATGGCCTAATTCTGCTCCTATATCTTATGGTCTTATAGGTGGGAGAAGTAAAAGAGCTGAGGAAGAAGGCATCTCTGACAGGAAGTACAGTGGAACAAGGAAAAAAGGGAAGGAGGAGGGGCACCAGAGGGGAAGGAAGGGATGAGAAGAGCATGAGAATTAGGAATGGTAAAAGGAGTGGGGCTGGTGGAAAAAATTACCGGAAATCATGGAAATTGATGTTCATGCCATCTGGTTAGAGGCTCCCTAAACAGCATAAGAGGTGTTGCCCCTCCTAACTCATCATGGCAGTAGAGGAGGCCATGGACCGATGTGTGGGATGGTAAGTCAAATTGAAATTGTAGGCACTGGGAAATTCTGCCTTTTGTGGTGAATGGAGAGAAGGTGCTCAATCTTTGAGCTGCCCTGGGCTTATTGGACACAGTTAATAACCTTGACAGACTCACGGGGTGTTTCCGCACCTGGATGTTTGTCAGTGTTTTTGGGACATGCTGAACCTACATGAACTTCTAAGAAAGTAGAAGCAATATCGTGCTGCCTTTGTGATAATACTTACTGGTCCCAGAACAGATCCTCTGATATGTTGATGCCAAAGAATTTTTAAAGCTACTGACTCACTCCACCACTCATCTTTGTAAAGAAGTTACCTCTCAGGTCTCTTTCAAATCCCTTCCCTTTTGTATCTTTGGTCGATTTTAATTTTCTGGACTCATGATTTAATAAATATTTCTACAGTAAAGTACAAGTCCCTTTGTTGAACAATGCGTATTTCCGAGTTATTTTTGTGTTACCTAATTAGTTAGTGCCCAATTTACTGAATAGTTTCCATTATCTTTGTTTACTTTACAACTAAACCCTTTATATTCCAGTAATATATTGGAAGACTGTAACAGTAAGATATTGGAAGACTGTAGTAGTAATATATTGGAAGCAAATCCATGGATATTACCAACAGCTGACTTCAACAGTATTGCATTTTGACCTAAGCTGAATATGTTGTTAATGCAGCAGTATATTAATCTATTGAATGAACAAGTGCTGGTATTATACACATAAAGCAGAGGAGGAATGAAAATGAGAAACATAATCTTCAGGAATGACTCGGGCATTATTTCAGTCGGATATATAAGAGGAACACACATATGCATTTTATTCATATTGAATGGCTGGAGATCACTTTTACCTACTGACCAGCACCCATGCCAAGCCTGGTGAAGATGGATGATTCTGGATAACAACCCAGAAATTTATTGCTGAGACCAAGAGAAGAACTCATTCTGCTAATTTCCTAAGACTTCCCCACTAACTTCCACCATATAATAAGATTATCAGTGAGCTTATTAAAAAATTGCATGGTAAAGTTGTTATGCTGTATGAAGGAAGATGGAAGAACTGTTTTACATGCGTACTGCTCAGCTGAACCAATTTTTTTTTGTAGTGTTGACACGTTCATGATTTCACACCATGATTCCCAGTCTCTCCAGGGGGACCACATACTTTTTCCAGAGGGTTAGAACGTGAACATGGAACAGCACAGTACAGACCCTTCGACCCATGATTTTGTGCCTACTTCTTAATCTGCTACAAGATCAATCTAACGCCTCCCTCCCATATAACCAACCATTTTTCTTTCATTAATAGTCTCTGAAACCTATTGCTTCCTTTGGCAATGTCACTGGTTTTAAGCTGTGTAAGATTTTAAGCTAGTTTTAAGATGTATACTGCATCTTTTAAGTGATTGTCCTTGGCCATCACACCATGATAGTGTCTGCATGGCACTCTGCTTTTGATTTATCTTCAATATATAGAAGACAGAACTATAAACAATCGCAGATGCCTTTGTTGTTGTAATTGAAAACTATGCCTTTGTTATACAGCGCAGCATCTGATCAGTGTTGGCAATTGAAAGACTATTTTAAAAATATATAGCAATTATAAATGTTATGCTTGCACTGAATAACTGAGTACTATTTCTGTGATACCTGTGTTTTTATGATCCCTATTTTTAAAATCCTTTTTGATGTATCTGACATCACATGTGATCAATGATAATCCATTACCATCACCATTTGGATCAAGCTTTGTTGTGTAAAGTATATGGCCTTTTCCTCCAAGGTCTTGTAGTCTCGGTCTTTAAATCAAAGTGCCTAAGCAATAATGATTTTCTGACCAATTGGACTGAGTGTGCTGCAAAAGACATGCATTACTTAGTTGGTTTAAAAGAACATTGTTTAAATCGTGACCTTTTGTGGAAAATAGAATGGATTTGGGCAAGTACATCATTGATTCGGTAACTCCGCACTGAAGACCACGTTGGAGACTTTAAGTAAACTCCGACACATCGATTCCACACTGATATTTTTTAAACTGCCAATAATGCATGAAAGGGTTGGTTTAAAGATGTTGTTACCAACGTGATCAACAAGAACTTGTTCCTGCCATTTGCTTAATATCGTCAAATCTAAAAAGTTAGGAATGATTTGCTTTGCTTCAACTCCATTATTCCCTTTTAATTTATTTACATAACACCATCCCTTTGCCTGTGGAATTTCTTATATCTCCTTTTACACAACTAGCACTAACTTTCAGCAGCTTCTTGATGCAAGACCATGCTAGTCTTTTGTTGCTACGATCAGCAGCTATTCTTTATCATCAGTCTAGGACATGGGACACCTTGAATTTGTGAAGTGCCCAACAGCTCGTTGCTGATAGAGAAATCTGGGAGGCCACAGGAGAAATGGCAGAACAAACTCGTGGCACTGGGGATTCTAATCAGCTGCTTCTATTTCTCTCCCATTAATCAGTATCCCACATGTTGCCTTGTGCCCTGCTGGCTGTGTCTGGCATTGGGCAGATGCTTGCTGTGCAAAGACTCTCACAGGCTCCAGAATTCAAAAGAAGCCACAAAAACAGCAGGGATCTGATCACCTTTCATTCATTTACTTCGGTTAATGGTACAAGGGTTGCAAAAGGTGTGAATTCTAGTGAGCAAAAGAGTCCTTGTTCATGGTTGCAGTAGGTTAATTCGAGTGGACATTTTACAAAATAATAGTTACAGTTGTGATTTTTTGGATTACTTTAGCTGTTGACCCCACATGTAGATTTGTGCTTATTAAACAGTCTTGTTTGGAATGATGAATGTCGAAGTTGGGATGAAGCAGAATATGCATGGATCCTAACAGACATTCTGTGTTGGGAGGAGATGGGGAGAGAAAGTGATGTCAGCAAAATACATTTATTGAAGATTTAACTGCAAAACTAATTAAATATAAATTAAGATTTATATTTAGACTTAGATATTCCGGAATCATGCGCACGATCCTTGTGGTAAGGTAGATTTATTGCTTATGTCTTGCAGGTTGGCCGTGGACACCGCTCGTAGTTTTGGGATATTTCTACTGCTACACCCAAGTAGGAATTGAATATGACAGAATCAAAAAATAAATCCTTTGGGTTTTTTTTGTTTGTATCATGAAGTGAAAATGGTAGTCCTGACCATATTTTGTTTGTGCTTAGATGTTAAAATACAAGACACATTTTCATTATGAATAATATTTCGAGTACATTCCTATCTCTCTGTTTGATATGCTGCTGAGTAAATTTTTATACATTTTCTGTACTGAATAAGGTATTTGATCATTGTAGAATGCTTTAGTGCTCTTTGAAATAACATCTTTTTAAAAAAAAATATTGCACTGCTCTTTTAAAATCTTTTATTTGATGCTTTCAGTCATTTAGGCACGTTAATGCAGGTACATGAAACTCCATTGCATAATATTTTGCCATTATCAATACATTAACAAATGTGGAATTTCATACAAACCGTTCCATATATTTTATAAATGTGTGCATGATTCTAAACCAACACTTTATTCGTGGAGGATAAGGCTTATGAGCCAGCTTTCACTAGTAGCTTGTGAGCTACTTTGAGAGACTCAGTTAAGATTAGAATTGCTTCATATAGCTGGAGATTAATGCGAGTTAGTACACCAGTTAAGTAAGATATACAGTATCTGATTACCCTATCTCAAAGAAGATTTAAGGAATGGAATTAAATTACAACAAAATTATTGGAATTAATCTGAAACATATGCAATATTGAGATGTTAAATCAAAGTGGGTCTAAAATATCATTATTCTTTGCTATATTTTGTCCATTTTGCTGGAGAAAAATCAGCTTGACAATTTTAAACTAACTTTCATTAATCAAATGGTAACTATTCTAGCAGAACAGGTGCTACAGCCTGACTACCATTCAGGGCCCCAAACAGTGCTTCCAGGTGAGGCAACACTTTCACCTTTGCGTCGTTGAGGTCATGTGTGTTGGCCTCCGTTAGTCTTGATAGACCATGGATTTGCGCCTTGGAAAGTTTCCAAGGTGCAAGCCTGGGCAGGGTTTTTTTTATGGAAGACTGGCAGTTGCCCAAGCTTCAAGCCACCGATGTTGTTCCACCGGTGTCGTCGCAGAGCAATGTGTGGTTAAGTGCCTCGTTCAAGAACACACACGCAGCCTCAGCCAAGGCTCGAACTAGCGACCTTCCGATCACTAGATGAACGCCTTAACCACTTGGCCACGCGCCAGCACATCATATACTGTGTCAAGTGCGGCCTTTTGTATACCGGTGAGACCCAACATAGACTGGGAGACTGCTCCACTAAGCAGCTACACTCTGTTCACCAGAAAATGCGGGATCTCCCAGTGGCCAACCATTTTAATTCCACTTCCCATTTCCATTCTGATATATATATCCATGGCCTCCTCTACTGTCGCAATGAGGCCACACACAGGTTGGAGGAACAACACTTCATATTCTGTCTGGGTAGCCTCCAGCTGGCACGAATATTGATTTCAGTGTGCTTCCAGTAATGCCTCCCCCTCACCATTCTCCATCCCCATTTCCCTCTCATCTCTTTGCTTGCCTCCCTCTAGTGCTCCTCCCTCCTTTCTTTCTTCCATGGCCTTCTGACCTCTCCAATTGGATTACCCCTTCTCCAGCCCTGTATCTCTTTCACCAATCAACTTCCCAACAATGTACTTCACCCCTCCCCCTTTCAGTTTCACCTATCACCTTGTGTTTCTCCCTCCCCTCTCCTCATCTTTCTACTCTACTGCTCATCTTTTTTTCTCCAGTCCTTTTGCAGAGTTTCAGACCGATACATCGACTGTACTCTTTTCCATAGATGCTGCCTGGCCTAATGAGTTCCTCCAGCATTTTGTGTCTGTTGCTGGGTTGCCAAGGAGATGACCTATAGATGAAGTCACCCAGTTTTACAAGACTTGACAAACATGTTCAAGTGACAGATGAGGGCTGAATATAAGAACATAAGGTCATAAGACAAAGGAGCAGAACTAGGCCATTTGTCCCTTTGAGTCTGCTCTCCCATTCCATCATGGCTGATTTATTATTCCTTTCAACTCCATTCATCTGCCTTCTTCCCATGACACCCTTGTTGATCAAGAACCTATCAATCTCTGCTTTAAATATACCCAATGACTTGGCCTCCACAACCATCTGTGGCATTGAATTCCACAGACTCGCCACCCTCTGGCTAAAGAAATTCATTTCTCTTCTAAAGAGCATCCTTGTATTCTTAGGCCTTTCAATATTCGATAGGTTTCAATATGATACCTGCTTATTCTACTAAACTCCAGCCTAGAGCCATCAAACACTCCTCATAGTTAACCCTTTCATTTCTGGGATCGTTCTGGTGATCCTCCTCTGGACCTTGTCCAATGCCAGCACTTCCTCTCTTAGATAAGAGGCCCAAAACTGCTCATAATACTGCAAGTGGGGTCTGACCAATGAAGTGCATCTGGACACAGATCATGTTGGTGTTCTGCCAGTAAACCCAAGGACACATCCTATGATGAAATGGAAGGTCAATTGCACCAAGAGTTGATTTTCTGACTTCTGTATTTGACAGCGTACATGTGGATCTTTAAGTGTATTAAGTGATAACCATTTAAGGTTTAGTGTTTTTCTATGTAATTGCAATCAGCTCCTTGTAGCCCATTTGTTTCTTATAATATGATATGTTAGAACTTGTTATAAAATTTCAATTATCAAACTTGAATGTGGACTTCAAGAAGGGGAAGTTGAGAGAACACACACCGGTCCTCATTGAGGGATCAGTGGTGAAAATGCGGAGTAGCTTCAAGTTTCTGGGTTTTCCAAGGATCTGTGCTGGGACCAACACATTAATGAAGAAGACACACCTGCAGCTCTATTTTAGATCGTTTGAAGAGATTTGGTCTGTCAGCAAAAACTTGCAAATTTCTACAGATGGACGATGGAGAGCAAGCATCATGTAAAGAATCACGAGGCTGCAGAGAGCTGTTGACTCTGCCAGCTCCATCACAGGTGTAACCCTCCCCACCACTGAGGACATCTTCAATCGGCAGTGACTCAAGAAGCCAGCATCCATCGTTAAAGACCTTCACCATCCAGGATATACTATTCTTGTTAGTACCATCAGTGAGAAGGTAATATGTGCTATTTGTGCTACAAAACAACAAATTATTACCATCTACCCCATCACTCCAGTTTCCATCCTCCTGCCAAATTAGTTAAACCCTCTCCAACAGCTCTAGCAAACCTGTGTCGCAAGGATATTGGTTCCCCTCGAGTTCAGGTCATAACTTCCCCAGAAGAGATCTTGATCCAAAAATCTGAAACCCTGCCTCCTGCAGCTATTCCTTATCCAAACAATCTCCTGTCTGCTCTTAACTATGGAAACCCCTATCACTCCTGCACCCTTTCTCTCCCCCTTCTGAGCCACAGAGCTGGACTCAATGCCAGAGCCCAGTTCCTGCAGCTTCTCCCTGGTGTGTCATACCACCCCCCAACAATATCCAAAGCAGAGTTCTTATTGTTGAGATGAACAACCAAAGGGTACTCTGCACTGACTACCCTTTCTCGTTCTCTCATCACTCAACTATGTGCCTCCTGCAACTTATGGGTGACCCTGTCGCCCCTATCATTTCCTCGTCTCACATATGAGCCAAAGATCATCTAGCTGCAGCTACAGTTGCTTAAAAGAGTCACTAAGGAGCTGCAGCTTAATGCACTTGGTGCCGATTTAGTTATCAGAGAGGCTGGAGATCCCCACATCGCACACAAAGAACATACCCCTAACTTGGATTCATTCTTTCCATACTAGCTATGCACTCAAAGGCAAAGAAAGAAGGAAAAAAATTACTAGAAACTTTGCTCCTCAAACTATTTAAGCCCTACAAGTATGTGATGAGCAAGAGGATAAGACATGAAAGAGTAGGACCTATCAAGTGTGACAGTGGGAAAGTGTGTATGGGAACAGAGGAAATAGTAGAGGTACTTAATGAATACTTTACTTCAGTATTCACTATGGAAAAGGATCTTGGTGATTGTAGTGATGACTTTCAGCAGACTGAAAAGCTTGAGCATGTAGATATTAAGAAAGTGTGTGTGCTGGAGCTATTGGAAAGCATCAAACTGGATAAGTTACCAGGACAGACAAGATGTACCCCAGGCTACTGTGGAAGGGGAGGGAGGAGATTGCTGAGCCTCTGGCGATGATCTTTGCATCATGAATGATGGGGATGGGAGAGGTTCTGGAGGATTGGAGGGTTGCAGATGTTGTTCCTTTATTCAAGAAAGGGAGTAGAGATAGCTCAGGAAATTATAGACCAGTGAGTCTTTCCTCAGTGGTTGGTAAGTTGATGGAGAAGATCCTGAGAGGCAGGATTTATGAACATTTGGAGAGGTATATGATTAGGAATAGTCAGCATGGCTTTGTCAGGGGCAGGTTGTGCCTTACGAGCCTGATTGAATTTTTTGAGGATGTGACAGAACACATTGATGAAGGAAGAGCAGTAGATGTAGTGTATATGGATTTCAGCAAGGCATTTGATAAGGTACCCTATGCAAGGCTTATTGAGAAAGTAAAGAAGCCTGGGATCCAAGGGGACATTGCTCTGTGGATCCAGAATTGGCTTGCCCACAGAAAGCAAAGAGTGGTTGTAGACAGGTCATATTCTGCATGGAGGTGGGTCACCAGTGGTGTGCTTCAGGGATCTGTTGTGGGACCCTTACACTCCATGATTTTTATAAATGGCCTGGATTAGGAAGTGGAGGGATGGGTTAGTAAGTTTGCTGATGACACAAAGGTTGGGGGTGTTGTGGATAGTGTGGAGGGCTGTCAGAGGTTGCAGCAGGACATTGATAGGATGCCAAACTGGGCTGAGAAGTGGCAGATGGAGTTCAACCCAGATAAGTGTGAGGTGGTTCATTTTGGTAGTTCAGATATGATGGCAGAATATAGTATTAATAGTAAGACTCTTGGCAGTGTGAAAGATCAGAGGGATCTTGGAGTCTGAGTCCATAGGACGCTCAAAGCAGCTGCGCAGGTTGATTCTGTGGTTAAGAAGGCGTATGGTGTATTGGCCTTCATCAATCGTGGAATTGAATTTAGGAGCCTAGAGGTAATGTTGCAGCTATATAGGACCCTGATCAGACCCCACTTGGAGTACTGTGCTCAGTTCTGGTCGCCTCACTACAGGAAGGATGTGGAAGCCATAGAAATGGTGCAGAGGAGATTTACAAGGATGCTGCCTGGATTGGGGAGCATGCTTTATGAGAATAGGTTGAGTGAACTCAGCCTTTTATCCTTGGAGCGACGGAGGATGAGAGGAGACCTGATAGAGGTGTGTAAGATGATGAGAGGCATTGATCGTGTGGATAGTCAGAGGCTTTTTCCCAGGGCTGAAATGGTTGCCGCAAGAGGAGACAGGTTTGAGGTGCTGGGGAGTAGGTACAGAGGAGATGTCAGGGGTAAGTTTTTACTCAGAGAGTGGTGAGTGTGTGGAATGGGCTGCCAGCAATGGAGGTGGAGGCGGATATGATAGAGTATTTTAAGAGACTTTTAGATAGGTACATGGAGCTTAGTAAAATAGAGGGCTTTAGGTAAGCCTAGTAAAATGCTGGAGGAACTCAACAGGCTAGGCAGCATCTAGGAAACGAGTACAGTCAACGTTTCGGGCCGATACCCTTCCGCAGGACTGGAGAAAACAAACTGATTAGATTTTAAAAGTGGGGGTGGGGAGAGGGAAACACAAGGTGATAAGGGTAAGGGGATGAAGTAAATTGGTAAAAGAGACAGAAGGTCATGGAAAAAAGAAAAGGGGAAGAGGCAGGCAATGGGTGGGCAAGGAGCTAATGTGAGAGAGGAGAAGGGGGTGGGAAATGGTGAAGGAGAATGTGATGGAGACATTACTTGAAGTTCATTTTGTGTGTCAAATTTCAGTACAAATAGCCTTTTGCTTATTTGGAGAGGTTTCCAATTTCAGCAGAAGGCTCGAAATACTTAAAACAAAGGTTACCCCTATACATGACACTTGGGGAAACAATCTTATGGGTGCCCACTGAGAAAGCATTCCAAGAGAAATGAATAGTCAGTACTTTAAACAGGTCTAGATGTTGATTGTCATTTCAGTTCATTTTACTTCTTCTCTCTCTCGCTTGGTGTGACATCCGTTATGTTTGTGCTTGGTTTTTGCTTGGCCTTTAAATTTTCCAACATCCCAAAGCACTACTTTCAACTGGTGCTGCAGAAACTTGCGTTATACAAAAGAAAGTTGTTATTACTGATATAGGCATTGCCTTTAATTTAAGAAACAGCATTACAATATGATTTAATTTCACTCAATAAGGTAAGCTGATTAGTCTTGAATTTTTGGTAGTATTGAGATATGATTGTTCAGCTACATGAAACCTACCTCTCATTGCCTTATTGGCTTTTAGTTCAGCCAGAATATTTTACAATAAACCGATCTCCGTTCTGAAACAATTAAATCTGCAAGTTTATAGTGCTTACTTTCAACTTAAGATATGATGAAGTATTTTCAGTCAATGAAATAGGTTTTTAACTGCTGTAAAATTGCTGTTATGAAAGATTACCATGGTAAAGAGAAATTTTTTTTCAAATTTTAACCATAAGCAAATTACGACAAATTTTTTGTAAAAAAATGATAATGTGGGCCATTTAACATGAACACAATCAACATTTCATAATTTATGCACAAGCAAAGCTTCTATATGAGTAAAATATTCTTTATTTTTGTAAATAAAGTTTACATAGCTTTATAAATCAAACAATTTGTGCTTCATGTCCCATTTTATTATAGGAATAAATATGATGTGCATAAATTCTGCTTAACGTTGCAAAACTGTTACATATGCCACTACAGGCAGCTTTCCTGGCTGACCACAAAAATAATTCCTGAACTTTTCAGTACATTTGTCATGCTCATGGTAATATATGTGGAGTTATGGTAATGATAAAAGTGTATACTTAGACTGAAACCAGTGTTGTAGGTAATTTGGTGCTTCTTTGACTAGAAAAGAAAATAAGTGAAGCACGTACCTACGAAGCTCTAACACTACTGCATTATGCAGATCATGCAAAAATTAAACTAAATAAAAACAGAATTTCTTTGAGGACAAGTATTAGACTTTTTCCCAGTCACGTCGAAGGCTGGTTTTGTCCTTTAGATATCTCCCACAATTCTAAAATTTGAGCCATTTATTGTTAAAGCATTTATATTCTTAATCTTCAGTGTCTTATCAACAGCCTGTTGCTTCTGTACAGTATTAATCTGTTGATGTCACTTTAAATCAGGTAATTAATTTCTTATGAGAATGTCCAGGCATTTTGTGCTGCTAAAACAAATTCAGACAGTGTATTGCTCATTTACTGTGTGTACACTTTTTCTGATGCAATACAATAAAAAGGTTTACAGCAGCAAGATTAAAACAATGATTAGAAACTTGTATCAATTCATTCTACTGCCTACTTAAAATCAATATAAGGTTCTTGGAAATCAAAATTCTTATGTTGAAGCAATGTGCTCTGCTGAACTATTAAAATATACACTAATAATTAAAGCATGTTTTTAAAATACCTCCTTTGCAGTCTTGATTATATCATATGGTAGCATCTATTGATTTATCTTAAGCTAAAGAATAAAGATTATTGTGGAAAAGTTACTTGGAAATAAATGCAATTAGTTTAGCTAAGACTTGGGTATGATCTCAGTTGCTATCTTTTGATAATTTAACTTTTATTTGATGAATGTAAACATCAAGCAAGTTTAATTAAAAGTTTTATTACCTATGTTATTGAATCCTGTTCAACCACCCTTTTTACATTCCAATCATTTGAAATTATCTATTATGGACATTCTGGGAAGAATTAAGTATTGTGCAGAACCACGATTTACCTTAGTTGGAACAGTATAAATAATTTAAAGAGTACTAAATATCATGAACAAAACTGAAACTAGATTCATTATTTGCAGTATTCAAAGAAAAACTATTTATAACTTTTTTATTGTTCCCTCTTACTCCAGGATCAGCCTCCTCGCTAAATTGGAGTATGTAGGCCTGCTTCAATTTGGTCTTTCAGGTGTTGGATGCTCTGTAATCCTTACTGTTGAAGAGTATCTTCTTTCGGCACATTCAGGTCAGCATACGAGTCATTGCAGTAGATTCTTGGGAAAATCAGTTGTTTATTGAATGATTTCTCCAAGCTCATTTTTGCAAATTATCAACACTTAAATTTTAAATTGTTGCATTCAACTTCATGGTGGAACAAGATACTTAATTTTTGTACTTCTGTAATAAATTTTTTGCTGCCAGCAGGATCATCCAGGATGCTGCAAAAACATCTAGATTCCATGGCAACTTTTAAGATGGTGTATGTAACTACATTAGTTACTTTAATTAGTGGAGGTGTTTGATGATTATTTTTGGGAGAACTTTATATTTAGGACTTGTCTCCTCGAACTTGTATAATCTAAAATTCTTCCACTGCTCATAAGACCTTGACAATGAATTCATGATAATAATTCCTTTTGTATTTGAATAACAATGTCTATTTCCACAAAGTGACAGAGGTGGATAAGTCATTAAGACAAAAGTTTGATATGTCTGCTTAACGTGAAGGTTAGCATGTTTAGTATCACTAATGCGAGAATTTGGGCTACAGACATTAATCTGCCAGTATACATTATGAAATTGTTTAGATGTTCCAAGTTATTGCAGCATCTTTACTGGAGGATGAAAAATTATACAAGGTTCTCTGCCCTGATGAACAAAATTGCTATGTATACCCAATGAGTATAAAGGGGTCTTGGTACTGAAGCTCCATATTTAAGAGGTTTTTTGTATTAACTATCCAAGAACCATACATTAAGAATAGCCATAGGATACAAGATACCGGAGAACCCCTGCATCTTTGGAATCATCTGGTATAAATTGGTCGCTTCAGAAGGAAAAATTCCAGCTGTGGTGTCAGAAAACTGCAAACAAAAACAGTAGAACAGTAAAATAAGCAATCCTTACGGGAAACAATTTTCACACTGAATTTTTGCATTTTTAAAAAAAATGCACTTCAATTTGAGCTGCTTTAAAAAAAAGGTTAGAGTTTTAGAGTAAAGCCACAAAGAGCAATAGTTATGCGCGACCTCAGCTATTGCCAAAACAAATGCTTAGACATATTTTTGCTCTTTAAAGCCAATGAGGTACAAATAGCTTAAATAGCACTATGTTCTACGGTCATAAAAACAAAATAAACTTTGGTAAATAATTAATCTACGGAATATAGTGCAGATTTGTAAAAATCACCATTTTTTTTGTTTGCACCTGTGAAATAGAGAGGCTGAATCACATAGAAGAAAGAATCCTGCATTACCCAAATTAATTATCCAAAAAAGTGTGGCAGTTACCTTTTGTGATAAGATGTAAAAAGCCAGCATGTCAAAGATATTTTAGATTGTGTATTCATAATTTCATCACTTTTAAACTGATCATCATATATTCACCAGCAAATCGGCAAAATCTGTAGTATTTTTAGTCTTCATTCTGTAAATGTGGCAATCATACACATCTATTTGTGTATGCTTCCTAGGAAAATCATGAATAAACAAGATTACATCCCACCATTCCATTGTCAAGCTAAGTCAATTTTCTCATTGTATTTTATTTTGTATTAATGTAAAGACTGGTTCAGTTAGAACTGCTGATCTTCCTTCTCAGACTCTGGGGTTGTTGGTCTCGATATTTCAAACACTTCCTGTGGTGAATGTGTGGATCTTGCATTTAATATTCTCAGTATTTCTGAAAGTTGTTTTTCAATGTTGGTGATCTTGTTATTAAGTGATTTGATGTCTTGTTTCAGCTCATTCTTTACTTCCAGTATGGTAGCTTGAAGAGTCTGTTCGGGAATTGGACAAAAAGTGTGCTTTGCCTCCGTAAGCACTGGGCTTCTGTCCTGAGGGCTCCGTGTTTCCCCTGCATTGTCTAATCTCAAATCACTCTTTGTGATGCCACTGTCAAATGAGTCTGTTTTTCTCAGAGACATCTCTTCATGTGCTTTAGTTCGTTCTGGCAAAGTTTCCATGGATTCTGCCTTGGACACTTTATTCCAATTTTCTGCTTTGGAACCAGAGTCTTTAAATTTTGATGAATCCTTGCGCTTAGTGGACTCACTAGATTGCCTAGCATTTGCAAACTGCTCAGATGTTGGAGCTTGCAACTTATCTTGGTCTGATATCTCTGCTGACGCTCTTACCACTTGCGAAGGGATTGGAGTTGCAGGACTTTCTGTAACTGTAACTACACTGGTTGTTGCTGCTGCATCCATCACAGGGCTTTGTAATTGTGAAGGACCTTTCTCCACATCCTCAGTTTCTTTTAATCGCTCTGCTGCCAAGCGTGCTTCTTTCTGCTGTCTGAACCTTTGGAAAAGTCTGCGGACTGGATGATCAGGAGGTAGGTTTAAGGGTGCCTCATTCTTTCTCCTCATCCTTTCTTCTTCTTCACGCTTCACATCACTGATTTTTCTGAACACAATCTGTACCAATGAAGAATGGTAAAAGTCAGATTAATAGATCTATGTGCATCTTCCATGGTGTTATGGTTAAAGCTGTGACATTAGTGGTACAGAGCGACAAAGATTATATTTAGCTTCTGGTGCATTATGGTAACATACTGTTTTATACTATTATACCTTTTTAATGTCTTGCAACTTTGATCTTTCTCTCTTGCTGATGTATCTATGAAATAGCACTGATTTAAGATTCTAATGAAAAATCGCTGACCTGCAAAGTTAATTCAAACAATTGATCTGGCCTATTGTGTTTTTATTACCTATCTAGAAGTTGGTCAAATCCATAGATCACAGAAAAAAGCAAGTTGTGCCTTTTTCTCACTGTTACCATCAGGTAGGAGGTACAGTAGCTTTGAAGGCACACAGTCAGCGATTCAGGAACAGCTTCTTCCCCTCTGCCATCCGATTCTTAAATGTACATTTAATCTGTGAACACTACCTCACTTTTCAAATATATATTATTTCTGTTTTTGGCACCATTTCTAATCTATTGAATATACATATATTACAATGTATTTATTTATTTTGCTTTCTGTATTATGTATTGCACTGAACTGCTGTTTCTGAGGTGCCAAATTTCACGACACATGCTGGTGATGATAAACCTGCTTCTGAAAGTGTATGCCATCTTCCTTTGGTCAGTCAGAGCAAGGAGTATGACAGTTAGGAATGAAGCTGTAGAAAAATTTTGTTTGGATACATTTGGAGTACTGTATGCAGCTCTGGTTGTTTCATTACACAAAGGATGTGGAGGCTCTGGAGAGGATGCAAGAGTGGTTGGACAAACTTGTGTTCTCTGGAGTTTTGGAGACTGAGGGGAGACACAATAGAGATTTATTAAACTATGGGAAGCATAAATAGAGTAGATAGAGTTTTCTCCCCACAGGGTAGAAATGTCAAATGCTAGAGTATGTAGCTTTAAGGAGACAGGGAGAAAGTTGAAAGGACTTGTGCAGGGTAAATTCAGAGAGTGGTAGGGCCTCAAACATGCTCGGGGTGGTGGGGTAAGCAGGCATGATAATGGAATTTGTGACATTTACGGCAGACAATGAATGCGTGGGGAATTGAGGGATAGGGACCATGTACAGGCAGATACTTTTGTCAAATCTGGCAACATGGTCGGCACAGACATTGTGGGCTGAAGGGCCTTTTCCTGTACAATACTGTTTTTTCTCCAATACAAATAGCATTTTGTATTACAGAATTAACTAGACATGTTATGTACTTCACTTTTCTTTTACATACACTAGTTCAATTCTTCAAATATAGTCAACACTTGCTGCTTTGCTTAATGCTGTTAAATCCCATCATGGACAAATCTCTTGTTACTACCATATATATATTCAGTGATCACTTTATTAGATACACCTTCAGAACCCGGCATGGTCCACTGTTGCTGTAGCCTTTGAGGCTCAATGTCTTGTGTGTTCAGAGATGCTCTTCTGCACACCTCTGTTGTAAACCGTGGTTATTTGAGTTAATGTCACCTTCCTGTCAGCTTGAACCAGTATGGTCATTCTTCTTTGACCTCCCTCAGTAATAAGATGTTTTCACCACAGAACTGCCGCTCACTGGATGTTTGTTGTTTTTTGTACCATCCTCTACAAACTCTAGAGATTATGTGTGAAAATCCCAGATCAGCAGTATCTGACATACTCAAACTACCTGTTTAGCATCGACAATCATTCCATGGTCATATTCACTTAGATCACATTTCTCCTCCATTGTGATATTTGGTCTGAATAACAACTGAACCTCTTGACCATGCCTGCATGCTTTTCTGCATTGAGTTGCTGCCACGTGATTGGCTGATCGCATGGCTGATTGAAAAAGAAGCAATATATATAGTACAATGTTAAGGGTAATGATCAGCAAAAAATCTGCAGGTTTACGTACATAAAATTTGTCAAGGCAAGTTGAGAAGGAAAGGGATTATTACCTTTAATAATAGAGGGATGCAGTATAAAACACCAGATAATACCTGACCTAACTACTACATGCGTTTTCTGTTTTATTCCAACATCTTGAAATCAGTTCATTTGTTTCTGAGTATACCTGACAGGATTTTCATCTGATGCACATCAGGCATAATTTTTTATGACTAAACTGCAGTTTCAGCTTTTTCAAATTTTCCATTGAGGAGAACTGACAGTGGGCACTCAACTGGCAGCATACTTATTT
The DNA here is from genome assembly GCF_030144855.1 of Hypanus sabinus. NCBI lineage: Eukaryota > Metazoa > Chordata > Chondrichthyes > Myliobatiformes > Dasyatidae > Hypanus > Hypanus sabinus. The sequence continues at coordinate 40,203,756 of NC_082717.1, forward strand.
ATAAGGTTTTTTTTCACTTCTCCAATCTTTCTTTGACTATGAAAGTTTAACCCTAGTACTCCCTTTCTTTGCAATTGTACTATATTGAATTCTAGGTACCATATAAAAGTACATCATGTTTAAAATATAAATCTTGATAGCGGCAGCTTCTGGCAAATCTGTTTTATTTTGGAGCATAAAACAAACCACTGGAGGAATTTAATGGATCAAACAGCATGCTTGCAAGGAGAGGTAAGTGAATTAGGAATTCATGACAGGATTCCCCTGTGGCCATTCCCTCAGCAACCCGTTTACCTTTGGATACTGCCGCGGGAGGGGGTGAAGACCCGTCAGTACAAGGCACAGCAGCCAGGTGACACTGTTGCCAGCTCTGAGGCTCAACAGGGAATGATAATATCAGGCATTGTGGTGGTTACAGGAGACTCGATAGGGGGATAGAAATGAGATTCTGTGGCTGCAAAGGAGACACCAGGATGGTGTGTGCCTGCCAAGTGCTAGGATCAGGATGTAATGGTATTCTCAAGGGGGAGGATGAACAGCCAGAGGTCGTGGTGCATGTTGGCACCAATGACATAGGCAGCAAAGAGAAAGAGGTCCTGCGGAATGATTAGAGTTAGGAAAGAGGCTGAAGAGATGGACTTCCAAGGTAGTAATGTCCAGATTACTCCCTGTGCCACAGGCTGATGCAGATAGGAAAGGGGTGGGGGTGGGGGGAGACAGCACAGATGAATGAGTGGCTGAGGAGATGGTGCAGGGGACAGGGTCTCATGTTCTTGAATCAATGGAACCTTTAATGAGGAAGGGTGACCTGTACAAAAGGGATGAGTTGCAGTTGAACTGGAGAGGAACCAAGATCCTGGCCAGGAGGTTTGCTAATCAGGAGAGATAAAACTAACAGTATTAAGCAAGTAGAATTAAGATGAATCCCGAGGCATTCTATACATACATCAAGAGCAAGAGGGTAACTAAGGAGAGGGTAAGACAATTAAAAGATAAAGAGGGGAACATTTGCTTGAATGCAGAGAATGTGAGTGAGTTAGTGAGTATTTTGCTTCAGTATTTACCAAAGAAAAGGATATGGAGGACCAGGCGATCACTGTTGAGTGCATAAATATGTTAGAGTGTTTAGAGGTGAAGGAGGAGGAAGTGTTGGATATCCTAATGATCATTAATGTGGATGTCTCCAGGGCCTGATGGGATTTACACCAGGTTTTTAAATGAGACAAGAGACAAGATTTTTGTGTCCTTGATCAGTATCTTAATATCCTCTCCAGGCAGCGTCCTGGAGGATTGGTGAGTCACGAATGAATTTAAGGAGGGAACGGAGGAAAATCCTGGAAACTATAGCCTGGTGAGTCTCAAGTCAGCTGTAGGGAAATTGCTTGCGAGGATTCTTAGAGACAGAATATATGGCCTAATTAGGGAAGGCCAGCGTGGCTGTGTGTGAAGCAGGTCGTGTCTTACCATCTTGATTTGAGTTTTTTGACAAGACGTTGGGAGACATTGATGAGGGTAGGATAGTGGATGTTGTCTACATGTATTTTCGTATGTCAAGGGCAACTAATCCAGAAGGTTAAGATGCATGGGGTCCATAGCAAATTGGCTGATTGGATTCAGAATTGGCTTGTGCAGAGAAGAGACGGAGGGTAGTGGTTGAAGGGTCTTGTTTGAACTGGAGGTCTATAAATACAGCAGTTCTGCAAGGATCTGTGCTGGGACCTCTTTTGTTTGTAGTGTACATAAATTACCTGGCTGAAAATGTAGATGGGTGGGTTAGTAAATTTCAGAATCAGGTTTATTATTACCAGTATGTGATGTGAAACTTGTTAACTTAGCAGCAGCAGTTGTTTAATACAATACATAATACAGGAAAAAAAAAACAAAATATAATAATAAGTAAATCAATTACATTGAATAGATTAAAAATCATGCAAAAGACAGAAATACTATATTAAAAAGAGTGAGGGTTCAATGTCCATTTAGGAATCGGATGGTGGAGAGGAAGAAGCTGTTCCTGAATCGCTGAGTGTGTGCCTTCAGACTTCTGTACCTCCTACCTGATGGTAACAGTGAGCACCCAGCATGCCCTGGGTGCTGGAGGTCCTTAATAATGGGTGCTGCCTTTCTGAAACACTGCTCTTTGAAGATGTCCTGAGTAATTTGTAGACTAGTACCCAAGATGGAGCTGACTAAATTTACAACCCTCTGCAGGTTCTTTTGGTCCTGTACAGTAGCCCCCCACCCATACCAGACATTGATGCAGCCTGACAAGATGCTTTCTACGAATCTACAGAAGCTTTTGTGTATTTATTGACATACCAAATCTCTTGAAACTCCCAATTAAGTATAGCCGCTGTCTTGCCTCCTTTATAACTGCATTTATATGTTGGGACCAGGTTAGATCCTCAAGAGATCTTGACACCCTGGAACTTGAAACTGCTCACTCTCTCCACTTCTGATCCCTCTGAGGGTTGGTAAGTGTTCCTTCATCTTGCCCTTCCTGAAGTCCACAATCAGCTCTTTGTTCTTACTAACGTTGAGTGCCAGGTTGTTGCTGCAGCACCACTCCACTAGTTGGCATATTTCACTCCTGTATGCCCTCTCGTAACCAACTGAGATTTTACCAACAAATGTTGTATCGTCAACAAATTTATAGATGGTATTTGAGCTATGCCTAACCACATAGTCATGGGTATATAGAGAGTAGAGCAGTGGACTAAGCACATTTCCTTGAAGTTGCACCATTGTTGATCGTCAGTGAGGAGGGGTGTTATCACCAATCCGCACAGATCGTCGTCTTCTGGTTAGGAAGTCAAGGATCGAATTGCAGAGGGAGGTACAGAGGCCCAGGTTCTGCAACTTCTTAATCAGGATTGTGGGAATGATGGATTGCAGATGATAACTAGGTTGGTGGTGTCTTGGACAGTATAGAAGACTGGTAAAAAATACAGCACAATATAGATCAGTTGCAGATATGGGCAGAGAAGTGGCAGATGGAGTTTAATCCAGATAAATATGAAATAATTGCACCATGGTAGGTCAAATGCTAGGAGACAGCAATTTGTCCTTAACAGTGCTGCTGAGCAGAGAGATCTTGGGATCAATATTCATAGTTCCTTGAAAGTGGCTACACTAGGTCGAGAAAGTGGTTAAGGCTTATGGAATACTTGCTTTTATTAGTCATGCAACTGAGTTCAAAAATCCAGAAGTTATGATGTAATGTTACAGAACTCTGGTTAGGCCACATCTGGAGTACTGAGTTCATCCAGTTTTTTTGTACATCTTGGTTTACCAGGATGCTGCCTGGTCTGGAAGGCATTTGCTATCACGAGAGGCTGGATAAATTTGGGTGGTTTCCCTCTGGAGTGATGGAGGCTGATGGGAGATTTGATAGTGGTTTATAAGATTATGAGAGACAGAGAAGACAGAGAGTATCTGGTTCCCAGAGCAGAAATGTCTAATACCAGAGTGCATGCATTGAAGGTGAGAGTGATAGGTTCAAAGGGGGGGGGGTGTGAAGGATAATTTTGTTTTTACTCAGAGTGATGGATGTGCTGTTTGGTGTGGTGTTAGAGGCTTTTAAGAGCTGTTTAGATAGGCACATGGATGAGAGGAAGATGAAGGGACATGGACATTGTGTAGGTAGGAAGGATTACTGTTTGGCTGTTTTAAATTTGCTTTTTAGCTGGTTTGGCATGACATTATGAGCTGAAAGTCCTGTTCCTATGTTGTCCTGTGTTCTATGAAATGTTTACTTGTTAGTTCAGTAGTTCAGGTGCCTTGCCATTCGGCATGGGCGATCATGTCTCTCCATCCATCATGGTCCCTGACCCTCCGAATTGTAGTTGTTGCCTCCCGTTTCTAACTGCGATGTTAATCCATTTATCATTCTCATTCTCTCTCTGCATCTGCTTATTTTTCCTTCCAACTTTCCAGCTGTAACTAAATGTTCTAATGTCTCTCTTCGCATGATGTGTCCAAAGAATTTTGATCGCTGTTTTCTGATTTTTTAAAAATAATGTACATTTTGTTTTCATTCTCTGTAGAACTTCTTCGTTGGTTATCCTGTCCGTATATGATATGCATAGCATTCTTCTGAGGAACCACATCTTTGCTGCATTAATTCTTTTTTCCATTGCATTTGTGATGGTCCATGACTCGTATCCATACATCAACATAGGAAGACTGTAGCAGCTGAGAGTTCTAAGGCGGATGTCAATTGCTATTTTCTTGTTCGTTAGGATGTTTCTCATTTCTGTAAATGCTGTTCTTACCATTGCTATTCTTGCTTTTATGTCTGTTTCGCATTTGCCATCAGATGTTACCCATGATCCAAGGTACCTGAAGTTGTGAACTTGTTTCAGGATTTCATTTCCCAATACGATCCTACAATCTGGGATATCAGGTTTCTTTGATATTGCCATTACTTCAGTTTTCTTTTTGTTTAAGGTTAGGTCAAGTCTTTCGCCCTCTGTGTTGATGGTAGATACTAGATTCTGTAAATTTACCACTGTTTGCTATCAGTACTGTATCATCCGCATAGCGGAGGTTGTTGATATTGAATCCTCCTGTACTTATTCCAGGTAGGTCTTGTATGGTTCTCATGATGTTTGCACTATACAGGGAAAGCAGGTCTGGTGACAGAACACAATCCTGTCTGACTCCTCGCTTTATTGGCTGATATTCACGAATCTCATTGTCTATCTGTATGGGTGCACTTTGTTGCCAGTAGAGATTCCAGATTATTCTTGGATCTTTTCTGTCAATATTAATATCTTTAAGTATTTTCATGATGACTTGGTGTTTCACTGTGTCAAAGGCTTTTGTGTAGTCAAGGAAACAGAATTATAGGTCTTGTTGTACTTCTATTGGCCTTTCGATAATATTCCTGAGAATATAAGTGACATTTGATGTTCCCTTGCCTTTGACAAAACCGCACTGTTCTTCACTGATCTCTGGTTAAATTTTGTTTCTTATTCTGAGCATGATGATTCTGAGTAGAATTTTTGTGAGGTGGCTCATTAAACTAGTTGTTCTGTGTTGTCCACACTCTGCTGCACCTGGTTTCTTTGGCAGTGCAATGAATACTGCCTTTAAAAGATCTTCTGGTACTTTGCCACTGTTGTATATCCTATTCAGTAAGATTGTTAATTTCTCTACACCAAAATCATCTAGTGCTTCATGGAGTTCAACCAGAATGTTAGCCGGTCCTGATGATTTCCCCTTTCACATTTTCTTCAGAGCATGTTCCACTTCTTCTTTCAGTATTGCTGGGCCCTTGTTGTTGTTGCCACTATCAAAGTTGTCCTCTCGGTCTTTGTTGTCATATGGATCTTTGATGTATTCTGACCATCTTTGCATTATTTTTCCTTTTTCCACAATTGTAGATCTGTCTTTTGCTTTTTATTCATCCTGTTGCTGCCCTGCTTTTCTTCTGATTTGTGACCTCTTTGACCTCGTTGTGCATACGTTTGCTGTTGTTGGTGTTCTGCAATTGTTCTATTAACTCACATTTGTCCTTAAGCCACTTTTCTTTTGCTTCCTTGCACTTGGTTGTTATCTGTGCATGCAAGGATACGTAGGATTCTTCGTTTTCCTTACATTTTCTTCTTTGTTCCATAGGATTCAGAATTTCTTCTGTCATCCATTTCTTTTTAGCTTTTTTCTGTTGTTTGGGAATCACCTCTTGTGTTACGCTGTCTCTGAGGCTTTCCCATTGCTGTTCTATAATGGTGATGTTTTGTAGAGCCTCGAAATTGTTCTTCACTGTTACTTGGAATTCATTTTTGATGTCACTGTTTTTTCTCAAAAGTCCCAAATTCAGATTTGGCTCCTCTCTTGGTCTTTTAAGCTTTCTGAGTCTCAGATACATCACATTGATTATTGGTACGTGATCACTGTAGCAGACTGCACCCAGGTATGTTTTGCACAATTTCAGAGCATTTCTATACCTTCTCCTTATAAGCACGTAATTAATCTGGTTTCTGGTGTTATCCCCTGGGTTCTTCCATATCAATATTTTTCTCAGGTGTTGCTTGAGGACGATGTTACCTATTATATCATCTTTTTTTGTGACCCATGTAGCTAAATGTTCAGCCCTCTCATTTCTCTCATCTATGCCATAAGGCCCAATATTGTTGTCGTCCCTGGTCTTGCCTACTTTTGCATTGAAGTCACTTGAATTTTCTGAGCTTTACATTGTCTTAATGCTGTTTCTAGTTCGTCATCAAATTGTTTAATGTTTTCTTCACTGCTGTCTGCTGTTGGGGCATAAACTTGAATGATGTTAATGTCAAAAGGTTTTGCATGTAGTTTCATTCGATCTGATATTGTCCAATAGCCTTTTATTGATTTTGCATGTTTTTCATCTAACATAATTCCAACACCTTTTTCATGTATTTCTCCTCCTGAGTAAATGACAGTATATCCCCCTGAGCTTGTTTTACCAGCTCCTTTCCATCTCACCTCACACATTCACAAGATGTTGATTTTTAATCTTTCCATTTCCTGTTTGATATTGTCTAGTTTACCAGGTTGGTTAAGGGTTCTTACATTCCAGCTTGCTAGTCTGAGCTTCTTTGCTTTTAATTTGCCAACAGTCGCTGGAGAACGGTCGAGGTTCACCTGTGGCGCATGCGATCCTCTACCAGATGAAGCTCCTTCGGTGACGGCTCCATTCACATCTTTGAGCTGAGATGGTTTCCCTGTCTCAAATGGATCTGCTTTGATGTTACAAAGAGATTCTCTAAAGTCCTCCATTATGTTTCAGGTGTTGCTACATCAAGCTTCCTGAATCAGTCCTTAATTGTATACTTAACTCAAAAGGAGTACAAAGATTGGGAACAGATGTTCTCAGGGAATGTACGGAAGAAATGTGGCAAATGTTCAGGGGATATTCGCGTGGAGTTCTGCATAGGTACGTTCCAATGAGACAGGGAAAGGATTGATGGTAAGGTACAGGAACTGTGGTGTACAAAAGCTGTTGTAAATCTAGTCAAGAAGAAGAGCTTATGAAAGCTTCAAAAAACTAGGTAATGATAGAGATTTCGAAGATTATAAGGCTAACAGGAAGGAGCTTAAGAAAGAAATTAGGAAAGCCAGAAGTGGCCATGAGAAGGCCTTGGCGGACAGGATTAAGGAAAACCCCAAGGCATTCTACAAGTACGGTCGGCCCTCCTTATTCACAGGGGTTTGGTTCTTGGACTTCCTGCAGATACCAAAAAACACGGATGCTCAAGTCCCTCATCTAAAATGGTGTAGTATTTGCATATAACCTACGCACATCCTCCTGTATACTTTGAATCATCTCTAGATTACTTATACAATGTAAATGCTATGTAAAAAGTTGTTATACTGTATTGTTTAGGGAATAATGACAAGAAAAAGAAGTCTGTACACGAGACACAACGTGAACAATATTCAAACAATCAGTGCTGGAGAGAGAACTTCCGGGTTTTCCCAATCCACAGTTGGTTGAATCTGCGCATGCGGAACCCGTGGATAAGGAGGGCCAACTGTATGTGATGAGTAAGAGGATAAGACATGAGAGAATAGGACCAATCAAGTGTGATAGTGGAAAAGTGTGCTTGGAACTGAAAGAGATAGAGGAGGTAATGAGTACTTTGCTTCAGTATTCAGTACGGAAAAGGATCTTGGTGATTGTAGGGATGACTTGCAGCGGACTGAAAAGCTTGAGCATGTAGATATTAAGAAAGTGTGTGTGCTGGAGCTATTGGAAAGCATCAAACTGGATAAGTCACCTGGACAGGACAAGATGTACCCCAGGCTACTGTGGAAGGGGAGGGAGGAGATTGCTGAGCCTCTGGCGATGATCTTTGCATCATGAATGATGGGGATGGGAGAGGTTCTGGAGGATTGGAGAGTTGCAGATGTTGTTCTCTTATTCAAGAAAGGGAGTAGAGATACCCATGAATTTATAGACTAGTGAGTCTTACTTCAGTGATGGGTAAATTGATGGAGAAGATCCTGAGAGGCAGGATTTATGAACATTTGGAGAGGTATAATATGATTAGGAATAGTCAGCATGGCTTTGTCAGGGGCAGGTTGTGCCTTACAATTTTTGTAATTTTTCAAGGATGTAATTAAACACATTCATAAAGGTAGAGCGGTAGATGTAGTGTATATGGATTTCAGCGAGGCATTTGATAAGGTACCCTATGCAAGGCTCATTGAGAAAGTAAGGAGGCATGGGATCCAAGAGGACATGGCTTTGTGGATCCAGAACTGGCTTGCCCACAGAAGGCAGAGTGGTTGTAGACAGGTCATATTCTATATGGAGGTCAGTCACCAGTGGTGTGCCTCAGGGATCTGTTCTGGGACCCCTTCTCTTTGTGATTTTTATAAATGACCTAGATGAGGAAGTGGAGGGATGGGTTAGTAAATTTGCTGATGACACAAAGGTTGGGGGTGTTGTGGATAGTGTGGATGTCTGTCAGAGGTTACAGCAGGACATTGAAAGGATGCAAAACTGGGCTGAGAAGTGGCAGATGGTATTCAACCCAGGTAATTGTGAGGTGGTTCATTCTGCTGGGTCAAAAATGATGGCAGAATATAGTATTAATGGTAAGACTCTTGGCAGTGTGGAGAATCAGAGGGATCTTGGGGCCCGTGTCCATAGGACACTCAAAGCTGCTACTCAGTTTGACTCTGTGGTTAAGAAGGCATACGGTGTATTGGCCTTCATCAATCGTGGAATTGAATTTAAGAGCCAAGAGGTAATGTTACAGCTATATAGGACCCTAGTCAGACTGCACTTGGAGTACTGTGCTCAGTTCTGGTCGCCTCACTACAGGAAAGATGTGGAAACTTTAGAAAGGGTGCAGAGGAGATTTACAAGGATGTTGCCTGGATTGGGGAACATGCCTTACGAGAATAAGTTGAGTGAACTCGGCCTTTTCTCCTTGGAGCGACAGAGGATGAGAGGTGAGCTGATAGAGGTGTATCAGATGATGAGGGGCATTGATCGTGTGGATAGTCAGAGGCCTTTTCTGAAATGACTAACAAGAGAGGGCACAGTTTGAAGGTATGGAGATGTCAGGAGGAAGTTTTTTTTTTACACAAAGAGTGGTGAATGCGTGGAATGGGCTGCCGGCGATGGTGGTGGAGGCAGATACAATAAGGTCTTTTAAGAGACTCCTGGACAGGTACACGGAGCTCAGAAAAATAGAGGGCTATGGGTAACCCTAGGTAATTTCTAAGGTAAGGACATGTTCAGCACTGCTTTGAAGAGCCTGTATTGTGTTGTAGGTTTTCTATGATGATAACCTCTGCTATCATTCTCTCTTATGATTACAGTGTTTTCCCCTTCTTCAGTTCTCACTTCACCTACCATTAAATTCTATTCATCCTGAGATAGTATCTCCCATTCCCACCCTTTTTTTGCCCACTGGAAGGATCGTTCCTTAGAGAATATTTTCCCAAGATCTTTTGAGTGAAACAGCTTTTGTGTTATTTCAATTGCTGTTGGCCTTGGAAGGTTTCTTCAACAACCGTTGTTCCATGTGCATTCATATCTTACGTAACCTAGTTCAACACCAACACCCTTGCATTCCTATCTGTTCACTCTTTTGATCTATTTCTTCACAAAAGCATCACAGTCCTCAGTACCTCAATCTTTTTTACTTCCTTAGCATTTTGTGGTACTTTCTACAACCTGTGTTTAGTATATTCAGCTTGACATTATCACTAGTCACAGAGCAGTGGGTACCAAGAATAGTTAGAACTCACTGTGTTTAGAACAAGGTCCAGAAGAGGGAAATTGACATTTTGCTTAGATTTATTCACTTTGATGTATCAGGAGGAAAATGAGTGGTTTGGATACAGAGGGCAATACGGGAAATGCCAGGATTGTGGAGGAATTGATTAATTTGAGATTCACATTATCATTGATTTCACGAGTTTATTGCTTTTGTATTGCCTGATACAGCAGGAACAATGGAGAGAGTAATGAGTAATGGTCGGATGGGAATAGAGTATCATACTAACACTTTGATGGGTGGAGGAAAGAATACAATTGCAGGCAGGGGTTTTAATTCAAGAGCTTGGAGTAGGGAATTCTGGAGATTATCTAGACCTGCAAAATTAAAACAGATTGGGCCCTGGACAATGCAGAATCACAGGAAACTTACAGTGAGGAATATGTCTATTTTGTACATCTATGCCTTGGAATAGCTATCCAACCACTTTAACCTACCAACTTGCTATTTAGGAGACAAAGAGGAAGATTTTGTTCTTTTGATATAATATATGAATTGAAATATTTTAAAATAACTTTGGTAGCTTTTCTTTTCATTTAAATGCTTGAATTTGTTTTTTCAAGTTATTTACTTCTTTATTTATATCTTTTAAAGGCCCAGATGTAGCTCAGAAAAATAAGGACATTCAGGAAATGTGGTTTACAATCCCAGGCAGCACCATCTACTCCATGGTGTTTTATTCCTCATTGTTCATTATTTTGCCCCTTAAATACCTTTTCACTCCTTATTGAGGTAGCCCTTGTATCTTTCAAAAGTATACTGCTACTCCATTAAGCAAATAGATTGTCATTTCCACAACAGATTCGAGATTCTGCAATGCTGGAGGAACTCTGCAAGTCAGGCAGCATCTATGGAAGGGAATAAATAGTCAACGTTTCAGGGCAAAACCCTTCATCTGCTTGACTTGCTGAGTTCCTTCAGCATTTTGAGTGGATTGTCATTTAATTAAATTTCCTAACTTCTATCTACAGTTTATTCCATTACCTCCTTTCTGATTTCCGTTCAGTTTCATAATAAATAAAATGTTAACAAATCATCTGTCATTTTAGCCGTACAATTTCCATAGTATCTCAGATTTTTAGTACTTGCAATTATTTGATAAGATATATAGACAGCTACCTAGAAAGTATTCGATGTGGTGATTCATAAAAAGCTTACTGCCCCAGTTAAGAGCACATAGGATTAGCGGCTATATATTCAATAGTTAGATGGTTCCATTTACTATCAGAATTTGTACAACATATACAACCTGAAATTCTTGCTCTTCACAGACATCCACAGAAGAGTACCCCAAAGAATGAGTGACAGTAAAAATGTTGGATGCCTAAACCCCCTTATCCCCCCTCCCAGGCACAAGCAGCAGCAAAGTATCGACTCACCCCATTCCCCACATTTCAGCAAAAAGCATCAACACCAATTATCCAGCAAGCAAGCAATAGCAAAGCCCCAAGAGAGATCATGATCTGCAGTACAAGAAAAACTAATTGTTCAACTGAGAATTCAACATACACCAGATGCTCTCTCCCCCTAATAAAGGGGCAGAGGGGTGTCGCTCAGTAAGAGAGGAGAGAAAAACAAAACAGCTTGCTGAGTTTGGTTAGTGAAATAGCTAACTAACAGAAAGCACAATTAAGATAAATATATCATTTTCAAATCCACAAACAGGATCATCCAGTTATTGGTACTTGGAATGTTGCCAAAGTTGCTCATGATACAAATGTAGGTGAGTTAGCAAACTGTAAGGATAGAAAGTGCCTATAACAGCATAGCAAGAGATTATGCTGAATAGAATAATGGGGTAAATGTACAATTATTCACATGGATGAATGAAATAAAAAGTAAATTATTATTTAAACAGACAGAGACCACAAACTATTGTGATACCAATTGATCTAGGGTGTCAGATCATGAAACATAATAATGTACAGGTACCAGAAAGCTAATAGAATGGTGGTCTTCATAGTGTTGGTTATGGAGTGTCAAAAACTGGTGAAAGCACACCTGGAGTATTGCATTCAATTTTGATCTCCATATCAAAGAAGGGTGAGCTTCCCTTTCGGAGCACCCAGGTGGAGTTCTGGGATGAAGGAATTGATGTATAAGCTAAGACTAAACAGACTGGGCTTCTTTCGAGTGGGGTGATCCTATTAGAACAAGGGTTTCCCTACATCTGATCTCCCCTTCCAGCCATAGTAAGTACTTGGGTGGTTCAGCTGAATTGCTAGTTAATGGAGATGCCCAGGATACTGTACACCCTTCTTTCACCAGGTTAGCAATGGTGGGTAAAACAGAAATAATAATGCCTTTAAATGCCAAGTATAAGTGAATGGTGTGTGTGTTGTTGGAGGTGCAAATTCTCTAGTGTAAAGATGTATGGAATTCATGGTTGTTTGGATTCAGAATTGCTTTGCTCATAGAAGACTGAAAGTTGTGGTGAATGGGTATTATTCTGGCTGGAGGTCTGTGACCATGGTATCCTGTAAGTGTTAGTATTGAAACCTCTGTTGCTTGTGCTGTATATAAAAGACTTGGATAAAAATGTAGGTGAGTGGGTTAATAAATTTGTAAATAATACAAAGCTTTGGAATTGTAGACAGAGAAGACGATCAAAGGATACAGTAGAATACAGACTAATTACAGATACAGGCAGAGAAAATGGCAGATGGACTTAAATCCAGACAAATGAGGATTTGCACTCTGGGAGGTCAAATGTTGCGGTAAGTATATAGGATTCTTAACAGCATTAATGTTCAGGGGGATCTTGGGATCCAAGTCCTCCTGAGACTGACAATGCAAGGGTGATAAAGAAGATGTTTGGTATCAAAAGGACACAAGAGATTGTCCAGATGCTGGAATCATGAACATCAGACACAAATGTCTGGTGGAACTAGGCAGGTCAGGTAGCATCTATGGAGAGAAATGAACAGTCAACATTTTGGACTGAGACCCTTCAGGTTGGCATAGCGTATTGCTTTCAATCAGTCAAGGCATCAGTATAAAAGTAAGAAAGGTATGTTGCAGCTGTATAAAACTTCAGTTGGATCCTAACTGGAGAATTGTGGGGTGCAGTTTTGGTTTCCCTTTACAGGAGGTGGCTTTGAAAAGGTACAGAAGAGATTTACTAGGATGCTAATTGAATTAGACAATATGAGAGGTTAGGGAAACTTGGGTTCTTTTCTCTGGAGTGTTGGAGGTTGAGGGTACCTAATAGGAAGTTTATAAGATTTTGAGAGGCCTAAGTAGAGTAGACAGTCAGAATAATTTTCCCAAAGCAGAAATGTCAAATACTAAAGCACATGCATTAGGGTGAGAGGAGAAAATTTAAGGTGATGTGCAGGGCTTGTACTGTCTACATGGAGAGTGGTAGATGCCTGGAACATAGAATAATACGGTACAAACTCTTAGCCCATGATGTTGTGCTTACATTTTAACCTACCCCAAGATCAACCTACCTTTCCCTCCCACATAACCCTCTATTTTTCTTTCATCTGTGTGCCTATCTGCTTCTACCACCACCCCAGCAGTGTGTTCCATGCACCCACCACTCTGTGTAAAAAAAAACTTATGGACAAGAGATCTTATGTAATTTTCTATATTGTCCTGCAGATGCCAGTCTAGTAATTGTACTGCATCAGCTTGACCAGAGGTACTCCTGGTTCTGCATTTGTTTCATAAATCAACGTAATGAGTACAGGAGATGGGACGTTATGGTGAAGTTGCATAAGGTGTTGGTGAGGCCTCATGTGGAGTATTGTGTGCAGTTGTGGTCACCTACCTACAGAAAAGAGATGGATGGTAGAAGTATGGAGGGCTATGGTCCTGGTGCATTGATAGGAGTAGGCAGTTTAAATGGTTTCAGCATGGACTAGTTGGGCTGAAGGGCCTGTTCCTGTACTGTACTTATCCATGACTCTGACATCCCCCTTATACTTCCCTCCAATCACCTTAAAAGTATGTCATCATGTATTAGCTATTGCCACCCTAGGAAAGAAAGGTGCTGCTTCTCCACTATATCTAAGCCTTTCATTATCTTTACTTTCTATTAAGTCTCCTCTCATCCTTGTCTGCTCTAAAGAAAAATGCCATAACCCATCAACCTTTCCGCATAAGGCATGTTATCTAATTCATGCAGCATCCTGATAAATCTCATCTTCACTCTCTCTAAAGCCCTGCATCCTTCCTATAATGAGGTGACCAAACTGATTACAATTCTCCAAGTATGGTCATACCAATTTTTATAGAGCTGCTATAGTACCTCATGGCTCTTTAACTCAGCGCCCTGACTAATGAAGGCTAACACACCATATGTCTTCTTAACCACTATGTCAACACGAGTACAACTTTGAGGGATCTGTAGACTTGGACCCAAAGATCCCCCTGTTCTTCCACACAGCTAAGAATGGTTGCCAGAGGTGATGGTGGAAACATTTAAGACATTTTTAGATAAATACATGACTATGTAGGGAATGAAGAGATTAACCTAATTTAGCATTGTGTTTGATGCTAAAGTTGTGGGCAAAATGGCCTATTCCTGTATTGCACAGTTCTATGATCTAAAGGTATTTGCCACTTTCAAACTAGACCTGTTGTCTTTGGTCCTGTTGCATTCAGATGTGGACTGCTTCATTTGCTGAGAGGCTGTAATTGGAATTGAACTTCTTATTTCTCAACAGATATCTCCACTTCTCTCCTTAAAATGGAAGGGAATTCATTGTTAATCATTTTGAAAAAAAATAAGGTCTGAGGAAAGGTGCCATGATGTCCTGCAGCTGGGAATGATTCATCTCCAACAAACACAACCAGAGTACTTTGGGATAATTAAGATTCCAGCTACTAGAATGTTTTTACTTTAATTCCCACTGACCAGATTAAGCAGGGTTCCTCAATACCATCCTCTATTAAATGTCATAGTTTGACACTCGCCTCACCATTGTATTACAGTTCTAAGGGCCATCTTTTCAAACTTGATCTAATGAGATTCGAAGTAGAAGTGAAAAGATTACTGTTGAGAATGTGCCTCTTGATAACACGTTCATTCATTAGTTTGGTTGAATTTAGCCTGTTTCAGTGGACTGGAGACTTTGTCCAGTTTTCCACATTGTCTTCTGGATGCCAATTTGGTAATTGTACTGGATCAGCTTAACTGGAGGCACTGCTGGTCAGACATTTGCTCTATTTTCTGGTTTCCAATTTCATTGCTGTCTCCAAAGCTATCAGTTGAGATGTGGCATGTGTTGAATTGCCTGAAAATAGGTCGCTTGATGGGAACAGTAGAAAGTACAGAGATCATTTCTCTAACTAGCATTTTCATCTAAACACCAACCTCTGGGCAGAGTACACTCCATCTACAACCGCGTTCTGCCTTCTTTGGGCAAACCAATTCTGAATCCACATGGCCAAGTTTCCATGGCTTCTGACTTTCTGAATGAGTCCAGCATGGGGAACCTTATGAAAGGTCTGACTGAAACCCACAACCAGTGCTCAAACTTCATCATTGTGCCTTGTCACATCCTTAAAGAATTCAATCCAGCTCATGAGAAACAGCCTGGTCCTCACCTCACAAAGCCATGTTGACTATGCCTAATCAGACTATGTAATTAGGTCGCGTCTCATCAGTGGGAGAGAAAATGTTCTCTGACCTGAAACTTTGACTCTGCTTCTTTTCCCACAAATACATCTGAGGATTTCCAGCATTTTTTTGTTTGTTTTAGATTTCTACCATCTGCAAATTATGTTGAATTTCACGTTGCTGATATAATTAAGGTAATTTCTATTTATCTTCATTAGGTAAAGTCTATAAACAAAGAGAACTGTTATTTGTCTCAATACTATTGTCTTGAAATTATCAGCTGCACAGAACATGTGCAAAAAGTCTTATACAATTGCCTGTGGTTTAAAATATTCCTAGACAGGCACAAACCATGACTTACTAGGAATGTGAGGCAGTTTCATTTGCAACGATTAATGTTTGACTCTGAATCCATAGCAAGTTAAACTGGTCTAAAACTGTAAAAAGTTCATTTTTATTATATTTGCTCAGAGTGAAATCTACAATGAACTAGTGCATTAAATATATTTAATGTTAGTTTTACATAGATTTGGTTTACTTGACACAATTATTAAAACTATACAGGCACTATATGACAATCCTACTACTAGGATTAAAATCAATAGAGATTTATCAAGTAGTTTTACCCTAGAAAGAGGCCTGAGACAGTGTTGTGCATGGTCACCGCTACTCTTTGCATTATATCTGGAACCACTAGCTCAATACATCAGACAAAATGAAGATATCAGGGGAATTACTATTAAAGGGACAGCATAAATTGGCCTGTTACACAGATGACATTTTGATCTATTTAGGGCAATCAACATACTCTTTACCTAAATTGATGCAATCCTTTGAACACTATTGTCAATTATCAGGATGCAATTATTCACACATATATAAAAAAAATTAAGGAAGATATAACAAGATGGAATTTAATTCCTTTTTTAATCTCAATTCAAGGATTGAATCCATTAAAATGAATATATTGCCCAGACTATTATATCTCTTTCAGACCGTACTAATAGAGATTAACCAAAATCAATTCAATGAATGGAACAAGACATTATCAAGATATATATGGCAAGGTAAAAGGCCTAGAATTTGTCTCAAAACTTTGCAATTAGCCAAGGAAAAGGTGGCGGGGGGGGGGGGGGGGGGGTGGTCTACCTTCTCTTAGAGATTATTATTTTTCAGCACAGTTGAGAGCTGTGATATGCTGGTGCAACCCATCATATGACACTCAATGGAAAAATATTGGAGAGGATACTTTCCATGCGCATACAGGCAATTTTGGCTGATAACAACCTACAAAGTTACATAAATACTACTGATAACCCATGGGTGAAATGGACTCTTAAAATACGGAAAACTACTACAAAAAGATATAAACTAGAGGGAGTTAATGCAATTCTTAAATGTTGTGCAAATGACTTGGATTTTACACGGAATAAACTGGATCTAGATTTAAGGACTGGACAACTAAAGGAATAACACCTCTTTGCAATATAATGAAAGAAGGAACACTGTTCAGTTTTGAAATGCTTAAAGAGAAACACTTATTAGAAAAACAAGACCTTTATCAGTATTTGCAGATGCGACAGTATGTTAATAGGAGGGTTAAAAATGTAACCAAGTACATGCTTGATAGAGCTATTTAGAAAAGCATATTATTCAGATAATGGTAGTAGAATCTTTTCAAGCGTGTATAAAAACACATTAGACTTCATACATTAAAACAAATTGGGAAAAGAAGGGAGGGATAATTATATCTGAGGAAGAATGGACAATAATATGGAGGTATCAATGGAAGTGTACCAGTTCACAGAAATGGAGGGAGTTTGGATAGAAAAACTTGATATGTTATTACACCCTCTCAGAAATCCCACTATGATAGTAACCTCCCTGTTTGCTATTGTGAAATAGGGAAATCAAAATACAAATTATTATCATATTTCCTGGGATTGCCCCATTATCAAAGATACAGAATGCCCTACAAGACATTTTTAAATGAAATACCCTTAGAAAGTAAGACCATATATTTTGGGTATATACCTTAAGAATGGTTGAAAAGAGATAAATATTTAATGAATATACTGTTGGTGGCTGGTAAAAAGACTCTTACCAGGAAATAGTTATCACAGGAGAGCCCAACTTTAAATGCATGGATGGAATTACAATGAACATTTACAAAATGGAGAAGATAACAGCATCTGTTAATCATAAGTTGGAACATTTTGATTCATACTGGGGAAAGTGGTTTAAGTACATAACACCTCATAGGTCTGATTTTATTTTCACAAATCAAAGAATATGTTGTATAAAAAAATCACTCCCTACTTGTATATAGTTTTCTCCTTTCACTTGTTCTATCTTTCCTCTCTTTCTCTAAATGTATACCTCAGATAAATACAATGTAGAGATTTGTGGCAAATATGAATATATGATATATATGTACAGCATCTGAAATACATTTTATGGAAATGTTTATTTGATGTTGAACCAATAAAAAAAAATTACAAAAAATATTTAATGTTTCAGTCATCAATCTTTAGCAAAATTTACAATGTAAAACCAGTGCAAAATGAAACCATCTGATTAGCCTAATTTTAATGAATGAAAATACCAGTTTAAAAAATTTACAAACCTATTTTCTCATTATATTGCAGTTCAATCATTAGTTCCCTAATTTCTTTTTTAAATCATTCAGATCTGAAAATAGAATCTTTGATATGTTTTCCCCAACAGCTCTAGCTTAATTTGTAGAGCCTCCATAAAGACCCATAAACAGTTTAAATTAGCAGAAAGCTCCAGTGAAAATCAATGTATACTGGAAGTGCCTTTTGTTGGAGACTATTTCGAGCTTGCTATTATTAAACTAGAGGGTTGTGGATGCTTGCATTGTGCTGCAGGTTACTTGCTTACAATTCCTTGCTCACTTTATCCCAATATTAGGAAACTATACCAACATGAAGTTGCAATTAATGAGAACCTCCAGGCGAATGTGGACTACTACAAAGTGTAGCAGATTATGATCTGCTTCAGAAATTTGGCTTCACTGAAATCAATGAAAACATTGCGAAGCCTATCTACTGACGAAGGACAAATTTCTATCTTTCACCTGCAACAATATTTTCGTTTTGATTGAATTTGAATTTTGCAGAAGAACAAGATTTTTAAGTGGGATTAAGCTCTGCTCTGCTGTACATCAAGTTCACAGTTCACCGGACACCTCAGCCCCATTTTCCGCACTGCTTCCATATACTTTGATTTATTTAATGTCCAGAAATGTATTGATGTTTTGAACAAAGCTAATGATTGTGTTTTTTTCACCCCAAAGATCTGTGGAAAGGCAAACATTTAGCATTTCTTTTTTCTGAGACTGTGACCACTGCTAGGGGAAACTATGTTCCCTATATCATCCTGTTAAGATCTATAAGCATTTTGTAAGTTTAAATGAGATTATATCTCATTCCTAAATTCCAGAGAATAAAAATCAGTCAATCACTCCTCGTATCTGGCATCTACCATCACAAGAACCAGTCTGAGAAATCTTCATTATACTCTCTCAAACTTTTTTGGAAAAGGAGATTAAAACAAGACAAAATGCCCCAACATGGATTTCCCAGGACTGGACACCATCTATTCCAGCAGACTCAGGAGGAAAGCAATCAGCATAACCGGAGACACCACATACCCCGGCCACTCCCTGTTTGACCCACTGCCGTTCAGCAAAAGGTTCAGGACACTAAAAACCAGAACAAATATACTGAGGAACAGCTTCTACCCCAGAGCTGTGGCCTCCATCACACCACTCCCACAAAGCAATGACTGAAACTGTGAGCACACACATGCACACACAAGGACTCAAATACTTATACTAACAGCACTTTGCGCATTACTGGGATATTCTGGTGCTGCTGCAATTTATTTTCTGCTACTTATCTATTTAATACTGTTTTTCTATTACTGTCTTGTTTTTATCTACCACTTTGTTTGATTGCCTGAGAGTAACCCAAATAGAGTTTCATTCATATGTATAATGACAATAAAGATCATTCAATTGAATTCAATTTTACCAGCACCCCAAATATTTCCACCAATAAATCGAATAATCTTATAATAAAGTTCAACATTTCATTTGACATACTTATTGCCTGCTCCACCTACATGTTACCTCTCAATGACGTATATGAAGACACAAAGGTCTCATTGAATACCAACATTTTCCATTGTCACCATTGAGAACTCTGCTTTTCTGATTTGTGCATTAAAGTCAATAGTCTCACATTTTCCACAACATAATCCATCTGATATGTGCTCACTTAGTTTATCTGCATCTCCTTGCAGATACAGATAACTTAGTTTAGAACATAGAAATCTACAACAACAATACAGGTCCTTCGACCCACAATGTTGTGCCGACCATGTAATCTACTCTTGAAACTGCCTAGAATTTCCCTAGTGCATAGCCCTCTATTTTTCTAAGCTCCATGTACCTATCTAAGAGGCTCTTAAAAGTCCCCTTTCGTATCCGCTTCCACCACCATCGCCAGCAGTACATTCCATGCGCCCGCCACTGTGTGAAAAACTTACCCCTGACGTCCCCTCTGTAACAACTTCCAAGCACCTTAAAACTATGCCCAGAAATAGGTACCAGGGAGTTTAATATCATCATGAAATTTGGAAATATGGCATTTGGTCCCCACATGCCATATCACTAAAAATAAATTCTTTTGAATATCAGTTGTTTTCTCAATTAATATTCAGGAAAGGGCATACATTGAACATACCTCAAACAATGAGGTGTATCCAAAGCAAACGGGCAAGTTATGCATTAAATTTGTTAACAAACAATAATTATTCTTTTTAGTTTTAATGTCAACTTAATCTTGGTGTTTCTAACTTTTTCATTTCTACTTCCCTTTTTAACAAGTTGGTCATCAAATTTTTTTAAAAAGTAAAATGTTTGTTCAAGATCTTGGGTGAATTCTCATCTATCGATGTTTTAGAAATGCAAATATAAATAATTCGCTAGGAATGATTATTTAATTTGAATATGGTGCAAAATGTTAACACTTTTTGAATGGAGTGTACAGTAGGTGGCTGTTTTGAGGTCTTTTAAAGATGAACACTTCAATTTCCAAAATAGGAAGAAAAAAAAAACTTACTTATATTCTGGAATTCCAGGTTTAGTGTTTCTCTGATTATTTACCCACTACTTGACATGTTTAACTTTTCAGAATTAAAGACAAAATATTTCTTGACACCTTAGGACATTATTGAGGTTGTAAAGTGAGAAATGTGCCACTAAGGCCATTCAATTAAGCAAGAGCCAATTTTTTTGAGTTTTTAGTTTCCTGATCTCCAAGGAATAGCTTGCCAAACCTCTCTCCCTTTAACTTAGTCCTGGCAACATTCTTATAAATCTTCTTTGCATCCATTCCAGCTTAATAATTTCTTCATATAACTGAAACAGTACACTGCATTCCTGGTGCAATCTCACCAACATCTTGTACAACTGCTGCATAATTCCAGACTCCTATTGCTGATGCCCTGACTGGTGAAGACCAGTGTATTAAGTGCCTCCTTCACAACTGTGTCTAACTGTGATGCCTCTTTTACATGTACACCTTGCCCCCTCTGTTCTACAATGATCCTCAGAGCTCTACCCTTCACACTGGAAGTCCAATCCTGCTTTGACGTAACAAAATACAACACATCACACTTTTCTGAATTGAGTGCAATTTGCCATTCCTCAACCCAATTACAACACTGATCAAATTCTGCCATTTTTATAGCCGCCTTCACTGACTACAATACCACTTATTTTAGTATTCTTTGCAAACGTAATGTGGAAAGATGACTGCAGACCAAAAGATTAGTTAGGATTTCATCAATGGGAGAACTTTACAAAAGAATATGTTAGGGCTGTAGACTTTGTTAGTTTTAGTTTCATACAAAGTTATTTTTAAAAAATTGAAGAGATATAATGTAGAGTATTTAGCCAGAGCATAGGGGGAACGTGTGCTATGTACCTAATTCTACTTTGCATTCTACTATTCTTTATCCTTGGATTAAACCCTTTCAGAAATATAGATACAAAGTATAAATTAACAGATGCATTTTACTGAAGTAGACAAAATGGTATGTTTTGTAGTCAAATTAATACATGGAAACATTGCTTAGGAATCTGCTCTATGACCATAAGACATAGGAGCAGAATTAGGCCATTTACCCATCGAACCTTCTCCACCACTTCACCAGGGATGATTCATTATCCCTCTCAACTCCATGCTCCTGCCTTCTCCCCCTAACCTTTGACACTCTGATTAATCAAGAACCTACCAACCTCCGCCTTACATATACCCAATGACTTGGCCTGCACCACTATCTGTGGCAAAGAATTCCACAGGTTCCCCAGTCGCAGGCTGCAGAAGTTTTCCCCTCATCATTGTTCCAATTGGCTATCCTTCTGTTCTGGAGCTGTACAATAAAAAAACATCCTGTCCACTTCCACTCTAGCTAGACCTTTCAATATTTGATAGGATTCAATGAAATTCTTCTCTTCCCCCTCACCCTCCAATTCTTCTAAATTCTAATGAGTACAGGCCCAGAGCCATCAAATGCTCCTCATATGTTACCCCTTTCATTCCTGGCATCAGTATTATGTTGGGTTAAGGTTGGATTTTAGAAACAATTTTTTTTTGATACAATGTAATAAACGTGAACTCACTTGCTCTGTGACTGATTTAGAAGGATTTACATTTGTGCCTGATGTGGTTATTGAGAAAGCATTTAATATCTTCAAAGATCAGAAAAAACCCCAAATCCTATCTGCACTGATAACACCTTTGGATTGAAAGAAACTAATTGGTCAGGGTTTAAGTTGTACAGAAGAAAAACAACATTTAGTCTGTGACCCTTCAAATCTCATGCTTAGTGCCAGATAAAATAGCAAACTGTTTAACTGCCATTCATTTTCAATATTTACTCAATTTGGAAACTCAATTTAAGGGCTGTATTGTTGGAAGATTTGGACATAGGGAAGAACAAATAACCATGGAAATCTACTAAACTTCTACTGGCGAAGGCATATTTTTAGCTTCTAATTAAAAAAACAGTGGAAACACTAAGCAGGTCATTCAATCACAATGCAGAGGTTAATTGTGTTAATATTTTGGTTCTAATGAAAAGTCAGAACTCTACGGATGCTACACAACTTGTCAGAAAAGTATACGGTTCTTTTTCATTTTTCATATCACTATCTTCCACAGTCACTTGCTTTAAAATACAGTGTTACTCATTTAATAAATAAAACACAAATATTATACATCGTCCACGTGGTTCTAAAGGGAATGGGGCCAATATCTGTCTCTGCTCAGTGGGTGTCTGCTTATACCTGTAAGTGGACCAGAAGCAAGTCAAAAGCTTAAAGTAAAGAAACACTGGGATGCATACATTCTAATTTTCATGTGCACTTCCAACTAAGCAAGATCCAGTGTAAAATACTCAAATGTAGACCAGTTGATGTTACTGGGCCAAACCATTCTATATTCCTTGTATACAAACATTAACATAGTTACCTCCTCAAACTGGTTACAAACCATGACCAATTTCATCAACCTCCTAGGTATGATCAATATATTTGTGAGCACTAAAATTTGAGGTCTGTGGAGGCCGTAGGAAAGGGAACTTAAATCTCAGAAACCGTAGCTTATACGATGGGTAGACACCAATCATTGGGGTACCACAGACTTGTTCTCCTCTCATGCCCATGGACAATGGAATAGAGAAAGGGGGGGGAAGGGGAGGGGGATTTTCATTTTGTTCTATGCAATGCATTCTCAGTAGTTAAAGTTATCAGGAAGAATACATTCTCCATAATCCCAGGAAAATTGTAATCCACTGATAAAGGTAAAGATGCACAGGAAGGGCCAAGTGAAAGATTTATTCAGTGTAAGTTAAAAATTAAATAGCTGCTGATATGAGGAATTCAAAATCACTGTACAATGTAATTTCTTTCCTAAAATTTATTTGGTTTTGTTTTAAACACTTCTACACCAGTTCATTAATGTTAAATATCTTTGTTCATTCTGTAATCTATTGCTTTAAATATTAGCTGTCTGGCTGCTCCCTCACATTCCTGATCTGCTAGTTGAATAACACACTTATGTGGTCAAGGATGAGGTTTTTGCACAGTTGAAATTTCATTCTGCCCCATCAGTTCCTTGTTGAAACTCAAAAGGTAAAATCTAACAAACTCCCCAATACAAGAAACCATGCAATTTCAGAAGGAATTTCCCATTTACACAAGTCTTCTGTGCCCAGTAGTTCATGGACAATGCTGAATTATCTTCAGTGCAGCTGTATATTTATCCTCATGATTGTACAGAGTATTTCTCATTCTGAAGAATTTATGCACATTTAACATTGAAGAGGCAAATGAAGATTTATTATTTACTGGTTTGAGAGTAATTCTAATTTGCAATTGTATCTTAGATTAACAGCTGAGATCCAATTAATGTTGCTATCATCTGTTAAAAATAATTATTTTTCAGAAGTAATTAATCAAAATATATTTTAATTAAATATTGACTCTATCACTTTTTGTTGAAATGATGTTCTAAAGCCTGCAGGCCTCCCAGCAGGATAGGTTAGGACTGTGACCCATTTATACAACATATAAATAATGCATTAGCAGTGTAATGTTGGATGAAGTAGTTCACAGGAAGTAGACTGATCTCAAGAGAAGATGAAATGCATAGTGGTAAAGAAATCAGTTTTCAAATGGGTTTGAAAGCAAGAAAAACCCTGAACATCTTTCTCTGATTTCTTTTGCAGATGCATGCTACAAATTTTTGCAGAAATTATGTAGGTCTTTAAAACCCTTACAAATACTTAAAGTATTATTGACATTTATCACACAGTTCAAATTAGCACCTAAATTTTCCAAAAATAAATATGCTGTAAAGCTCCACTTATTGTGCATTTGTGCATAAACTCAAGGAATTGTGGAAACTTAAAAAGCAGCCATTTATCAATAATGAAAAATAGTGGACTAGAACAATCAACCTGTTGGGGGTGAGGAAAGATCCCTCCTATAAGATATCTAAAACATTTGTTTGGATTTCATCTTTCAAAATTACTATTAATAAAACAGACATGTATTTGTATATCTATGTCAACCTGATAGAGAGTGAGACACTGTAATGTGCCTAGAATACTGAAAAATAAACTCCTGTTGAAAATGCCGTTTCATAGTAAGCCATTGAAATTCATAAACACGAGATTCTGCAGATGCTGGAGAGTAACTCGTACAAAATGCTGGAGGTATTCAGCAGGTCTGCATAGACCTGATGAAGGGCTTTGGCCCAAAAATTCAGCATTTTATTCCTCTCCATAGATGCTGCCTGACCTGCTGAGATCCTCCAGCATTTTGTGTAAGCCAGTGAAAGTTTTGTTTGAGGGAGTAGTACTGGGAAATTCAAATCAGTGGTCCGCAGAGTTGCTGGCCTAAAAGAGAGCTCATAAGTACATTACTTGAAGAGACCTAGCTAAAGGAGGTTCTCAGAATTAGACTCCAGCTGAAGCAGGTCTCAAGTGGTATGAAGGCCTGTATTTATGCAAGTAGCACAAAGGTGGTGCAGACCAGGCAAACACAGGAGTCCCCAAGTGGAATGCTGAACATATGGTGCACATCATTAGCCATCAATAAGTATGCCTTGGCTCATCCATCACTATATCACATGCTCAAAAGATCCAAGAGTAAAATCCTAAGCTTTGTGCAACTCACGTAATAAGCCTCTGATTTTAAAGTACATTTTATTTTCCTGAGTTTGAATTTTCATTTAGTGCACAAAAATGCAGTAATACCCATCATGCTGCTGAGCAATACCTGAAAATATTACAAACATGAAATGCGTAAGCAACACACACAAAATGCCGGAGCGAGTAAACAGTCGATGTTTTGGGCCGAGACCCTTCTTCAGGACTTGAATAAATGTATAAAATTCCACAGTTGTACTGTATATCTACATATACTGCCACAGTAGCATAGCAGTCAGCATGATGCTATTACAGCTCAGGGTCTTCTGGAGTTCTGAGTTCAATTCCGGCACCGTTCTGTAAGCAGCCACTGCACATCCTCCCTGTGGAATGCGTGGGTTTCTTCTGGGTCCACCCACAGTCCAAAGACATACCGGGTAGGTTAACTGGTCATTGTAAATTGTCCTGTGATTAGGTTAGAGTTAAATTGGGGCTTGTTGGGTGTTGCTGGGGCAGTGTGGTTCAAAAATAAATATAAATAAAATGAATTTGCATTACCATGCAAACTCTAGCTCTGATACTCTCAAAATTGGCACTATTAAGAGATACAAGTTTAGTACTTCCTCCTTCATGACAATGTTAGTGACTCCGTTGTACCATAATCATCTTATTCAAATGCCCAATTTGATGTGCACTAGAAATACAATTGATTATTTTCTACAGCCAACTTTTTTTCCAGTGGAATACATTAAATATTGATTTCCTCCCTTTTAAAGCATTGTGCTGTGCACCCGATGTATTTTTAATCAGAACAGAGGGAAAATGAAAAATATCATACACTTAAAGAATTAAGAATATTGTAGGTTAATTAATTATTAATATCCATGCTGCCACTGAAACCTGTATCTTTCAAAGGTACTCAAGAAATGAAAAGATGCCAAAAATAACTTCCCTGGAATTTCACATCTTTAATCATTGGTATTGTTTGTTCTTCATGAAGATCAATTTTTCCAAAGATAGAATGGAATGTAGCAATTCACCAATTTACTTCAGAGTCTTTTCCTGTTTGAGTCAGGCCCATACAAGCCCCCAGAATAGATTTATGTTGGGAAACAAAATAAAATGCTATTTTCCCTGAATCACACGATCTTTGCTGGATTTGTTTATTTTTAATTTAGCAATACAGCACGGAGTTGGCCCTTCAAACCACACCGTCCCCGCATTCCCATTACCCTGATTAACCCTAACCTAATCAATGGACAAGTTACTATGACCAGTTAACCTACCGGTATGTCTTTGGGCTGTGAGAGGAAACCAGAGCACCTGGAGAAAAGGCATGCATTCCACAGGGGGACATACAGCCTCCTTACAGATGACGTCGGAGTTGAACTCTGACGCCCTGAGCTGTTAATAGCATTGCACTAACCACTACTCTACTGTGGATCTAAGATGAATATATCACGCTCAGCTGCATTAATATGCATTTACCATGGTTTATTGCACTGTTTACCTATTGCTATTTTCATTAATAACAAGTGCTTTCAGGTAAATTACTAATACTGGAATTTAAAAGCTTCGTGCAAGCTGTAATTAATAAAATTTCAATCATGTTCATGATTAATATTATCAAGAAGGATTTTTGAAGACTTTTCTGATTTAGGTTCTTGTATGAATTTCCTTCACTTTTTGATATTGGCCCTTTGAGGTCCTTTGAGCATAGAGGAATTTCACCAATAGAAGGAAGGTACAAACCTTGCTATCAACTGTTTGCATTTGTATTCCGGCCTTATTAATTATGTACTCTCAAGCTCTCTGTATTTGTTTTTTTCTATGATCTGTTTGAAAATTAATAAAAAGATTTAAAAAGAAAGAAAGAAGGTACAAACCTAATATTTAAAATACATATTCTTGTAAACTCTGAGTTTTATGACACAAGAATCTTTTCTGGAAAATTACCAGCAAGTATTAATAGAGTTCCTTTGTTAAATATTTTAATGAAGATGGCTTCTATTAGAATAGAAAAAAATCTTCAAGCATTCATACACAAATATTTTGAAGCAACATTTTGATAACTAAAACCACAAACATTAAGAAGTGATAAAAGACAGGATTCTAGCACCATAAACATGATTCTTCATGTGGAACTCTGGAAAATGGAAACCATAGTTTCTCTGCAAATTTTCCTTTTCAGAATTATGTCTATTATTAAAGGGTAACGAAGGAGAGAATAGGATTCTTGAAGGATAAATGTTGTCAGTGTATTGAGCAGCAGGAGCTGGGTGAACTCTTAAACAAATGTTTCTGATCAGAGAATGCCATAGAATTATCTCTGCCCAAAGAAGCAGTGGAGGCTACCTCAGAAAATATGTTTAGGACAAGATTGGTAGATTTTTGCATAGTAAGGGAATTAAAGGTTATGGGGAAAAGGAAGGTTAAGCGGAATGAGGCTATAGTCAGATCTGCCATGATCTTATTGAATGGCGGAGCAGGCTTGATGGACAAAATTGCCTACTTCTGCTCCTATTTCTTATGTACTTTGTAATTCAGGTAAGAGAAAAGTGATATCTTGAAGCATATCCTCATTACAAAAGGGTCTTAAGGTGTGTAAAGGTGGATAAATCTGCAGACATGACCAAGTGTATCTTTGGATATTGTGGCAAGGTAGGGGAGAAATTGCTTGGGCCCAGGCAGAAATATTTGTAGGGTTGCTCGCCAAACCTCAAGGCTCCGCGAACAACCCTACAAACAAGCAGCCAGCCTGAGCTACGAATCTCTTTTATTTCAGAAATATTTGTATCATCTGTTAGCAATGGGCAAGACTAAAGAGCGAGTAATGCTATGCCTTTATTAGAGAATGATTTCAAGGACAGGACAAGGACTATCTGCCGGAATAACAAACACAAAATGCTGGAGGAACATTTTGGGCCAGGTTTCATCAGGACAGGTTTCCAGAATCTGCAGAATTTCTTGTGTTTATGGTAAACCACCTTCCTCATTTCAGTGGTGGGAAAGTTTATGGAGGGATTCCAAGAGACAGACTATACCTGCCTTTGGAGAGGCAAGAACTGATTAGCAATCATTGGCATGGCTTTGTACAGAGGGAATCATGTATTTGACTGGGTTTTGTTTTTGAAGAGGTCACCAGGAAGTTTGAGAAGGGCAGGATGGGCAAATAGCAGTTGATGTTTTGGGTCAAGACCCCTCATGCGAAGTGGAAATAAAGGGAAAAAAAATCCAGAATAAAGTGGTGAGGGAGGGGAATGAGTACAAGCTGGTAGGTGGAAGGTGGGTGGGGGAGGGGAGAATAAAGAAAGAAGCTGGGAGACGATATCTGAAAGATGTAAAGGGCCAAATAAATTTAATAGGGTGGGCCACGGAAGAAAGGGAAGGGAGGTGATGGACAGGTGAGCAGAAGAGAGAAGAGTATGGCGGGGAGGGGGGTGAATTTTCAGATTGGAGGTCTGTAACCAGTAGTGTGGCACAGGGATTGAGACTGGGTCCACTGCTGTTCATCATATATATTAAATGATTTAGATGAGAAAGTAGACAAGAGACTGCAGATGCTGGAATTTGGAACAAAACACCAAAAGCTGTAAGAATCCAGTGGGTCAGACAGCATGTATGGAAAGAAATGGACATTTCAGGTACAGACTATTAATCTGAACTACTGGTCTTAACTTGAAATGTCAGCTGTCTATTTCTCTCCCTAGGTGCTGCCGGACATGCTGAATTCCTCCAGCTTAGTGTGCTGGATGAGAACCAAGTTGGCTTGATTAGTAACCTTGCAAGTGACACCAAATTTGTGAGCGTTGTGGATGGTGATCCTGATCAGGTGGGAAGTGGACCACAGAATGGCAAATGGAATTTAACACTGACAATCGCAAGCTGGTGCATTTTGGCAAATTAAGTCATTGTAATACTTGCACAGTAAATGGTAGGACACTAGAAAGCACAGTATAATGAAGAGACATATTGTTTGCTGTAAACAGGCAGGGCAGTGACTCACGTGTTTGACACATTTTTTCTTGATCAGTCAGGGTGCTGAGTGCATAAGTTAGGATGTCATGTTATAAGGCTTTGTGAGTCCAAACATGAAGTATCGGGTGCAGTTTTAATCCCTAGCGATAGGAAAGTCATTAAACTGGGAAGCACATAAATAAGGTAAATACTCACAGTCTTTTTTCCCTGACAGATGGAGGGTAAAATTAGAGAGCATAGTTTAAGGTGAGAGGTGAAAGATTTGAGGGGTAACCACAAAAGGTGGAGGGTATGTGAATGGGCAGCCAGAGGAAGCCAGATACAGATACAATGTTTAAAAGACATTAGATTCCTACGCAGAAGGGAATGATTTGAAAGGGATATAGGCCTAGCTTAAGTAGGCAACTTGGTCAGCATGGGTGAGTTGGGCTGTGGGGCGTTACTCTGTGCTATATAACTGTATGACACTAAAATAAGAATGATGTCTCAGAATGGGGTCTGAAAGGGTCCAAATTTCTGAAAATTTGGAGCCCTTATTTACAAAAGACAGGATTAAATATATAGATGCTCTGAAGATGAAACAATTGGTTATTAGGGGAAAGAAATAAATATACATATTAAAGTTATTACGAATTCCATGGAGCATGTGGAGATCTTCCAACAACCAGGCAATCTTTCTTTCTTTCTTTCTTTTTTTTCTATAGGGCAGTTAGGGGGGAGGGGTTAAGGGTTATATATATTGTTTTTTTCATACTTTGTAACCATTTAAAAATGCAATAAAAAAAAGTTTAAAAAAAAAAGAATGGGGTCCTATACACCAATAATTTCATTTTACTCTGCCAGAATAATTTGAAGAACTTCATTAGTTTATAAACCAACTACGCCAGACATTATAAAGTTAAACAGAATTACAAAAACTTTACAACTGATTGTGTCTTAGAAATCAGTATGTAAAGAATACAGCTATCCCAAGAAAACATGTCTCAAAGAATGATAAAGAGCATGGTAAATAAAATAAATAGATTTTTATATCCCCTATTGTATTAGTATAACTCAAACTGCTTATTAATAAAAACAGGTAAAACATTTGTTTAATCAAGAATTGTATAATTATTAAACAATGGACAACACTGAACATAAATCTAAAATCACCTTGTATTATATCCACTTGCAAGGCAGAAGAAGTGGAAATTGATTTATTCTATTTTAGTGGATTATGGTTAATTGGGCTATCATTTAATCAGGGCAGCTGCTTATTTGGGACAACACTTGAAGGGTCAAAACTAATTAAGAAGATAGCCAAGATTTCCTTTGTTTATTTGGGACATTATACCGCTTAATTGGGTTAGAAGACTGTGGCTGAACAGTTTCTACTAATGTAAACTGTTGGGGAGGGTCTCAACTAATTTGGCAGGGGGATGGGAAATGGAGTGATAGGGCAGAGGATGGAGCATTCAATATACAAGTAAATGCAGTGAGACTGTGAGGAAGGAAGGATAGACTGCAATCAGTGGGATGAGATAAAACGTAACAGGGTGCCAAAATCAAAAAGGGTGATGTATATAGGACTGAAAATGTTATATTTGAATGCATGCAGTATACAGAATAAGGTAGATGATTTTGAAGCATAGTTGGAGGTTGCCATCTCAGAGTCATGACTGAAAGAAGATCATCGTTGGGAGCTTAACATCCAATGATACACATTGCATTGAAAAATCCAGCTGGTGTTTGATCCTGAGAGAAGAAATTTGTAGAATACCTGCAAGATGGCTTTTTGGAGCAGTTTGTGGTTGAGCCCACTAGTAGAATGACAATTCTGGATTGAGTGTTATGCAATGACCCAAATTTGATTTGGAAATTTTAAGTAAAGGAGCCCTTGGGAGGCAGTTATTATAAGATGATAGAATTTACTCTGCATTTGAGAATGAAAAGCCAAATTCAGATGTATCAGTATTACAGTGGAGTAAAAGGAATTACAGAGGCATGAGAGAGGAGCTGGCCAAAGTCGATTTGAAGGGGACACTAGCAGGAATGATGGTAGATCAGCAATGGCTAGTGTTTCTGGGGGTAATTAAAAAGGCACAGGAAAGATACATCCCAAAGATAAATAAGTATTCTAAAGTGGGGATGAGGCAAACATGGCTGACAAGGTAAGTCAAATACAGAATAATAGCAAAAGAGGGAGCATATAATATAGCAAAAATTAGTGGGAAGGTAGGGGATTGGGAAACTTAAAAAAGATCAACAGAAGGCAACTAAAAAAGCCATAAAAAGAGAAAAATAAAATATGACGGCAACTAATCAATTATATTAAAGAGGATACATGGTTTTTTTTAGATATACAAAGAGTAAAAGAAAGGTGAGAGTGTTCTATTGGACTGCTGGGAAATGAAATTGGAGTAGTAGTAATAGGGAACAAAGAAATGGTGGAGGGGCTTAATAAGTAATTTGCATCAGTATCCTGTGTGGAAGACACTAGCAGAAAGCCAGAAATACAAGACTGTTGGGTGCAGAAGTGAGAGTGAAAGTGGAAGTGCTCGGGAAGCCGAAAAGTCTTAAAATAGACAAGTCACCTGGAAAGATGAACTACACCACAAGGTTCCTGAAAAGGTAGCTGAAGAGATTGTGGAGGCATTGATAATCTTTCAAGAATTACTAGGTTCTGGAATGGTTCCTGAGGACTAGACAACTTCAAATGTCTCTCCAGTCTTTCAGAAGGGAGGGAAGCAGAAGTAAGGGCATTATAAGCCAATTAGCCTGACACTGTGGTTGGAAAGATGTTGGAGTCTACTATTAAGGATGAGTTTTGGGGTACCTAGAGGCACATGATAAAACAGACTAGTCAACATGCTTTTAAAAACTGAAATCTTGACTGACAAATCTGTTGGAATCCTTTGAGGAAAAAACAACAGGAGAGACAAAAGAGAGTCAGTGGATGTTGCTTATTTGAATTTTCAGAAGGCCTTTGGCAAGGCATCACACAAGGCTGCTTAACAAAATAAGTGCTCATGGTATTATGAGAAATGCACAAATGAATGCAAGATTAGCTGATTGGCAGGAGGCAAAGAGTGGGAATAAAGGGGGTTACTGGTTGGCTGTCAGTGACCAATGGAGTGCTACAGGGATTGGTATTGGGACTGCTTCTTCTCACTTTGTATGTCAATATTTGGATGAAGGAAATGATGGCTTTGTGCCCAGGTTGATGGACAAGATAGCTCGAAAGGCAAGTAATATTGAGGAACTATGCTGTCTACAGAAGCACTTAGACAGATTGGAGGAATGGGCAAAGAAGTGGCAGATGGAATATAATGGAGGGAAGTGCATGGTCATGCACTTTAGCAGAAGGAATAAAGGTGTAGGCCATTTTGTTAATGAGGAGAAAATTCAAAAATCAGAGGTGCAGAGGTACTTGGGAGTCCTCATGCAGGATCCCCTAAAGGTTAACTTGCAGGTTGAGTCAGTGGTAAGGACAGCAAATACAATGTTAGCATTCATTTCGAGAGCAACACACACAAAATACTGGAGGAACTCAGCAGGCCAGGCTGGAAAAGAGTAAACAGTCAACATTTCAGGCCAAGACCCTTCATCAGGGCTGAAAGGAAAAGATGAGGCCAGAGTAAGGAGGTGGAGCGAGGGGAGGAAGAAATACAAGGTGGTAGATAGGTGAAACCAGGAGAGGGGAGGGGGAGAAGTGAAGAGCTGGGAAGCTGTTTGGTGAAAGAGATAAAGGGCTGGAGACAGGAGAATATGATGGGAGAGGACAGAAGGCCATTGGAATAAAAGGTAAGGAGGAGCACCAGCAGGAGATGGTGGACAGGTAAGAAGATGAAGTGAGAGAGGGAAATGGAAATTAGGCTACTGCTCCACTTGCTCTGTACCACACTGAGCAGCCATTTCCCTGCTCAAGCATCAGTGCTTTGCCTTGCTTAAGATAGCATGGATCAGAACCTTGGCTATCTTTGCTGTAAACAGCATAGATTGGAGACCCTTGTTTTTCTCCCCTCCCGGCAATTCCTGTTCCATTTTGTTGCATCACACTCCACCAAGTACACCCCATCCAACACTGTAGTCAGGATCAATTGTCACAATGAACAGATTCTCATAACCTATGGTGATTTGGGAAACAGCTTTATGTCATTCTGGATTTTTAAAAAAGCACAGCAACTTCTCAACAAAAGGACTAATTTTTAAAATCATAGCTAGGAATGCCTCAGTTGGTCCATAAAGAATAAAAAGGCCTGACTGGCATTTCTGGAAGTGAGTTGGGAGCTGTCAATTTGATGTTGAAAGTACATCATCCAAGACAATAACACTAACACCGATCCGAGCATAAAGTCAGATCATTGAGGTACTTTGGTTATAGTGCCTGTAATTCTGTCACATATTTTTAAAAATGTCATCTTGACCATCTTAGAAGCACATAACTCATATTGCATAGAGTTCAGCAAATAGCAGTTTTATATAACCTGAAATTAATCACAAAGTAACTATCTGACAAGTTACTACATCAACATGTATTCTATCTAATTATGGATATTTTGGGAAAGATGTGAATATTTCCATTCTTTCTGGTTATTAATGTTTACATGTTATACAGAACAATATTAAATTTATCTAACTTAATGATTGTGGTAGACTAAATTGAGAAAAGAATAGAACATATTAATAAGAATAATTCCAAATTGAAATAATTTGACCCCTAACTATTGCGTCTATGTCTATGAATTGATCAGAAGTCAGAAATATGTTAAGAAGCTGGAAGAAATTAAAGGGGTAAACCTTCATCTTTACCATTTGAAGCATGTATTTTCAATTCCTTGTTTAAGTGTATGTACCTCCTATAATTGAAGTGATGTTGGGAGTACAAAATACACAAATATGGTATTTCAGCCATGCAAAATGATAATGGAGAGATATCTGCAGAATCAATAATATACTAGAAATCTACATTTGAATGTTTTGTCTGAACTAATGACCTCATACTATCCTTTACCTATCAGCTTGCTAGGACTTCAACAAGAGATCCTTGTATCTTCTTTAGCCACAGGCAAAGTCCCAAGGGACTGGGGAAAAGCCAACAAGGATGATTAATTGGAATAAAGTAGCAAATTACAAATGAATCTTGCGGCAGTGAGAGAGAAATTATTGGAGAAGGTTGTCTACTAGCATCTGAAGGAGCACAGGCTTATTTTGGATAGTCATCGTGGCTTTGTATGAGGGGACATCATGTTTTACTAAGATTTTTTGAGGCAGATGATAATTGATGAAAGAAGGGCAGTGGTTGTGGTAGACATGGACTTCAGCAAAACATTCATCAGGGTCCCTCATGTCATTCTGATCCCGAAGATTAAGGCTCATGGGCTCCACAGTGGCTTGATGGTTTGAGTGCAAGACTGGCATGGCCATAGAGACCAAGGGTAGCAATGGAGGGGTGTGATCCTAAATGGAGTCTGTGACAGTGGTGTTCTACGTGGATCAGTGCTAGGACCTTTGTTATATGTGATATACATAAATTATGCATATGAATATTTAGGTGGGCTAATAAGTTTGCAGATGGCACAAAAAATCACCAAAGTTGCAGGTAGAGAGGACGTTTGTTAAAGGACGTAGCAAGATATAGGTCAGTTTATATTAAGTAGGATGGGTGGATAAACAGCAGATGGTGGTTAATCTGTACAGGTACTTTGTCAGCTCATATGTAAGAGGACAGCATACAATAAATGGCAAACCCCTCAGAGCACTGATGTACAAATCCATAGCTGCTGGCACATGGCAACAGCATTACATAAGGTGGCAAAAGTGGCATATGGCATACTTACTTTCATCAGTCAGGGCACTGACTAAAATTTGGTAAGACAGATTGCCAAATAAGACTTTATTTAGGTCACGTTTGGAGTATCATGTGCAGTTTGCTTTCCACATTATATGGAGGTTTTAGAGAGTGTGCAGAAGTGATCCACCTACATGCCAACTGGATTTGAGCAAGTTTTCCAAGTCTATCCAAACAAGGACTGGTAGACAAACTTGGATAGTTTTCTCTGCAGCACTGAAAGTCAATGTATGATTTGATTGTGAGGAATTTGTGAGAAGGCAGGAGTTAACAGAATGTCTAGGTAAGCATAGATTGCTGATAGAGAGCAGACAGCCCAGACAAGAATTATCTTTGAAGAGCATCGCTTCTTTTTACATTTCCATTTTGGCCTAGGTAGACAAGATAAGAAGGGTGCAAAGCATAAAACAATGGAGGGACAATTGTTTTACTAACTTCAAATTATCATTAGTTGTTAGCTTGTAGTTTCTATTGACTTTGAATATCTCTACTGTGAATGGCAATTGATATTGCAAATAAGGAATTCAAACATACAAATTTAGCCAGAAGGTCAATTATCAAAACTGCTCATCAATTCTGTATACAAATAACATTACTCTGTTCTGAGTGGTGATGGGTTGTGTTGTTCTCCTTGTACACGAATAAAGTACAATTTGAGGAATGAATGCAAGTTTTCAGAGTCCAGTTAATCGGCAACAACAATTGAAGTATAAAAAACTAAGAGAGGCATAGATAGATAATATACTTAAAGTCATTTTCTCCAGGGTGGAACTGTCAATACCAGAGGGCATAGCTGTAAAGTGAGAGGGAAAAATTTAAAGAGGTTTATGAGGCAAGAATTACTATTTTTTAAAAAAACACAGAGAGTGGTCGGTGCCTGTAACGTGCTACATGAAAGCAGATAGGTTAGTAATATTTAAGAGGCATTTTGACAGAAAATGGAGGGATACAGACCACATACAGGCAAATTGGAGTTGTTAAATTGACGTCATGATCAGAACAGACATTGTGGGTGAGAGTGGCTGTTTCTGCTTGGTACAATGCTATGTCTAGATGATCTTTGGAAAATCCTGCTTTTACCTTTCATAAGAAAATACTGCCTTCTTCTAAAATAGGATTTATACAAAATGAAAAATAAAATTACTTCTTTCCAATAATAGATCTTGACATGTATTTATACAGTACTATTCCAGACCTTAGAATGTCCTAAAGTATTTACAATCAGATTCATAATTTGGAAGTATTGTCATTGTTTTAATATGTAAAAAAAGGCCAGTTTGTGCAAAGGTCCCACAAATAGCAATATGATAATGATGCCTGATTTTAGTAATTTTATTTAAAGAATATATTTTCACAGGTATATTTGGAAGCTCTGTTTGAAGGAAGAATATAGGGTTAACAGAAGGATTCTTAAAGACCATACAAGACATAGGAGCAGAATTAGGCCAAGTAACCCATTGAGTCTGCTCTGCCATTCATTCATGGCTGATTTATTCTCTCTCGACCACATTCTCCAGCCTTCTCCCAGTAACCTTTGACATCCAGACTAATCAGGAACCTATCAACCTCCGCTTTAAATATTCCCAAGGACTTGGCCTCCACAGCCTTCTGTGGCAATGAATTCCACAGATTCACCTTTCAATGTTCAATAGGTTTCAGTGAGATCCCCCACCATTCTTCTAAAGTCCAGTGAATACAGGCCAGGAGCTATCAAATGCTATCCATGTTAACCCTTTCATTCCTGGAATTATTCTCATGAACCTCCTCTGAACTTTCTTTAATGCCAGCATTTCTTTTCCCTGGATGAGGGGCCCAAAACTGATCTTGAGGTCCATGTCAATAGATATCTCAAAGCTGTCATGCAAGTTAATGGGGAGATTAATAAGGCCTTTGGGTGTGACCTTCCTGAGTTGAGGGATCAATTTGAAAAGCCTTGAGGTAATGTTGCAGCTCTGTAAAACCCTGGTGAGTCCATTTTTGGAATATTGTGTTCAGTTTTGAACACAGTTCATTTCAGTCTCATAAAAAGAAGGATGTGGAAAGTGTGTTCTTTGTAATTGTATCAATATATTGTGTGCAGGACAGATATTTGAAGATGTTGATACACAGGAATGTGAAAATGATCATTCCTTCCTCTACTGATCCTTCATAGAGCGTTGGTCTGCATTCCCTTGACTTCCCCTTCCTGAAGTCCACAATCAATTCCTTAGTCTTACTGATGTCAACAGCAAGGTTGACATAGCAACACCACTCAATCAGCTGATCTATTTGAACCATGTACACCATCTCATCACTTTCTGTAATTCTGCCATCAGTAGTTGTGTCAGCGGGAAATTCAGAGATGGTGTTTGAGCTGTGCCTAGCCACATTGTTGTGGGTGTAGAGATGGTAGAGCAGTGGGATAAGCATGCATCCTGGAGGAGCACCAGTTTTGTCTGCCATTGAGGAGATGTCATTTCCGATCTGCACTGATTAAGGTCTCCCAATGAGAAAGTCAAGGATATAGTTGCAGGAGGTGGTACAGAGGCCCAGGTTTTGGTGCTTGTTGATTAGGACTGAGGGTATGATTGTGTTGAACACCGAGCTGTAATCAATAAACTGCAGCCTGACATAGATATTGCTATTGTGCAGCTGATTCAAGGTGAGTGGAGAGTCAGTGAGATTGCATCTGTTATTACAGAAACGATATGGAAGCTTTAGCGAGGGTGTAGAAGAGATTTACCAGGATCCTGCCTGTAATAGAGAACATACAGTTCTGTACAAAAGTCTTATGCATATGTAAAAAAAAAACCTGCAAAGTGAAGATGCTTTCAAAACTAATGAAATATAATGTTTCTAAATATGAAAACAATTACTATAAAGAGCAGTAAAGAGTAAAAAAAAAACTAAATCAAATTAATATTCAATGTGACCACTCTTTTCCTTTAAAACTGCATCAATTCTCTTAGGTACACTGTCAAGCAATTTTATGAGGGAAAAAACTTTTTTTTAAAGCAGGATACCAAAAGTTTTTTCAGTTATATTGAGTAAAAGGGAGGTGAGAGTTGATATTGGATCACTAAAAAATGATGCTGGTGAGGTAGTAATGGGGGAACAAAGAAATGGCAGATGAACTTAATGGCTACTTTGCATCGGTCTTCACTGTGGAAGACACTAGCAGTATGCCAGACGTCTGTGAGTGTCAAGGATTCAGGAGTGAGTGTCATTGCTATTACAAAGGAAAAAGTGTGAGGCAACCTCTCAGGTCTTAAGGCAGATAAGTCACCTAGACCAGTTGGATAACATCCCAGAGTCCTGAGAGAGGTTGCTGAAGAGATAATGGATGCATTTGGTCATGACGTTTCAAGAATCACTTGATTCTGGCATGGTTCTGGAGGTCTGTAATATTGCAAATGTCACTCCACTCTAAGAATGGAAGGCGGCAAAAGAGAGGAAATTATGGACCAGTTAGCCTAACCGCAGTGGTTGGGAAAGAGTTGAAGTCGACTATTAAGGATGAGGTTTTGGGGTACTTAGAGAGTAATGATAAAATAAATCAAAGTCAGCATGGTTTCTGTAAAGGGAAATCTTGTCTGACAAATCTATTTGAGTTCTTCAAGGAAGTAACAAGCATAGTGGACAAAGGAGTGCGAGTGGATGCCATTTACTTGGATTTTCAGAAGGCATTTGATAAGGGCCACACATGAGACTGCTTAAAATATAAAATCTTGTGGCAGTACTGGAGAGACTGGCATGAATAGTGTATTGGTTGATGAAGTAGGAGGCAGCGAGTGAGAATAAAAGGGGCTATTTCTGGTTGGTGCCACTTCCTCAGGGGTCAATATTGGGACTGCTACTTTTCACATTGTTTGTCAATGATTTGGATAAAGGAATTGATGGCTTTGTGGCAAAGTTTACGGCTGATACGAAGACAGGTGGAGGAGAAGGCAGTTCTGAGGAAGCAATGTGATTGCAGGACAGAAAAATTGGAAGAACTGGCAAAAAAAAAGTGGCTAATGAAATACAGTGTTGGGAAAATATAATGATAATACATTTTGGTAAAAGGAACAATAGTTTGGACTATTATCTGAATGGGGAGAAGGTTCAATCATCCGAGGTGCAGAGGGACTTGGG
This sequence comes from Hypanus sabinus, assembly GCF_030144855.1. Lineage (NCBI taxonomy): Eukaryota > Metazoa > Chordata > Chondrichthyes > Myliobatiformes > Dasyatidae > Hypanus > Hypanus sabinus. The sequence continues at coordinate 40,242,769 of NC_082717.1, forward strand.
AGCCTGTGTGCAAAACTCCCAGAAGGTCACTTTACAGTTCGAGTCTGTGGTAAAGAAGGCAAGCACAATGTTGGCATTTATTTCAAGGGGAATAGAATATAGGAAATACTCTAAGGAGATACAGCAAGGAGATAATACTGAGCCTTTATAAGACACTAGTCAGGCCGCACTTGGAGTATTGTTAACAGTTTTGGGCCCCATGTCGCCGAAAGGATGTGTCATCTTTGGAGAGAGTCCAGAAGAGGCTCACGAGGATTATTCTGGGAAAGAAGAGGTTAGCATAAGAGGAGCGTTTGGCAGCTTTGGGCCTATACTCACTAGAATATAGAAGAATGCGGTAGGATTGAAATCTGTCGAATATTGAAAGGTCTAGATAGGTTGGATGTGGAGAGGATATTTCCTATGGTGGTAGTATCCAGACCTAGAGGGCACAGCCTCAAAATTGAGGGGCAGCCCTTTAGAACAGAGGTAAGAAGAAATTTTTTAGCCAGAGAGTACTAAATCCATGAAACGTTCTGCCATAGAATGCAGTGGAGGCCAAATTCATGGGTATATTTAAGGCAGAAGTTGATAGTTTCCTGATGGGTCAGGGCATCAAAGGATATAGCGAGAAGGCAGGTATATGGGATTGAGTGGGATGTGAGTGGGAACAGCAGAGCAGACTGATGGGCTAAATGGCCTAATTCTTCTCCTATGTCTTATGGTTTTATGGTCTAAAATCAACTGGTAGGTTGCTCCAAGCATCTTGGAGAACTTGCCATGGTTCTTCTGCAGTCTTTGGCTTCTGTCTTCTCCAGGTAATCCCAGACAGCCTTAATGATGTTGAGATCAGGGGTCTGTGGAGGCCATACTATATCTAAAACCCTATAAAAAAACTTTTACATAGTACTTATCTTATGAGGATATGCTAAATGAGCTAGGGCTTTGGAATGAAGGAGGAATCGGAATCAGGCTTAATATCACTGGCAGATGTCATGAAATTTATTGTTTTGCAGCAGCAACACAGTTCAATATGTAAAAGATAATTTGATAGAATGTACACAAGATGATAAAAGGCAAAGATCGAATGGATAGCTATTGGCTTTTTTCCAGAATGGTAATGGCTAATAGCAAGGAGCATAATTTTAAGGTGATTGGAGGAAAGTACTTCTCTGTCAAAAATAAAATTGTAGGTGATACGGAGACTATTCTAACCTTAAAATCATACAGTATGGAATAGCACTTTGTTAAAGCCTTTAAATGTTAATCTGTACTCCTCATCATTCTGATTCACATGTCAATGGAGTGCCAAGGGAGAGCTGCATTGTTCAGGTGCCATAATTTTTATGAGATATTATTTTAAAAAGCATCTTCTGTCATCGGTGGATGTGAGAGGCAAGTTTTATTTACACAGAGGGTGGTGGGTATGTGGAACATCCTGCCAGGAGTGATGGTAGAGGCAGATACGTTTATTTAGAAAAACTCTTAGATAGGCACATGGTTTAAAGTTAAATGGGGGGGGGGGAGGTATGTAAGATGGAAGGGCTAGATTTTAAGGTTAGAATAATCCTCCTATAACCTACAATTTTATTTTATGCCCATTTTAGTACTAACAATTCCAAATTATCTGTTTTCTTTCCATTTGATAATAACTCACTTTTGATGGAGATATTGAAGCAGAAAATTAAGCACTGAAAGCTTTGAAACAGTCCATTGTATGTCACTTGCGAAATACTCTGAAACTTGTTGGTAATGCTGGCAATTTCATGGTGAACTGCTTGGTTTATAGTACCTGTAATTCCGTTACATTTTCAAATTTTTAAGCCTATTTCAAATACAGAACCTGCCGTTTGGAGACATTGACTCATAGAAAAGAAGAGCACAGAAACAGACTCTTCAGCCCATCTAGTCCATGCTGACCCATTTAAACTGCTCTGGCACTGTAGCTCTCAACATCTCTACTATCCACGTACCTATTCGAATTTTCTTAAGCATTGATATCGAACTCGCATGCACCACTTGCACTGGCAGCTCACGACCCTCTGAGTGAAGAAGTTTCCCCTCATGTTCCCTTTAAACTTTTCACCTTTCAACCTTGATCCATGATCTCTAGTTGATCACTTCAACATGGAAGCCCTTTTAACAGTTGCAGAAGATCTCTATACTACAACTCTCGTGAATTGTTTACATCATTCTTGGGAGATTAACATAGTCAATTTACCATGGAATTGCCTAGAACGATGGACAGGGTAATTCTTCTTATCTTCCACTTAGCTAAATATCAACTATAGACAGTGAATTCTTTAATAATGAAAAGACAAATTTCCACAGGCCTTTCACATACATTATCCATTTCAGACATCAATGGCAGTAGTGACAGAATCCTGACTACAAAAGCCAGGACCTCTCAGAAACTGATCAGCTGAGAGAAAATGGACAGAATTTAAATTACATCCAGACACTCCACCTTCTCACAACAGCTGAGGACTTTTATCTGACTGACATTCAAGTTGTATCACTATGTCCTCTGCATCTCTGAAATCTTCATTAATCTTAACCTTGCCATCTTCTGAGGCAAAACTACTTGCATTGTCTTTAACAGTCGTAACTGTTTAGACATTGTTCTCTGATCACCAAAATATATCCTGCAGCTAACAGTCTGTTCAACTGAACAGTTGCCTCTGTCTTTGATGCCTGAGCGCTCAAGAGATCTTTAAATCCTCTCTCACTGGCACTCGTTCTGGAGCCATCTGCGCCACTACATATGGGGATGCACTCTTGAACTGATCAGGTGAATGTCTGCTGTAGTCATTCACTGTCAGATATGAATAGGCAAGAGATCATCAGTGTAAGCCTGACCCCTTACTGTCCTCTTCCTTAGGAACCCCAGTGTTACAATGGATATATTCAGTGGCCACTTTATTAGATACATCTTTCTAGTACTGGTTGGGACACCTGCCCCTTGAACAGCCTGAATTCTTCATGGCATTGATTCAACGAGGTGTTGGAAACAAATTTCTGTTTCATTTGATATCAATCTTAATGGATCACAGAATGTCCTTACCAACAGGATATCTATTCATCTCCATAGATGCTGCCTGACTTGCTTAGTTCCTTCAGTGTTTTGTGTGTATCGAGTTAACACTTTACATCAACTCAACTGGAGACAAAAACACCACGCAACAACATTTTGAGATAAGAACGTGTAAAACAATAACCTGCTGTTTAAAGGGAAAATAAAGAATTTGAACAAGTCCTTCCTGCATCCAAGGCATACATTAATGATTAATGTACGGATAGTTTTAGAGGTGATTTTTATTATTTTCTCCTGGTATAATGATTACTTCCATTTTGATCTGCGCTGTCCAGAAAACACCCATTATTTCTATCAATAGCTGCCATTTAGTATAGAATCAAAATTCCGTGACATTAATAGGACTACACTGTTACTTTGTCATTTTGTTTTCAAGTCAGTACTACATTGAGTGTCTAGTTAAGGATCATATTAGTTCTATAGGAACTGTGCAAACACAGGACCTACCCTACCCCACTCTACTCCTTGCTGTCAGCCACCACAACCCAACTTTTAGCTCAGAACTGATATCTTCTATCTGACATCCTGAGGTGAACTACATATACCTGTCTGGACACGCCCCCTGCTGACTGCTCCGGTGGCTCCTCCCACAGTCCCCTGTCTAAAGGCGATCAAGGCCTGAGCCCGGGCTTCTCAGTCTCCAGGATGTAGTATGGTGGTCACTCACTGCTTGTTCTTTCTTCCAGTCAATAAAAGCCGTTATCTCACCTTTACTTCTCAGAGTGAGTTATTGATGGTGCATCACATCCTGCAGCTCATCAGTTTAAATTAAGTGTGGTGAACTACGTGTGCCTGTCTGGACACGCCCCCTGCTGACTGCTCCTGTGGCTCCTCCCACAGACCCCTGTATAAAGGTGATTGAGGTCTGAGCCCGGCCTCAGTCTCCAGGATGTAGTATGGTGGCCACTCACTGCTGGTTCCTTCTTCCAGTCAATAAAATTGATGCACCATCAATAACTCACTCTGAGACGTAAAGGCGAGATATCGGCTTTTATTGACTGGAAGAAGGAACAAGCAGTGAGTGGCCACCATACTACATCCTGGAGACTGAGAGGCCAGGCTCAGGCCTCAATCGCCTTTATACAGGGATCTGTGGGAGAAGCCACAGGAGCAGTCAGCAGGGGGTGTGTCCAGACAGGCACACGTAGTTCACCACATTAAGACTGGGACCTGAAATTCAAGGTGCTACCAGAATGGCAGCCAGTTAGTTAGAAAGACAAAACCTACAACAATGCAACTGGAACAGCCAACCTACTTCACACATCTTTGATAACATAGTTCCATCACACACTGCTATAATAAAATGATCCTATCTAATTATACCAGCTTTCCACTGGCAGGTAGGTTAGTCTAGTGTTCATTCAAAAACAGTTTTTTTTCCTTTAAATAAGGAGTATTTATATTTTTAAATGCTGCACTCAGTAACCACTGATCCTTATACAATTACTTTCAGGTTCATAGTTTTAGTAGTATCCAAGTTTCAAAAAAATAGTACATACATTTATGTTCTTACAATGTCAAAATTTAATAACCTACCAATTTCAGCTAAAAAGTGCTAACATGACGTATATAATCAGAACATTTCAAGAACTTCACTGAATGAGAGAAAATTATAAACTTCATTTTAACTGCTTATGAATTTTAACATATTTAAAGTTGACATATTGCATACAATTCTCTGAACACCAGGAGCACGTCTTAAGAACTCACACACCATGATTTTGTGAACACTTGATATTCAGACAAAAAACTGAATGTGGCACACTTCCAGTTACCTGATAGTTGGAAACAACGTGGAACCACTTGAAACATACTCCTCAAGTATGTTTGAAAAATCTGCCCGTCAGCAAAATCATGTTGGTAAGAAGCCGGGGAATGTAATTTCTCAAAGCAGAAGTGCTCAGGAAGGGTGACAGATTTAAAGGTACTACATTGTCTGCTAGACATTGATAATCTTTTTAGGCAGATATAGGATGATTGGCTTCAACTTAGATTTGGATTCTGAGCCAACTCTCTCACTGGTGGGACTGGAGGTTTTAATGATGTACTGTTCTCCTCACTTCTTAAAACAGGGTTCTTTTGCAGCACTGGCTGCAAACTAAATTACACTAGTGCAAGGTGCAACTGATGTTGTACATTTTTAGAATTAGCATGTTTTAGTTAAATTAGTGGAGCTGGGATCCATTCCCAAGCACCCAGACCCTCCTCTTGTTTTAGTATGACTTACTCTACAATCCCTATATAACCTCCTGACCCACCAAGTGGCTCATGATATTGTATTGACTCCAAACTGCAAATGCTAACATTCTCTCCCCCATGATTTCCTGAGACCTTATCCCAGGTCTTGAACTTGTCTCAGCAGCTGCCTAGAAAACATGGCTTTTTCATTTGGTTACTAAAAATATCAGTTTTGTTGCAGCAAGTTCACACCCTGCTAAGTTGATTGGTTCACCAAGCAATGTTCTCAACCTTGGCTTCCCTGGCACAAATAGATTTCTTGGTCCCTATCTTTAAGTTATTCTGTTGAACCATGGCTGCATTTATTTAAGATCATATTTCATTTCCAATGTAACAATAGGCCATTAGGAATAGGGGTAGAATTAGGCCATTGAGCCCATCGAGTCTACTACATTCCACCATAGCTGTTTTATTATCCCTCTCAAACCCAGTCTCCTGCCTTCTCCCTGCAACCTTTGATGTCCCTGAATAATCAAGAACCTACCAACCTCTGCTTCAAATATACTCAAAGATTTCGCACCCACAGCTGTCAGTGACAATTAATTCTACAGATTCACTACCGGCTGGTTAAAGAAATTCTTCCTCATCTCAGTTCCAAATGGATGTCCCTCAATTCTGAGGCTGTGCCTTCTGGTCCTAGACTCACTCACTAAGGAAACATCTTCTCCACATCCACTCTGTCTAGGCTTTTCAGTACTCGAGGGGTTTCAATTAGATCCCCACTCAAAATGCATGACCATACACTTCTCTACACTAGATTCCATTCGCCACTTCTTTGGTCACCCTCCTATCTAAGTCCTTTTGAAGACTCTTGCTTCTTCAACACTACTTGTCAGTCCAGCTAATTTCATATCATCCACAAACCTGGCTACAAAGCTATCAATTCCCATCATCCAGATCATTGAAATAAAAGGTGAAAAGTAATCCCAACACTGGTCCCTGCCACTAGTCACCGGCAGCCAACCAGAGAAGGCCCTCTATATTCTTACTCTTTAACCTCCTGCCAGTCAGCCAATCTTCTATCCATGCAGGTATTTTTCCTGTAATAACACGGAATCTTATCTTGTTAAGCGGCCTCAAGTGCGGCACCTTGTCAAATTCCTGCTGAAAATCTAAGTAAACAACATCCACCGACTCTCTTGCCTGTTATTTCCTCAAAAAATTATGACAGCTTTGTCAGGCAAGATTTCCCCTTAAAGAAACCATGCTGACTTTGGCCTATTTTATCATTTGTCTCCAAGTAACCTTAAACCTCACCCTTAATAATGGATGCCAAAATCTTCCCAATCACTGATGTTGGGTCAACTGGCCTATAATTTTTTTTCTTCTACCCCCCTCCCTTCTTAAAGAGCAGAGAGAATTTGAAAATTCCCAGTCCTCTGCAACCATTCCAGAATCCAGTCATTCTTGAAAGACTATTACTAATGCCTCCATAATCTCTTCAGCTACCTCTTTCAGAATCTAGGGTACAGTCCATCTGGTCCAGGAGACATATCTACCTTCAGACTATTCAGCTTCCCAAGCACATTCTCCTCAGTATTAGCAACAACACTCACATTTGCCCCCTGACACTCTCAAGTTTCTGGCATACAGTAAAGAGTGATGCAAAATTCTTCCTCTCTGGCATCATTTTCCAGCAGTTCAATATTCACTCTCACCTCTTTTTGACTCTTAATATATCTGGAAAAAAAAACTTTAGGTCACCTCTTTTATATTATTGGCTGCCTTCCCCTTCATAGTTCATGTTATTTTCCTCCTTGTGGCTTTTGAGTTGTCTTCTGTTGGTTTTTAAAAGCTTCCCAATCCTCTATCTTCCCATTAATTTTTGCTATATTATATGCTGTCTCTTTTACTTTTATACTGGCCTTGACTTCCCTCATCAGCCACGTTGCCTCATCCTTCTTTTACAATACTTCACCTTAGGGAATTATCCACCCTATGTCTTCTGTGCCCCAGAAATTCAGGCCATTGTTGTTCTACTACCATCCCTAATAATGTCTACTTCCAATTAACTTTGGCCAGCTTCTCTCTCATGCCTCCGTTAATTACCTTTACACCATTGTAATGCTGATACATCTGACATAAGCTTCTCCCTCTCAAACTGCAAGGTGAAGTCAATCATATTATTATCACTGCCTCCTAAGGCTTCCTTTACATTCTCCCCATTCAAACCTGGTTCATTACAAAATACCCTATCCAGAATTGCCTGTCCCTTAGTGGGTTCAATCTCAAACTGCTCTTAAAAGACAAATGTTCATCCTACAAATTCCCTCTCTAGGGATCCAGCACCAACCTAATTTTCTGAATCTACCTGAATATTGATAGTCCCCCATCACTATCATAAGGTTGTCCTTTTTACATGCCTTTTCTATCTCCCTTGTAATTTCTATCCCATATTCTGGTTACCATTCAGAGGCCTGTATACAACTTCCATCAGGGTCTTTACCTTTGCAGTTTCTTAACTCTACAACTTCTGATCCTCTTTGATTTTTTTTTAAACCAACAGAGCCACTCCACCCCCTTTGCCTACTTGCCTGTCCCCTTGATACAATCTGTATTCTTGGATGTTCACCTCCCAGCTATGACTTTCTTTCAGCCATGACTCAGTGACACCCACAACATCAACAAAGCCTGTTGAGTCAATGTTTGACCACTCTAACCCTGAACTGCTCCAACAATGGCCGCTCCATTTACATCTCCCTTCTTTTTATATCGACTCAAATAAAACTCACTCCTGACGAGACAACTTCTTTTCAAATGGCATGCACACTGCAGTAATGTCTTTCTCTCAGTCACTACTTCAATTTATGATTCAATCCTGATGGGAATTATTCTTTTTGAATGCCTCCCGCACTGCAACATTGTCTTTCTCTCTCACTTGCTACTCAGCTTTATAAGGCGCAAGAGAAGCAGAGTAAAAGAAGTGCAGAAAATAGATGGAGAGCATTGCAAAGAAACTTTGGAATTGGAGATGACAATAAAGTATGTGTCAATCATTATACTCCATGGATCTACTGCAATTTAAGAAATCCAGCAAAACTTGGAGGCTGGATAACACTGCTAATTGCCACTCGAGCCACACTAGATAAAGAATTGGAATCAGTTTTATTATCAACGACATGTGTCATGAAATTTGTTAACTTAGCAGCAGCAGTTTAATGCAATACATGATAATATAGAAAAAATATATAACTAAATCAATTACATAAAGTATATATGTGTACAAAATAGATTAACAATAGTGCAAAAACAGAAATAACATATTTAAAAAATGGGTTCAATGTCAATTTAGGAATTGTGTTGCAGAGGGGAAGAAGCTGTTCCTGAATCACTGAGTGTGTGCCTTCAGGCTTCTATACCTACTTCCTGATGGTAACAGTGTGAAGAGAGCATTTCCTGGATGATGGGTGTCCTTAATAATGGACACCACCTTTCTGAGACAATGTGTCTTAGATACTACAGAGGCTAGTACCCAAGATGGCTCTGACTAATTTTACAATTTTCTGTAGCTTCTTTCGGTCTTGTGCAGTAGTGTTCCCCCCACCCCCATATCAGACAGTGATTCAGCCTGTCAGAATTTTTTCCACGCTATGTCTATGAAGTTTTCGAGTGTTTGACATGACAATCCAAATCTCCTCAAACTCCTAATGAAATGTAGCTGCTGTCTTGCTTTCTTTATAGCTGGATCAACGTGTTAGGAACAGATTAGATCCTCAGAGGTCCTGAAATTGCATACTCTCTCCACTTCTGACTCCTCTACAAGGATTGGTATGTGTTCCCATGTCTTACCCTCCCTGAAGTCCACAATGAGCTCTTTGGGCTTTCTGATATTGAGTGTCAGGTTGTTGCTCCAACACCACTCAACAAGCTGGTATATCTCACTTCTGTACGCCCTCTCTTCTCCATCTGAGATTCTGCCAACAATGATTGTATCATCAGCAAATTTATAGATGGTATTAGAGCTAAACCTAGCCACACAGTCATGGGTGTAGAGGGAGAAAAGGAGTGGGTTAAGCATACACCCCTGAGGTGCGCCAGTGTTGATCATCAGCAAGGAGGAGATATTATCACCAAACTATACAGATTGTGGTCTTTTCAATAGGAAGTCAAGGATCCAATGAGATTGCATCTGCAGTACAGCTACTGTGGTGATAGGCAAATTGCAGTGTGCCCAGGTCCTTGCAGACACAAGAGTTAATTCTGGCCAGCCCAACCTCTCAGAGCGTTTCAATACTACTCTCCTCAAAGTGATGCAACTGACCAGGCAAATACATTTCTCAACTACATCTAGGTTAGTATTTCACTGACTTTTTTTGTGACCTATCTGTTCTTTCTGAGAGGGCATAGCATCTATCAGAGCAAAATTGCGTAGGTGTGAGGAGAGAAAGACCTGTTTCACAACCTTGCTTAGTCAATTATCTGGACTCAATTTTAAAGTTTTGTACAGCTGAGGATCCAATATTCACCTAATTAGATACATTTTTTTATCATGAGAAAGCTAATTTTAATACATGATGCATTTTTTCCTTTCCAGAATTAACAAATGATGCAGATATATTCTGGGAAGTAGCCTCACAGGCACATCACTGGTTTGGTGCTCAGTCAAGTTGCCTTTTGTCTTTGACAGTGATGAACAAGCTATAGGATGAACATTTGCAAGTTCATTGGTATACAGTACATTCAGAGCCTCTGTCTTTAATATATATTGTATTTGCTTTTCTATCTGATCCCATGTACACTAAAATCAGGAAAACATACAGTACATTGGAGTATGAAGCAAATATATTCACAAAAATAAGTTACAAAACTGGATTATTTCTGCAGAGATTTCAAGTAGCTTTAAGCAACTGGCTAGATAAACACCAAATAGCCATTTTCATTTGAGGTTACAAATAAGGAGAATCAGAACTGCTGAGGACAACACAGGACATTCAGTTATTCCAGTTGCTGCTCATTGAGATCCATTATCATAAGAGAACCTTCATTAATTACACAAGATGAGAAGGAGACAGCCAATCTCATCATCACAAAAGTTGGAAATGGCTGCTTGCCAGAACCTAATGGATTAACCAGCCACCTTGCTTGGTAGTGAAGATTCAAAGTCATGGCAGAGAGCTTCATAAAGATTTCAATCTTTCTCCAATTATTAAATACACCATGATTTATAATCTAGTTCTTGTACCTTTGATAATGGAATTATTGCAAAGAAGATCTGATATCTGAAGAGAAGGCATCTACTGAAATTAGCATAAGCATTTAAATCTGATTTCAAAAGAACATTGTAATTACAAAGTATTAAGGCGTATTACCTTAATCTTATGAATGTGACCTTTATTTTTCAAGTAGATTGGGGACGTTTATGACTTGCACACAATTCTTCAGCATACAAGTGAAACAATGAATTTGCCAAAACAGGCAGGTATGCTTGAACATGTCAACATGAAGAAAGAGAATTTGATGAATCTTTTGAAAAAACATTAGGATAGCTAAGTCCCTGGGGCAAACAGGATATATGAAGAAGATTCTTAAACAGGATTTACAAGCATTTGGAGAAGCATAGTCTGATTAGGTTTAGTCAGCATGTCTTTATGGGGGGGGGGGGGGGCGGGTCATGCCTCATAAGTCTGATTGAATTATTTGAGCAGGTGACAAAGCACTTTGATGAAGGTAAACATTTGATGTGGTGTATATAAATTTTAGTAAGGCATTAGAAGGTATTATAAGGTTCCAGATGGTAGGCTCATTCACAAAATCTGGAGACATAAGATCCAGGGAAACGTGGCTGTGTGGATACAGAATTGGCTTACCCATAGAAGGCAAAGGGTGGTTGTAGATGGAGGGTGTTCTGCCTCCAGGTTGGGAAGGTACAGGCATCCATTATTAACCATATAACAATTACAGCATGGAAACAGGCCATCTCGGCCCTTCTAGTCCATGCCGAATGCTAACTCTCACCTAATCCCACTGACCCACACTCAGCCCATAACCCTCCATTCCTTTCCTGTCCATATACCTATCCAATTTTGCTTTAAATGACAATACCGAACCTGCCTCTACCACTTCTTCTGGAAGCTCATTCCACACAGCTACCATTCTCTGAGTAAAGAAATTCCCCCTCATGTTACCCTTAAACTTTTGCCCCCTAACTCTCAACTCATGTCTTCTTGTTTGAATCTCCCCTACACACAATGGAAAAAGCCTATCCATGTCAACTCTATCTATCCCCCTCATAATTTTAAATACCTCTATCAAGTCCCCTCTCAACCTTCTACGCTCCAAAGAATAAAGACCTAACTTGTTCAATCTTTCCCTGTAACTTAGGTGCTGAAACCCAGGTAACATTCTAGTAAATCTTCTCTGTACTCTCTCTATTTTGTTGACATATTTCCTATAATTCGGTGACCAGAACTGTATACAATACTCCAAATTCGGCCTTACCAATGCCTTGTACAATTTTAACATTACATCCCAACTCCTATACTCAATGCTCTGATTTATAAAGGCCAACATACTAAAAGCTTTCTTCACCACCCTATCCACATGAGATTCCACCTTCAGAGAACCATTATTCCTAGATCATTCTGTTCTACTGCATTCTTCAATGCCCTACCATTTACCATGCATGTCCTATTTGGATTATTCCTACCAAAATGTAGCACCTCACACTTATCAGCATTAAACTCCATCTGCCATTGCTCAGCCCACTCTTCTAACTGGCCTAAATCTCTCTGCAAGATTTGAAAACCTACTTCATTATCCAGAATGCCATCTACCTTAGTATCATATGCATTCTTACTAATCCAATTTACCACCCCATCATCCAGATCATTAATGTATATGACAAACAACATTGGACCCAGTACAGATCCCTGAGGCACTTCACTAATCACCGGCCTCCAACCTGACAAACAGTTATCCACCACTACTCTCTGGCATCTCCCATCCAGCCACTGTTGAATCCATTTTACTACTTCAATATTAATACCTAACGATTGAACCTTCCTAACTAATCTTCCGCGCGGAACCTTGTCAAAGGCCTTACTGAAGTCCATGTAGACAACATCCACTGCTTTACCCTCGTCAAATTTCCTCGTAACCTCTTCAAAAAATTCAATAAGATTTGTTAAATGTGACCTTCCACACACAAATCCATGTTGACTGTTCCTAATCAGACCCTGTCTATCCAGATAATTATATATACCATCTGTAAAAATACTTTCCATTAATTTACCCACCACTGATGTCAAACTGACAGGCCTATAATTGCTAGGTTTACTCTTAGAACCCTTTTTAAACAATGGAACCACATGAGCAATACGCCAATCCTCCGGCACCATCCCCGTTTTTAATGACATTTGAAATCTTTCTGACAGAGCCCCTGTTATTTCTACACTAACCTCCCTCAAGGTCCTAGGGAATATCCTGTCAGGACCCGGAGATTTATCCACTTTTATATTCCTTAAAAGCACCAGTACTTCTTCCTCTTTCATCATCATAGTTTCCATAGCTTCCCTACTTGTTTCCCCAACCTTACACAATTCAATATCCTTCTCCTTAGTGAATACCGAAGGAAAAAAAGTTGTTCAAAATCTCCCCCTTCTCTTTCAGCTCCACACATAGCTGTCCACTCTGATTCTCTAATGGACCAATTTTATCCCTCACTTTTGCTATTAATATAACTGTAGAAATACTTTGGATTTATTTTCACCTTACTTGCCAAAGCAACCTCGTATCTTCTTTTAGCTTTTCTAATTTCTTTCTTAAGATTCTTCTTACATTCTTTACATTCCTCGAGCACCTCATTTACTCCATGCTGCCTATATTTATTGTAGATATCTCTCTTTTTCCTAACCAAGTTCCCAATATCCCTTGAAAACCATGGCTCTCTCAAACTTTTAACCTTTCCTTTCAACCTAACAAGAACATAAAGATTCTGTACCCTCAATATTTCACCTTTAAATGACCTCCATTTCTCTATTACATCCTTCCCATAAAACAAACTGTCCCAATCCACTCCTTCTAAATCCTTTCGCATCGCCTCAACTTTAGCCTTTTCTCCAATCAAAAATCTCAACCCTGGGTCCAGTTCTATCCTTCTCCATAATTATATTGAAACTAATGGCATTGTGATCACTGGACCTGAAGTGCTCCCCAACACATACCTTCATCAACTGACCTATTTCATTCCCTAACAGAAGATCCAACACTGCCCCTTCTCTAGTTGGTACCTCTATGTATTGCTGCAAAAAACTATCCTGCACACATTTTACAAACGCCAAACCATCCAGCCCTTTTATAGTATAAGTTTCCCAGTCTATGTGTGGAAAATTAAAATCTCCCACAATCACAACCCTGTGCTTACTACAAATATCTGCTATCTCCTTGCAAATTTGCTCATCCAATTTTCACTCCCCATTAGGTGGTCTATTATACACTTCTATAAGTGTTACTACACCTTTCCCATTCCTCAATTCCACCCAAATAGTCTCCCTAGACGAGCCCTCTAATCTATCCTGCCAGAGCACCACTGTAATATTTTCTCTGACAAGCAATGCAACACCTGCCCCTCTTGTCCCTCTGTTTCTATCACACCTGAAGCAATGAAATCCAGGAATATTTAATTGCCAATCACACCCCTCCCTAAACCATGTTTCACTAATAGCTACAACATCATATTTCCAGGTATAAGTCCATGCTCTAAGCTCATCCGCCTTTCTTACAATGCTCATAGCATTAAAATAAAAGCATTTAAGAAATTCTCCACCTCTTCCTCTCTGTTTATCTCTAACAGTACAAAGAACATTACTGTCTTCTTTTTCTTCCTTCTCCCATACATCTGTTCCTACACTCTGGTTCCCCTCCCCCCCCCCCCCCCCTCAGATCTAGTTTAAATCCACTGGAGCCTCTTGAGCAAACTTACCTGCAAGAATATTTGTCCCCCTCCAGTTCAGATGTAAACTGTCCTGCCTGAACAGGTCCCACCTTCCCTGGAAAACTGCCCAATTATCTATAAATCTGAAGCCCTCCCTCCTGCACCATGTCTTCAGCTACGTGTTGATCTGCACTATCTTACTATTTCTAAACCCACCTGCACGTGGCACTGGTAGCAATCCTGAGATTGCTATCCTGGAGGTCCTGTCCTTTAACTTGGCACCTAGCTCCCTAAACTCACCTTTCAGGACCTCCTCACTCTCCCTACCCACGTCATTGGTCCCTACATGGACCACAACATTCAGCTGCTCACCCTCCCTCTTGAGAATACTGAGAACTCGATCCAAGATCTCGTGGACCCTGGCACCAGGGAGGCAGCAGACCATCCGGAATTCTTGATCTCTTCCACAGAACCTCCTATCTGTCCCCCTAACTATCAAATCCCCTATCACTACTGCTCTCCTCTTTTCCCTCCTTCCCTTCTGAGCTGAAGGTCCAGTCTCGGTGCCAGAGACGCAACCACTGCAACTTGTCCCTGGTAGGTCGTCCCCACCAACAGTATTCAAAACAGTATACTTATTGTTGATGGGACAGCCACAGGGTTGCTCTGCTCTTCCTGTCTATTCCCCTTCCCTCTCCTGACAGTCACCCAACTACCTGTCTCCTGACTCCTAGGGGTGACCATCTCCCTGAAACTCCTGTCCATTTCTGCCTCTGCCTCCCAAATAATCTGAAGTTCATCCAGCTCCAGCTGCAGTTCCCTAACACGGTTTGTCAGGAGCTGCAGCTGGATGCACCTTTTGCAGGTGTAGTCATCAGGGACAGCTGTGCTTGCCCTGACTTCCCACATATTGCAGACAGAACACTCAACTGCCCTAACTGCTGCCTCCATTACCTACTCCTAATCTAATTAGATTAATTAAAGGAGCTTACCCGGCCTTACGTCACCTGGAGTGAAGCTCGTACTCAGCCTCTGTTTGTTATTTAAATTCTCCCACTGCCTCACGTGCTTAAAGATGAGATTTCAGGGTACTTAGAGGCACATGATAAAATAGGCCAAAGTTTGCAAGGTTTCCTCACAAAGACATGTTGCCTGACTAATCTATTGGAATTCTTTGAGAAAATAACAGGCAGAATAGCCAAAGGAGAGTCAGTGGATGTTGTTTTCTTGGATTTTCAGAAGGTCTTAAAGAGCCCATGGTATTGCAGGAAAGATAATAGCATGGATAGGCTGACTGGCAGGAGGCAAAGAATAAGAATTAGGGAGCCTTTTGTAAAAATCAGTGTTGGGACCCCCTTTTTATTTTGCATGATATGTCAATGATTCAGATAAAGGAATTTACAGCGTCGTGGCAACGTTAGTGGATAGTACAAAGATAGGTGCAGGGGTAGGTAGTCTGCAGACGGATTTGGACAGATTGTGAGTAAGAGCAGAGAGGTGGCAGATGGAGTATACTGTAAAGAAGTGTATGATCATGCACTTTGGTAGAAGGAATTAAGGTGTGGACTATTTTTTATTGGGGAGAAATTCAAAAATCAAAGGTACAAAGGGACTTGTGAATACTAGAGTAGGATTCCCTTCAGGTTAACTTGCAGATGGAGTCCATGGCAAGGAAGGCAAATTACCACACTTGAAGTTTTGTGCTCCTTATCTAGGAAAGGGTCCAGAGGAGGTTCAAGTAAAAGGTTCCAGGAACGAAAGGGTTAAGATATGAGGAGTGTTTGATTGCTCTGGACCTGTACTTGTTGTTTAGAAGAGTGAGGGATATATATGTCATTAAAGTTATCAAATATTGAAACACCTGGATAGAGTGGATTTGCGGAGGATGTTTCCTATAGTGGTGGAGTTATAGAGAGGACATTGTCTCAGAATTGAAGGGCATCCATTCTGAACAAAGATGAGGAGGAATTTCTTTATCAAGAGGATGTGAATTTGTGGAATTCATTGCCACAGGTGGCTATGGAGGCGAAGTCATTGTGTACATTTAAAACAGAGGTTGATTAGTCAGGACATCAAAGTTATGGGTGGAAGGCAGGAAAATGGGATTGAGAGCGAGAAAATGGGATTGCTCCCATGTTCTCTAATATTATGGAAAAAAGGCTTTTGAATAAGGAGAGGGAGATGAGGATCAAGGGAAAATTAAGACATCTTAAAGAAAGTCTTTGGAAGTCTTGTTATCACATATACATTAGCTGGGAGAGTTGAAGGGTCCCCTGAAAGAAGCTATTGGTGAGTAGATGTAGTCAGGATAGCTGTGGGAGTCAGTTGATATAAAATGCATGCTTGTCGTCTCCTGAGGTAGAAATAGATGGAAATGACAAGGATGGGATGAGTCAGTTATCAATTCTGTGAACATGGAGTATGTGTGGAAATTGCCAGCTAAGGCAATGAAATGCTTAGCTTCTATGCATGACCAGAAAGCAGCATCAATAAAACCATCAATGTAAGAGAGGAAGCTCTGAGGAAGAGAACCCAAATAAAAGTGAAACATCCCTTGATGAAGGGTTTCGGGCTGAAACGTCATCACTGCCTCCTCCCATAGATGCTGTCCGGCCTGCTGAGTTCTGCCAGCATTTTGTGTTTTTATTTAGAAGTGAAACAGTGACTGTTGCGCATCTCCTTTGCTTCAATTTGTAAATGACATATTGGTAGAAATGTGGAGCCAAGATTATCAGAATCATTTGACAGCCAGTTGGACTGAGTGGGAATGGGGAAATTACGATGTACATGGATGGATGGTAATATAGAGCTGAACTAGCTTCTTAATTTTAAATTATTTCATGACATGCATAGTTGACTCATTAATATTTTGGTGGCTTTACTAGTAGTTGAACTTTAGAGACAAAGTTTTTTGCCACATGTATATCAAAACATACAGTGAAATGCGTCAATGACTAACACAGTTCGAATGCGTGCTAGGGGCAACCTGTAAGTGTTGCCAGGTATCTGGCGACAATATAGTACAGTATGTCACAATTCAGTAGCCCATATGTCTTTGGAAAGTGGGAGGAAACTGGAGCACTGGAGGAAATGCACGTTTTCACGAGGAGAACATACAAACTCCTTCCAGATAGTGGCAGGAATTGAGCACCAATTGTTGATATGATGATGTTAGGTTAATAGCTGTATTATTGTGCTCCCTATTTTGTGATGCATGCACTTTAGCCAAGAAATAAGATCAAAAACAATCTGGTGCAGGAATTATATTGAAAAATTTGTTCAAGTAATTAAAAAATTCACATTCAAATTATTTTTTACAGCATAATTTGATATTGTGCAAGCCTTTATCAGGTTTTAAAATGATAATGTGTTTAATTATGGTTTGTGTGAAAGATTAAAACCTCTCTATGAACTCCCCTTTGCGTGAGATTAGTAGAGATATTCATCCATTTTCAGTTGGGTCAGCACTTGCATTGAGATAGCCCACAGAGGATTTTACTGCAGATATTAAAGATTTGCTTGTTGAAGTCACGTGAACAATGGGAGCATTGCTTCTGTTAATAAGTTGCATTTTAGACCCTCATAACCAAAGACTGGAATAAACATTTACCTGAATAACTTAAACTTAATAGATAAGGATTATGAAGGCAGATTCAATACTCACAATTCATATAAGGATGACATTTTACTGAAACTAAGTGCAAATAGTCTTCCTTCCTTCTTACAAAAGAGGAAAGTTAACAAATAGATATCAGAAACTAATTAACTGGTATTATTCTAACAGAAGGCTCACAATTTATAGCTGTAATTAGAACCATGATAATAGAGAATCTATTATGTGACTGAAGCTATTCTTTGCTACTTCACTGTTAAAGCATTCACTACTTTTCCATTTCATGAGGTTTTTTTTCAATGAATATTTGAAATTATATCATTAGCAGTTCTCAAATGACAGAACAAATTCTCAGTCTCTATCCTTGGTTAATACATGGCAGTGTTTATACTGGCGGCATGGAGTTCTTATACCAAGCTCAGAATAAAACAGAACTGAAAGAAGCTATTCAACCCACTCTTTGCGTGCTAGCTCTTTGCAACTTGGTCCTTTTCAAATACATATTAAATTCCCTTTCAATTATACTACTGAATCTACTTCCACCAGTGTTTCAGATCGTAACTCAATGCATAAATCAAATTGCCTTCTTTGCCAATTATCCTTACAGGAGTTACCCCGTCTCAGCTGGAAGTAGTTTATTCTTACTTAGTCTCTCAAAATTTTGATTCTTTCAAACACAACAGAGAGCGATACCAGATTCTCACCAATGTCTTTTCTAAAGTCATGCTCTTAACTTTGTACAGATTCCAACCAACTACTCATTTATACAGGTGCACCTTAATGTCCTTGCACACACACTTTATGAGTCATTTATTATTCCAAATATGCAGTATAGATTTCTGTTGAACCAGCTTTATCATCTTATCCCGGAGCTATCAAGGATTAATGCATCTGCTGCCTCAAATTAAAGTATACCCTTTAAAGTTGTACTGTTTAATTTGAAATTCATTTAGAAGTGATTTGTAATGATTATGTTCAGTTTATAATTAATGAATTCATTTATAAAAATTGTAGGACTTCACAGTTTTAAAATATTTGGTCATCTCACTGTACAAATAAAATGTACTCTTAGTAGCCTAGTATATACTACTTATTCTCTGTAATGGATAATATTTAGAGCAGGTTGAATCAGTTGTTTTCTAATGCTTCTTTGGATAAAGAATGCATTAAAACTTTTTTTTATTTACCTCAGATATTAACAATTAATCCAGCTGAATAAATATAATTTATACCTTTCTCATTTTAAATAGTCTGCTCCCAGCTAGTCTTTCATAATGAAATGTAAATGGGTCCCAAAAACATGAAACTTAAGTATTAATTTACTCTGGAGAAAATCACTCAGAAGGTTTCTGCATTTTCCTCATAAAATAATTTCACAAATTCCGGAAATCACTGAAGCATTTTTGGATGAGGGATTAAGCACAAGCATCCTACTGATATACAGAAAGAAATCCATCAGAGTCTAGCCTCCCAGTGGAACTCCTGCAGGGCCATGTAGGAGAACATTTTCATGGAACAGCTGCTGTTAGATTCTGCTATAATTAAGTCAAATATGGAATACATATTCCAGAAAGTATTTCTGAATCAAGTTAACAGTATATATAAATATTAGGATGTAAATGTACATTTTATTACAGGTGATTTCTTATGAATTCCTGCAGAATAATGTAGCTCAGAAGCCAGCCACTCAGCTCACTACACCAGCTCTCTGATTGAGCTTTTCCTCTGTTCCCACACCCCTCAAGTGCCTTCTAAAAGCTTTCCTTTCAATCTCTAATCAAATCCCTTTCAAAAGTTACTTTTGGATGAGACTCCATAGCTCCCAGTAAGAGCAGTAGAAACAATAATAATTCAGTGTTTCAAAGACTTCCTCATGACACCTCAGGATAGTTTCCCAATCTCCTAAATCAATGTTCTTCTGAACTAACTCATTCACCATTGGAATCAATTTTAACTTATTTGTACTACCAGAACTACTTAATCATTTTCACCTTTCTACGAGCACTATGGCTAATAAAACTCTTCAGTCTTTTTCAGAACCAATCACAAACCTGACTACTACTATTAAGATTTTGCATAGTGTCCTTGCTTTCATATCCCATGCCTCTATCAATAAACATATAGATTTAACAAGAAATTTATCAACAACCTGACCGTCAGTATGGACAAGAAAAACAGAGATGATGGTGGACTTCAGGAAGGCACAGGTTTTCAATGATGAATGAATACCCTGCTATCACAAACGCTTCTTCACTAGGATAGGGAGTTATTTATCATTTACTGTTTATCTGAGCTGCACACTTCACATGCATTTCAAATTTTATTCTATTAATTTATTTGTGGTAATATTTTGTTCTGTGCGCTGTGCCAGATATACAGGTTTCCCCCATTATCCGAAGGTAGAGCGTTCCTATGAAACCTTTCATAAGCCGAAATGGCGTAAAGCAAAGAAGCAATTGCCATTAAATTACATGGGAAAAATTTTTGAGCATTCCCAGACCCAAAAAAATAACCTACCAAATCATACCAAATAGCACATAAAACCTAAAATAACACTATCATATAGTAAAAGCTGGAAAGATAAGATAAATGCACTGCCTATATAAAGTGAAAATAATGTATGTACAGTGTAGTTTCGCTTACCAGGATCAGGAAGATTTAGCCAAAACCGATTTGTAGAAAAAAAATTACGTACATGCATGTGCACTCACCTGCCCGCGCAAGGCTTCACGGTCATGGTAGTCTTTCTTGAGGTAAACACAAGTTTAAAGTGAGCACCTTTTCTCATAAAATCGAAAATCCTCTTCGGATTTCTTTCCAGTTAGCAAAAACAGGTACTAATGTAGGCCTTTCATAAAAGCGAAGTGGCATAAAGCGAACTTTTGTAAAGTGGGGGACACCTGTATATATACTGGTTACGCCATGGTCACGAGGAACATTGTTTCATTTGATCGTGTATATGTACATTTAGATGACAATAAACAAATTTGACTCCTTAACTGTACAGCCAAGCAAGCACATTGCACGTCTATAAAACTAGGAAAATCATTTGGCCCCTTCTGTCCCAAATGAATGTCAGGGCTTGCCTATGTTCTTTCACCATTAAATTTACTATTTAGTTTATATTTTCTCATTACATTCAGTTCAGAGTGTGTTTTAATTCATACTCCTCTGAACTAAGTTTCATCTGTCACCTGTCTTCACAATTGTTTGCATTGTCTATAAACTGCAATTCTAAATACCATGTAATTTGCAAAATATGAAATTATGCACTGTAAATTTAAATCCAGCCCAAACAATGCCAAACAATGGGTAATGTCACAGTATCCTTCTGTGACCTCCACTGCTCACTGTTTCTATTAGTCAATATTGTATCCATGCTGACAATATTTTTGAAATGAATTTTTTTTTTGAACGTCTACTACAGGCATAGTTAAACAATGCCCAAAATGAGCAGTGCGAGCTGCCTTAATGACATCATCCAATAGCACTCACGTCCACGGTGATGAAGTGCATTGAAAGGTTGAACATAACTAGAATCAATCCCTGCTTCAGTACGGGCCAGGACCCACTCTAATTTGCCTATCGCCACAACAGACCTGTGGTGGATGCAATCTCAATGGCTCTCCACGTGGCCTTGGATCACCTGGACAATAGAAATGCCTACATCAGGATGCTATTTATTAACCATAGCTCAACACTTAACACCATCATTCCTATAGTCCTGATTGAAAAGCTACAAAACCTGGGTCTCTGCACCTCCTTCTGCAACTGGAACCTCGACTTCCTAACCAGAAGACCACAATCTGTGCAGATTGATGATAACATCTCTATCTCGCTGACAATCAATGTTAGCACACCCTCAGTGGTGTGTGCTTAGCCCAGTGCTCTACTCTCTCTACATCCATGACTGTGTGGCTAGGCACAGCTCAAAAACAATCTGTAAATTTGCTGATGATACAGTCATGTTGGCAGAATATCAGATGGTGATGAGAGTGCATACAGGAGCCAGCTAATTGAGTGGTGTCACTGCAACAACCTTGCATTCAACATCAGTAAGACGAAAGAACTGACTATGGATTTCAGAAGGGTAAGACAAGGGAACAGAAATCAATCCTCAAAGAAGGATCAGAAGTGGAGCGAGTGAGCAATTTCAAGTTCCTGGGAGTCAATATCTCTGAGGACCTAACCTGGTCCCAAGAATTCAATACAGTTATATAGAAGGCAAGACAGCAGCTGTATTTCATTAGAAGATTGAGGATTTTAGGTTTGTCACCTAAAACACTTGAAAATGTTTACACATGTACCAGGGAGAGCACCCTGACTGGCTGCATCACCATCTGGTACAGTGGTGGGGGGTGATGCTACTGCACAGGAATGAAATAAACTGCAGAGGGTTGTAAATTTAGTCAGTTCCATCTTGGGCTCTAGCCTACAAAATACCCAAGACATCTTCAAGGAACAGTGTCTCAGAGAGGCAATGTCCATTATTAAGGACCCCCAGTACCCAGGGCATGCCCTTTTCTCACTGTTACCATCAGGTAGGAGATACCAAAGCCCAAAGGCACACACACAGCAATTCAGGAACAGCATCTTCCCTCTGTCATCCGATTGAACCCTTGGACACCACCTCACTACTTTTTTATTTCTGTTTTTGCACTACTTATTTAATATTAACATATATTTACTGTAGTTCAGTTTGTCTATATTTATCATGTATTGCTTTGTACTGTTGCCACAAAGTTAACAAATTTCATGACATATGCAAATGATATTAAACCTGATTCTGATTCTGATCAGCATGTCATTGTTAATATTTCCCAGCTCTTTCTGAACCTGGGTGCCATTGGAATTAGACTAAGTTATTTCATTAAATCAGTCATACAGCACAGAAAAAGGCCCTTCAGCCCATCAAGTCAATTCCATCGACCAGAACCCATCTATAAATTACAACACATGGTCTGTAGCTACTGCTTACCTACTTAATTGGCAAGAACATTTAATACTTACAAGTGAGTCACAAAACATGACAAGAAATATCTAGGCTTGCATCACTGAAGCATACATGAAATATTAAGGGCTTAATTGTGACCAAACGACCTCTTAACACTGAAACTCACCCTTCAGCTGTGGAGTGCTCTACCTTTAGACTTTAACTATTGTTAAAGATTTCATAACATATGATCTTTCTGGAGCATTGTGACGATGATAGACTAAGTTGCATGGGAGCAAACTTTGTTGATCACTCCCAAGATAACTTGGTCTTCCCAATGCATTGCAGGTTTGGGCCCGTGTCAACATAGTTCGTTGATTGTATTTGATCCTTCTGTCACCTCTACAAACATCCCACCTTCAGGTCATAAGTGATTGCCCTGTCCCTCATCATTTATATCTTCACCCTGAACCTGAGTTCCAACCAGACTCTCTTTGTTTTGCCACTTCCATCAGAGCACTGGCTGTAGTTATTCTTCTCAAACCCAATTGCAGTTGTTCTCCACTCCCTGCCTTCAGCAACTGTATCTCACCCTATCCCTATCCCTCCACCCACACCCACTATGTACGGTAAGGATCTGATGAGGCCTACTAGTTCCTTCCTCTCTTCCTTCACTGAACTAATCATCAGTCCTAACTCATGTGCAAATATCTTTGAAGACTAAAATATAAAACTCCCAGTTGTGCACAAGGCCATTGCTTTCTAAGTAGTAACCATTTCTGTCCAAATGTTCTCCTACTGAAACACTTTTCAGACACTTTCCTAAGAAAAAGCTGCAGCATGGTTTTTCGCTTCACTTGAACATCAAATCGGAGAAGTACTGTTGCACACATTCCAATTCTCCCTTCTCTTTGCCCTTCATATTTCTATGATTCCGCTCTAGTTAAGACTAATATACTTAAACATTTCTTAAGATTTATTCCCTACAATTGGAAGCAATACAGACTTTGTAGGCAATATCCATGATACGAACATCAAAGCCACATTTAATGAAAATGTCTAACTTGTGTAAATGAATAATGTAGGAGGAGAATCAGAACTAGTCTCAAAAGATTGACAACGTGGAATCCAAGGCTTAAACAAATAAGGTAAATTAAATCAGGAAGAAAATCCTCAAAGCATGTGCTCTGCTGTATCTAGAATCTACTGAACATTACTGTCATTACATTTGATAAAATTTATTAGGAGACATGATTCTTTTTCAATGATATTGATTCCTAATCTTTCAATGAAATGTTACAAACGTCTCTTATCCTACCAACAATGCTAACTCGAAGCTAACAAGGATAACATTTTATTTTTCCTAGTGGTTGCCTGAACTACATATTTTAATTTATTCAAAGTTATCGCTAACAAGCTACACACAAATTTTGATGATATTTGCATGAGCTTTTTTTTTTACACAGAAGTATAACTAGGTTACGAATCTCAAATTTCTGGTGATGTTGAGTATAACCTTCATCAAGTAATTTGAAAGCAAACTCTAACCAAGGCTAGGACATGTTTCCATATATCATAACACAACGATGGCCAGGATTTTCCAGAATATGCTGTGCCCACACTCGCATCTAATGTTCCTCATTCCCTAGAAATTGCCTTCTTCCTAACAAGGTTAATTACAGTGGCCTAGATAGTTCTGGAGCCAAGTGGAGAAGCTCTGAATAGGAATTGGAGATCCATCACAGAAGGGCCAGAAAATCCATGTCCACATAACTCCTCAGGAAGACTTTGACAGCCGGAGAAAAAAGACACCCCCAGCTATTAAAACTGTGAAGATTTTCTGGGTGTCTCTGACATACACCCAGAAAGCAGAACATAGAACAATACAGCACAAAAAACGGCTCCTCAAACCACAATGGTGCGTCATACCAATTAATCTCATAGCACTAATTGACTAATCCCTGCCACCGGCACATGGTCCATATCACTCTGTTCTCTGCCTTTTCCTATAAGAGCCTCTTCAATGCCTCCTCCGCATCTGCCTTCACCAACGATCCGAGCAATGCTTTCCTGGCACTCACTTTAATGCATGCCTGAGTAAAAGCTATCTACTGTGCCTCTCTTATTTTTATAATCTGAAGGCCAAGGCTGCTATGCCACTCTATCACAATGATAACATTAAGAAAAGTAATTACTGAAGTAGGGAAATACCATCAGGGAGGAGGCACGTCAGCAGCGATATTTCAATAGGAGCTTGAGGAGATTTGTTTTGTCACCAAAGACTAGCAAATTTCTTCAAATACATCGTGGAGAACATTCTGACTGCAGCGTTATCATCTGTTTCGGAGGCGCCAGTGTACAGGATTGGGAAACGCTGCAGAGGATTGTAAACGTAAGCCAGCTCCATCATGGCTTCTAGCCTCCTCACTGCCAAAGACATATTCAAAAGGTGATGCCTCATGAAAGCAGATTCACCTTTAAGCACCCTCACCCATCTTGGACACGCCCTCTTTCATTATTACCATCAGGAGGAGAGACGGTCTTCGGAACAGCTTCTTCTCTCTGCCGTTAGATTTTTGAATGGCCCAGGAACCCATGAATACTACCTCACTCTTTTGCTCTTTTTGCACTGATTATTTTATTACATATAATTGTAATTTTATGCATTGTACTGTACAATGGCATGGCATATGTCAGTGATAATAAAATTGATCCTGATAATTCCGATATGATTTGGCTCTCAAATCTCTGGCAAAATGCAACTGGACTGATCATTCAGAGCAACACAAACTAAATGCTGGAGGAACTCAGCAGGCAAGGCAGCATCTATTGAAATGAATAGTCACTCAGATTTCTAATAGTAATGAATATTTGAAATATAAAATTTCAAAGATTATTTTGTTCTATTATTGTATTAACTTTTATTTGTTAGCAATAAATCAAGACTCTGATTCAATTTAGATTGTTTCCTTTCCAGATGTCCCAATTAAAAGTACATATCAACTTATATTTATGCAGACCTAGGAATGAAGTTAAGGTGACGACGATTTACAACAGTCTCAAAATGTCATGTATCTTTAATGTTTTTCCAGGATGGAATTTGTTTATAAAGAACTGTGCATTAATATTCAAGGCCACTTTTTCCCTCCAAGCATCAATTGATATATTATTTTCTCAAAATCTGCTACTTCACTACATTTACTTATTACATATTTATCTTAACCGACATCATCATTCACCCCTAGCGTTCATTCTCACAGATTTTGTTGCCTTGAATTTTTTTGCAACATCTATTAGATCTGAAGCCAGTTGTTTTGTGCCTGTGCAAAAGTTACATTTGGAAGTTGAGAATAGCACTCAACCTACAAATATCTGAGGTGAACAATTAGTTGCCTTTATCATTTAGGGAAACATCCATTTACACGATTCACTACTTTATACATGTCAATCATCACAATTTATTTATTCTTATACTCTCAATTCAACACCAAAGATTGATCCTTATAACCTGCCACTTAGGGTGCAGGCTTTATAAGAATGTTTTTATGTTAGCATTCACTGTATTTATTTTGTCTATCTTCTCTGTAATTTTCTCGAAGGATAAGCTTTATTTATCCATGCTGATCTTAACCACTGCTGAGAAAGACATAAAATTATCACAAATCCAAATGAGTCATTTCATGATTTATCTTCACAAAGTATTTGTGAAACACGATAAATCATGAACTGAAAGATATTAAAATCAATTGGTTCCTAGTAAAGAAACAGTTGGTGAAATCGGCTGCTGTTTCATGCCGAAGGCTTTCAGCTCTGCACACTGTCACTATCTCGGCACTAATGGCATCTGCTCTGTGGGGAAACAACACACTGAAGAAGCAGTATTCACAGGTGTAATCTTTCATAAGTGCTTTTGCTACTGTTGTCAAGGTGATGGAGTCAAATTTCAAGTTTCAGCAGCAGCTGGTTTGAACATGCAGAGAGATATACTCCAGAGAATCCACGATTTCAGGAGGTTAAGTCAGAGTGTAATGCTTTGTACTCAAACAAAGCAGCTTACATGGAGCTTGGTCTCCAATACTAGTATTGGATCAGACAGAAAGGTTTGAACAACATAGCTGAAAAACTAAATAAGTATTTTGTATCGGCCTTCATTACCAAAATCTCAGAAGACCGGGTAATGTTGATTATGGACACAGTGAAAACTAGAAAGGAGGTGTTGGCTCAAGGATTGGAGATGCAGATGTTTTAAAAACTACTTTTTGATAAAGTAGTAAGGCAAAACTCAGAAATGATTACTTTTGATCTGGACTTCCAAATTTAGTAGAAAGATAATCAATGCCTTGAAAAGGGAATTAGATAGGTATTTGACAGAATAATTTGCAGAACTGTGGTTAAAAAAAAATAGATTGACAAGATTGCAATGACAAGAGCTGGCATTCATTTGATTGGGAGAACAGCCTCCTTCCATGCCAAAAAAAAATCAAAGCTCAACTTCTTTTGATGCGCCAGTGATATGCTGAGTTTAGCATTAACATCTATTGCTCCAATTTCCATAAATGTGCACAAAGTTGGGACAAAAACATATTAAAATAGCACCATGACATTTTATACACCAATTCACGTGCAGAAGTACACCTGAAAAGTTCCCACTGAGAGCTGTATTCAGAACTTGAAGCAACCATGCCGTTCTGCTGTTAAAAATACTTCCCTCCACGGACAGCCCAGACCGTTTACAGAAAAGTATGGCACAGAGGTGAGGGTAAACACAGAGGAAGCAGTGACCTCAGCTATGTATGGTCACTCCTGTATGTGATCCGATACAGTGTTCAATTTCTGTGTAGCTGATGGCTCCACAATGAAGTACAAGCTGATCAGCTGAGCAGGTATACAGAAGTGCATAACGAAGTAACATTGTGATTATACTGCAAGGTTGGCCCATTATAAACAGAGAGTCCGCAGATGCTGGAAATCAAGAGTAACACACACAATGCTGGAAGAACTCGCTGGTCAGGCAGCATCTATGGAGGGAAATAATTAGTCAGCATCTTGGGCCAAGACAGTTAGATGGGACTGGAAGGGATGGAGGAAGAACAAGCCAGAATCAGAAGGTGAACAGGGGGAAAAGAAGTTAGCAAGACAGGTGAAGCCAAGTGAGGGGAAAGTTGGGTGGGTGGCGTGAGAATCTGAGAGGTGATAGGTGGAAAAAGAGAAGGGCTGAAGAAGGAGATGTCTGATAGAAGAGGAGAGCAGACTATGGGAGAAAGGGAAGGAAGGGAGGCATGTGATGAGCAGGTTAGGAGAAGCTAAGAGGCAAGAGGGGAGCCAGAGTGGGGAATGGAAAAGAGAGAACATGGTGGGGGGGGGGGGATGGTTGAAGTGTCTGGAAATTAGAAAAATCAATGTTCATGCCACCAGGTTGAAGGCTACCCATTCAGAATATGAGGTGTTGCTCCTTGAACCTGATGATGGCTTCATTGTGGCAGTAGAAGAGGCCATGGACTGACATGTTAAAATGGGCATGGAAAGTAGGAGTAAAGTGAGTGGCCAGCAAGTAATCCCACCTGTTGCAGTGGACAGAGCCAAGGTGCTCAACATCACAAGGTTGGCACATTCAGGAGGAAATCTGCAGATACTGGAAGTCCAAGCAAGACATACAAAATGTTGGAGGAAATCAGCAGGCCAGGCAACATCTGTGTAAGAGTTCAGTTGATGTTTCAGGCTGAGACCCTTCAGCAGGACCCATCAGCGTGTCTGAAACGTCAACTGTGCTCTTTTCCACAGATGCAGCCTGACCTGATGAGTTGCTCCAACATTTTGTATGTGAAGGTTGGCACACTGTTATGTTACGTTACGTTACTAACCTTGCACCTTCATCAAAGATATATCACAAACTCTGCACTCAGTTGTCAAAACTGACGGTGTTCCATGAAAGGAGCCCTATTGGAGAGCAGCTCACTTATAAAGGAAAACAAAGTGGCAACTTTTACCATCTTTTTGATTTATTTTTCAGTATCTGGGAATTACTAGCCAGGTTGTCATTTTTTTTTGCCTATCATTAATTGCCCATAGACATGTGGAGCCAAGGCACCTTCTTGAACTGCTGCAGTCCTTCCACTGGGGAGTGTTGGGGAGACTGTACCAGGATTGATGTAAATGCCAGCCTTAGATCAGTGAGGCTAAGGACAAGTAGGTTTATCCCTTGTTTGCTCTGATCACCATCTGCTGCAGACCCAGTCTGGCAGTCATGTCCTTCAGGACTTGGCCAACATGGTCAGTGGTGGTGCCAGCAAGCAACACTAATCCCCTACACAAAGTATGCTTTGTGCCCTTGCTTACTTTCCGTGTTTGTTCTAAGTGTTGTTCAGCTCATAGGATCAGAGCCGCGGTTTGGCAGTAAAACATTTATTAGTCTATGCTTACTAGACTGCTGGTGTCACATCCTCATCACCTGCCTTTTTACTACCAGTTATTTTTTTAAAGGGTTGTGAAGTCTGCCAAGGAAAGGCAAAAAAAAACTGATAAGCAGAATAAAATTGCAATGGAATACAATGGATTACAAATGAAAAAGAAAACATCAATATACTCCATGTATCATGTTCAAGTATCTAAGTTGTTAAAGAGTAGACACTTATGATTCACACTTTTCATCACTTCTGGACCAGTATGTACCTTACAATGAAGCCCTTTGAAGTTGTTTTAAAGTATGTATTGCAGCAGATAATTTGCACCAGCTGAGCTCTAATAGAACCAAAAAGCAGGCCACTCAGCCCATCAGGTACCTGACAATTCTAATCCCACTTTGCAGCACTCAGCCAATACCATTCGATACCATGCATTTTAGGAGCTCATCTAAATATTTATTACATGTTGAGGGAGTATTGCTTCCACATCCTACAAGTAGTCTGTTTCAAACTTTAATTAATCTCTGGGTGAAAAATATTCGTACTCAGATCCCCATAAATCTCCTTAGCTAAACTTAAACCCATGCTCTCTGGTTATATCCCACTATGCCATGGGAAAAGCTTTTCACTATCTACCCCTTATAATGTTGAATGCTGACATCAATCAGGTCTGTCTTCTCCACTTCAAATAGAGATAAACTCAGTCTACTATTTTTCTCTACACAGCTGAAATCCCCCATTCCAGGTAACATCTTGGTAAATCTCTGCTGTACACCTGCAGTGTATTCACATCCTTCCTTCAGCATGGAAACCAGAATAGAAACATAGAAAACCTACTGCACAATACAGCCCTTTGGCCCACAAAGTTGTGCCGAACATGTCCCTACCTTAGAAATTATTAGGCTTCCCTATAGCCCTCTATTTTACTTAGTTCCATGTACCTATCCAAAAGTCTCTTAAAAGACCCTATCGTATCTGCCTCCACCACTGTTGCCAGCAGCCCATTCCATGCACTCACCACTCTCTGAGTAAAAAATTTACCCCTGACATCTCCTCTGTACCTACTCCCCAGCAACTTAAACCTGTGTCCTCCTGTGGCAACCATTTCAGCCCTGGGAAAAAGCCTCTGACTATCCACACGATCAATGCCTCTCATCATCTTATACACCTCTATCAGGACACCTCTCATCCTCCGTCGCTCCAAGGAGAAAAGCCGAGCTCACTCAAAATTATTCTCAAGGCATGCTCCCCAATCCAGGCAACATTCTTGTAAATCTCCTCTTTCTATGGCTTCCACATCCTTCCTATAGTGAGGTGACCAGAACTGAGCACAGTACTCCAAGTGGGGTCTGACCAGGGTCCTATATAGCTGCAACATTACCTCTCGGCTCCTAAATTCAATTCCACGATTGATGACGGCCAATGCACCATGTGCCTTCTTAAACACAGTGTCAACCTGCGCAGCTGCTTTGAGCGTCCTATGTACTCAGACTCCAAGATCCCTCTGATCCTGCACACTGCCAGGAGTGTTACCATTAATACCATTAATTCTGCCAACATATTTGACTTAACAAAATGAACCACATCATACTTATCTGGGTTGAACTCCATCTGCCACTTCTCAGCCCGGTTTTGCATCCTATCAGTGTCACCCAGAATGACACCCAGTATTACAGATTTGCCTTAACAATACTTTAGATAATTGTACCATAACCTCCACATGCTTAAATTCTACAATATGCTCCGGCTAAAGAAAACAAGTATTCTATTTGCCTTCTTAATGGTCTTTTCTGCCTGTGCTGCTGCCTTCAGGAATACATGGGCACGTATGCAAAGATCCTTGTTCTTCTGCAAGCTTTAACCAAAGGAAAAATATTGGCCAAGGCTTGCTAGTTTTCTAAATGGTGTCATGGATCTACTACATCGATGTCAAACCCAACAGATATTTATTCTGTACAATAAAAATGATCTCACCATCTACCTTGTCATGGGTCTTGCACCGTACTTGTCTACCTGCACTGCACTTCCTCTGTAAATATTACTATATAACTATCTTCTGCATCCTGTTATTGCTTATCCCTTTGTTCTTCAATGTACTTGTATTTGGAATGGACTGTATGGGTGACATGCAAAACAAAGTTTTTCACTCTATCTCTGTACATGTGACAATAATAAACCAATTAATAATATTACCAGTGCAAAATTTCCTTAATATCACACCTAACACCATTGTAGACTTTGGTACTCAAGTCTTTCAGTGAATCTTTAACATAAAACCTTCTAAATCAAATGTAAGAATGCTATCAAATAAGCAACAAGCTTGAAGGACTTTAATAGATTGGTGCTAAACATGTCTGGTCAGTGCAGAACCACAATTATCAAAGGCATTAGCATATTGTCAAAGAGTTATTAAAAAGATAAGATACAATAAAGAGAAATTTGTAATCAGACAAGAGAGCATTAGACAAGTTAAGGCATTGAAAGCTTATAGATCTGCAGAACCTGCCATCTTGAATTGCAAGGTTTTAAAGTGATGGTTATGGATAAAATGGTTGCTACATTCCAAAATTCCATACTATCTAGGCCTATTTCAACAGATTGGAAGCTAACAAATGTAACATCACTTTTATTTAAAGCAAGGAGAGGAAACACAGAGAACTACATACATCATCAGTGGTGGGTAAATTAATGGAAAGTATTCGTAGAGATGGTATATATAATTATCTGGATTGACAGGGTCTGATTAGGAACAGTCAACATGGATTTGTGCATGGAAGGTCATGTTTGACAAATCTTGTTGAATTTTTTGAAGAGGTTACGAGGAAAGTTGATGAGGGTAAAGCAGTGGATGTTGTCTACATGGACTTCAGTAAAGCCTTTGACAAGGTTCCACACGGAAGGTTAGTTAGGAAGGTTCAATCATTAGATATTAATATTGAAGTAGTAAAATGGATTCAACAGTGGCTGGATGGGAGATGCCAGAGAGTAGTGGTGGAAAACTGTTTGTCAGGTTGGAGGCCGGTAACTAGTGGCATGCCTCAGGGATGTGTACTGGGTCCAATGTTGTTTGTCATATATATTAATGATCTGGATTATGGGGTGATAAATTGGATGCAGGGAGATTTAGGCCAGTTAGAAGAGTGGGCTGAACGATGGCAGATGGATAATGCTGATAAGTGATCAGTGTGAGGTGCTACATTTTGGTAGGAATAATCCAAATAGGACATACATGGTAAATTGTAGGCATTGAAGAATGCAGTAGAACAGAATGATCTAGGAATAATGATGCATAGTTCCCTGAAGGTGGAATCTCATGTAGATAGGGTGGTGAAGAAAGCTTTTGGTTTGTTGGCCTTTATAAATCAGAGTTGGGATGTGAAGTTAAAATTGTACAAAGCATTGGTAAGGCCGAATTTGGAATATTGTGTACAGTTCTGGTCACCGAATTATAGGAAAAATGTCAAGAAAACAGAGGGAGTACAGGGAAGATTTACTAGAATATTACCTGGGTTTCAGCACCTAAGCTACAGGGAAAGGTTGAACAAGTTAGGTCTTTATTCTTTGGAGCATAGAAAGTTGAGGGGGACTTGATAGAGGTATTTAAAATTGTCAGGGGGATAGATAGAGTTGACGTGGATAGGTTTTTTCTATTGATAGTAGGGAAGAATCAAACAAGAGGACATGAGTTGAGAGTTAGGGGGCAAAAGTTTAAGGGTAACACGAGGGGGAATTTCTTTACTCAGAGAATGGTAGCTGTGTGGAACGAGCTTCCAGTAGAAGTGGTAGAGGCAGGTTCAGTATTGTCATTTAAAGGAAAATTGGATAGATATATGGACAGGAAAGGAATGGAGGGTTATGGGCTGAGTGCGGGCCAGTGGGACTAGGTGAGAGTAAGCATTCGGCACGGACTATAAGGGCCTAGATGGCCTGTTTCCATGCTGTAATTGTTATATGGTTATATGGTTATATCTAGTCTGTCGAAGATAATAGGGAAAAATGCTAGAATTGAAAAGTAAGTGAATAGAAGATGCCCAGAAAGTGATGAAATTAGCTGAATCATGGAATTATGAAAGGAAAAGCCTCTTAGTTAAATCTGTTAAAGGCGTTGAGACAATAAGTAGCAGAATAGATAAGGTGGAACTAGATGATATTGGGTATTTGGACTTCCAGAAGGCTTTGGATAAAAGAAAAGGCTTCTGATTATCCAACAGGTTATTTAACATAATGAGTGCAATTGAGGTTAGGTTTAATATCTCAACAAGAACTGTTAATGGGCAAAGAACAAACAGTAATAATAAACAAGTCAGTTTGGGGTTGGGAGACTGTCAATGGAGCACCATGCCCCAACTATTTAGTAATTTGAAGGAAGGGACCAAGGGTAAAATATACAGGGTTGTTCATGATACAAAGTTGTGTGGGATTAGATGGATTGTAAAAAATAATTCAGGGAGACTTCAGAAGGATAGGTTAAATGAATGGGCAAGGACTTCAGAGGCATGATTTTGCAAAGGTATACAAAATATCGAATATTTGCTAAAAAGGTTAGACTAGAAAACAACTACAAATTAACTTGTTCAAACACGAGGAAGAAACAGCTTTTGTTTACTGACTTAAGATAATTGTACAGGGAATTCTGTCTTCCACGTGGGCATCAAACAACATTTGGAATTAAGCCCCCTTGCAGAGCAAAAGAAAAATGTTCTATTCATTTAGAAACAATTACATGCAGAGTAGGATTTTTCTGGATGGATGAATCAAGAAGGGCAAAATGATGTTCCTTATCCCCTTGTAGCTCAATCTTGTGGTGTAATATCGAGTGATTAATCAATCAATTCCTGGTCAAAGTGCCAAAGAACATTAGAAACACAAGAGACAGCAGATGCTGAAATCTGGAGCAACGAACAGTCATGGTGAAGGAGTTTGAACCCACAGAAGCTGCTTGAATTACTAAGTTCTTCCAGGAGTTTGCTGCCAAAGTATATTAACGTGTTTGCATATTTTAACAGAGTACCCTTTAAGGGAAATGTTTTAATAATTCTGCAAGAGACAATTGAATGAGATATGTTGTATAGTATGAAAAAGCATACGACAGTATATGAATGTTGATAAATAAGGCCACCTCATTCTACAATGTCAACAGCATTACTTAAATGGTCACAAAGGTTTATATAGATGTGTGGTTGATTGCAAAAGATAAGAAAACAATAAACATAAACATTTATTAAAAGGCTTTTACTGAATGGAATACTTATAGAATTGAAGATAAAGGGATTGCTGGAGCAACATTTCCTAGCAATATTAAAACTATGTTCAACAATTATTGTGTAATTTGAAATGTGGACACGAGTCCAAAGCATCTTTAAGACAAAGACAATGAGCATGGACTATGAGAGACTAAAACCATATCAAATTTTCAACCTTTAAGAACTAATATAAACACTGTAGGTTTTGAATCCTGATCATTAATTGTTTGATTTAAATATCTTACAGTAAATATTACAAACAGCAATATTGATAAATTTTAAAACTTTATTGAAAAAGTAACCAAAATGTATTTAAGGTTGTGATATATAATAAAGTACTTGCATCGACTTAAGCCTGCACCCATTCGACTAAATGTGGGACAGCAGCAGAAACCCCACTTTCGATTCTGGTCATTAGCCTTTTGATCCCACTCGTCAGTAGCCTGATCAATTTTAAATCTTTGGCTTTTATTTTTATAATTGATTGCAAAATCCCTCAAGGATATCCTCCTGCTAAAAATGTTAAAATCTCATTAGAAAATTAAAAACCTATAAAACATATGCGATGTGTGCTTACAGCTTCACATATTGGCCATTCGATCATTTAAGTAATGGATGATTTTCGCTCCAAAGAAAACAATACCAACTTTTCTGGTGATGCCCGTTATCCCTGGTACCATTCTCACAAATCTGTTCCTCTTTTGGACCTATAAATCCTCTCTAAAATGTTTTGGACAAAACAGCCTTCTCAAGATGTAGGCTAACTAGTGTTTAGTACAAGTCCAGCATAACGTCCCTGGTTTTGTATCCCATGCCTTAATTTATGAATCACAAAACTTGATCTGCTTTACAATGATATAGTCCTGTCCAAATACAGGCAAGTGGAACAAGCTTAGCTGGGCATTTGGTCAGCATGAACTGATGAGTCCAAAAGGCTCATTTCCATGCTACCACATCTTCTGTGCCCTTATCCAAGTCATTCCTATAAATTGTAATCAGGTCAGGTCCACAGATCCCAGTAGCGCACCACACATTACCAAGCAGAGAAAGATCTGTTTGTATTGACTATCCTGTTAGCCAGCTAATCATCCATTCATGCCACAAAAGTTAACTTTACATGCTAACTTTGTTGCAACACCTTCTGAAAAGTATAGAAATCCACTGGTTCCCTCCTTATCCACCGCACATTTAACATTTTCAGAGAACATTAAACTACCATCTCAATGATAATCGTCATTTTGTCTTAGACCATAAGACAAAGGAGCAGAAGTCGGCCATTTGGCCCATCGAGTCTACTCTGTAACTTTATCATGAGCTGATCCATTCTCCCATTCATTCCCACTCCCCTGCCTTCTCCCCATAACCTTTGATGTCCTGGCTACTCAGACACCTATCAATCTCTGCCTTAAATACACCCAATGACCCGACCTCCACTGCCGCCCGTGGCAACAAATTCCACAGATTCACCACCCTCTGGCTAAAAAAAATTTCTTCGCATCTCTGTTCTGAATAGGCGCCCTTCAGTCCTTAAGTCATGTCCTCTCATACTAGTCTCCCCCACCATGGAAAACAACTTTACCACATCCATTCTGTCCATGCCTTTCAACATTCAAAATGTTTCAATGAGGTCCCCCCTCATTCTTCTAAACCCCAAGGAGTACAGTCCAAGAGCAGTCAAACGTTCCTCATATGTTAACCTTCTCATTCCCGGAATCATTGTGGTGAATCTTCTCTGAACCCTCTCCAACTTCAGCACATCCTTTCTTAAATAAGGAGCCCAAAATGTGGTCCTATGGTCTTAGTTGAACCACATTGAACTTACTAACAATGGCATCAGATCTGTGTTGAATCATAAGACTATATGACACAGGTGAAGAATAAGGCCATTTGGCCCATTCTCTGTACCTCCATTTCATTATGGCTGATTTATTATCCCTCTCAAGCCTATTTTCCTGCCTTCTCCCCATTATCGTTGACAACTGTACTAATCAAGAACCTATCAACCTCCACTTTAAATATACCCAATGACTTGGGCGCCACAGCTGTCTGTGGCAAAGATCCCCAGGTTCACCACCTTCTGGCTAAAGAAATACTTCCTCATCTCTGTTCTAAAGGGACGTCCCTCTATTCTGAGGCTGTGCCCTCTGGCCTTAGACTCTCCACCATAAGAAACATCCTCTCCACACAATGTTATTCTGCACATTTGAGCTCTTTCAGGTGCATAGTTGCAGAGCACATAGAACAGTACAGAACAGGAATAGGCTTGTAAGTTAAATTAGATTAGATCATTGTCCATGCATGTCTCAGGGAGATAATTTTGGATTTCAACAATAGCTAGGCAAATCAAAAGTCAAAGTAGAAGGCCATATGATGCCCTGGCAAATGGAGTTTAAAGTCTGGAAAAGTAAGGTCATACACTTTGGTAAGTGGAATTCAAAGGCAGATCATCTAATATAGAAGAGTACAGCACAGGAACAGGCCAGAGTAAGCCCCTTTCACCACCACCCTCTGTTTTCTATGGGAAGCCAGTTCTGAATGCAAATGGCCAATTCACCATGGATCCCATGCATCTTAATCGTCTAGAAGAGCCACCCATGAGAGACCTTGTCAAACACCTTTCTAAAATCCATGTAGACAACACTCACAACTCCACCTTCATCAATCATCCTCGTCACTTTGTCAAAATACTCATTCAGGCTAGTAGGTTACAACTTGCCCTGCTCAAGACCCTGCTGGCTCTCTCTAATTAGCCCATGGTTTTTCAGACACTCATAAATCCACTCCCTAAGAATTCTCTCCAGTAACTTCCCTATCACTGATGTGAGTCTCGCCGATCTATAGTTTCCAGGATTATCTCTGGTTCCTTTCTTGAATAATCAATAACATTAACTACTAGCGAGCCCTCCGAGAACTAAAGAAGCTAAAGAGGACCCAGAAATATTGGTCAAGGTCCCAGCAATCCCTTTACTTGCCTCTCTCAATAACCTGGCACATATCCCATCATGCCCTGGGAACTTATTCACTGTAATGCTCTTTAATAGACCCAGCACTATCTCCTCCTCTACCTCAAAATGCCCTAGCCTATTAATACTCTCAGCATTGACATCCCTATCCTCCATGTCCTTCTCCTCAGTAACTACTGATGTAAAGTACTTAATAAAGACTTCACCCACATCCAAGCAAATGTTCCCCCCTTATCCTTGATTTGTCTCACCCTCTCCCTAGTTACACTCTTGCTCTTGATGTTTGTATAAAAAGTAAACAAAAGAAATTTGTGATCTTTATGTTCTAACCATTTTTCAGTTAAGTTTTATTTTTCCTGAAAAATGTTGGGTCACAATTAAAATGTTGGTCTATGTAGGTTTTTGATCTTCTGAAACCTACATGGACATCAACCTTTATAATATTTAACTACTTGTTAAGGAATCTGCTTTGGTAGTTATTCTATTAATCTTGTTATATTAAAAATAGACAGCATATTTTCAGCTGCCACTGTAACAATCTGCATCAGGCTTTTTTTTCACAAGCCCATTGGAAGTCATAAAGCTTAAATATTGGCTATTTGTTGAAAAAAAACACTTTACTGTGACAGCTGAATAAAATCACATGTAAATTATTCAGGCGGTCATTTGACAAATAAATATTTTATCCTTATGTGCATATTCTAAAAATGAAAATAAATGTGGCAGACCTCCTGGAAGTCTTTCATAATCAATGTAGGTAAAGTGATGTTGTGACGTTTTGATGCAAGTGCAATGTCAATGTTAATTACTTCAGTCCGTGAGGCTATGTAAATATGTGTACTTTTAACTTTGTGAATCAAATAGTCATAAGGAGATAAAATTTAATGTTTTAAGTGTGTTTGTTTGAGTAAGGTTATGCTGATGCCCCAGTAGTTGGCATATTAGAATAACATAGCGTGATGTGACTAACACAGAGAAACCAACAACTTCCTCATCTTAAAAAAAAAGAAACAATAGGCTCCAAGTCACTCTACCCAATTGTATTCATATCTTTCCCAATAGATTTTAGTAAAAAAAAACAAAGGCATGTTGGGAGATCACCTGGTTAGCACTCAAATGGGATAACAAGACTCCCAGAATGACAGGACAAACCTTTCTGCTCACAATGTTGTGCCAAACCTATTAAACCAATGACTTCCAATTAATCTAATTCCTCCTTCCCACACATTGACTACATTCCTCCCTTTTCTGCATATTCAAGGATTTATCCAAGAGCCTTTTAAGTGTTTCTATGCTATTTGCCTCTACTGTCACCCCTTGCAGTGAAATATTAGGCCACAAAAACATGCTTCCCAACTCCTTTGTACTTTCCCTTCTCACTTTAAATATATACCCTCAAATAGTACATATTTCATTTCTGGGTAAGAGATACTGGTTGTCTATGCCTCACATAATTCTATAAACTTCTATCTATTCTCCCCTCTCTGCCAATCCAGAGAAAATAGTCCCAGTTTGTCCAATTTCTCCTCATAGCACATGTCCTCCAAACCAGGTAGCACCTAGTGAACCTTGTCTTCACCCTCTCCAAAGTCCCCATATCGTTCCTATAATTATATGACCCAAATGCAATATTCTAGATGTGGCCTAAGGAGAGTTTTAAAGACTTGAGATCACTGGTCTATAATTTCCAGAATTATCCTTATTTTTTTTTCATGACCAGACAGGCAAAATTAAGTGCCCGCCAATCCTCTGGTACCACACCAGTGACTAGCAAAGAAACAAAGATTTTAGTCAAGGCCCCAATAATCACTCCTTTTGACTCTCTCAATAACTTGGGGTATATCTTATCAGGCCCTGGGGATTTATCCACTTAATGCTTTTCAAGGCACTTAACACTATTTCATTATTCTAATTTATTTCATAATTCTATATTTCATTGGGAGTTTGAAGAGATTTGGAATATCACCAAAGACTAGGAACTTTCTATGGATCACTGTGGAGAGCATTCTGACCGGGTGCATTATGGAGGGACTAATACAGAGGATCCAAAAAAGCTGCTTTTTCAGGATTGAGGGCTGTAAACTCAGCCAGCTCCATCATGGGCACTAGCCTCCGGAACACTGAGAACATCTTCAAAAGGTGATGCTTCAAGAGGGCCGCATCCATTATTAAAGACCCCCACCACCCAAGAGAGGCCAACTACTCAATGCTATCATTAGGGAGGATGTTCAGAAGCCTCAAGACATAGGCTCCTGTGCTTTAGGAACAGCTCTTCATCTCTATCATCTGGTTTCTAAGTGGTCCATGATCTCATGAACACCATCTCAACATTTTGCTCTCTTTTTTGCATTACTTTTAAAAAAACTTATTTGGTTGTATTCATGGGGATTCATGTATGGTTAAATGATAATTAAACTTCAACTTAACTTCAAGATCAAGTTTAATTATCATTTAACCATTCATGAATATCCAAGAATTCAGGCAAATGAGATAGCATTCTTCTGGGGCCAAGCTACAGAGAACAATACCAACAGTCATACACAGGATAATGCAGATTTAACACATATAGCAGAAAATACACAGTCACTAAGCGACACGTCCCATAGATTGATGTTATCGGAAAAACAACATTCAATCATCTGCAGACAAACACACGCAATTCAGCTCGTCTTCCATTGAGCTGGAAAACAAATTTCATGACATAAGTCAGTAATAATAAACCTGATTCTAATTTTGATTCCTAACCTTGAAATGGCCAAGCATCTACGTATGTCCACTCTGATCTCACTATCCTCTAAATCTTTCGCCTCAGTAAATACTGATGCGAATTACTAATTTGGGATCTCACACACATCCTGTGTCCTTAAGTAAAGGTTTCTTCTTTAATCACTGCATAGTTTTCCCCTCTCCCTTGTTATCCTTTGCTTGTGAATATAAACTAAACAAACAAACTCCAAATTGTTTCTGCCAATTAAAATCAATCTAAACTTGCAAAGGATACTTTGAATATCTTCAGTGTCTATTGTTACTATTGCTGAGAAATTCTGATTTCCTTTTTAACTCACACTTCAAGACTTGCACTCAAATTAATCTTTCACTAAGATCTCACCATTGCAATAAACCACGTCTACCCTTTCAGCAACCTTTGGATCCCTCAGGTTGTAATAGCCCCAGGTGGTAGTGCCGATAAGCTCCCAAAGGCACGCGCCTCAAAGAACTCCTGGCCTTCAGGTTTGGCTTAGCTACTAAGCAGGGAAGAACTGTTTCTGCTGACAGAAGGGGCAAAGGCATTTGATTACTGGTGCCTTAAAATGAGCACTTCAAGCAAATTGAACTTGTCAGCCATGGTTGCCAGGTCTCCTCAGAAACTCTGATCTCAAACTGGCACTACCTTGCAGCTGATACCCACTCATGGGAAAGACTCCGGGAGTAAACCCCGAGGAAAAATCCAGAGCTGGAGTCCCTGAGGCAGTCCTCAGTTGAGTTCAAAACTGACTGGCAATTCCAGTGACGCCGATGGTGCCAAACTGTCAGTCTCTGCCATTCCTTTGGATTCATCAACTGTGTGGTGAGGGGGAGCATGCTACATGGGCAACAGCTTGCCCTCCATTTCATATTTTCCTGGTTTGCGTAGCACATAGACAGCTGGGACGCAACATCCATGGTCGATCCCGGCCAACTGAGGGTCTCAATCTA
This sequence comes from Hypanus sabinus, assembly GCF_030144855.1. Lineage (NCBI taxonomy): Eukaryota > Metazoa > Chordata > Chondrichthyes > Myliobatiformes > Dasyatidae > Hypanus > Hypanus sabinus. The sequence continues at coordinate 40,283,801 of NC_082717.1, forward strand.
CACTTCAGCAAATATTTGCTCAACAAATAACTTATTTAATCTGATTCTTTTCTAACGAAAAATTTGCTCAGTGCACTTAAATTCTCCCAATATGGCTGCACTTGAATAAACTCACCAATTACTGATCTGCTACCAGGCAATGAGCTGCCATTTTTTAAACAATGTGCACAAGTACAAAGACATCAGACAGCAAGTTATCAATTTAAGAACTGGCACGTGGACAATAATGCCACTGCTAACTTGCTGTCCTCCCAAATGGACTTGCTCTGGTTGGGAAATCAGCAAGGTCCATGGTTGCATCATGGCCTGGTATGGAAACCCCAATGCCCTTGAGCAGAAAATCTAGCATGACGTCTAAAATTTTGACAACTTCTCCCGAGGTGTGGTGGAAAGTATATTGACTAGTTGCGTCATGGCCCAGTACGGAAACACCGGTCCCCTTGAATGAAAAACAGTTAAAGCCCTCCCCACCATTGAGCAGATCTACATGGAGAGCTGTCACAGGAAAGCAGCATCCATCATCCCTGGATCCACACCGCCCAGGCTATGCTTCCTTCTCGCTGCTACCATCAGGAACATGGTACAGGTACCTCAGGACCCACACCACCATGTTCAGGAACAGTTATTACCACTCAACCATTAGGCTCTTGTACCAGTGAGGGCAACATCACCCACCATCACTGAACTGTTCCCACAACTTATGGCCTCAGATTCAAGGACTCTTTATCTCATGTTCCTGATATTTATTGCTCTTTTTCCTTTTGTCTTTGAATAGTTTGTTGTTTTTTGCAAATTGGTTGTTTGTCCATCCTGTTGGGCGGGGTATTTCATTGATTCCATTCCATTTCAAATTTACTGTGTATGCCCACAAGAAAATGAATCTCAAGGTTGCATATGGTGATGTACATGTACTTTGATAATAAATTTACTTTGAACCTTTAAGTTCCTACCTTATCAAGCATCACTCTGAAATCTGCCAGTGAGTGTTAGTCAGCATATCACTCTAGTCTCATCTTCCTCCACTAAAATCTTTTTGATGCTAAGTACCATACCAGATTTTCTTCCTAGGGGAAACCTACCTCCAGCTTTCTGTGTTCAACGTAAAGTTAATACATGAATTCGGTTCATCATCTAAAGAAGAATAAGTTGCTCCAGGAATGCAAATAAAACCACAAAGCCTAATTTTCTTTGTTGCCAACATACACATTTAAAAACACAATTTTTTTTGCGGAGATCAAAGCATTCATCAGCGCAGCTTTATTCCACCATGATGACTGCCAGGAAGTGGCTACATTCATACAGTTACAATTTAGCTCAATTTGCATTAGCCTTAGTTGTGCAACCACTTTGTCGTCCAAGTCAATAGAGGGTTTACGCTGCATTCAAAAATGTCTGGCATTACCTAAGCTGATACAGTAGATGCTGAAAAGCATGGTGTTGTGGAAGATGGCTTTCAGATGAGATACAAGTCTAGCTTCTTTTTTGCCTCATGCTATTAATCAAACAACAGGGACATTCTCATTATATTGAGAAGAACATCTGTCACTCAACAATCATTAATATCATATAAAACACTTTGAAAAATCATATTGCAAATGTTGGAAATCTGAAGTAAAATAGGAAATGCAGTTCTGCTGAAGGGTTATTGACCTGAAATGTCAGCTTTGATCGTCTTTCAACATATGATGTCTGATCCACTGAATGTTTGAACATCTTTTGTTTTTATATGGTGTTCTTTTGTCCTCAGAATTCATTTAATTTAATAGTACGAAAATTAAATATATATTGAAAGTATGTTAGACATCTATTCAGAATTTACCCCATTCACAATATTATTTTAATGTTGATCATGTTATTGTGAATCACAGAGAAGCTCAAACAATTGATTCTTGCCCTGATTTTTCTTTCATTGAAAGCCATTACAAAAATATACTTAATAAGCACAATCATTTTCACTCTTTGGTCATTTCAATTGTCTTTCTTATTGAAACAAATTCTGAATTGTTTCCTTTTGTTATTTCCACACCTTTTTTCCTCTGCATTTTAAAATTAAAACTAGCCAGAGAGTAAAATAATCATGAAAATTACAGCAACACATTATTTACAAAACTCAGTCAATGTAACTGAATAAACAATACTCAAGCTGCCCTCTCAATTATAATGATTGACATATTATTTTATTGCACAACCTAGCAGGAAGGGAGATAAAAACTTCGTAGGACAAAGACAAACATAACTGTTATAACATAACAGAGGGTCACTTTCCCTCATTTCAGACACAGTGTCATTTTATTTTGGCAGATAAAATTTGTACAAGACCATGAAGAGAAAAAGAATGAAATGAAGGTGTGTGGGGTGTGGGGTTGTGGACAATGATGGGTCATACTTCAGTTTGCTGCGATCTCCCAATAGCAGAAAGATATAAAAGGTAGTAAGAGTCTGTGTTTCTGAATGTTATTCAATAATTCCTATTTTGAAGGGCACTCAGCAGTTTCACCCAATGATCATATGGGTGAATTATGATGAGAATTTACCATTGTGGTGAGCTAATCAGATTAGATTAGGGGAATATTTATGCTTTAATATAGTTTCAATAATATTTTTAACAGTAAGAAAATTGGAAGTACATATGAGATTCATATCTAATCACAGATCAGGCAGCATCTATGGAAATGAATAAACAGTCAACATTTCAGGGTGAGGCTCTTCTTCAGTCCTGTTTTTTTTTTCCATAGACGCTACCTGACCTGCTGAGTTCCTCCTGCATTTTGTGCACGTTGCTTTGAATTTCATCAGGTTAGAGTAGCATGCCTTGTACATGGTTTGGAACTGGTACATTAGTCCTAGTGGGACTAATCAACAGCCAAAAGGACATATTTATAGTTTTTGTTTCTGTTGAGGTATAAAGAGCACAGTTGCCTAATTAGTCTCAACTGTTGACTGTTTATCAAAATAAAGGCACAACTTGAAATAACATATTATTTGCTGATATTTAAATTGATCATAGAATAGAATATTGCAGAAAAATACTAAAATATACATGATGATATCCATGTAGAAAATTAACAAACTTTATACCGGCAATGGAAAGTATTGAATTGTTTCCGCCTGATTAAAGAGGGAAATTTAAAGTAGAAGATATGCAGGAGTATAAACTACAAGAGACTATGGCTATTATTGTGAGTGCATGTAATCTTCACTTATTCCCCCCAACCACAGATGTTTCAACTTGCAACATTACGTGAAATTAAAGACAGTTTTAATCACCTGAACCAAGAACAGGTACTGCATTAGTCATTCAAGAAACCCTTTTCACCTTATATTATCAAAAGCCTTAACTCATATTGTTTTATTTAGACCTCCAAAATGAAGATTGTTGGGAACTTTCATTTCTCGTATGATGACAGCCTTTGGCATTAACCTTTTATTAAAGACTCGCTTCGAGATTACTGTAGGAATCCTGTTTGGGTCAGAAATGCAAATGATTGAATATGAATTTACTATGCCTGAAGGAGAAAACATCAGGCAACTAAGCATAAACAACTGAAGTGACATAACCATTGCAACACTATCTAGGTTAATGAGCATCTATGAATATTAATATATGTAATATCAACAGGGTGAATAACTTATCAGCCTGACATCATTACTAATGCAGCTAAAACAATATTTTGGAAAATAAATAGCACACAGAAAAATGTAAACTATTTTATCTTTCTTAAAATCATTTACATTGGAAAGAGCACTTCTGAATGTGTCAGAGATCAGAAAAATAAATGTTTAAGAAACATTTTTATGAGCAAACTGAAATATGGAGGGATTACATTTCTGGAAAAGTTTTTATCATGATCTTCTACAACATAAGCCTACTTTTCCCCGTGTTATATTACAACCATGGATCGGGTGCAGAGTATTCTGAAGGGAGAGGGTGAACAGCCAGAAGTCTTGATACATGTTGGTACCAATGACATAGGTAGAAAAAGGGAGGAGGTCCTGAAGAGAGAATTCAGGGATTTGGGTAGGAAGCTGAAAAGCAGGACCTCCAGGGTAGTCATCTCAGAATTGGTGCTAACAAATGCAAGAATAGCATAATCAGGCATATTAATGTGTGGCTGAGAGACTGGTGTAGAGGACAGGGCTTCGGGTTCCTGGATCATCAGAGCCTCTTCTGGGGAGGTACGACCTGTACTAAAAGGACGGGCTACACCTGAACCCAAAGGGGTCCAATATCCGAGCAGGCAGGTTTAATAGAGCTCTTTGAGAGGGTTTAAACTAATTTGGCAGGGGGCTGGGAACCGAAGTGATAGGGCTGAGGAAGGGGAAAACAGAATTAAATCAAAGATAGAGTATAGCAGAGATGATAGAAAGGGCTGGCAGGAGATGAGGCATAATCCCAGCCAGTGGGATGAGGTACAGGGCAATAGAGGCATGGTGCAGTTAAAACAGAAAGCAACAAATACTGAACAGAAAATGTTATGTTTGAATATATGCAGCATAAAAAATAAAATGGACGATCTTGAAATTCAGCTACAGATTGGCGAGTTAAGGACCCTAATGGCAGTTGTATACAGGCCTCCAAACAGCAGCTGGGATGTGGATTATAAATTAAAGCAGGAGATAGAAAAGGTGTGTCAGAAGGGCAATGTCATGATAATCGTTGGTGATTTTAACATTAAAATGGATTGGGAAAACCAGGCCAGTACTGGACCTCAAGAGAGAGAACTCGTAAAATGTCCAAGGGAAGGCTTTTTAGAACAGCTTGTTGTTGAGCCCACTAGGGGATCAGCTGTGCTGGATTGGGTGGTGTGCAGTGATCTAAAGGTGATATGGGAGCTCAAGGCTAAGGAGCCCTTTGGGAACAGTGATCACAATATGATCGAGTTCACTTTGAAATTTGAGGAGAAACCAAATTCCAATGTGCCGGTATTTCAGTGGAATAAAGGAAACTACAATGGCATGAGAGGGGAATTGGCCAAGGTTGACTGGAAAGAGACACTAGCAGGAAGGACAGTAGAGAAGCAATGGCTGGAGTTTCTGTGAAAAATGAGGGAAGTACAAGACAGATATATTCCAAATAAGAAGAAATTTTCAAACGGAAGAAGGACACTACCTTGGCTGACAAGCGAAGTCAGAGCCAAAGTAAAAGCAAAAGAGAGGGCATACAAGGATGCCAAAACTAGTGGGAAGATAGAGGATTGCAAAACTTTTAAAAAATTGCAAAAGGCAACTAAGGAAGTCATTGGGATGGAAAAATTAAATTATGAAAAGAAGCTGGTGACTAATATCAAAGAAGATATTGAAAGCTTTTTTTAAGTGTATAAAGGGTAGATATAGGACCGATAGAAAATGATGCTGGAGATACTATAATTAGAGATGTAGAAATGGTAGAGGAACCGAATGCATATTTTGCGTCAGTCTCCACAGTGGAAGATATCGGCAGTATACTGGACATTCAAGAATGTTAGGGAAGTGAAGTATGTGCAGTGAAAATTACGACTGAGAAGGTGCTCAGGAAGTTTTATGGTCTGAGAGTGGATAAATTTCCTGGACCTGATGGAATGCGCCCTCGGGTTCTGAAGGAAGTAGCTGGAGAGATTGCAGAGGCATTAACAATGATCTTTCAAGAATCGATAGATTCTGGCATTGTACCAGATGACTGGAAAATTGCAAACATTACTCTGTTACATCAGTGGTTGGAAAGTTGTTGGAATCGATAGTTAGGGATGAGATTACGGTGTACCTGGAGGCACATGACAAGATAGGCCAAAGCCAGCATGGCTTCCTGAAAGGAGAAACCTGCCTGACAAACCTACTGCAATTCTTTGAGGGAATTACAAGCAGGGTAGACAAAGGAAATGCAGCAGATGTGGTGTACTTTGATTTTCAGAAGGCCTTTGACAAGGTGCCACACATGAGGCTGCTTAGCAAGATAGGAGCCCATGGGATTACATAGGAGTTACAAGCATGGGTGGAGCATTGGCTGGTTGGCAGAAAACAGAGAGTGGGATTGAACAGATCCTATTTGGCTGGCTTCCATTTTCCAGTGGAGTTCCACAGGGGTCGGTGTTGGGACCACTGCTTTTTACGAAGTATATCAATGATTTGGACTATGGGATTAATGGATTTGTGGCTAAATTTGCCAATGATACAAAGATAGGTGGAGTAGCAGGTAGTGTTGAGGAAACAGACAGCCTACAGAGAGACATAGATAGTTTAGGGGAATGGGCAAAGAACTGACAAATGAAATACATTGTTGGAAAGTATATGGTCGTGCACTTTGGTGGAAGAAATAAACTGGCAGACTATTATTTAGATGGGAAAGACTTCAAAATGCAGAGATACAAAGGTTAACCTCCAGGTTGAGTCAGAGGTGAAGAAGGCAAATGCAATGTTGGCATTCATTTCTAGAGGTAGGGATGTGATGTTGAGGCTCTATAAGGCACCTGTGAGACAACACTTGGAGTATTGTGTGCAGTTTTGGTCTCCTTAATTTAGAAAGGATATACTGACATTGGAGTGTGTTCAGAGAAGATTCACATGAATGATTCCAGGAATGAAAGGGTTACCATATGAGGAACGTCTGGCAGCCCTTTGGTTGTATTCCCTGGAGTTCAGGAGAATGAGGGGGGATTTCATAGAAACAGTCCTAATGTTAAAAGGCCTGAACGGTTTAGATTTGGCAAAGTTATTTCCTATGGTAGGGGAGTCTCGGAGAAGAAGGCACAACTTCAGGATTGAAGAATGTCCACTTAGAACAGAAATGCGGAGAAATTACTTTAGTCAGAGAGTGGTATATCTGTGGAATTTGTTGCCACGAGTGGCTGTGGAGGCCAAGTCATTGGGTGCATTTAAGGCAGAGATAGATAGGTCCTTGATTAGTCAGGGCATCAAAAGGGTATGGGGAGAAGGCAGAGGAGTGGGGATGAATGGAAGAATTGGATCAGCCCATAATTGAATGGTGGAGCTGACACAATGGGCCAAATGGCCTACTTCTGCTCCTGTATCTTATGGTCTTATAAGCAGAGAAGTGTTCCTATGGGCTGTTTTTTTCATATTAATTCAATTTATTTTTAAAGACAAAGGAACTCGCTATTGTTATTTTATGGCTAATACCAAAATTAGACTTGGGGATGGAAAACACCCCTGTAAAACAAAACAAATTTTGTCATCTTTTATTTTCAGTCAATCAGTTCTTTGTTCAATGATGTCACCATGTCAACTGCATTGGCAGTCACTGCAAAGACTCACCTCTGCGTTTCACGATAAACTTATTGTGATGCTCGGATGCGAGGGTTTTGCTGTACTCTTGTTCCCCTGATCAGGAACATGCAATGATTCAGTTACAACCATCTTACTTGTCAAGAGAGTTCACCATTATCCTAAACACAGTTCATATATCACCAGAAGCCATAGTTAATCATGCATTCGAGATACTGAATGCTGTTATCACCAAACAAGAAATACCCACCCCAATGCATTTCATAGTTGGGGACCTCATTCAGGATTGTTTGAAGAAATCTTTGCCCAATTATTATCAGCATATAACCTCTAGCCCCAGGGGTCCCAACACACTTAACCACTGCGATACTAGGATAAGGAATGCCTACCATTCTATACCTCAAACGCATTTCAGGAATTTGAATTTATGTCCTATTCCTACCTGACAGAGGCCAAAGAGCAAAGCTCCAGAGATAAGGACAACAAAGTGGTGGTTGAGGGGGACAAAAGAGTGGCTAAGCGATTGCTTTGAGTCAGTGGACTGACCGCGTTCGTGGACTGATCAGAGGATCTGAATGAATACACCAGGGTTGTAATATTTAAGTAATATTTGTACATATTTTGCTTGATTAAGCATGCTTTGTTGGTTTAAATCATTTATATGCAAAAGTACCAGAATGATAAGCATTATTATCCCAGCATGTCATACATGTGTGCACTTCACTTAAAGTAAAACTAAACTAATACACGCATCTCCCTGCTCCATGTTCTTCTTCAACTAGTTTCATGTTTTAAAGTTACAAAACATAACAGAGGAAGAAACCAGAGGTCTATGTGCCAGTCTCATCAGGGGATCAGAGGTAGAGTCATCAACTTCAAATTCCTGGGTGTTACAACTTCAGAGGACCCAATATGGACCCAGCAAGCAAGTGCAATTACATAGAAAGCCTGGCAGCACCTGTACATCCTTTGAAGTTTGTGATGATTTGGCATGACATGTAAAACTTTGACAACTTCTGGAGAGTATATTGACTGGTTGTGTCATGGCCCAGTCTGGAAACACCAGTCCCCTTGAATGGAAAATCCTATGAAAAGTACTGGGTATAGCCCTCCCCACCACTGAGCATATCTGCATGGAATGCTGTCACAGCAAAGCAGCATTCATCATCCCTGGATTCCCACGACCCAGGCCATGCTCTCTTCTTGCTGCTGCCATCAGCAAAGAGGGCACAGGAACTTCAGGACCCACACCACCAGGTTCAAGATCAGTTATTACCCTTCAACCACCAGGTTCTTGAACTAGTGGGATAACTTCATTTGCTCCATCACTGAATTATTCCCACAACCTATGGACTCACTTTTAGGACTCTTCATCTCATTTTCTCGATGGTTAGTACAGCCTTTCATTTTTTTCTATTATGTTTCTTGGATTTACTGTGTCTGACTGCAAGTAAACTAATCTCAGGATCATATATGGTGACATAAATTTACTTAGAACTTTTGAAATAAGGGATTGAGTAGTGTGTAGTTCAATTGGTTATTAACATCTATAGAATGTATAATGATTGGTATTTTATATATCCAAGTAAGAAATGTGAAAGTCTATAAGCTTTCAATTAGTCAATATTTGCATTATTAGATTATCAGAATTATCAATTCTGAGCTGATGTTTTAGAACCGTTTCGGGACAGGGCTGAACTGTTCTTCTTGTAAACACATAAATCAACAGTGATTTAGAAATGAGTGCAAGTTGTCGGAGTCCAGTTGCAGGCTCACACTAAAGTCATTTTTAAAGACAGTTTTTTTTCATAAAAGATAACACTCTGTCTAGCTGAAGGTGTAAATTGCAAATCTCAATGATATTTAGTTCTGATTGTCCCCAAGTCCATGTATTTTCAGGCGGCCATGAGCCAAAACATGAGCTAGAAATCCTCCAGTCATAATCACCTGACAGAGAAATGAAAAGGAAAAGGTGCTGCAAAACACAGCAGGTATAGCAGTTCTGTGCAGAGAGCAATATGATTAACATCTCAAGTCGATCACCATTCATCAGCAATGCGGAAAATTAAACTTGAATCAAGTTTTAAGAGGGGATGTGACTAAGTAAAATTTACGAAGTGTAAGTTGCATTGGTGTTTCCACAACAGGCTGTGATGCAGCCAATCAATATACTCTCCACTTCACATCTACAGAAATTTGTCGAAGTTTTAGATGTCATGCCAAATCTTCGCAAACTCCTAGGAAGTAGAGGTGCTGCCATGCTTTCTTCGTAATTGCACTTATGTGCTGGGTCAGGACAGGTCTTCCAAAATAATGACACCAAGGAATTTAAAGTTGCTAACCCCCTCCATCTCTGATCCTCCAATGAGGACAGATCATGGTTTCCTCCTCCTGAAGCCAATAATCAGCTCCTCGATCTTGCTGATATTGAGTGAGAGGTTGTTGTTATGACCCAACTCAGCCAGGTTCTCAATCTCCCTCCTTTTTCATGATTCAGCCTGCGACAGTGGTGCCATCAGCAAACTTGATTATGGCATTGCAGCTGTACTTAGGCACACAGTCATAAGTATAAAGTTACAAAGTGAGTAGAACAGGGGACTAAGCACACAGCTTTAAGGTGCGCCTGTACTGATGGAGATGGTGTTGCCAATTTAAACTGACGAGGGTCTGCAAGTGGTGAAATCCAGGATCCAATTGCACAAGGAGGTATTGATGCCAAGGTCTTGGACCTTGTAGATTTTTTTGAGGGGATGATGGTAGTCAAAAAAGAGCATCTTGATATATGTACCTTTGCTGTCCAGATGTTCCAGGATTGCGTGAAGAGCTGAGATTGCATTCGCTGTGGACCTGGTGTGACGTTAAGCAAATTGGAACAGATCCAAGCTGCTTCTTAAGCAGGAGCAGATACGTTTCAGCATCAAGCTCTCAATGTACCTTATCACTGTGGATGCAAGTGCTACTGGGTGACAATCATTGAGACAGGTCACCACGCTATTCTTGGGCATTGGTACACTTGAAGCCTGCTTGAAGCAGGTGGGTACCACTCATTGCCAAAAGTGAGCAGTTAAAGATCTCCGGGAAGACGCCAGCCAGTTGATCAGCACAGTTCTTTAGCACTTGAATTGCCGAGGGATAGTCGACTATGGACCAATAACTGGGCTATTGGATTAATATAGAAAGGTTCCTACTAGACAGTATGGGTATATTAGGATGAATGGCCTATTTCGATACTGTACAATTCTATTTTAAAATGCATACCAAGTCCTTAAGTGCTCATCAATGAATCCAACAATTCCAGATAACCAGCCATTCCAATCTTGTCTTTCCAGCATTCATTTTGTGTTCTTTTTCACCCATCTCCTCTTTTTCAGTTTTCATTAACCTCCTTTCCTTTATACCTCTTTCAGACAAATTTTACCATTCTTTTCCAGTAGTCTCCACTATCACTTCTCTCATTTAATCTCTCCTAGTTTTCTTCACTTTTCTTCCCTCCACACCTCCCTCTAACTCAGCATTTTAAACTTGCTTTATAACTAATTGATGAAAGATAATCACATTATAGGTCATTTCAGCTTATTCTCTACAGATACTGCACAACCCACTGAACATTTTTCTGTTTTTATTTCAGATGAACAGCATCTACAGCATTTTGATGATCTAACAAAAAGCTTGGAAAGCACTACCCCCCAGATGCAAAGACCTTACATCTTATTTTATTGAGAAGTACACGGCAATACCAGCATATGCATATTTCCTTTTAACCATCCTTAGTTGGAAATAGATCACTTTCCTTCACTATCACCCAGTCCAAAATAAACTGTTGATCCAACAACAGAGTTGCAGTATCTTCACCAGAAGTACTACAGTTGTTCGAGAATTGCAGATCACCATCAACTTCTTAAGGGCAAGTTGATGCCTTTAAACAAAAGACAAAGTGTAACATTGAAAACATACCCATTACCAAATGACTCCACCTTATTCTTCAGACCTTTGCTCGCGCAAAGGATTAAAACATTACATCCTGTTTCACTTTTAAAATACCATACAATGGATATTTTTGGAAGAAAGTGCAAACTACAGATTTTTGCTTGAAATTTGTTGTCTGTTGCTCAGTAGTGAATTACATTAACTGCACAGAAAAATAAAGTAGGAGGCTTATGTCATGTCACAACATGAGTGGTGAGAACAAAGAGCCAAGAACGCTATCTGGAATATCCACGCTCTAGCTTTCATGTAAGGTAGGTATCCACCCATTGATTATTTAAGTTAAACACACACACACAAACCTGCCTTTAACTGGGCATTGTAAGGTATCAAGCAGATTTGCTGGTCAGGCAGCATCTGTAGTGACAGGCAGAGTTAGGCTTCAATCTCTCACCTTTCATCAGAAGTGAATGGAACAAGTTCAGAAATGCTTGATTAAACATCATTAATCTGTAATGTTAACTTTGCTTCTCTCTGCACAAATGGACCAGAACTTGTTGAGTACTGAGAAGACAGTCTGCTTTGAGTTTAAATATCTAGAATCTCTGGTGTTCTGCTGTTCTCTCATTTTATTACAGAATTAGTTCTTTCAAAACAGAAATGTGGCTCAGCACTAGAGATCTGTATGGAGAGAACATTATCAGCTCCCTGAATTGTTTTCATAAATCAAAAGAATCCATGTTAGATATTGATAAAATAGATTATATAAGTACTCTGGTAAGGGTAATCCAGCAAACTACTGATAACTAAAGTTGAAATTAACTTACTCAGTAAAGTGTAAACTCAGTGCAGGAGAAAGCTTGATTCTTACTTTCGAAAAATAGCTGATTACCTCAAAATGTACTTGAGATTTCTTGTATTGTCAAATTGATTGGATCCTGATATGTAGACTGGCATTATACGCGGCATGAAAATGAGCAAGAGTTGCTGCTGCTTGAAAATTCTCTGGCAGAAAAGCAGAGCCCTTCAGAGTTAAACTGAAGGCAATTGGGACGAGAGGGTGAGCAGTGTGTTTCTCATCACTCAAATTATATTTTCTTGTCATATTCACCACTCAGTGGATGAAAATACACCTGCAAAACTGACAAAAACTGTACAAAATCTCAGTATTTTTCCTACGTGTCTGTTAAGAATATTGTCAACTGGTTTCAGGTTGGAAGAGTTGTAGAAATCAGGGTTTTGCTCTGAAGATATGAGGTTTTGGGAAAACAGATGTAGGGTGAAATTAAATTTGCTGTATACACATTCAATAAGTCTCTTTTTACTCAACAATTGCTAAGGTTCAGCTATGAAGTACAACTTTATAAAATCTTTGAATTGTGTTTATCTGGATCTTAAATCAATAAATATGCAATAACAACAGACATTTTGCTGCTGTATATGCTGTAGAATATTGCTACAACTCTACCCTTCAAACACTTTCCTTATTCATCTTTTCTAATTGCTTTCTTGCTGAAAATTTGGCTCTAATAATCAAATGATGCTGGATTTACCTTAAATCTGAAAATTGTTTCATGGCATGGATTCAAACTCAGGGCAAAGCAGTAACAATAGATAGAAAACAAGAACTGGCAAAGACAGTAGCACTAAAAAAAAGATCGATTAGGTGAGGGGAAAAGTATTTTAAGAGGAAAATGTCACACCCATCTTTTCCCCAGGTTTGTGGGATGTGTGAAGGGTATCTCTGTAAAACAGAAAAGATAAAAATTGCAGTTCTTTTGTATCAACAGGCAATAAGCCATATCACCGCACTGCAGGAGAGAAAAGAAAGATTTATAGAGTAGCAACTGCACCAGTCGTAAATGCAATCAAAGCCACAGCTCTGATATTGCATCCTCTGCTCACATTTTATTACAAGGCGAGTAAATGGCTCCCTTGGTATTTATTGCATGCTGTGAATACAACATTATATTTTCCACATTGCAGAATAACTGAATTACTAACAGGCAGAGAGGTTTTAAATATAAATGCAATTTCCTTTACTTCCCTTTTCTGCATTAAATATTTAAACAAAATCTTAAATGATTTTGCCTATCAAAGGAATTTCACATTTTAACTGTGTTACAAATCATTAGAAATACAACATTCAGCAGAGTTACAAAGAAGCAAGAGGCATCTTCGATATTTGTAATTATCACTAGTCAAATATTATTTTCATGTGTGTACTATATAGTCCAGTCACTACAAAAATATATCGATATTTATGAATTTCTAATAATGGTATACATCAACTTTTTAAAAAAATACTACAGGTTAAATTACAGAAAATCATTAGTTTTTTTACCACAAGTTTTCATTTCAGAAAAGTGCATGAACACTACCTCATTCCATTATTTTTAATTTTGTATTTTATAGTAATTTTCTATCTTGTCACTGAACTGTTTCTACAAAACAACAAGCTTCACAGTGATAATAGACATGATTCTGATCATTACACCTAATTCCATTATTTATGGGTAAAACTAGCAAGCTTTGTTCATTGCAATAATACAGTCTAGGCTATGTGGAAAATTACTGATTGGATTGAGAAGCTCCACATTGGAAGGGGCTGAGATGACTATCCACTTAAAAAAAAATCATATCCTACAAGGCAGTGATAATAAACCTGATTCTGACCTCAGCACTTTGTCACCCTTTATGCAACCATATTGTTGACATCAACCAACAAATTACTTGTCTCCATGGAAAGCCTCTTAAAATCGTTGCATTTGATTAAACCCCCATTAGACCAGAAGACATTAATTTAGAGGTTCTCAATGATTTTTATATCATAGACCAATACCCCTGCCCTAAGACACAAGAGCAAAATGAGGCCATTTGGTCCATCAAGTCTGCACTGCCATTCCACCATGGCTGATCCCTCTCAACCGCATTTCTCCCCATAACCTTTGACATAATGATTAATCAAGAACCTGTCAACCTCCGCCTTAAATATACCCAATGAATTGGCCTTCACAGCTATCTGTGACAAAGAATTTCACAGATTCACCACCAACTGACTAAAAGAAATACCCCCTCATCTCTGTTCTAAACAGATGTCCCTTGATTCTGAGGTTATGCCGCCTGGTCATAGACTTTTCCCACTATGTGAAACATCCTCTCCACAACCACTCTATCCGGGCCTTTCATTATTCGATAGGTTTCACTGAGATTCCCCCTCTTTGTCCTAAACTCCAGAGCCCAGAGCCATTAATTGCTCCTCATATGTTAACCGTTCATTCCTGTGATCCTTCTCGTGAACCTCCTCTGCACTCTCTCCAATGCCAGCACATCTTCTCATGGATACAAGGCACAAATCTGCTCACAATACTCCAAATGCTGTCTGATCAGTGCCTTATAATTAAACACAGAATAGGCCCTTCAGCTCATGATGTTTGTGCTGACCATTATACCAATTTAAACCAAACATTTAACTGCATTTGGTCTGTATCCCTCCCTCAATTCCCTGCCTGTTCCTCTGTATTTCTAAATGTATTAAGACACTGCTGTCAAATCTGCTTTGACCACATCCCCCAGCAGCACATTCAAGGGAATATCGCTGTGTGTGAAAAGACCTGCCTTGTAGATCTCCTTTAAGCTTTTCCCCAAGTCATCTTAAATCTATGGCCTCTAGAATTTGATATTTTCACCCTGGAGAAAAAAAACATTTCTTTTATGACTCTCAAGATGTTATATATTCTCTCAGGTCACCCCTCAGCCTCTGACACTGAAACAACCCAAGACTATCTAACATTTCCTTATTGCTAATACTCTCTAACCTAGGCAACACACTGGTGAACCTCGTTTCCACCCACTCCAAAGCCTTCACCATCCTTTCAGTAATGTGGCGACCAGAACTGCACATAACACTCCTCATGTGACCCAACCAAAGTTTTATGCAGCTGCAACATTTCTTCCCAAATTTATATCCTAATGGTCAGAGACCTCAAGTCAAAATTCGACTTTTCCACCACTACATTCTGTCAGAATCACAATCAGAATATCAAAATATGATCAACACATATTTTGAAATTTGATGTTGGGCAGCAACAATACAGTGTAAATACATAAAAATTATTACAAATTACAAAAACAAATAAATAGCGCAACGGGGGGAGGGATAATGAAGCAGTGTTCATGGGCTTGTGGACTGTTCATTCAGAAATCTTATAGCCAAGGGGAAGAAGCTGTTTCTAAAATCTGAGTGTGGGTCTTCAGGCTCCTGAATCTCCTCCCCAATAGTAGCATTGTGAACAAAGCATGTCCTTCATGGTAAAGGTCTTTCATGAGACCTGCTGCCTTCTTGAGACACCTCCTCTTGAAAATGTCCTCGATGGAGAGACTTGTGCTCATGATGAGCTGCAGTCTTTATTGATCCTGTACACCTTCAATGGCCAAGCCAATATTCAGTCCAATCTACCAGATCTCCATGGACCCTACGGGGCTTGCCATGAGGGACTTTGGGAAAAGCTTTACCAAAGATCAGGTTTAAAACATCCATTGCCGTATCCTCATCAATCATCGCGATTACCTCCTCAAAATTCTTAACCGTCGGTTAAACATGACATCCCCTGCACAAAGCCATGCTGTCCATCCCTAATAGATAGACATATCCTGGTATGAGTTGATTCTATCCCTAAGAATAGGGCTTTTGAAGGATGAGGGGAGACTTCACAGATGTACAAGCTAGAATGAGCAGAGAAAAGTGGCCAGCAAGCACCATTTTCCCAGTGTGGCAATGGCTAACACAAGAAGGCATTCTTCAAAGGAGATTAGAGGAAAATGTAGAGGAGAACCTCATGAATAATTTAATTTTTAATCACACACAGAGCATAGTAAGTGCATGCACAGCACTGCTGGGGGTGCAGTTGAGGCAGATGCATTAGGGACATTTAACAGACCATTAGATAGGCACATGAATGAAAAAAATACTCTGTGGGAGGGAAGAGTTACATTGATTTTGAAGTGGTTGCAAGTTCAGCACAACATCATGGGCTAAAATTCCTGCATTGTGCTGTATTATTCTATGTTCTATGAATCTTCTCCAAAGTGTTCCCCCTACCACTGATGCAAGGCTCACAAGTGTATCATTTAAACAACAGGAGGTATTATATGGAGACTGGTAAATTGATGGCTGATGCCCACAACATGGGTGCACATAGAGCCAACTGTATATGACTGAGGATGGCCCAGTTCTTTTCAACCCAGTAGTTCACAATCCAATCAGCACGTTTTCCACACAACCTGGACTGTTCACTTGTAATGCACAAAGTTGGCTCATGGCCCAGAAGATATGTCCACTCAACATGCAAGCCACTTTACAGCACTGCACCTATTTACAAAGAACTGGTAAACTGGGTAGTACGTCAGAGCGGAACTTTACTTTTAAACATGGAACTGCTTTGTGAACTTCACTTGCCACTTGTTGCTTCTTCGCTGCATTGCTGATTTAAGAGAAATTAAATTCTTAAAGTTTCTACTTCCTCACTGGATGCAGCAGGTTACCAATATGAGAACACAGACAGGCATTTGGACCATGATATTGTGCCAGTCCGGATGTTAGTACATGCTGGGTCCTCCTCCTGTGTATCGACCATATCCCTACATCCCCTTCATATTCCTATGTCTATGCAAAAGCCTATTAAACTATAACAAACTACCTGCTTCCAGTATTACCCCTGTAAATACCTGGCACCTTTCACTCTATACATAAAAAAATCTTGCCCTCACATTGCTTTTAAACATCCCCCTTCCACCCACCCATCCCCAAATCTTAAAAAAATGTCCTCTGGTGTTTGATATTTCAACCCTAAGGAAAATATTCTGACCATCTGTTCTATCTAAAGGTTTGCCTAACCTTTCATTGTCGTTCATATTTCTGAACTTAGTAAATCTCTTCTGCACCCTTTCCACAGTGTCCACATCCCTTCCTAAAAATGGTCACCAGAACTGTACACAATACTCCAGTGTGGTCTGACTAAAATTTCAAATAGCTGCTACACGACTTCTTTATTCCTACACTCAACATTCCTAGCAATGAAGGCAGGAAGGCCATACTCCTTTCCACCTTTTCCACTTACATTAACATGCTCATTAAGCTGTGCACAGGAACTGGAACTAGGGGATATAACCAATATTTAGTCATGGAGAGGAAGTAGATTTAGGACAGAGTTGAGGAGAAACTGCTTTTCCCAGAAAGTATTGAATCTGTGGAATTCTCTGCCCAAAGAAGCAATAGAATCTACTTCATAGGATCACTTTTGTTTTATAATCTCTGCTCGAGCTGTTATGTCTTCTTCCACTAGTCACTTAAACTTAAGCAATCTCCCTCAAAAGAAAATTGGCAGGTCAATTTAACTACACTACTGAACTGTGGAACTCAATATCTAAAGCTATAAAGGGATGCAGACTCCACTGGTATTTTTAAATGTCAGCTCAAAACCTATTTATTTAACCTTGCTTTTAACTCATATCACTGTCTTTTATTTTGATGTTTACACCTTGTCCCATTGTAAAACACTTTGAGCTCAATCGTTATATGAAAAGTGCTCCATAAATAAGTTATTTATATAAAGTATTTTAAGATGTAGATAGGTTGTTTGCGTTGTATGGGAATTAGAGGTTAAAGGAAAAAGTATGTAGAGCTGAATCTATGGCAAAATCAGCTGTGTTCTTATTGAATGGCAGAGCAGGCTCAATGAGCCAGACGGCTATCTCCTGCTCTTATTTCTTATGTACCTATAGACCCCAAGATCCCTCTGTCCCAGTGTCATTAAGGGACCAACCATTAACCGTATACATTTTCCTTTCATTTGACCTCCCAAAGTGAAACACCTCACACTTGCCTGGATTAAACTCCATCTGCCACTTCTCTGCCTCATATCTGCAAGTGAACTATATCCTGTTACATTCTTTGATAGTTATTTATACTCTCCACAACTCCACTGATCATTGTCCAATACTGATGGCAGTCTACATCCCACCTCTGATGGGCATGAAGCATGCACTCAGTGTACTAAACACTGTGATTGACAGCCTTGAAACAGGATACCCTGAGACCCTTTTCATCATCGCTGGCGACTTACTTCAATTAGGCCAATCTCAAAAGTGTGCTCTGAGAATACTAGCAGCATATTCTCCTGGTCTTTGATGGGACCATTGCTATACAAACATCAAGGGTGCCCACCGAACCACCCTGTCTACTTTCATAAATCAGACCACCAGGCTGTGCTCCTTCACTCTCCTACAAAAACAGGCTGAAATGAGAGGAACCAGTACAGAAATCCTGAGAAAATATGAGCTTCTATGTGATTGCTTTGAGTCAGTAAATTTGTCCACGTTCAAAGACTCAGCTGCCAGCCTAGATGAGCATATCACCACCATCATAGACTTAATCAGCAAATCCATTGAGCATTGTGTACCAAAGAGAGCAACCCAAGTGTCCCCAAACAGGAAACTATGGTTGAATTGGGAGACCAACTCCCTATTGAAGCAACTGCAGCATTCTATTCCTGACTTTTACAATAAATCATGATACAACATTTGAAAAATTATCTTTAAGAAATGCTAAGCGACAACTCACATCCAAAATCGAGTCCCAGACCAGCTCTCAGTTGTTGCAGATTTTACATGCCATAATGGATTACAAACTTAATTCCAGCAGCACAAAATTCTTTGAACACAAATTTGATAAGAATGAAAACTTGTGACTTGATTCCTGCTTTCAGTGGGATTTGTACAGGCCTAATTTCTTAAATTCCTCCAAAAACCACAATGTTGTCATTGGGCTTGGAGGCTTGTATGCCTCAGCAACCCAGAGAGCTATATTAGCTAGAGACAGGGCCTTGTGCTTTGGCCCTTGGTAGGAACACTCATCCCAAACAGGTCAAAGGGTAAAAGCCAGACTAAGAATGGACAACTGATCCTCCAGGTCTGGGGGTTCAACTCAGGGATAACAACCCTGGCTGGTCAAAATGCCAATGGTGTAATGTGCAGAAAGTAAGTAATATCCTAAACTGAACTGAAAGTTTACTTCATTGATAAATCATTACAAAACATGTCTGATATACTCAATATCAGCAACAGAAGCCAACTGGGGACTCTGTAGACATGCAAGGCCTCACTGGGATGACGATTTGGCTTCAGACCATTCATTCTTGTTTGAATGGTCAATAATCTGTTTTTTCACCAATTCTGCTGTCAATGTTGCTTAAAAGGTGGGGTTGGAGTCTTAATGTTTGGAGCAAAACTGAGGTAAAGGTAATGACATAAATGTGTCCTTGTGGATTTACCCACCCTGCACAGTCCTGGCACTATTATCCTCCTTCAAAAGTAACTGCTTTTGTCACAGGTAGTACACGTGAAGCCAACTTCCACTACACTTGCACTTCTGTGTTAGCCACACTAACTATGACCCAAGTTTGGTAGGCAAGTTTCAGAGAAAGTGACCATTTTCATTGACATTATCCCATTACCCTTATTGTAAGCTCTCCAATTGTGCATGCTCATACAAAGCCATAGTCTATTGTTTTGGCATTCCACCCGACTGCCCCCTAAAATGTTTTCCTCCAGTAAGGGAGCATGGAAGTTGCAACAATCCTTTACTGTTGTAGCGGGAAATCCACAGGAACATGCTGATCCTTCTTTTCACTGGTGCAGGAAGAGTTACATCATTAATTTCAGTAGAAGGGAATTGTTTATACGGGTCAACGCAATTAACAAATAAATAAGATATATATTTTTTAAAAGATTTAATATTGTGTTAATAGGGTAAGACAAACTTATTTAGAAAGTATTGACTAGTGAGATTTATACTTATTTTACATTTTTGATCATGATCCAATGCAAGCTTGTGAAGAAGGAAAGTTAGAAATTTTCAGTACTGTGTATTCAACTCTAAACAGAAAAAATATTCAGTGCAGTCATTTAAGAAGCCTGTTTTAGACTTATAAGAAACAAGACATTTAGAGTACAACTGCTTGAAAAACTATTCTCATTTTGGGAACTACATGTAATTTCTGATTGATTCAAGTACTTCACATTAACATTTTAACCTGAGGATATGCTATATATTCAATCTAATGCATTCCATTTAATTACTTTCATACTCGTTAAACAATGTGCTCTCAGACACATAAAACTTTAGTTTCTGCTACTTTTGGAAAGTATATAATTATTAAATTGATATATATTTTGTCTATAATTTGATCACACAATTAACTTTATAGACTAACATTTCAAATTGGCCTAATCTATTCATATTATATTTCTGTGTACGTTATTTTAACATAGTCATTAACCAGTTGTTTGAGTGGACTAATACCCAAACAATCAGTACAGCAAGTATAATTTTGAGAAAAGTTCTGGGAAGGGAAAACTAACCACTTTTTTGCCATAATATGCCTAGGTATGTTAAATCCAGATATAGATATATGTATTCATTCCAAATTTTGAACATTGCATCATCTTCATTCAATTTTTACCAAGATATAAACAGAAGAATGTCAAATACATTTTACCCTATTCCATTATATTTCTACACTTAAAAATAATCTAATATGCATCTTACTTGACGAATATGCATCTCACTAAGATCAAAATCACAAAAGGCCCATATGCTTAATTGCATAATAATGCTTGATAGCACTGAAACAAAATTGTTCCCTTCAAGTTGTATCAGCAGTAAATCTTAAACTTGTTATCCAACACTTAAGTCTAACTGTGGTATTTTCTTCAACATGTGTTAACATCACGAAAGCATGTGGGTGTGATATAGGGCAACAGTGAATGCTGGTGGCATCAGAAAGCTGAAGGGCAAATCAAAACTGTTTATAAAAATACAAAGACTTAGTTCTTTTCTGAGTGTATATAGCACAGATGTTATTCCTTTTGAAAAACGCTGTTAAAATATGTTGAAGGAAAAAGAGCTCGTTTATAATAAAAGGAAATCTTACCCTTTTCCGAAGATTATACGTCAGTATAAGGTTCCTTGAAAAGGAGTTTGCAAAGGCTGTATAGAATTCCAGAACTTTCTGCAAGGCATCTCTTTTGATAACATGAAGATCACAATATGTCAAAGCTCTGACATTGACGCATGATTGAGCAAGGGTATTTTCCTTCCAGAAAACATCTCCAAAGACATCTCCTTTCCCTGGGCAAATAAAAAAATATGATGGAGGTACAGATTTGATTAGACATTTTTGCATGCACAGACATTTTTTTTTAAAATTTCATTTTCTTTCTGTAATGATTTTCTATATGTGTGCATGCAGATATTTGTGTGAAAATGCAAACACTCTAGACTCAATAATTTAAAATTTTGTAGCCTGGGGGAAAGTTTTCACCGGATTACAAAAAAAACATGTGATCTGTTAGGTAGTTAATATTTGTGAAAGTGATTAACAAATGCTGTCAAATTTCATGATGCCAAATGGACAACCACTATGTGGTTATAATAAAAAAGTAACATCATTTCATATACAATTTGCAATGTATCATTGCTAGGAGCATTTGAACAATAGGAATACTTTACTTGCTATATGCTTATTGACAATATAATAATTATTTTGCTTATTCACACTGTACAGTTAGAAATTGACAGACTTACTGCAGAAGATTTTGAGATATATTCTAAACTAAAATACTAAGGTACTTAGCACTGTGATCTGGGCCAGCTGAGATGGGGCTAAATTATGGGAAATACAAAAGTATTCCATATGAATTGCTGTGAGATGCAGAACAACAGAACACAAAACAATAAATTTCTCAATATATGCCTGTGATATTAAACCTGATTTTAATTCTGATTGATAACATTAGCATTAGCTGATGGTCATGTTAACAAGCCCAGGTCAGCAACACAAAACTACACCGGTTCATATCCGGCCATGCAGTTTGAAGTTATTCTCTGGAAAAATCTGGAATAAAAAATAATACCAGTTTGTCATAAACATCCCACAGAGTCATATACAGCTTTTAGGAAACAATATCAGTAAAAAGGACTTATCTGAGGTCATATTCCTGAGAGGATGCAAGAAATATTAATTTCATAAAAGTGCTCAAAATCATCAAGGGTCCAGATAAAGTAAACAAAAAAAAACAGAAGCTGTGGAAGGGCTGAGAACCAGTGGGCATAGCTTTAGGATGATTACAAAAAGTAGCTGGATGGGAAAAATAATATGCTAAAGCAACACACACAAAATATTGGAGGAAATCAGCAGGCCTGGCAGCATCTATGGGAAAAAGGAAATAGTCGATGTTTCAGGCCATGACCTTTCATCAGGATTCCTGATCTCCTGATGGTAAAAAGATCTCTTGACCTAACCTGCGCTTGCTGAACAAGTCCTTCAGCAGACTCAGTGCTTCTTCAATACTACCTACACTCCATGTCCCCCCCGCCCCACCTATCCAGTTGCCTGACATTATCTTCCTGCTCCAGCTTGGGTCGCTACCAGTGCAAAAGGGAATTAGATGATTTACCTTGACTCAAACTCCTGAATGAGGAAAGCAGACAATAGATCTCCAGCAATTAAGCCATCAACAGACGAGTGTAAAGAGGTGTATGCAGATTTCACATGTCCCCCTCTAAGAAAAATTACTTTCTACCCTCTCCAGCTGAAAAATTCTGGGATTAATCATGATCAGAATATCTGCTGAGTTTGATTTGATCTGGGAAAGACTGGTTGGTTACCAGTAATCCCAACCAGAAGTTTTCTTATCACTGCATTACAATATCAAACCAGTATTTATTTTGTGTAGCAGAATATTAATGATGTGAAGCAGCAGTAAGACAATTCTGCTTTGAATTGCATTTTCAGTGATAATGAAAACCCAAAGCTCAATGACAATATTCATATTGAAAAAGTCCTGTTAAAGTTAGCTTTGGTTACATTTTGATGCCATGTTCAAACTAATTTCATTAATTGCAGTAATAGTGTTTTAAACATGAAGACAATTTGCTCAGTGTTTATGCTAGAGTTGTTTGGGAGGGTTGATACTGATTTGTCAGGGGAATGGGAACTGGAGTGAAAAGTGCTGAGGTTGAGGAATTTGGTTTACAAACAGAGGCAGTGTGACTGCTAGCAATGAGAAGCTTATGATAGGGCAAAACTGCAGTTAACACGATGTTACTATGTAAAAGGTGGACAAAATTGAAAAGGATGAACACAGGACTGAAGGTTTTATATTTGAATGCATACAGTATACGGAATAAGGCAGATGAACTTGTTGCACAGTTGCAGATGGCATTTATGATGTTATGGGCATCACTGAACCATGGCAGAAAGAAGATTATAGCTGGGAGCTTAATGTCCAAGGATACACACTGCATCAGAAGGAAAGGCAGGTAAGCAGAGGGGGTGGTGTTGCTCTGTTGATTAAAAAAAACACAAAATCAAACATTAGAAAGAGGCTTGGAAGATGTTGAATCGTTGTGAGCAAAGCTGAGGAAATGTAAGGATAAAAAGACCATGGGAATTATATGCAGATTACAACCAGTGGGAAAAATGTGCCCTACAAATTACAATAGGAAATAGAAAATACGTGACAAAAGGGCATGTTACAATAGATCACTGGGAATTTCAATATGTAGGTAGACTGGAAAATCAGATTGGTGCTGAATCCCAAGAGAGGGAATTCCTAGAATGCCTATGAAATGGCTTTTTAAGAGCAGCTCATGGTTGAATACACTAGGGCAGAGGTCGGCAACCTGCGGCTCCAGAGCCACATGCGGCTCTTTGATCTCTGTGATGCGGCTCCCCGTGGTTTGTTAGCTTTTGAAATGTAATTCGAAATTTGAAGATTATGGTGATCTTGTACAATATGAAAACTTTGCTGAGACACCGTTTCCTGGCACATCCGAACCGGCTTACAATTAGCCACCGTTCCGACTAAGGGAGATAGCCTACGGGGGTTTGTGAGTACATGTCTTTTGGAGCATCCGCGCCCACGGGGACGGGTTGAGGGAGGCTTTAAAGCAAGGCTGTTTAGTTCGAATAAAGTTACCTTTGACTGCAGTCTTTATTTTAGCGCTGCGTGTAGCGCTACACCGCTACAACGTGTTTTTTATCGCTATTAATATACATCACAACTGCCAATGCCTGACACCCGCCAGTGCGCGCTTTCTTTTAATTCTTCGATCCAAGGTAGGCTACCTATGTAGTAACCTTCAACCCAACGTCTTTTTTTCGGAGTTCAAAATGTTTTTGTTGCATGCAGAAATGTAATTTCGTTTTCTCTGCAGGAGTTCATCAATTTCAAAAATGCAACACATTATAGTTTGTTTATACATAGCATAAAGGCAAAAAAAAACCCCGTTGTATGCAGTGTTATTTCATTTTGTGGCTCCCAGTGTTTTCTTTTCTGTGGGAAATGGGTCCATATTGGCTCTTTTAGTGGTAAACGTTGCCGACCCCTGCACTAGGGGATCATCTACTCTGGATTGGGTGTTGTGTAGTTGATTAGAGAGGTTATATGAAGCAATCCTTAGCGGGAAAGTGGTCATAATATGATTGAATGCACCCTGAATTTTGAGAAGGATAAGCTAAAGACAGATGTATCAGTATTACAGTGGAGTAAAGGGAATTACAGAGGCCTGAGAGAGGAGCTGGCCAAAATTGATTGGAAAAGAACACTGGTAGGGATGACGGCAGAGCAGCAATGGCCGGAATTTCTGAATGTAATTTCAGAAGGTAGAGGATATATACATTCCAAAGATGAAGAAGTATTTTAAAGGAAAGCAGTCACAACCGTGGCTGACAACAGAAATCAAAGCCAACATAAAAGCCAAAGAGAAGGCATGTAATACAGCAAAAATTAGTATGAGTGGGAAGTCAGAGGACTGCAAAGCTATTTAAAACCAACAGAAGACAACTAAAGAAATCATTAAGGAGGAAAAGATGGAATATGAAAGTAAACAAGCCAAAAATATTAAAGAAGATATCAAAAGTGTCTTCAGATACATAAAGTGTAGAAGAGAGGTGAGAGTAGATATCAGACTGCTGGAAAATGATGCTAGAGAGGTAGTAATGGGGGTTAAGGAAATGGTGGATGAACTGAATAAGTACTTTGCATCGGCCTTCAGAATGGAAGACACTAGCAGCATACTGGAAGTTCAAGAGTGTAAGGGGGCAGAAGTGTGTGAAGTTGCCATTACTAGGGAGAAGGTTCTTGGGAAACTGAAAGGTCTGAAGGTAGACAATTCACCTGGACCAGGTCGTGCACACCCCAGGGTTCTGAAAGAGGTGGCTGAAGAGGTTGTGGAGGTGGCATCTTTCAAGAATCAGTAGATTCTGGAATGGTTCCTGAAGACTGGAAAATTGCAAATGGCACACCACCCTTCAAGAAGGGAGAGAGATAGAAGAAAGGAAATTATAGCAACACACACAAAATGAACCAAGGGTCTTGGCCTGAAACGTCAACTGTATGAAGACTGTAGTTCTTTCTATAGATGCTGGGCCTGCTGTGTTCCACCAGCATTTTGTGTGTGCTGCTTGAATTTCCAGCATCTGCAGATTTCCTCGTGTTTGCAAGGGAAATTATAGGCCAGTTAGTCTGATCTCAGTGGTTGGGAAGATGTTGGAGTTGATGGTTAAGGATGAGGTTTTGGGGTACTTGGAGGCACATGATAAAATAGGCTATTGTCAGCATGGTTTCTTCAAGGGAAAATCTTGCCCAACAAACTTTTTGGAATTCTTTGAAGAAATAACAAGCAGGATAGACAAAAAACAATCAGTGGATTTTGTGTACTTAGATTTTTAGAAGGCCTTTGACAAGATGCCACAGATGAAGCTGCTTAACAAGCGTCCATGGAATTACAGGAAAGATACTAGCATGGATAAAGATGTGGTTGATTGGCAGAAGCAAAGATTGGGAATAAAGGGAGCCTTTTCTGGTTGGCTGCCATTGACTAGGGTGTTCCACAGGGGCTTGTGTTGAGACTGCTTCTTTTTATGTTACATGTTAATGACTTAGAATTCAGAATCAGAATCAGGTTTATTATCACCGGCATATGATGTGAAATTTGTTAACTTAGCAGCAGCAGTTCAATGCAATACATAGTCTAGCAGAGAGGAAGAGAAAAAAAACAAATAATAAACAAGTAAATCGATTGCATATATTGATTAGATTATTTAAAAAAATGTGCAAAACAGAAATACTGTATATTTTAAAAAGTTAGGTGGTGTCCAAAGCTTCAAAGTCCACTTAGGAATCAGATGGCAGAGGGGAAGAAGCTGTTCCTGAATCGCTGAGTGTGTGCCTTCAGGCTTCTGTATATCCTGCCTGATGGTAACAGTGAGAACAGGGCATGCCCTGGGTGCTGGAGGTCCTTAATGATGGACGCTGCCTTTTTGAGACACCACTCCCTAAAGATGTCCTGGGTACTTTGCAGGCTAGTGCCCAAGATGGAGTTGACTAGATTTACAACCTTCTGCAGCTTCTTTTGGTCCCCTGCAGTAGCACCCCCCACACCAGACAGTGATGCAGCCTGTCAGAATGCCCTCCACAGTACGTCTATAGAAGTTTTTGAGTGTATTTGTTGACATGTCAAATCGCTTCAAACTCCTAATGAAGTATAGCTGCTGCCTTGCCTTCTTTATGTCCACATCAATATGTTGGGACCAGGTTATGTTCCCTGAAGGCTTGTCTTTAGAGATATTGAAGGCACAGGTTGATAATTGATAGCTTTGTTTCAAAGCTTGTGAACAATACAAAGATAGGTGAAGGGGTGGCTGCTTTGAGGAAGTAGAGAGGCTACAGAAGGACTTAGACAGATTGGGAGAATGGGCAAAGAAGTGGCAGATGGAATACAGTGTCGGGAAGTGTATGATCATGCACTTTGGTAGAGGACTGAAAAGGATAGACTATTTTTTAAATGGAGAAAAAACTCAAACGTCTGAGCAGGATTCCCTAAAGGTAAATTCGCAAGTTGAGTTTGTGGTGAGGAAGACAAATGCAAAGTTAGCATTCAGTTCAAGATGACTAGAATATAAAAGCAAGGATATAATGTTGAGGGTTTATAAAGCACTGGTCAGGCCTCACTTGGAATACTGTGAGCAGATTTGGGCTCCTTATCTAAGAAAGGATGTGCTGAGAGGGCTCAAAAGAGGATTATAAAAATGAGTCCAGGAGTGAATGGCTTGTCATATGAAGAGCATTTAATGGTTCTGGGCCTATACTCATTGGAACTCAGAAAAATGAGGGGTCACCTAATTGACACCTATCAAATGTTGAAAGGCCTCAATAGAGTGGATGTGGAGAGGACGTTTCCTGTAGTGGGACAGCCCAAGTCCAGAGGACACAGCCTCAGAATAGAAGGGTGCCCTTTTAGAATGGAGATGTGGAGGAATTTCTTTAGCCAGAGAGTGGTGAATCTGAGGAATTTGTTGCCACAGACAGCTGTGGAGGCCCAAGTCTTTAGGTGTATTTAAGGCACAGGTTGATAAATTCTTGATTAGTCAGGGCATGAAGGGATATGGGGAGAAGATCTGAGATTGGTACTGTGTGGGAAAATAGATCGGCCATGATGAAATGGCAGAGCATACTCAATGGGCCAAATGGCTTAATTCTGCTCCTATATCTTATGGTCTTATTTAGATAAACACCTAATTAAAAATAATTAACATTAGTAAGGATTTTGTGACAAGTGGTGATATGATGGTAATCAACATTGAACTCATTGAAAAATTGCCCCAAGAATTCAATGGGTTTTTATAATTTTTCAGCTCGAATACATACAGAGGTTTTGTGATGACCAAGAATAGTGAAACATTCAAACAGGAGAAATCAGGGTGAAGCCTGTTGCTCAAGATATTAAAAGAGCCTGGATAAAGATGAACTTTTTAAAAGTAATTTATAGGAAGTTAAGTTTAAGAAATGCATATGGATTAAACAAAAAAGTTGAAATGCTACAACATTCGTAAAAAAAAGAGTTTGTAGTAACACAAAACAGAATAATCAGAATATAACACAATTATTTTTAGATGAACTATACATCTCACACTCATGGAATTAGATTTTTAAGGCTAGAGAGTTAATTATCATTATCTGTTACTGTCTACTATTAACACCACTTACATTTCTCTCAACAGCACATACATTTTTGTTTACAGTGAGAATCGCACATAAACAGCTTGAAATTCTCATTAAATCACTGACTCTTGCTTTGATGCAGATAGCATTTTGTAGGAGCAGGATATTGGAGGCATTCACATTTCCACATTTAACTGGTTTCTGCAGACACACAAAGTTTCAGTCGGGATTTCAAAGTAACAGTAGCAGGCACTGGCAGGTATATCAGCATTACCACAGCAAATTCTGGGCCATTAGATTTAAACAATTTATGTATCTATGTCATGTATAGATTATTTTCACCCACTTTATAACAAACACAACAAATACTATCAGATACAAAAGGAATAATTACTAAAAATCCATAAATTTAAAGCAGATGGGTATTTAAATGTGTTATTTGAAATACACAATACAGCTTATGTATAGGTCCTAGCTAAAATTGGCGCTACCTATAAATTAATAAAAGTAATTTAAATCCATACGGATGTACGGTGGACAGATTTTGAAATGGTTGCATCACCATCTGGTATGAAGGGGCCTCTGCACAACATCAGAAAAAACTGCAGAGGGTGTTCATGATGCCAACTCCATAATCCACACTAGCCTCACCACCGAGGAAATCTTTAAAAGGTGGCATCCATCATTAAGAACCCTCATCAGCCAGGACTTGCCTTTTCATTATTACCATCAGAGAGTAGGTACAGGAAAAATGACACTCAACATGTTAGGAACGGTTCTTCCCTTCCACTATCTGATTTCTGAACCCACGAACACTACCTCACTATTTTTGCTCCCCTTTAACTCTGCTTAACTTGTATGTAGTAATTATTTATATAAACATATACATATTTCTTAGTTTATAGCCCATTTTATGTATTGCACAGTACTGCTGTTGCAAAACAACAAATGTCATGACATATATCAGTGATAATAAACTTGATTTTAGGTGTATACCTGAGAAATTACTACTTTCCCTTACAAGTTCTGGCTTTAATCGACAATATTTTTCTTGCATCATTCCCTGTTCTCCGAATGTTCTTTCATCAGGAGATCAGCAAGGCCTAGAAACCAGCAGGACTTTAGCGATATAATTTGTCTCACCCTCTAAATGACCTTAAATAATTACCATTAACTTCTCACATACATAAAAAAGGTCACCACTTTCTTTCCTATAGTTTCAGCAAAAATAAGTCATGAGATAGGTATCTCACCAGTTTCTGACAAATTTTCACTTCCTGGGGGAAGTGTTCAATATTTGCCTCACTTACACAGTTGCATATTTCCACAATAGAGAAGGTAGTATTAGCTAAGTGACAGGTTCTTTCAAAGTTTCCACTATATGCAACAAAGGGTTTTTGCTTCAAGTTTTACTTAGGGGCTTATACAAAATAAATCCATATGATATGCAGTAAAATTAACAAGTGCAATAACATTGGTCTTCAAGGAGATCAATGCAATTTTACTACATACTAAATGATAAAGACCTATGATGTGACATAAAACACCCTTCTAGTTTTCAGACAGATTGATGGCAAGTTGATGAAGTCACCCTGGACTTGCCAGTCTTTGCTGATGTACTGATGTTTGCAAGCAAGGCTTTGGAATTGACGAAAGTGCACCAGCAAAGGTTTTCAAGAAGTTTTCAGTTTCGTATCTCTTTCTCTTCAAACATTTTCTAAAGCTGAAGTTTGTGACAAACAGAAATAATCAAGAGACAGACATCTCAAGACTGGTTTGTTGCATCTTATTTTAGAGTTCATTAGAAAGTCTGGCAGCCTCTGATTCTGCGGAATACCCAATCTCGTAATTTTTTTTCCCAGAAATGGATCATCAACTAATACATTTTTTCTATGGAACAATGAGGTTCTAACTTGTTCCTGGGTTCTTGGACCCGTTATATCCCAAGTACTCTGCTCAGAGGGAGTCATTCTTACAGGAGCTGCACAGTGTATTTGCTGAAGTGATTTAGCAATAGACTATTGTTTATTGACAACAGCACAGCCTACAATATTATAATTCCAAGCAAACTCACCTCAAAACTCCTAGACCCAGTATCAAGCCAGTGATCCTTGACTTTCTAACCAACACACCATAATCAGAATGTAGTACCACCTCTACCACATATGCAGTACCTCAGCCATGATTATCATCAACGGGGTGCCCTACAAAGTTGTGTCCTCAGCCCCCTATATACATGACTACGTGGCCATATAATGCTTTAACTTCATCTGCAAGTTTGCAGATGATAGCACTGTCGTGGGCTGTATCTCAAATAACAATGAGTCAGAATCCAGGAATGAGACAGAAAGCTTGGTAACATGATGTCATGACAACAACCTTTCCCTCAATGTCAGCAAAACAAAAGAAGCGGTCACTGATTTCACAAAGAGGAACGTGCACATGCAGCAGTCAACATTAATGGTTAAGAGCATCTAGTTGCTAGGAGTGAGCGTTATCAGTAGCCTGGCCTGGTATGATTACATAGACACCATGACCCAGAAATCTCACTAATGTCTCTACTTCCTTAGGAGGCTAAAGAAATTTAGCAAGTGCCCATCATCCTGTCAGGAAGTAGTCTGGCTCGATGTGGCAATGGCTCTGCACGCAAGTGCAAGAAACTGCAGAGTTGTGGACACGGCACAGCACAGAAATCAGCCTCACTCCATGGAATCTGTCAATGCTTTTTACTGCATCAGTAAAGCAGCCAAAGAACACACCCACCCTGGACAAATGCTGCCCATCTCCCAGAGATACAAGAATATGAAAGCACATATCACCAGACTCAAGGATGTTCTACCCTGCAGTGGTAACTATTGAATGGTTCCCTGGTGCAATAAAATACTCTTGACCTCACAATCAGCCTCATTACAATCATGCACCTTCTTACCTACCTACACTGCACTTTCTCTGTTGCTATTACATTTTATTCTGAATTCCGGTATTGTCATGTGATGCAGAGAATGGTTGCTCAACTTAGATACCTGCTGTTATAGAACAGGATGTGTATGAAGTACATGGATCAAAGGAAACATCTAGTGGTGATTGGAATAAAGATCAGAATCAGATTTAATATCACTGGCACAATATATATTTTTTCTCACCCCTTTTGAGTGGTGTGTATGTGTATTTTTTCTTCAGTCTTGGTTCCACTACCAGAGGCCTCAGACCTAGAGGGTTTGGAGCAGTATTCTTGCTGCCCCGAGCAGAGTGCTCTTCTGGACTGAGGTCTGAAATGATGTTCCCGGGATTTGTTGGAGCCACTGCTCCGTCCAGGTGTCACAGCTCCAAGTGTTTCTGTCACCACTGGGATTACTCTGGCTTTGACTTTCCACATCCTTTCTATCTGATCTTTCAAGTTCTAGTATTTCTCCAGCTTCTCATATTCTTCCTTCCTGATGTTACTGTCATTTGGAATTGCCACATCTATTACTATTGCTTTCTTCTGTTCCTTGTCCAGTATTACTATGTCTGGTTGGTTGGCCCGTACCTGCTTGTCAGTCTGTATCCTGAAGTCCCCCGGGATCTTAGTTCTGTCATTCTCTACTACCTTCTCAAGTGTTTCCCATTTGGACTTGGGAGAGTCCAGTCCATACTCAGTGCAGATGCCCCTGTACACAATTCCTGCAGCTTGGCTGTGCCATTCAGTGTATGCCGTCTTCCCCCGCATCTTGCAGCTTGCTGCTACGTGGACGGTTTCAGCGGATTCCTTGCACAATCTGCATTTTGTGTCTTGTTTGCCGCGATAGACGCCTGCTTCTATCGCTCGTGTTCAGCACTTGTTCTTGTACAGACATGAGCAGCACCTCTGTGCTGTCCCACAGCCCTGCCATTTTCAGCCATTGGTAAAACTTTTTTTTAATGTCAGCTACCTCTGAAATCTGGCAATGGTATGTCCTGTGCAGTGACAAGTCCTGCCATAACCTCTAGTCCTCTGGCTCTGCTTCCTAAAATTCCATTTCCATGTCTCCTGCCTGTTGTCTGAGGTAATCCTCCAAGTAGGTCAACCTTAGTGGCCATCTTCCTGACATACTCAAGGATGTTTTGCCTTTCGTCCAGGAATGTAGCCTTGATACTTCCAAGTCCCATCCTCCTTTGTTCTGATGGGTGCACAGTCACTCAACATTGCACTTCGGATGGAATCCTCCATGTATTGTTAGTGTTTTGATGTCAGTGGCTTCCAGTTCGTTCCTTGGTCAGCACATTGTTACAGCTGGCAATCTGATGACTGGTAGAGCAAGTGTGTTGATGGTTCTGATCTTGTTCTTCCCATTCAACTGGCTCTTAGGACCTGTCTCACTCTTTGGAGGTGCTTGGATGTTGTAGCCTTCCACGTGTCCTCATCATGGGTCTGATGCACCTGCAGGATTCCTTGTAGCCATCCTGTATGTCTAGTATGTGGCCTTCAAGTAACTCAACTCCTTCAGTCTTGAAGAGTTCAGCTCTAGTCAGTTCCATCTGGCTGCACTTTTCCAGTCCAAATGACATCCTGACGTCTCTGCTGTACACCCCTGTCAGGTAGATTAGAGAGATAATGTTTCTTTCACTTCTGGCATACAGCTTGATGTCATCCACATACAGGAGGAAGCTGATGGTCACTCCACTCTTGATCCTGTACCCATGCCCACTCTGTGAGATGGTAGCAACAAGAAGTGGGAAAGTCCTGGGTGATGTGGGTCCTTAATGATGAATGGTGCCTTTTTGAGGCATCACCTTTAAAAGGTGCCATCAAGGCTGGGGAGACTACTCCCCATGATGGAGCTGCTGAGTTTACAACTTACTGCAGCTTTTTCCAATCCTGTGCAGTGGGCCCTCAATACCAGATGGTGATGCAACCTGTTAAAATGTTCTCCACAATACATCCATAGATATTTGTAAGTGTCTTTCACAACATACCAATTCTCTGCAAACTCTTAATGAAACACAAACACTGTTTTGTCTTCTTTGTAATTTCATCATTGTGTTGGGCCAAGAATAGATCTTCAAAGATGTTGACATATCTTTTGAATAAAGATTTAAGCTGCAACTCTAAAATGTCCAATTATACAGGAATTGCATAACAGACCATGAGTTCAGTGAGGGAGAATTTCATCTTGATTTCTGCTGAAGACTGCAGCACCTGTGGCAAGAACTGTGTAGATATGATCAAGAGAGGCACAGAAGTGCTTACAGGAATTGGTGGACTGAACCATTAATAGAGATTCATTGATGAATGTGAATAAGCCATGGCCATCACTGATTTCATCAAGACCAGAGTGAATGGGTGCATGTCCTTGAGAACATTGAACATATTCACAAACAGAGGCCTGGAAGAACTAGAAGATTTCCAGTCAACTGAGGGCTAAATCTGTGGTTTTCAAGACTGATGATCTAGAATCCTACAAGCAGTCCAGGTATGTCCTAAGGAAAGACATTGTGAGATCAAAATGACAACTCCAAGTGAAATATTAATGCACTACAAAGAAGGCATGACAGCAGCTTTATTTCATTAGTAGTTTGAGTAGAAATGTTATGACACTCACAAATTTCTACAGATTTATTGCGGAGAGCATTCTAACTGATTACATCACTGTCTGGTATGGAGGGGCCACTGCAAAGGGTCAGAAAAAGCTGCAGAAAGTTATAAACTCAGCCAGCTCCATCATGGGCACTAGCCTCCCCAGCATCAAGGACACCTTCAAAAGGCAAAGCCTGAAAAAAGGTTGCATCCAAAGATCAAAGTAAATTTATCATCAAATTATGTGCAAATCACCATATGCAACTCTGAGATGCATTTTCTTGTGAGCATACTCAATAATAACCCCAATCAACAAAAGGCCACCCAACATGGGTGTTCAACCAGAGCGCAGAAGACAAACTGTGACCCCCATCACTCAGGACATGCTCTCTTCACATTGCTACAACCAAGGTAGAGATACAGGAGCCTGAAGACACACACTCAATGTTTCAGGAACAGCTTCTTCCCATCCACCGACAGATTTCTGAATGGACAAGTAACCGATTAACACTGCCCCAGTACTTTTCCTTCCTCTCTTGCACTACTTATTTAATTTAATTCTTCTTTTTTATATATACCTCATTGTATTTTATAGTTTTTATTATCTATCACGAGGTACTGCAGCCACAAAACAACAAATTTCACAACAAATGCCCGAGATATTAAACTTGGTTGTGAATCTGAAATCAGGAACAGGATTGAATGCATGACATCTTTGTGACGGTTTGCATACCTTTATTTCTTATAAGGTAAAACCTAACAGCATAAATAGCAGTGATGCTTCACTCCCCAATGTGCTCAATGCTTTATATGCATGCTCTGAAAGCATGAACACCACCACAACGTAATGAATCCCCAGAGCATTCAGTGATCCTGTGATCTCCATCTGGGAGGCCAGTGTCCAGATATTCTTCAAGAGGGTGGGCCCTCACAAGGCATCACGCCTGATGGTATACTGGCAGCATATTGAAAACCTGTGCAAGCTGACAGAGAAAAAGATTCTTGGATGTGCTCAAAGATTCTTGATATGGAATAGTCCCAAGGGCTCCTGGAATACATACTAGGCCTGCACAAGTTCAAAGTACATTATCAAAGTATGCACACGTTATACATAACCTTGGGATTCATCTCCTCACAGGCAACCATGAAACAAGATCTCAAAAACACCATTAAAAAAAAACAACAAACACTCAATGTGGGGAGGGGGAAATTAGTAGATAGTGCAAAGATTAAAAGCAAGCAATTAGCATTCAGAGTGAAGCTTGAGTCCACAGACACAAAGCATGGAGCAGCCCTGCACCCTCAGCCTCAGTTCAGCACACAGTGGAGCAAAAGATGAAGGAGGCCACAGACACGCAGCCTGCAGCAGGTCACCAGCGTCAGACTCAGAGCAGAGCTAACCTCACAGAACAGCAAGCAGAACCAACCCAACTCTCGCCTCCAGGTCCAGATGCCACCCTGAAATGTTGCTTCTCCGCTTTGATTGCTCATGGACCAGAGATTTCCTGGAATCATTGGAACTATTACACGTCAAGGAAGATTTAAGCATAACCTTGAATTTTTTTATCTGTCAGTTTGCTAATCTCCTGGCTTTACAAGTCTCAGGACAGTTTGCATGACAAGTAATGCATTCCATTTCAATTTACATCAGGCATCAATTAGAGATTTCACAAAGACACAAATGCAATGTAAAAGCATAGAAAACCTACAGCACAATACAGGCCCTTTGGCCCAGAAAGCTGTGCCAACCATCCTTACCTTAGAACTACCTAGGCTTACACATAGCCCTCTATTTTTCTGAGTTCCATGTACCCATCCAGGAGTCTCTTTTAAGACTCTATCATTTCTGCCTACACCACTGCCATCGGCAGCCCATTCAATGCACTCACTACTCTCTGTGTAAAAAAATTACCCCTGAACATCTCCTCTGAACCTTCTTCCAAGCGCCTTAAAACTATGCCCTCTCATGCTATCCATTTCAGCTCTGGGAAAAAGCCTCTGACTATCCACTTGATCAATGCCGCTCATTATCTTGTACACCTCTATCAGGCCACCTCCCATCCTCCATCGCTTCAAAGAGAAATAGCCGAGTTCACTCAACCTATTCTCAAAAGGCATGCTCCCCAATCCAGGCAACATCCTTGTAAATCTAATGTAATATAGTTAATTTCATAGTCAATTGCATCCTTTACCATCACGCATTGATTCCTCTTTATTTACATGCTTAACGGTGTTACAACAAAGAAAGCAATTTATCTTAGAATTAAATTAAAGTAGCAACATGATTTCCAAGAAACTGGCACGTCCAGACTTTACTACAGTTTCAATTGACATGTCTAGTTACTGTCTGAAACAAAGCTTAATGACAACTACCATAGTGTGGTATCAAACATTTCATCACAATGGACATCAATGGACCTTGCAAGTGGGTTTATAACTATGCCAGTAATCATCATTACACCGGACAATACACCAGCCTAGTAGTCATCATAGGAAAGCTATGAGCATCTGCCCACCAAGTAGATCCACTGAAACCTCCAGTCAGTTTGCCACTTCACCTTAGTTTCCTCTGAGGACCTGAGCTATAATTATTACACAGTATAAACTTGGTGGCGTCCACATTTTATGCAGTACTGAAAAACACAGCACACTGAACTTAACTTACTTGCCCATTTTTGTTCTTAGAAGAAATATCAAAGGGATGGCCCTCTGCTTATTTGGCTGAAGATGTCATCAATGGAATCTCTAATTAGGTTGTAAGCAAATAAAGACTTAAAAAATTTTGTTCAGGACCAGTCAATAGTGCAAATGTTGATTAACAAGGGTGTATTTGCAATTTAGCAGCCAATTCACATTTCCACTAATGAAAATAAACCACCAGAAATCAGTAGAAGCTGTTCTGCAGAAGGGAATGGCATGCCTTCTTTGACCAAATTGGATCTGCTCTGTGGTTGATGGGGTAAGGAAAATTAAGCATGGCTTAAGCCTGAAGTCAAGCAGATGAATCCAACAGAAAAAGGAACTGTGCCTCGTTGTAGATGGGGACAGTGTGGCTAAAGAAAGGATCCTGCCAATGAACTGGGTATCGTGACCCAGGACTAAAGCTAAATACAGGGGAATGGCCAAGTAATGTGTGAGTGGGAATCATAATCAAAATTCCATGAGGTCTAAAGAATCAAAGGAGTGCAAGTCTGAGGTAGGAGTGTCAGAAGGATAGAGCCTGGGAAGATTTCTGGGTGGAGATGACGGGTTGGGTAGGAGGGGAGAAATGGGGTAAACTATAGAGGAGGATAGTCAGAAAGATGCAGTGTTAGTAAATGACTTGCCTGTCTAAGGTCCCAGTTTAGTTTTACACCATGAAAAATGCATTTGCTATTCCTGGGACAGCTTAATTTGAACTCATCACAAGAGTTTAAAATGAGTGCATGGGGAGAATGGTGTCATCCTGAGACAAGTGATGTTGGGGTGCAAGTGTGACTTACTTTCAGAGCTCTCAATCAAATATCCAAAGAGATGCAAAAATGTTTCTTCTGGTATCCCACCCTGAAAAGATTTCGAACTCCATTGACCTGAAAAAGCACAGGACTACACAACTGAATTTCTGTGTCTGAATCTTTATTTCAAAGATACAGCAGCCGGAACTATTTCTGCAAATGAGGATAATATAATGCATTCAAGATAATTAGCACTATAATTCAAAAAATGCTTTGATCATTTCTATCATAAATGAATATCCAGCTAATATCTCATTACATTTCCATCAATTTCTGCAGCTGATTGAGTTATTCTCAGAGATCATTCAACTCTCCCTAAACAGTAGATTACCTGCTCATTATTCTGGCTTAAATTTATCACATTAAACTAAAATTAACACAGTTCTCTATATATCATTTTAATTCAGTTAAGCAATTCAGTAAATTATGTCATTCAAATTCTTTTATTCAATGCAAGATTATGTTACGCCTGCAGCCCCCTCCTTTTTGAGAATCGCAGGATTGCTATTGATTTGGGTCAGGAGACCCAGGAAATGAGAGACACTCAAAATGTCTTGACCCTCCCCCCCTGGCAATATACAGCTACAGGAAACGGCCATTGTCTCCTGGAGACGGAATTGTGTATTACAATACTCTGCTACGTGGAAGCCCTCAGGCAAAGTGGGCTGGTTGAGGGAGGGATTGCATTCTCCCAACCTGATTGACATCTGAGACCCTGTGAGTCAGGTTAAAAGAGGGTCTGTGGGAACAGCCCCTCAGACGCACCAGAAGAAACGCTAGCGATCCCGTAATAGCGGAAGTCGGTAGGGAGGCCACGTGCGTTCGGTTCCATTTGCACCGGAACCGGTGTCCTTTACCACAGAAGAACAGCTTTTAGCTAACAACGGAGAAACCAACTCCCAACGACTCTCGAAGGATTGACATCATAAAAGGACTGGGCAAGTTTTAACCCGTCTTTCTCTCAAACCAAAATGCTGCAGCTTGAACGAACTAACAGTGACTTTTATATTTCCATCGGACAATACATTATCCCCTAGACAACGATAGAGCTATTTCTTATTGATTATTATTATACCCGCACTTTTAGATTTAGTATTGACGACGTATATTATCTGTATGTTTGCATTGATATTATTTTTGTGTATCTTTATCAATAAATACTGTTAAAAATAGTACCATCAGACTTCAACGGACCTCTCTATCTTTGCTGGTAAGTGACCCAGTTACGGGTTTCGTAATGTTACGTACTCGTGACACATGACAGTGGTACCCTTGTCACATGACTGGGGTTGAAGCTGTACTGGACTTGAGGTAATGGTCTTGTGATGGTGGGGTGATGTCATTTTCCCGCCAGTAGAGATCATGTGACAGGTTTTTTTTTGTTTGTTTTTTTTTACAGGTTATAAAAGGAAGACCCCACCCTGTGAGGAGGGGCAGTTCGTGGCTGGATTTGCCAAGTTGACTTCATGCCACTGCGTGATTTAATGTGATGTTGCAGTTTAGTTGAAAGATGAAGTTTTATCTAATGCCTAAAGTTTAAAAGGTCATTACCAGCAGGTTCTTTACAATACTGGTAGTTTGAGAATCAGTGGAGAGTGAAGATTGGAGTTTGGGAGTTAAAGATCGAGGAGAATCTATTTTCGACGGTGAAACGGGTTCGACCTTATTTAATCCTTATTCGGAAAGGAATTCGTTGACTATTCTCGTGTTAATCTCTGCGGGCTAGAAGAAGATTGAGGACAGTGTGATAAAGGAAAGGTCAGTGCCTTTAAGCCGTTTCGTTTCGTAAATTCTTCGTGGGAAAAGTTCGATGTCGGGGATCGAAGCAAAACGACGTGAAAGAGAATTTAAATCATCTTATAAAGTCTCTCCTTTTAAATGGACTGTGAACATTTTTGAACTTTTGGCAATACTACTTTAAAGAACTGTTTGAGCTGCATCGCTTTAAGAACTGTTTAAGCTGCCGAACAGCAGCTGTTTCCAGTTACGTTAGTGTTTGTTTACTTTTGGGGGGTTTGTTTTCAGTGTTTAATAAAAGTGTTGTTTGTCATAAAATCCCTTGCCTAACTCATATTTATTGTTGCCTGAATACGTAACAATTATATACTCTTGCTTATATAAAAATGCTTGCATTTATGTTTTGCTTAGACGACATTAGGACATTTAATACATAATAGTCATTGAGGTACCCTTGAAATATTGTGATTATCTTTTAAAATATACAAAGCATTACCAGTGAATCAGAGCACGTTCAAAATATGAAATCTCCTAAATCTACAAATTGCTTGCTGAACTGCAAGTTGATCATGTAATTTTCTCAACGTTCAACACAAACACCCCATCTAACCTCACCATCAAGTTTTAAGAGCTAGGCCCCTGTATCTCCCTCTGCAAATGGATATTTCCTCATCGGCAGACATCACTGACCATCTACACAGGTGCACCTCAGGGCTACATGCTAATTTCACAGCACTACCCCTACACCCTCACTGTTCCAATGACATATCCAAATTTGACAATGACACCACTGCTGTTGGATGAATCACACATGGCAATGAGTCAACATACAGGAGTGAGATAAGACAAGTGGTTAAGAGGTGCTGCAATAACAACCTCACACTCAATGTCAGTAAAACTGAAATATCTGGCCAACTTCAGCAAGGGGAAAGAGGGCAAACATTTGTTAGTCTACATTGGTGGATCGGCTGTGCGGAGGGTCATCAGCTTTAAATTCCTGGGCATTAATATATTGGATGACTTGTCCTGAACCTAGCATGTATATGCAATCTTAGTAAAGGCATACCATTGCCGTTCCTTTGTTAAATGATAAATTCAGCACATCACCAAACTCTCAGACAAACTAGGTATCTTTGAAAGTATTCTGACTGGTTGAATTATTGTTTGCTACAGAAATTCAAATACGCAGGAATGTAAGAAACTGAAGAGTCCAACAGTTTCATTTAATATCAGAGAACTGCATACAAAATGCATCCTGAAATTCTTTTCCTTCACAGACATACTCAAAAACAGAGGAGTGCCCCAAAGAATAAGTGACAGTTAAAATATTAGAACCCAAAAGCACCCCCACTCCCCCCTCACACTTGCAAGCAGCAAAGAAACAACCCTCCTGCACCCCTTCTGCAAAAAGCATCAGCACCCTCCACCCACCAAGCATGCAACAGCAAAGCCCCCAACAAAAACCATGATCTGCAGTACAACAAGAACTAATCGTTCACCTGACAATTTGACAGTATATTCAGCCCAATACATCACTGGCACATCCCACCCCACCATCAAAAGTAGGGGCTTTTTGATGACAGATGTTACTTCCTTGCACTGCCTCAAGGTGACAACATCTATCATCC
This sequence comes from Hypanus sabinus, assembly GCF_030144855.1. Classification (NCBI taxonomy): domain Eukaryota; kingdom Metazoa; phylum Chordata; class Chondrichthyes; order Myliobatiformes; family Dasyatidae; genus Hypanus; species Hypanus sabinus. Next base: position 40,324,405 of record NC_082717.1, read on the forward strand.
AAATTCCCCAGGGTTCTGTTTGATTCTAGCTTACTAAGTTTGCATACTTTTCATTTTTCTTCTTGACTGAATTCATCACATCTCTCGACATCTAGGGTTCTCTTATCTTGTCATCCTAGTCCTTCCTTCTGACTGGAACATACCTATTCTGTCCTCCGTGTCACTGGTCTTTAAATACCTTCCATATGTCAGGTGCGGACTTGTCCAAAATCAGCTGTTCCCAAATAACACTCCCTAGTTCCTGGCTAATGCTCTCGTAATTTTCCCTGCTCCAATTTAACACTGTCCTGCAAGGTCCATATTTATCCTTCATTTAAATCTTTAGGAGTTGTGGTACTGTTCACTAACTACTCACCCACTGAAAGATCAATCAATTGGATCACTATTCAACACCATGTCTAGTCTAGCCCCTTTTCGTGTTGGACGATCTACATTTTGATTTAAGAAACCCTCCTGGATGCACCTAACAAATTCTGCTCCATCTAAACCTCTTGCACTAAGGAGGTCCCAATTTACATTAGGGAAGTTGAAATCCCCCATGACAACAATCTACTGTGCCGCACCAATGGCTTTTGGGATTGGTTGGTAAAGGAAGACACTGAAATAAAGCTAGAGGAAAAGAATTTTAACAAAGATGAAGTTTTCACTCCAAGTAAGAACCAGGACGATGGGATGGTGGAATCCTGATTGGACGAGGACTAATTGTTTGGGAGGGATGGATAACGGGTATAAATACCACCGGACTTAGACATGCTCAGGCATCATCCTTGATGAAAATGTCAGAGTTTGTCATTGAAACGTCAGTTAAAATCGATACCTGTACCTAGATGGAAGCCCTCGAGTTCATTCATCTCCATTTCTCTACTTTCTGACCCGGTGCTCTCTTCCCATTTCCCCCTCCCTCACCCCCACCCACCAAGTGGGAAGAGCCTTTTAATCAGTGAAATTCAGTGCTATCTGGTGTTCTAGTGTATGAATCACAAGAAGTTAGCAGTCATGTCCAACAAATGCTATAGGCAGCAAAAAGTATTTCAATCATTATTGCAAAGGCATTGGAGGTTAAGAACCTGGAGGTTTTGCTACAGCTATAAGGGCTGTTGGTGAAGACACACCTGAAATACTGTGCACTGTTTTGTGCCCCAAACCTATAAAAGGGTAAGTAGCATTGGATCAATCTGAAGGACGTTCATCAGATTAACTCTTGGGATGAAGATCATGTCACATGTCATTCACGTTGAGTTGGTAAATTGGATATAGTATTGTCTATAGCATTTTCTGATTTTATTTCAGATTTTCAGCTTCTTCAGTTACCTGCAGAAGATATCCAAAAGAGGACAGTTTTTCCAAAGTACAACATCCCTGCTAACACTGGCCCAGAACAGTTTGGAGAAACATCGTTCAAGTTGGCACTGAGAACCAAAAACCCACTGAAAGTGACAGAAGCAGCACATCAACTCCCAAAACTACCCACATTTCCCTTAGTAAGCACCTTCCAATTAAATGTAATAGAGTCAGTTCATCTCACAATAGCCTCATTATTCACCCCAGAATCCACTGAACTAGAGTAGAAGCATATCCACCTCAATCACAGAAAAGTTACTGTAGAAAGAGCAAGACTCCAGCACTCTTGTAATACTTCACCCATTTTGATGTTATTCCATAGCCACCACTGATTCATTTATTGTAAAGTCAGTCTTTGATCCATTTTCAAATTTTCATTTTGAGCTCGCACCATTTTCAGATCCTGAAAAGAATCTTTATTGAGGAACTGTATTGAAGGCTTTCCTGTATTGAGGTGACACCTCCCAGATTGAACAAAAAAATTAAATACAAAAGCTTTGAAAAAGTAATTTTACAAACAATTGATTTTTTTTTTTGCTTTCTGTCCATTCCCAATAATGAAGGGCAAAGCAGAAATGCTGAATGGCACCTGCTGGAATCTTTCACCATTGACTCCTTGATGGACCTTAATGTCAACAGGAATGCTGAACGATTGCATCACTGAGGACAAAGAATATTTAACTATATAACAACTTATTAGTAAGGTATAAATCACCTTTAAATCTAATCCAAGCTCTAAAACATCACGAGCCCGTTACCTTACTTGTGATCAGAATGCCCCAAAATATAGTCAGAGTCACTGAACACTACAGACAGAAACAGGCACTTCAGCCCATCTAGTGCATGCCAAACTATTTAATAATATGGGAATTGTTACTGTGTTCAGGCCTTTTTAACTACAGTTTCTACAGGAGTTCATTGCAAGAACTGCAAATGACTCTGTTCTTACAACTAGCTTTGCACAAGGATATGCTCTGTTTCTACTTCCTCTCTCTTCGAAGATGCAAGTTTTCTGCATGTTAGTTTGCCTTCTAACTCTAGGACATTGTTTCCTAGGGTGTGAGAGTATGATCATGATATTGTGTCAGACCTCTGCAGTGGCAAATTGACACCCTTCAGATTAGCAGCATTTCTTTCAATAGATCAATGACGGGTCAGAGATTCTCACAAGTCAGTGGAGATGTTACACTCACTTTTTTAAAAAAATGACAGACAGACATACTTTATTGATCCCGAGGGAGATTGGGTTTTGTTACAGACGCACCAACCAAGAATAGTGTAGACAATATAGAACCATAAATAATTAAATAATAATAAGTAAATTATGCCAAGTGGAAATAAGTCCAGGACCAGCCTATTGGCTCAGGGTGTCTGACACTCCGAGGGAGGAGTTGTAAAGTTTGATGGCCACAGGCAGGAATGACTTCCTATGACACTCAGTGTTGCATCTCGGTGGAATGAGTCTCTGGCTGAATGTACTCCTGTGCCTAACCAGTACATTATGGAGTGGATGGGAGTCATTGTCCAAGATGGCATGCAACTTGGACAGCATCCTCTTTTCAGACACCACTGTAAGAGAGTCCAGCTCCACCCCCACATCACTGGCCTTATGAATGAGTTTGTTGATTCTGTTGGTGTCTGCTACCCTCAGCCTGCTGCCCCAGCACACAACAGCAAACGTGATAGCACTGGCCACCACAGACTCGTAGAACATCCTCAGCATCGTCCAGCAGATGTTAAAGGACCTCAGTCTCCTCAGGAAGTACAGACGGCTCTGACCCTTCTTGTAGACAGCCTCAGTGTTCTTTGACCAGTTCAGTTTATTGTCAATTCATATCCCAAGGTATCTGTAATCCTCCCCCATGTCCACACTGACCACTTGAATGGAAACAAGGGTCACCGGTGCCTTAGCCTTCCTCAGGTCCACCACCAGCTCTTTAGTCTTTTTCACATTAAGCTGCAGATGATTCTGCTCGCACCATGTGACAAAGTTACCCACCGTAGCCCTGTACTCTGCCTCATCTCCCTTGCTGATGCATCCAACTATGGCAGAGTCATCAGAAAACTTCTGAAGATGGCAAAACTCTGTGCAGTAGTTGAAGTCTGAGGTGTAGATGGTGAAGAGAAAGGGAGACAGGACAGTCCCCTGTGGAACCCCAGTGCTGCTGACCACTGTCTGACAGACAGTAAATGGAAGCTTTATGAATATTTTTGATTCATTTCCTCTGCCCTTGATGCACCATCAATAACTCACTCTGAGACGCAAGGCGAGAAAACGGCTTTTATTAACTGGAAGAAGGAACCAGGAGTGAGTGACCATCATACTACGTCCTGGAGACTGAGAGAGAGCATAGGCTTCAGATCGCCTTTATACAGGGGTCTGTGGGAGGAGCCACAGGAGCAGTCAGCAGGGGGCATGTCCAGACAGGCACACGTAGTTCACCACAGCCCTCCTGTGAATCTTCATATGACAGAGCTCTGAGAGCATATCTCTTTTCAAGAGTCTGGTGTCAGAATAATGTGCCTGAAAAACTCTTTTCTTCCAACGGCCAAAGGCTGTACCGGCACACAGAAGGCAGAGTACATTTTATCATCAACCACTAGCTGCTGAGGTGTGCTACTAATAAATGGGAAGTGTTCTGTTGTTTTTTAGTGTATCATGGAGGACCTTCATTACTGGGGGGCAGTGTATGTAGTTCTGTAGATGTGCAAGGCTTATTCGCTCATATTTCAGTGAGTAAATCAACCAGGACTTAGAGCTCAGCTTCTAAACATTGAAGTGATGATGATATACTCTGAACAGTTTCCCATTACCCTGTCCATTAGGCTGACTCCACAGGGAGATTGTTGGAAGAATAGTGCCAATTGAGAAAAAGTGCTGCAGCCTTGCATGACACAAGTCTGCACTAGTGTCAGGATCACTGTGGACCCATTGAAGTTTATATGCCATCACGTGCAGATGTAGTGGGAGGGGACTTACTGCAAACCATCACATTTATGATGGATGTTCCACCATCCCTCTCAATTGGAGGAGTGTTTTTGAAAGTAAAACAGACCAAATATTGCAGTTGAAAATTCCAAAAATCTGGTGTTGGAAATCTGGAACAAAAACAGCAGGTGCTTGGAAAGCTCTGATCAGGATTTTTAAAAAGCAGTTCATATTTCTATTGAGATATTCTTCCATCTGTTCACAGAAGCAGCTCTACAGGCACTAGAAGGTAGAATTCCAAAAGTAAACCCATAACCTAAAGAATGGCTGATAGGTAGAAAAAGAGTCCAGCAACATATTAACAGAAGTGACTTGCATCAAATCTACGGTGCTGTCGAGGCCATCTATGATCTGAGCCCAAATGTTCATTCAAATGAAGATGAAGAAAGGGAGTGAAGCTCTTCTCTCAAGCAGTATGCTTGCTAAAGTTCTGAAACTGAGACCAACTTAAATCACAAATTCTACATCAGTAGAGTTTAGAGAAACTACAGCCATTTATTATTCATAGGAAAAGTACAAGTGCATTTTTTATGACAGCCAGTTAAAATTTAATATTAATAATCAACAGTAACAACTCCCCCTTGAACTGAGAAATTCAATCCTAACTAAACTGGGACAGCGCGGTAGCATTGTCGTTAGCACAATGCTTTACAGTGCCAGCGACCCAGTTCAATTCCTGCCACTGTCTGCAAGGAGTTTGTACATTCTCCCTGTGACAGTCTGGGTTTCCTCCGGATGCTCCAGTTTCCTCCCACAGTCCAAAGATGTACTGGCTGATAGACTGTAAACTGTCCTAAGGTTTGGCTAGGGTTAAATTGGGTGTGCGAAGCTGCACAGCTCAAAGGGCCAGAAGGACCTATTCTGCATTGTATCTCAATAAAATAACTTCCCAGGACATATTAAACTAGAGAGCAACCAGGAACTTCTGTAAAGAATTAACTACAATTTGTATATAAATGTACTAAATGAAATTTAATGTAAGTAGGAGATATATTTAACATTTGATGCAAGTGCCATGAAAATAGTAACACAATATTCAATGTATGGCATGTCAGACTGCATTAATGGAACATCAAACAGAATATTATTAAGTCAACGGAATAAATCAACAGATGAAATTACAATTTACTACAAATTATAACCAATGTTCAAAACCAGACCAGAAAAGTGATTCAGAACTACCAAGAGGCAAAAAACATGTTTTCAAAAAATTAAATTCTTGACAATGATGGCAAAAAAAAAACAGTAAACTCTACAGACTCAAAGTACTCTATTAAAAAGTAACAGTGACATCTTAGTTGTACTTCTGGGCTACCTGAAGACTGGAGTTTAAATGAGAGTTAACAACTTGGGAAATTGGTTTCATCCAATGGTTAAAATAATTAATCAAATTGGGTATAAATGATCAGTAAATGAGCAAGTTCCTAAAAATGAATGGATAGTATCCTTCATGTTCACTTCTCCGAAGGACCCACCACTCTGTATTGAAAAAGTCCCTTGGACTCTCCTCCTTTCACCTTAAATGAGTGGCTTTGTGTATTAGTATACTACCCTGTCTATACCACTCAGTTTTATACACCTCTATCAGATCTCCCCTCTGCCACTCTAGAGAAAACAACTGGAATTGCATTCTGAGGGAAAATGCAGCAGTGTGACCCAGTACTGCCTGAGGTGAATGAGAAATAACCTGATGGAAGCATGGAATTTTGAGAGGGATTGATGGAATTGATTCCTCTGCCTGAAGAGTCCAAAGTTCAAGCTCTATTTGAGGTTAAAGGCCCCCGACTAAAAATTAAACTTAATCCTTTAGAATCCATTGTGATAATGGATACTCATTCAGCCATCACATAAATTTGAAATGATTGATCTTTGAACAACAAGTAGTCGTCGTTTAGGAGCTGGGTGGATTTTTCAACCTGAAGTGGAAAATCTGATCATATGGTAGACAAGTTTGAGGGAATCTGAGGAAGATTTTTTTTTACCCAGAAGTAATTTGGGTTGCTTGAGGAAGTGGTGAAAACAGACACTCTCAAAACATTTAACAAGTATCTGGATGAATACCAAAACCACCAAAACATAGAAAGCTATGGACATAGCAGACCCAGTGTTCAATTCTATACTGTATCGCTCTAACTCCAACTTACTTCCTTATTGATTGAGATACAGTGTGGAATAGGCCTTTCCAGCCCTTCGAGCCAAGCCACCCAGCAACCCCCAATGTAACTCCAGCCTAATCACATGATAATTTATAGACAATAGGTGCAGAAGTAGACCATTCGGCCCCTCGAGTCTGCACCGCCATTCTGAGATCATGGCTGATCATTAACTATCAACACCCAGTCCCTGCCTTGTCCACATATCCCTTGATTCCCCTATCCATCAGATATCTATCTAGCTCCTTCTTGAAAGCATCCAGAGAATTGGCCTCCCCCGTCTTCCGAGGCAGTGCATTCTACACCTCCACAACTCTCTGGGAGAAGAAGTTTTTCCTCAACTCTGTTTTAAATAACTAACCTCTTATTCTCAAACCATGCCCTCTGGTACTGGACTTTCCCAACATCTGGAACATATTTCCTGCCTCAATCCTATCAAATCCTTTAATTATCTTAAACGTTTCAATCAGATCCCCTCTCAATCTCCTCAATTCCAGTGTGTATAATTTATAATGACCAATTAACCTACAAAATAATACATCCTTTGGCTGCAGAAGGAAACCGGGCCACCCAGAGAAAACACACGCATTCCATGGGGAGGATGTGCACACTCCTTACAGATGACATTCTTAATGCGTTTAAATTTGACATTTTGATTTCCAAGTAATTTCCCTTTTCTTCAAGGGAACTGTGGTACTTGCAAGATTTTTTTTGCCTATAGATGAGTGCTCCTTCATAATGCACCTTGCATCTGGTAACCTTCCAAAGAAAAGATTTTTGTCCCAGTAATTTGGACTAGGTTTATAGTTGGCTCAGATCGTCAGAAGGAAATAATACCTTGGGCCATCTGACTACGAACAAGATATCTGTTCCATAATTTCCATCAAATATCATGTTGAAACCATGCCACCAGAATGCTAAACATCAATTTACATAAAGGAATTACATAACCTGGTTACCTCAGTCTTTCTAAGGTGTTTCTGTTCAAGTGGTGTTCATTCTGAGAAAGGGACAGCTCGAATACAAATTTGGGCTGAGACCTAATCAAGCACTATTTAATTACAAAATGTTGGAGGAACTCAGTAGGTCAGGTAGTATCTATGGAAGAAAAGGAACAGTGATTGTTTCAAGCTGACACACTTATTCAGCAATGGAAAGAAAAGAGGCAGGAGCCTCTGGATCCTCTAACATTTCACCTGTATTTCTCAAGGATTCCAGCATCTGCAGAATTCCGTGTTTACTATTTAATCAACTCCTATTCTTTAAATGGTACAACTAGAGAATCAAGCCAAATGTAACTAATGAAAGAAAACTGAATTATTATTTCATACAACTGAAGCATTGAAAACAATAGACTGAACATAGAAACAGAATGTTACATCGTTATAGAAAGTGTGGTGAATAAAATGAGACCATCTGTAACTGAACAGTAATTTAAAGGCTAGAAGGTTAAAGGCTTGGGACATTACCAGCACAAGCTCGATTTAACAGACACAAGTGTATTTCTGGTCTAATATCACATGCATTCGGTTGTGCTGGATCAAAAATTGATAGCAGCACACCTACAACTAAAGTTGCCACAACGATGAAGAATTCACAGATTTTCAGGTCATTAATATACTGCTGATTTGGTGCCTGCTCTAAAATTTCATCCCTGAATTCACTAACTAGCGCACTCTCTTAACATTATATGTTGGATCATTCATTACGCCCCAGAGAAGACAACACGACCAGCAGCCTTAATTAACAGGGTCATCAAATACTGCAAGGCAAATTGGTGTCTATTACTTCTTCCTATCAGCATTTCCAATTCATTTCAAACCATAATCTTGAGAAGGCAACAGTGAACTGTCCTTTTGAGCCACCAGAGTCCTTAGGTGACAGCCATCAGGCAGGTTATTCCCAGATTTTAATCCATTTAAAATGGAGGATCAGTTGTTAGCAAATCAGGTTGGACCTGAATGGGCAAAGATCTGGCAGGTGGCCAGATATACTATCTACACTAAGGTAGGTGGTGTTGTGGATAATGAAGTAGGTTTTCAAAGCTTGCAGAGAGTTTTAGGCCAGTTAGAAGAGTGGGCTGAACAATGGCAGATGGAGTTTAATGCTGATAAGTGTGAGGTGCTACATTTTGGTAGGACTAATCAAAATAGGACATACATGGTAAATGGTAGGGCATTGAGGAACACAGTAAAACAGAGTGATCTAGGAATAATGATGCATAATTCCCTAAAGGTGGAATCTCATGTGGATAGGGTGGTGAAGAAAGCTTTTGGTATGCTGGCCTTTATAAATCAGAGCATTGAGTATAGGAGGCAAACACGAGGAAATCTGCAGATGCTGGAAATTCAAGCAACACACACAAAATGCTGGTTCAACACAGCAGGCCAGGCAGCATCTATAGGGAGAAGCGCTGTTGACGTTTTGGGCCAAGACCCTTCATCCTGATGAAGGGTCTCGGCCCAAAACGTCGACAGCACTTCTCCCTATAGATGCTGCCTGGCCAATTGAGTATAGGAGATGGGATGTAATGTCAAAATTGTACAAGGCACTGGTGAGGCCAAATTTGGAGTATTGTGTACAGTTCTGGTCACAGAATTATAGGAAAGATGTCAACAAAATAGAGAGAGTACAGAGGAGATTTACTAGAATGTTATCTGGGTTTCAGCACCTAAGTTACAGAGAAAGGTTGAACAAGTTAGGTCTTTATTCTTTGGAGTGTAGAAGGTTGAGGGGGCAGTTGATAGAGGTATTTAAAATTATGAGGGGGATAGATAGAGTTGACGTGGATAGGCTTTTTCCATTGAGAGTAGAGGAGATTCAAACAAGAGGACATGTTTAGAGTTAAGGGGCAAAAGTTTAGGGGTAACACGAGGGGGAACTTCTTTACTCAGAGAGTGGTAGCTGTGTGGAACGAGCTTCCAGTAGAAGTGGTAGAGGCAGGTTCGATTTTGTCATTTAAAAAAAATTGGATAGGTATATGGACAGGAAATGAATGGAGGGTTATGGGCTGAGTGCAGGTCGGTGGGACTAGGTGAGAGTAAGCGTTCGGCACGGACTAGAAGGGCTGAGATGGTCTGTTTCCGTGCTGTAGTTGTTACATGATTACATAGGTGATAGCAGCATTCAGACCTACCTTGCGTTGAGGAGCAGGACTTTCAGCTGCTTAGAAACTATCTACAGCTTATAAACCAAAACTGCAGCAGAATAAGAGGGGAAACAGAGGGTTAGTTACAGGAATCCAATCGACTCAGTTGTGTCAGCCCCATTATTGGTCGGTATCTCAGCAATAGCTGCCTCAAAGGTAGTAAGCTCTGTCACAGTTTCATCAACAGCTGCTCTTACAATAGCTGAATAAAAGATGGCATGGGCAAGCTATGGAAAACAAATGCAAAATTTGCAGCCTTGCCTTTTCCTGAAAGAGTGAGATGATTTTATAAATATCAGATTAATGTTCTGACAAAAAGATTATTGATAGGTGAATGATGTCGGCCTGGTGCATAAAGTTTCACCTGAGACTAGAGATATTGCTGGCAGGATGTGGCATTAACAATACACTCATTAACGTTGCCATGTTCACCAAACATTTTGTCCTACTGCCTCCAAATCCTCAGTGTTTACTCCTAGCATTAGTCACAGTAGTTAACTGCTTCCATTACTTCTGGAGAGCCTCCTGTGGACACACTCATTAACTCCTCCTACCCAGATCAAGATCCCCAGCCAGAGCGTAGCATGCTCTCCTGTAATTTATTTGCCAGAATTTCTTAAGACGCCTCTCACTGGAGAAGTATTTGCTGCAGTTACTGGGCACCTCCCCTTCACAAGCTCGATCTGACTTGAACTAGCTCTGGGTTCTCACGATGCTGGCTTGTTATGTGCGAACTAGAGAAATGAATCATGAACAGTGTGGCTCATGCAGCAATTATGAGCAGGTGATACAAACTTATACTGGAAAAAAGGCCAGGACTAATCACAAATCATGATTCCTACATCATCTCACCCAGAGGCCACTATTTTAAACAAGTTTCTTTCTAACACGAAAGCACACTCTGCGCAGCAAGATAACTTGAGCTGCTTGGTATTTAAATTTTCATTTCATAGGCTATGGATTTAATGTTAGCTCATAGAACAATCTCATCTATATCATTCCTCTATTTATTTCGCTCATACTATCCTCATTAACTGCTGATCTCCAACCACCCACATGCAATAAAGGTAATTTAAAACAACCAATTTATCTATTTTCCAGCAAGCCTTTGAAAAGTAGGAAAGAGAGAAACCAAAAGGAAGCCTGTAGAATCTTGAACATGTAATCTTTACATGGACAGCGATGTAGGTCAGAATCAAGCTTGGAATCCTGAAGCTCTGAGGCACCAATGTTATTTACCGTGCCACCTGACACCCATTCCAACTCTAAATTTCATTGCACAAACTGAAGGTGGATTTGTTGCTGTTGGTCCTCTTCACGCCTTGTGGCACATCAGGCAGCAACCTTGCCATTTCTTTAGCATTTTTGTCTGGTTTTCACGAGGCAGAGTTTCTACCTTGATGCTCAACCCTGCACAGATGAAAAGTATGCAAGGAGACGGCCATATTCAAACCTGGGCCCACCCACCTTGAAGTCCAGTGCAGATGCCACAACTCCACCAGCTGACTTTTTTTGTAAAAAAAGGTGGTTTTACAATACATTAAAATCGCATATCCCAAGCATTAATATGTGGATTCTGATTACCAAAAGTTAGTGAAGTATTCTTAAACTGAAATGCCTAGTAGAATCGAATCAGGTTTATTATCACTGCCTTGTGCAATGTGCAATATGCTGCTTTGTGGCAGCAGTACAGTGCAAACAGGAATAACAAGTTAGTGTTCATGAACCACTCAGAAATCTGTTGGCAGAGGAGAAAAAGCTGTTTCTGAATCAATGAGTGTCGGTCTTCAAGGTTCTGTAACTCCCCCCTGATAGTAATAATAAGAGGGCATGTCATGGCTGGTGAGAATGCTAACAGAATGGTGCCGCCTTCTTGATGTGCCACCTCTTCAAGATGTCCTCGATGGAGGTGAGGCTTGAGCCTGTGATGCACCTGGCCAAGTCTGCAGCCTCTTGCGATCACGTGCATTGGAGGCTCTGTACCAGGCTATGGTGCAAACAGTCAGAACCCTCTCCACTTTACATCTACTGACATTCGTAAAAGTCTTTGATGACATACCAAATCTCCTTGAGCTCCTAACAGAGCCACTGAGATGCCCTCTTTGTGATTGCACAAGTGTGTTGGGGTCAGGACAGATCTTTCAAGATATTGACAAGCAGGAACTTGAAGTTGCTCAACTTTTCCACTGCTGGCCTCTCAATAAAGACTGGGTTCATTCTCCTGACCTCCCCTTCCCAAGGTCCATAATCAATAACTTGGGTACTTGGGTCATGCCAACACTGAGTGTGAGGTTATTGCTGCGCCACCACTAAACCAGCCAAACTCACCATTGTCTGGGTCTTCGTCACGTTATGAGACATTATGTTAAAATGATTTAGAAGGTTCAGTTATTGGATAGAACTTTTCTGTCCGCTGTAGAAAAGACATGCAAGAGATTCACCTTGATGTTGCCTGGAATGGAACACTTCAGTGATGAGGAGAGCTGGAGAGCTCAATCTGCTTCCCCTGCAGCAGAAGGAAGTTAAAGTGGCAGACGATGAGATATATAAAATTATGAGGGGTATAGACAGGATAGACTTCAGGAAACATTTCCTCATATCAGAGATAGATAAAACTAGAGGACATACATTTAAATAAATGGTTAACAAATACAGATGGGACACAAGGAGGGATTTGGTCACCTGGGGAATGGAATGCCCTGTTTGAGAAAGTGATGGAGACAAAATCGTTGACAGTATTTAAAAAGTGTCTACATGAGCATTTAAAACAGCCTAGTCATAAAAAGCTATGGGCCAAACACTGGAAGATAGGTTTAACATGGATGGGTGTCCACTGATCAGAGTGGATGTGATAGGCAAATAACCTGTTTCAAGTGCCAAGATTTTGTCTCGTGCAGAGTCATAAATGCAAACACAATGACAAGTTGAGGATAAACATGCAAGTGCAATAAACAGTTGGTCAGAATGCAATTCTAGACAATGTTTTATTTATAGTGTAAGCCCTATAAGCACAAATCAGAAACTAGTTAGAGGGCAGACCTTCATTTTTCACCCTACATTGACATTACTGAATAGCATTTCAACGGAGGATTTCAGATAGAGGTCATCATTATATAGTCCTGCAGGGACAGTGATAATCAAATGAAAGCATTGTCCCTAGAACATCCAAACTTTTCATTTGGACAGCATAAATGGGCCATTTGCTTCGAAGGTACTACTCATTTTTCTATCGACGGCAGGGGTGACTTAGAATTGCAATTGCATAGAAAAAAAAAATCAAACTACATGCTTTATTGGTAGATAACAACATTAAAACTAAAAGTTAAGCCAACTATATTCATGAAGCCAACCCAATTAGATCACTGAAATGGAAAACTGGACAGTCTTAATGATGCTCTGTCAAATTAGAGTCCATGCACTAAATATGATAAATTGATCCATAAACTCTTGCATTAGTATTTTAAATTTATCATATCAGTATTTCACAAAATTTGATGCATTTGTAGATGAAGTATTGCAGGGTGAGAAAACTGCTCCCCTCCTCTAAAAGATTCATACATAACATTGCATCATTGATCACTCTTTGTCCTGCTCTTCTCCATTAAATTCATTTTCTTTAGCTTCCGATCACCTTTCTACAATCCATAATCATCTTCTTCTGCAACTCTTGACACTGACACTTCAAAAATATTCCAGCATTCTGTCCCTAGTCATCAAAATAAGGTAGCATCTGGACATTCAAATTTTGTCTGTGATCAGCACATCACACTTCCCTCAATGTCCTTCTGTGCCTTGCTGAAAAGCAACTCACTTAAAGTAACTTGCATATGATTTTTTTCCTATTGTTCTATCATCTCATACTAATACTGCATTCTCCTATTCTTCAGTTCAGTATTTTATAAATAATATTTATTTATTTTCCAATGTTAATCCTTCCCAAAAGATGCACATCAGTAATCTCCTCTAGTTCTGATAAGGATTCTATTAACCAAACGTAAAGTGTTTCACCTTCTTAGATGAAACTATAAAATATTCATCTTCATCACCCTCCACTCACTCAACATCGAAGGAGACCATTCACCCCATCAAATCTATGCTGGATTATTTTCCCTGTGAGCTACTCTCCCCACAATCCCATTAAGTTCCATCAAGAGAAAATTTACAACAGAGAGCTTACAAACTAACCATTACATTTTTGGGTTGTGTGTGTTAAGCAAAGCATCTGGGTGAAGCCCATGCAGGCCACAGAGAAGATGTCAACTCTTCACAGACTGCACTAGAGATGAGGACTGAACCTGAATGGCTGGTGCAGTTCTACAAGCTGCATCGCTGTTAGGTAGACTTGTTTCATTCGGTAGAATATGAAACAACATTTACATTTGTAAAATAACATTCCTTTACATTTGTCCTTCAAGTATATTTAATAACAAGGACTACACTACATATTCAAGGTATTTTTCCTCAAAGGATCAGTCAAAAGACCTCAGTTAGCATGACTCCAGCTTTGCACAAAAATTACAATAAAGGGGAAAAAAATCTGATTTTAAAATCAAATTGTGCAGTACTGCAGTATACATCACTTTATAACTGAAAGCCAAAATATGTCATAGATGCTACTTGAAGCAAATTTGATCTGATTTGAATATACTGAATCACTTGGACACTCTAGGCTGACACTTGCAGAACTGAATTTTAAGTGGTAAAAGTACTGACCAAACCAATTATATTAGTTCATTATCATGCCAATCTTTGTGTCATCCTTTGGGAAGGTAATTAGCAATGCTAGAAACAGCAGTTGAAGATCTATTTCCAGAAAACAACGGCATCAAATTCATGCTGAGGTAGGGGATGCAAGGCAAAGACTCAAAGGCAAACCAATAATGAGTAACTTAAGTACTTAAAAGGTAATCAATTGGAACTGCACTTTTCCACTGACACAAACAAATGCAGAAATGAAAGTTTGGTGCATTGAACTGCTTAATACAAAGTCCCTTGAATTTAGTGGTTTCTTAGTCACTACTTAGTCCCATGCAAAACACAGAAATGACTAGTGGCAATGGAATTTCAACATTTATTCATTTGCATTGCTAAAACATTTCAAACTGATAACCCGATGTTTAGACCATGATATTTAAACTACATGCATCATTTTACTCTTATCCTTAGCTTACTTCAGTCATGGCCACCTCAGGCCAACACTGGGCAGGCACTGGAGGAGCTGAGCAATGTAATCAGCAGGCACAAAATTGTGCACCCTGATGCCTTCACAATCATTGCGAGAGATTTCAATCAGGCCAGCTTGAAGTCACCTCTGAACAACTACCACTAACATATCACCTGTGGAACCAGAGGAGCCAACACACTTGACCACTGACATACCACCAATGAGAATGCTTATCATGCCATCAAAGACTTTCACACTTTGGAAAGTCCGATCACCCGGCTGTATCCCTACTCCCAGAATACAGGCAGAAACTAAAGGCCACAGCACCAGTGGTGAGGACCAAGAAGGGTATGGTTCAGGGGTCAAAGGACTGCATTGAGTCAGAGGGCTGGTCAGAATTCTGGAACTCATCTTTGAGTCTGTACGAATGCACCACAGTTGTCACTGACTTCATCAAGACTGATGTGGATGAGATGCACCTTTGAGACATATTGGAAATACCCAAGCCAAAACCTGTGAATGAACCAAGAGACTTGTACTCTGCTGCAGGATAGATCTGTGGCATTCAAGATCAGTGATCTCGAACTATACAAGAAATCCAGGTACAACCTACAGAAGGCTATTTTAAGGGTTAAAAAAAATATTCCAATTGAGGTTAGAGACAGAATCAGATGTACACCAGCTCTGGCAGGTTTTGCAGGCCATTACTTCCTACAAAGCAAAACCTAACATCATGAATGGCTGTGATGCTCCATTCCCAATTGAGCTCAGTGCCTTTCATGCACGCTTTGAAAGGGAGAATAAAACTACACCCAAGGGAATCACTGCAATATCTGGTGACACTGTGATCTGTCTCAGAGGCTGACGTCAGAACATCTTTCAAGAAGGTGAAGCCTCACCAGGCATCAGGCTCTGATAGCAGGGCACTGAAAACTGGTGCCAACCAACTGGCAAGAGTGTTTAAGGACATCTTCAATCTCTCACTACTACAGCTGGTCTTCAAATGGGTGAAAATCATACCTGTGCCCAAGAAGAGCGGGGTGGGCTGCCTCAATGACTATCGCTCAATGACACTCACATTTACTGTGAGGAAATGCTTTGAGAGGTTTGTCATGCCTAGAATCAACTCCTTTCTAAGGACCTGTACCAGCTGTAAAGTGCCTATTGCCACAACAAGTCTATGACAGATGCAGTCTCACTGGCACCCCGCTCAGCCTTGAATCACCTGGACAATAGTACCTATGTCAGGCTGTTGTTTATTCACTACTACTCAGCATTCAACAAAATCATACCCTCAGTTCTAATCAACAAATTCCAGATCTTGGGCCTCAGTATTTCCCTCTGCAACAGAATCTTTGACTTCTTCACTGGGAGAGCTCAGTCCATGAGGAATGGAAGCAGCATCTCTTCCTTGCCGGCAATGAACACTGGCACACCTCAAGGATGTGTGCTTAGTCCACCGCTCTACTCTCTCTACACCTACAATTGTGTGGCAAGGCACAGCCCAAACACAATCTAAAAATTTGCTGATGACACAACTTTTGCTGGCAGAATTTCAGATGGTGATGAGGAGGCGTATGGGAGCAAGATAGTTCAGCTGATTGACTAGTGTCACAGCAACAAACTTGTACTCAGTGTCAGTAAGACCAAGAAATGAATTGTAGTCTACAGGAAGGGGAAGTCGAGGGAGCCCACACCAGTCCTCATCGCGAAATCAGAAGTGGAAAGAGTGAGCAGTTTCAAGATCCTGGGTGTCAGCATTCTGAAGATCTGTCCTGGGCCCAACATGTTGATACAAATACAAAGAAGGCACAACAGCGACTATATTTCATTAGGAGTTTGAGCTGAATTGGTATGTCACCAAAGACACTCACAAATTTCTATAGATATACTGTGGAGAGCATTCTGACTGGTTGCGTCACTGTCTGGTGTGGAGGGGCCACTGCACAGGGTCAGGAAAAGCTGCAGCAAGTTGAAAACTCAGCCAGCTCCATCATGGGCAGTAGCTTTCTTAGCATCGAGGACAGCTTCAAAAGCCGATGCCTCAAAAAGGCTGAATCCATCAAATGTTTATGTCACCATATACAACCCTGAGGGATTAAGGACCACCTCCCCCCCCCCCAATCACCCAAGACATATCTTCCTCTCATTACTACCATCAAGGAGAAGGTACAGCAGCCTGAAGACACCCACTCAATGTTTCAGGAACAGCTTCTTCTCCTCCTCCATCAGATTTCTCAATGGACAATGAACCCATGGACACAACCTCAATATTTTCCCCCTTTTTATATTGCTTGATTAATTTCATTTTCTTTGTTTTATAAATATATATTATAATTTACAGCTTTCATTATGTATTGCACTGCTGTACTTCTGCAAAACAACGAATTTCACAACAAACTATATGCCAGTGATATTAAACCTGATTCATGTTGTGCATTCATGACCAAGAAACTTAGTGCACAGTAACATGCCAATGAAATAGAGCAGCTATGACATGGGTAAGAAAGTTATACATTATATTTATCCATAAATGTTTTACAGAAGATCATATTAACCTTCAGTCTTAAAATGCATGAAGGTTTGTTGTACTTGGATGATTTACTTGTTAACAAATAAACTCTTCTCGGGCTTCCAGCTGGGTACAGGTATCTATTATAACCAATAATTCAATGACCAACTCTGCCATCTTCATCGGGGATTTTTGCTACTTGTTACTTGAAACTGTACCTACCTGAGTTTTACTTACCTTTTCATATCCCAACTTAAGCTCGCGTAAGCTTATTATGTACTCTCTGTGTATTTAGTATTTTAGAAACATAGAAAACCTACAGCACAATACAGTCCCTTCAGCCCACAAAGTTGTGCCGAATATGTCCCTACCTTAGAAATTACCAGGCTTACGTATCGCCCTCTATTTTTCTAAACTCCATGTACCTATCCAGAAGTCTCTTAAAAGATCCTATCGTATCCGCCTCCACCACTGTTGCCAGCAGCCCATTCCACACATTCACCACTCTCTGCGTAAAAACTTACCGGACATCTCCTCTGTACCTACTCCCCAGCATCTTAAAAATGTGTCCTCTTGTGGCAACCATTTCAGTCCTGAGAAAAAGCCTCTGACTATCCACACGATCAATGCCTGTCATCATCTTATACACCTCTATCAGGTCACCCCTCACCCTCGATCACTCCAGAGAGAAAAGGCCGAGTTCACTCAACCTATTCTCATAAGGCATGCTCCCCAATCCAGGCAACATCCTTGTAAATCTCTTCTGCACCCTTTCTATGATTTCCACATCCTTCCTGTAGTAAGGCGACCAGAACTGAGCACAGTACTCCAAGTGGGGACTGACCAGGGTCCTATGTAGCTGCAACATTACCTCTCGGCTCCTAAATGCAATTCCACGATTGGTGAAGGCCAATACACTGTATTCCTTCTTAACCACAGAATCAACCTGTGCAGCTGCTTTGAGCGCCCTATGGACTCAGACCCCAATATCCCTCTGATCCTCCACACTGCCAAGAGTCTTACTATTAATACTATATTCTGTCATCATATTTGACCTACCAAAATAAACCACTTCACACTTACTCCATCTGCCAATTCACAGCCCAGTTTTGCATCCTATCAATGTCCTGCTGTAACCTTTGACAGCCCGCCACACTATCTACAACACCTCTAACCTTTGTGTCATCAGAAAACTTGATAACCCATCCCTCCACTTCCTCATCCACGTCATTTATAAAAATCACAAAGAGTAAGGGACTCAGAACAGATCCCTGAGGCACACCACTGGTCACTGACCTCCATGCAGAATATAACCTGTCTACAACCATTCTTTGCCTTCTGTGGGCAAGCCAGTTCTGGATCCACAAAGCAGTGTCCCTTGGATCCCATGCCTCCTTACTTTCTCAATAAGCCTTGCATGGGGTACCTTATCAGTTGCTGAAATCCATATACACTACATCTACTGCTCTTACTTCATCAATGTGTTTAGTCACATCCTCAAAATACTCTATCAGGCTCGTAAGGCCACAACCTGCCCTTGACAAAGTCATGCTGATTATTCCTAATCATATTATACCTCTCCAAATGTTCATAAATCCTGCCTCTCAGGATCTTCTTCATCAACTTACCAGCCACTGAGGTAAGACTCACTGGTCAATGATTTCCTGGGCTGTCTGTACTCCCTTTCTTGAATAAAGGAACAACATCGGCAACCCTCCAATCCTCTGGAACCTCTACCGTCCCCATTGATAATTCAAAGATCATCACCAGAGGCTCAGCAACCTCCTCCCTCGCCTCCCACAGCAGCCTGGGGTACATCTCATCCAGTCCGGACGACTTATCCAACTTGATGCTTTCCAAAACCTCCAAGACATCCTCTTTGGAACTTTAATTGTTTTGACTCACATTTATGAATGGTCTACTCTGAGCTTTACCATTACAAGGGAGGTACATTATAAATGTCATCCATTGTAGTGTATGCTAAATATGAACACTTGTCTGGTTTTATGTAACAAATTATGGAGAAGACTATCTATATAAACCCATGGGATTTTGACATGTATCATGAAACGCACATCAAGTGTTAATCGAGTGACAAGAATCATGTCAATTCTATTGCAGTAGTGTTATAACCTAACTTGAATCTCACCTACAGTGCCAGCAATTTGTGGCTTAGAAATTGTGGTTCACTGGAACTATCCCTAAAGCTCAGAGCCAGCAGGTCCATTAGTTACAGAAATAGGATATTTAACTATAGGATCTTGTTCTATTATTCAAATGAGATAGCAGTTGATGTGTAATTTAACACCAAATTTTCACTATTACTCTCATCTTCCTTACATTACCATTAAACAAAATGTTTCGAGTAGCTCCGCTTCGACATAAATACCTGCAGGACAGTAGTGGTTAGATCAGGCCTACAGGAGCTTCTCTGATGAATCCACTCTGTCTCCAGCTAATAACAATTTTCTAATCAGTTCACTGAACTTGTCTTCAGTTCTTTGTACATCGTTAGTTAGCAGTCTAATGGGGGACTTTATTAAATACCATCTGGTCCAAATAAATAGCTCTCATTTCCACTCTTCAAATTAAATACAACCAAGTTTGTCAGATCTGACCCATAATCTATATATCCATGTAGGATCTGTAGGCGAAGCTGAAAGTAATCAAGAAGAAAATAACAAGCATGACAGACAAAGGAGCATCGTGGATGTTGTTAACTTGGATTTTCAGAAGGTCTCTGACAAGGTGCTGCACACGAGGCTGTTTAACAAGACAAGAGTCCTTGGTATTACAGGAAAGGTACTATCATAGATTGAAGATTGGCTGAATGGCAGGAGGCAAAGAGTGCGAATAAAAGGGGCTTCTTTATGTTGGCTGCCAGTAACTAGTGGTGTTCCATAGGGGACTGTATTGGGACCAATTCTTTTTAAGTTATACATCAATGATTTGGCTTTATGGTCATGTTTGCAGATGATACAAAGATAGATGAAGGGGTAAGAAATGTTAAGAGAGGGAGTCTGCAGATGGACTTAAACAGATTGGGAGAATAGGCAAAGAAGAGGCAAATGGAATATAGTGTAGGGAAGTGTATGGTCATGCACTTTGAGAGAAGGAATATAGGGATAGACTATTTTCTAAATGGGGAGAAAATTCAAAAGTTTTCTTCATATTTTTTCAACTGATTATTTTAAGTATCAAATACTGAGCATAAAAAGGAACCATTATACTTCAACCCAATATTTGCAGACTGGTAAAAATCAGAACTCTAATTATCCAGTGTATTATAATTAATTATTCAGTCAAGCTCCACAACCTGAACAAAAAAAAGATAGTTATGTACAGAGTACTTCTTAGCACAGAAATAATTTCAAGAAACATCTATGCTGCACCAGATATACAGCACATTGTTACTAAACTAAGCTTCTTTCTATCATCCAGACTGGCAACTTATACCACTATTAAGCTATCTTAAATTAAAATTATTGTTTTATTAGTAGACAATTGTCTTATTACCCAAATGCCATCTTTGCAACCAAAAATTGGAAGCCAAATGCACAACATGGCAAATGAGTGCTTTACTGACTAGCCTTCAATGCCATGAAGACTGTTGTTAAATTTAGCACCAACAAATAATATGTGAAGGCTTTCTGAATTTTAGAAACTGAAAAAGATATCTGGCAGTAGAAACTGCATAAACCCACAAATTTCTACTTCACAATTTCTATTCAGAGTTATTTTGGATCAATATATTAAATTTGACAAGCAATCATCAAATCAAGTATCAATTGACAATTGGAAATGACACATTGAAACATTTTCTCATTGAAAATATTTCCAAAACTATTCACTATCTGGGTCCACTACTTCACAATACAGGTATTATCTAACATTTAACCACAGAAAAATCTAGCGATAAGTACACAATATGTCACACTAAGTGTAATTGATCATGGGATTAGCTTTCATATTTTATCCTTGATTGGTTGATTATTTGCAAATTACAGATAAACTGTAAAGTAATAAAAACATACTGGGCTGGCCACATAAGTCATGAGCTTCTTGATTTCAATCGATAAGTTCACAACAGCTAAATCTCAGAGGAGGTGCTTGTAATTATTGGAGCATGAACTGGATCAATAGTATGTCTAATTCCTGTGTGAAAATTAACACAGATTTAAAAAATGAATGTGTTTCTTATGTGATACATAGATTACTTAAAGGACCCAAGGCTGCAAAAGCAGAAAGAAAAATAACAGCACTCTGTTCATTTATATAGATGTTTTCCCTGATTTTAGGGAATGTTGTCCTCATTGAAGTTAGTGTTACTTTACATACAACTCTTGGACAGAAGATTAGAAAAATGTTGAGACTTTTTTTTCCATAGCATTTATGGAAATGGAAACAGTGCAACTTTGACCAGTTTTCTTTTTACCATTTCCAATGTAGCATCTTTGGCTTGAACTTTTAAACTGATTTTCTTTCCACAAATGCTACCTGTCCTGTAAGTATTTCAGCAGTTTCTGCTTTTGCTTTAGAATTTTAGCATTTGTAGATTTTTTGGATTTTCCTTATATACACTCTAGAACTTAGAAGACTGATAGGAGGCTTGATTGAAGTATACAAAATTCTGAGTCATCTTGTCAGTGTGGACAAAATCATGAGGAAAGTAACTGGTTATTTAAATTAATGAAGGAGTGTTCTTCAACCCACACTCAGACAGTTTGGAAAACACTTCCTCAAAGGCAGCAGAAAGAGTCTTTGAA
Source organism: Hypanus sabinus (assembly GCF_030144855.1). Lineage (NCBI taxonomy): Eukaryota > Metazoa > Chordata > Chondrichthyes > Myliobatiformes > Dasyatidae > Hypanus > Hypanus sabinus. The sequence goes on from NC_082717.1 coordinate 40,346,478, forward strand.
TACTCTGAAGGACTCCTGATAGCCCACAGAATAAAAGATGATCATATACAGATAGGAAGGCAGAGTTGAGGTTACAATCAGTCAATAATCCAATTAAATGCTGGAGTGGACTTGAAAGGCCTAATCCTGCTCCTAATTTATTTGCTTGTGTTTTAGTCAGATTTCAAATGCCAAGATTACTTATTTCACACAAGAATAAAAGCAGGGTCACCTTACAAATAACAAATTTACCATTAAAGTAATCTTTAAAATATTTTAATTATATCCATTTGAAAATAAAATTTTAAAATTTAACAGCCAAATGAAGGTTTAAAGTGTAGATGGAGAATTTCAAATGATTTCTGGTACAGGTACAAAATAGGCGTCAGTATGGTTCAGTGGCAGCTGGTAGCAGAGCAATACTATTTGAAGGCAGTTTTTGTCTCTAAAAGAGGAATTGCAATTCTATTTACAACTAAATATAGAAATAGTAGTTGGAGAATTTCTACAAGGTCGTAGGTATTTCATTCAGTGTTCTAAATGTCATTATGGAGCTGTTCTTCTTAGCTACGGGAAAAGAAGTGTCAAGGCAAATATCTATAAGCAGTAAGAGATGACACAACAAGTGAGCATTGTGTTTCTGGCCTGGCTTAAAGCTGAAAGTCCTAACATTTGTGCTGTTCTGTTTCGCTGTAGTGCCAGTATTAACAAGACTCCATCATTCTCCCATCCCAGTTACTGTCTGCCACTCCTGCCAAAGCTTTCTTCTGCGTCGGCTTGCAAGTTCTAAGTCACAATGAGCCTCAAAATTATCATACAGATTTTGCCCTCCATCTGATCACTTTTCTACACCATCCAAATTATGCTAAGAAGTCGCTTCAACACCTTTTCACTTGACACATTGTAAAAATTCCTTTATTTATGCAGACAAAAACAACACACAATACCAGGAAGCTCACAAGGCCTCTAGTCGTTTGACTTCTAGAGGCAACATTTGAACCAAGATTCTCACTGATCTATGATATGTGATACTTCCTTGTTTTGGCTATCTTATAATTTCTTTCATTTCTCATAGAACTTTTTCTTGAGTGTGCTTTTGAATTGCCACTGGTCTCTTCCAGCCTTATCACAAATAACTAATCCACTTACTGCACAGGACAATGAAGCAATTTCCTCTTGGGCACTGTGCTTATCTTAGCAGGCATTTGTTGAATGAAAGGCCCGTATTTAACATCAAGCAGGCACAGGGGCTGTAGAATGAACAGTGAGAGTCTCAGTTCTCCTGCAGTGACACAGATGTCAGCCTTGAGTAAATTATGGTTGTATACTAACAATTTCTCAGTCTACTTTCTAATTGGCACTCCATGTCAGCATGTAGGATCCCACTTCTAACATGTTTGGGGTCATCATGAAATACGTAGAAACAACAGAATCAATGTGAAGAAGTTGTGAGTACTTTTAACCACAATATGCAGCAGGAACCTCAATACTGAAGATGGAATCTCAGACTGTTGCCACAGTGGTTCTAAATGAGGATATCTTTTCCAACTCGTAAAACTATGGTAAATGGATAGGATAATGCAAACAATTGAACACTTGTACTCCATTCTCATGCAAAGTACTAGCATTACAAAGAAACTACCTCATACAAATGACTGTAGTCACATGAGGACAGCACACCCATTCTGAGTGAGTGAGCAGACACATTGATTTCAACCGGGTTAAACTGCCATATCTAAAATGCTGACGACTGCAGTACTCTGAAAACCACAGGTCTCAAGATCATCCACTGTTCCATCTCAAATGCCTCCATATGTAAACTCAGCCATTTAACATCTGAAATATCACCAGGTTAGGCAAGTAAGCACTCAGAACAGGGTATGAGCTTTGCTTAATTAGGAAATTTAGTCTTTGAGCTTGCTTGTCTCAAATAAAAACACACCATTGGGAATTGGGGCAGAGCTGACTCAGGCTGATGGTTCGATATGCCTGGTGTTGAGTACTATAGTCACACTAATGTTGAACTTGGTGTCACTCTTCCAAAGGGTGCAGGCAGCATGTTAGATTGCAAGCAGCAGGAATCTTTCAACATTCCTATGAATCTTCAATATGTTTTGCTGACCTTTCTGACTCTGTGTTCAGGTGGCTGGAAGAAACGCCTTCTCTGGGGGAGCAAAAATATTACGGAACACGCTGCAAGCTATGGGAAATCTGGTGAGTCATTTCCACAACAAAACAAATTGGTGGACCTTAGCATCAGAATATCAACAGCTTTCTCAGCCTGTTTGAAGTTGGAAACTAATAATTCATTGCACCTGCTTGGATCCATAAATACTTACCATGAACCACACACTTAACAGATCCACTTATCCAAACATAAGTCTGACTGAAGAACACACTGGAGGAGACGGGAGGAGGGTTAGTTAGGTAAAAATCAAGGACAGGTATAGGATAAAAGCATTATTGCAAATGCCAGGAAAGCTCCTTTGCTTGTTACCGCACACCAGCAAAATGTCAAATGAACAGAGGACACTTCTTCTGATATTACCACAGAGTTTTAGATGTGAAGTATTCAAAAGCTGTAAGCACATGTAGATAAACTTTGTCCCACATGTGGAAAGGCAGACATTCCACCGTAAAGCTCGGTGTTCTGACAACACTGCCTCCTTGAAGAAAGCGAATATTTTCTTGAATATTTTCAAGCCCGGTTGTCACATCATTGATGCAGCAATGAATTTCTGTTGACCAGAATCACTAATGCCACCCTCTTCAAGGTTGGAATGACCCTGAAGTGTACACATCCAGGACTATACGAAGCTTCAAAGCCACAGGAAATAAAATGACAAATGCCAGGGTCACGCACTAGTGCAACGAAGCATCATGGTATCCCTGGTGAGTTCATCTGCCAGACATGTAGTTGCTCAGTTGATTCTGTATACTTGGTGCATTTTGAAATAATTCTAGCATCTCATTTTATTCCAATTTCTCCCAGCAACTGTGGTAAGCCACAAACCTGCCCTCAATTCATTCTGCTGCAAACACAACAGCACAACTATTTTGGTGAATATCTTGCCCTGGAAATTAAAAGCTTTCCCACTACATACCGCACGGTCTGCGAGTTCAGGCCAGCGATGGGCAGTTGGAGGACTGTGGTCCGCATGTCTCAGAGTCCAGGGCCAAGGACCGGAGGTCAGGAGCCCGGGGGCGGCCTGACCTGGGGTTGGAGGCCTGTTTGTGTGCGTGAGTGGATGGGTGGGTGGGAAAAGGGCTTTTGTGCTGTTGTCTTTTTTTCTGGTGTTACTACTTGAGTTATTCTGCTGAGCATTGTGGGCATTTTGGTACCAGTATGTGTTGTGACACTCGTGGGCTGCTCTCAGTTGTGTTTGTTGTTAACACACGTAATGACTTTCATTGTTTCAGTGTACATGTGATAAATAAATGAAGTTCAATCAACATCGGAACCTTAAATGGCGCAGTCAGTCAAACGTTGCTTATACATAGGAACTTAAGCCTAGCACGCAAGTGCAAATACGAAGAAAGCATGGCAGTACCACTACTTCCTTAGAACTTTGAAAAGATTCGGTATGACATCTAAAATTTTGACAAATTTTGAAAACTGGCACCTGCATTGCAAAACGTTTTCAGTTAATTGAAGTATAAAGAATGGCATCACAATCAGTGCTAACCAATCAATTGTTCCACCAATCTAGGGCATATAGGCTCCAACTAATCTTATTTAAAAGCAGTTGCTAAGGAATCTTACCTTGAACGTCTAACAGGAGATTGTGGCGGCTCATTTCCTAGCGTATGCGAACCGACTCACAATTAGATAGCCTACGGGGGTTTGCGAGCACAGAGCTTTGGAGCCTCTTCGCCATGGGGGGCCGGTTGACAGAGGCTTAAAAGTGAGGCTGAAGTTTTCGAATAAAGTTTTTCCTTCGACTGCAGTTACCGACTCCGTGTCGTAATTTTAGCGCTGCTTGTAGCACACCGCTACAATTGGTGACCCCGACGGTCCAAACGATTTTTGGACCAGAAATGACCGACGCCGCCTCTGTTCATGCGGTTTCGTTGACACTGCCGGGTTTCTGGACACAGCGCCCGGACCTATGGTTCCAGCAAGCCGAAGCCCAATTCCACGTTCGCCGGATCACCTCAGAAGACACCCGCTACTACTACGTGGTGGGCTCCCTCGACCAGGACACAGCTGCCCAGGTCGCGGAGTTCGTACAGTCGCCCCCGGCAGACGGCAAGTACACGGAATTCAAAGCCCTGCTCCTCAGGATTTTCGGACTCTCACGGCGCGAGCGGGCTGCCCGTTTACTGCACCTGGATGGCTTGGGCGACAGACCTCCATCGGCTTTAATGAACGAGATGTTGTCTCTGGCCGAGGGACACACAGGCCTCATGTTTGAGCAGGCATTCCTGGAGCAGCTGCCCGAGGACATACGCCTGCTGCTGTCCGACGCGGATTTCAGTGACCCCCGGAAGGTGGCAGCCCGGGCGGACTTGCTGTGGAACGCCAAAAAGGTGAGCGGGGCGTCCATCGCACAGATCTCCCAGCCACGCTCCCGGCAGCAAACCAGTCCAGGCCCGGCCGCAGAGCCTGCCAACCCCCGGCCCAATGAACACTGGTGCTTCTACCACCAGCGGTGGGGCGCAGAAGCCCGCCGTTGTCGCCCACCCTGCAAGTTCCCGGGAAACGCCAGGGCCAGCCGCCGCTGATGGCTACGGCGGCTGGCCATCGGGATAGCCTCCTGTATGTGTGGGATAGCAGGTCGGGACGCCGCTTTTTGGTCGATACTGGGGCTGAGGTCAGCGTTTTACCTCCGACAAGTTACGACACTCGCAGCAGGGCACCGGGTCCCCCCCTGAGGGCCGTGAATGGCAGCACAGTAAGGACCTATGGCACCCGTCAGGTGCAGCTACAGTTCGGCCCCAGCCAGTTCACGTGGGACTTCACACTGGCCGCCGTAGCCCAACCGCTTCTGGGTGCGGATTTTTTGCGAGCTCACAGCCTGCTGGTTGACCTGCCCAGGAAGAGACTGGTACACGCCGAGACCTTTCAGACGTTCTCCCTGGGCGCGGCCCAGTTGCCAGCCCCTCACCTCGGCTCCATCATGCTGTCCGACAACGACTTCACCAGGGTCCTGGCGGAGTTCCCATCGGTTCTGGCACCGCAGTTCACAGCAGCCATGCCCAGGCACGGCGTACAGCACCACATCCCGACACAGGGACCACCCCTCCATGCCCATGCTCGGCGGCTTCCCCCAGACAAGCTCCGACTGGCGAAGGAGGAGTTCCAGAGAATGGAGGAATTGGGGATCATCCGGCGGTCCGACAGCCCCTGGGCTTCCCCCCTGCACATGGTGCCCAAAGCGACGGGGGGCTGGAGACCGTGCGGCGACTACCGCAGGCTGAACGAGGCTAAAACACCGGACCGCTACCCTGTGCCGCACATTCAGGACTTTGCGGCAAACCTGCACGGCACCCGGATCTTCTCCAAGGTCGACCTTGTCCGAGGGTACCATCAAATCCCGATGCATCCTGACGACGTCCCCAAGACGGCTCTCATCACCCCGTTTGGCCTCTTCGAGTTCCTCCGCATGCCGTTCGGCCTGAAGAATGCCGCACAGACGTTCCAGCGGTTAATGGACGCGGTGGGACGGGACCTGGACTTCGCGTTCATCTATTTGGATGACATCCTCATAGCCAGCGGCAGTCGTCAGGAGCATCTGTCCCACCTCCGTCAACTCTGCGCCCGACTGAGTGAGTACGGTCTTACAATCAACCCTGCCAAATGCCAGTTCGGACTTGATACCATTGACTTCCTGGGCCACAGGATTACTAAAGACGGGGCAACCCCTCTGCCCGCTAAGGTAGATGCGGTCCGCCACTTCCCCCGACCCACCACGGTCAAAGGCCTTCAGGAATTCGTAGGTATGGTCAATTTCTACCGCCGCTTCCTCCCTTCAGCTGCCCGGATCATGCGCCCCCTGTTCGCCCTGATGTCGGGTCCGAGCAAGGACATTACCTGGGACGAGGAGTCCGCCGCCGCTTTCGTTCAAACGAAGGAAGCTTTGGCTGACGCCGCAATGCTAGTACATCCCAGAATGGACACCCCTACCGCCCTCACAGTGGACGCATCAAACACGGCAGTCGGTGGGGTGCTGGAGCAGCTCATCGCAGGTCGCTGGCAACCCCTGGCGTTTTTCAGCAAACACCTGCGGCCACCCGAGCTCAAGTACAGTGCTTTTGACCGGGAACTGTTGGCGCTCTACCTGGCAATCCGGCATTTCAGGTACTTCCTAGAAGGTCGGCCCTTCACCGCGTTCACGGACCACAAACCGCTTACCTTTGCGTTTACGAAAGCATCCGACCCCTGGTCATCCCGCCAGCAACGCCACCTGTCCTACATCTCTGAATACACAACGGATGTCCGGCACGTCTCGGGTAAGGACAATGTCGTGGCGGATGCGCTCTCTCGCCTTAACATTCCTTCCCTTTCCCAAGGGGTAGACTTTGAGGCACTGGCAGAGGCACAGCAGGTAGATGAGGAGATTCCGAGTTACAGGACTGCAGTCTCTGGTTTGCAGCTCCAGGACCTCCCCGTGGGCCCAGGTGAGAGGACCCTACTCTGTGACGTCGCCACCAACCAGCCCCGTCCGGTCGTCCCCGCAGCCTGGCGGCGACGTGTTTTCGACTCCATTCATAACTTGGCGCATCCCTCCATCCGGACAACTGTCCGGATGGTTTCCAGCAGGTTCGTTTGGCACGGACTCCGCAAACAGGTCAGTGAATGGGCCAGGACGTGCATGCACTGCCAGACGGCCAAGGTTCAGCGGCACACCAAAGCCCCACCGCAGCAGTTCCATCCCACCCACCGGCGTTTCGACCACATTCATGTGGATATCGTGGGCCCCCTGCCAGTGTCGCGCGGAGCGCGTTACCTCCTGACTATCGTGGACCGGTTCACAAGATGGCCGGAGGCGGTCCCGCTCACCGACACCACCTCCGAATCTTGCGCCCGAGCCCTGATCGCCACCTGGATATCCCGCTTTGGTGTACCAGCCCACATTACCTCCGACAGAGGCGCCCAGTTCACCTCCAGCCTGTGGTCAGCTATGGCCAGCCTTTTGGGGACTCAGCTGCACCACACCACTGCCTACCACCCACAGTCGAACGGGCTAGTGGAGCGTTTCCACCGTCACCTGAAGTCGGCCCTCATGGCCCGCCTGCGAGGAGCCAACTGGGCGGACGAGCTTCCCTGGGTCCTTCTCGGCATCCGCACAGCGCCCAAGGACGACCTGCACGCCTCGTCGGCTGAGTTGGTATACGGCGCGCCCCTGGCCGTCCCCGGGGAGTTCCTACCAGCCCCGAGGGGGCAAGAGGAAGAACCCGCTGCAGTCCTGGGCAGACTTCGCGAGAAGCTCGGTAACCTGGCCCCCATACCCACTTCACAGCATGGGCGGCACCCGACCTGCGTACCCAAAGACCTACGGAACTGTAAGTTTGTGTTTGTACGAAGGGGCGGGCATCGGCCACCGCTGCAGCGGCCATACGAGGGGCCGTTTACGGTGCTCCGGAACAACGGGTCCACGTTCGTGCTGGACGTTGGGGGGAAGGAGGAGGTTTTCACGGTGGACCGCCTCAAGCCGGCCCATGTGGACCTGGCGCAACCGGCCGAGTTTCCGGCGCCTCGGCGCAGAGGCCGACCTCCCAAGCAGGTTCTGGCCCAGGCTGTGGACATTGGGGGGTGTATCGCCGGTTCTGGGGGGGGGTTATGTGGCGGCTCATTTCCTAGCGTATGCGAACCGACTCACAATTAGATAGCCTACGGGGGTTTGCGAGCACAGAGCTTTGGAGCCTCTTCGCCATGGGGGGCCGGTTGACAGAGGCTTAAAAGTGAGGCTGAAGTTTTCGAATAAAGTTTTTCCTTCGACTGCAGTTACCGACTCCGTGTCGTAATTTTAGCGCTGCTTGTAGCACACCGCTACAAGATAATCATTTTGAAATACAAAATTTAAAAGTAAATCTGAAGTGAATGAGTTCATAGAGTCATGTGCATATCTATGTGTGCATGCACTTTAAAGTGCAACTCAAGACAACACAAAAGACCCAGTTGGTGAAGCTTTGCCTCCCAACTCCAGCAACCACATTTCAATCATTCAGTGTTGCCTGAGGTGGAATTTTGCACTTTTTCCCAATGACCTCATGGATTTCCACCCACTACCCAAAATCATTCAGGTTCATAGACCAATTGGTAGTAAACTGGATGAAGGATTAGAATCCAGAGAGAATTGATGGCAGAGTAAGGAGAATAAAACTAAAGTAACAAACAATCTGCTGGAGTAACCCAGTGGGTCAAACAGCTTCTGTGGGTTTTTCCAATGCGTGTTAATTTTTGGGTTAAAATACAATTCCTGTTGTTCCACTTGCTGAGCTCCTTCAGCAGACTGCTTACTGCTCCAGATTCCATCTGTTGTCCCGTGTCTCTAAAATAAAACTGGATTAGTATGGAATTAGTATAAATGATGCCTAATGCTCAGCGTGGATTCAATACGCTATATGTTTCTATAAAATAAAGGACTTCATGACTATGTTTGGCCAATATTTGTAAGCTTTGCCATTGTTATAACAGAAAAATAGTCACTTCTAGCAAATCTGCTGTTGGATATTTGTGCTGTTCCAAATCACGTAATGTTTTCTACATTACTAGTTATGAAATGTGACAAGTATTTAAATGGCTGTACAGGACGTAGAGACAGACTGAGGTTATAAAAAGTGCTATGTAATAGCATTTTGTTAGCTTTATAATATCTGCTTCCCACCTTCCCAGCCTACTTACATCAAACCACCGCAAGCACAACTTTATTTTTAAAATAGAAAATCGTTTACTGTTGGAACCAAAACAAAATACTAGTCGGTTCCCCTTATCCGCGGGTTCCACATGCGCGGATTCAACCAACCGAGGATCAGGAAAACCGGAAGTTCTCTCTCCAGCACTCGTTGTCTGAGCATGTACAGACTATTTTTTCTTGTCATTATTCCCTAAACAGTGCAGTATAACAACTATTTACATTGTATTAGATATTATAAGTAATCTAGAGATGATTTTAAAGTACAAGCAGTCCCCGGGTTATGAACAAGTACCATTCCTGAGTCCGTCTTTAAGTCGGATTTGAAATTGGAACAGTTACATCTGGTATAGTATATATTTTATCATTCTATGCATATAAAACACTTAAGAAATGTATGTATTTCAATAATTAAAACACTGTGTTGCTTAGTAATAATTGTAGCTTTCATTGGGGCAGGGCCTTTCACATGCTCCGTTAAAATTGTTCCGATCGTTGACCAACTGTAGCCTAATGCTTTTCCAATGACTAATGGTGTTTCAACTTTCTGATTGCTTTATTACTTCCACTTTATTTTCAATCATGATCATCATTATTTTCATGAACAGAAGCACTGCTGATTCAGAGCTGTACCACTGGGTCCTAATGTCCACCACACTGAGACGGTTAAAAAAGGTCCGGAGTTCTGCTGGGTCCTAAAGTCCACTGCACTGAGACAGGTTAAATAAGGGACTTGAGCATCCTCATTTTTTGGTATCCGCGGAGGGTCCTGAAACCAATCCCCCACGGATAAGGAGGGCCGACTGAACTCTATCAACAACCATTTTTGTTCAGTGCAGATTTAATCGATGCATTATGTATTCTGTTTTACTGGCAATAAAGCCAATTGACAGTTCTCAGATATTCTTGATGTTTTATTTTTCATAATGTATTCTATCATTAATCTTCAAAGCAAACAAGTTACTAACAGGTTGACTCCTAAATAGTTTAATGTTAGTCTATCATCCACAAAAATTAATCTTAATCAATACCATATGTTCAAGTCTTACCTAGGATAGCAACAACTTCGTCATCTTGAATTACTTCCAAGGACCCAGAAACCACAAAGCAAAGGTTGTCAACACTTTCACCTGCGTGATATATTAAATCTCCTGGAGCACTATGAATGGTCTGAAACTCCATTGCCAGAGCTCGTAAACAGCCATCACTTGCGAGCCGAAAAGCAGGATGCTCTTTGAACACTTTACGATTCAGGTGAACACAAATGTCTGCACGCATATCCTTAGGACATATTTCTAGAACCTAAAATAGGAAAACAAAGACAAATAAATCAATTTGTAATTCATAACTTAAGTTCAGTTGAAACTCTCTGGTCTGGCAACTTCTGTGGCCCAGCATGTATGCAGATCTTTACTAATTAACTAATTCTAATTAAGAGCAAATTGAGATCTAAAATTAACTAAGATGCATATTAAACTGTTGCTAATGAACTTCCCAGTGCAACTTCTGCAATCTCAGCTGGAAGCTGTCTCAGCCAACAGCTTTTCCGATTTAAGGAATCTTCAGGTTATGGAAATTTCTTGAAAACCTACACGACCCTGGGAGTGTCTACACTTAAAAATTGTGGTTCTTCTGTTCAGAGGAAGATGATCATGTGTCATTTCTTAGGTCTGCATTTCTGTGGTCCAACAATCCTTCCCATTATTGACAGAGCTGTTTTTTTAATCTCTCATATCTACATTCAGCCTATGGGTTAGATCCAAAATTTGAAAACAATAGTGACTTATTCATGATGTATTTTCTAGAAAGAAAATACAACCAAAATCAATGTCACCATTAGCAAACAAAATTTGCAATGCTGGATCTGTACCTCAACTGTACATAAGGAGGCGCATAGCTTAAGATTTAATCAATTGCTATTGGAGTGATAGTTTACACATAAAATGGTGGAACCTCGTATTCTTGTAATACAGGTCACCTCGGATACTCGAATCACCAACACCGGCGCCCCCCAGGGGTGTGTCCTCTCTCCACTGCTGTTCTCCCTCTACACCAATGACTGCACCTCCTCCAACCCCTATGTGAAGCTTTTGAAGTTTGCAGACGACACCACCGTCATCGGACTCATCCAGAACAGTGAAGAGTCTGCATATCAACAGCAGGTGGACCAACTGGCGCTCTGGTGCATTCGGAACAATCTGGAGCTGAACAAGCTCAAGACAAAGGAGATGATAGTGGATTTCAGGAGACATCCTCCCGTTATGTCCCCCCTCACAGTCCTCAGCAGCCCTGTGTCCACCGTGGAGAACTTCAGGTTCCTGGGAACCACCATCTCTCAATATCTGAAGTGGGAGCAGAACATCAGCTCCATCCTGAAGAAGGCCCAGCAGCGGATGTACTTCCTGTGGCTCTTGAGGAAATATGGTCTGCCTCAGGAATTGCTGCTGCAGTTCTATACTGCAGTCATTGAGTCTGTCCTGTGCACCTCCATCACTGTGTGGTTTGGAGCCGCCACCAAGCAGGATAGAACCAGACTACAGCGCACAGTGAGGACTGCCGAGCACATCATTGGAGCCTCCCTGCCCTCTATTGTGGACCTGTACTCTTCCAGGTTGAAGAAGAGGGCGGGGAACATCATAAAGGACTCCTTCCATCCTGCGCACGGACTGTTTGAACTGCTTCCGTCTGGTAGGCGCTTAAGATCCCTCCAGACTAAAACTAATAGGCACTGGAGAAGTTTTTTCCCTACTGCAGTCACTTTGCTGAACAGTTAACTGCCGGTTAACTGTTGGCTAACTATTACTTGGATTGCACTACCTGTATGTATAATCTATATTTTCATTTATATTTATCATTATTATTGTTATGAGCAGAGAGACAACATCTGCCGGAAGTAAATTCCTTGTATGTGCACAGGTACTTGGCGATTAAAGCTCGATTCTGATTCTGATTATGTTGAATATCTGAAGGTTTTCTTTGTCCTGTTGTCTCGTGAGCTGCATAATTGGGAAAAGTTATAAATTACCTTCCATGACCATTTTAGATTATTTCACAAAATTAAGATCTACCACTTTTTTTTTTATATGGCTCTGGAGAATATTTCCTTTCTTATACTCAAATCAGTAATCTCTTTTCACTTTAAGGATTCTAATCAGATAGGAGGCTGCTGCAAGCAGAGATCCAGCTGAGTAGGAGAGAAATTACAACTTGGCGATTCATGATAGGTGGTTGCAAGGATGCAATGCCCAGCAGGAAGCAAGGAATTAAGATTTGGAGTGTGTCAGTCAGAACAGGTACCTAAAGGATATTGCATTTGGTTTGGAGACCTAAAAGATGGGAGATTCGTAAGTTGGCAATAGAATGTGTCCACAGCTGAGAGGATAGCCCTTTGCATTAATACATTTTGCTGTCTATAAAAATATAAACTAAGTAGTGATGACACCAATTTTTATCAAAAGATATTATAAAGCAATAAAACTTCTGCTTTTCTTTTGCTCTTTTTTTTTTACTTTTTATACCTTTTCAGTATCAATTCCTTTTGACATTGACCAAGTCGAAACAATGTAGTCCATGACACGTTCACTCAAGCCTTTGGGCACCTGATAAAGCTTCAAAAAGTCTCGGACGCAGTTCAACATCTCGTGGTATCTGTTGCTGTTAGCATACATTTGTTGGAAGATCGTTGTCACGTTACCAAATATGGTTGCATACAAGAGAGCTGCAAACAAAAGATAGCTTTTATAAGCAAATTTACAGTTATAAACCAACAGGGAAATAAAGGACAAAAAATGGAACTTTGATATTTAAGTTTAATATGGGAAAGGAAAGTCATGTGTTTGAACAAAGAAGAAGGGAAAAATTTAAACATATTAAATAGGTTTTACAATGTACTATTCACACGATTGATAAATAAATGGAATCATTTGTTGGAAATGGACACACACTCACACACACACAGCAACAGCAGGAAGTTAAAGAAGGAACATAGAAAATGGTGGATATCAAAAATTTGATTTCCAATATTCTGGTAACCGCACAACAGCTTTAGAGCAGTTGGAGGTACAAGAGACTGCAGATGCTAGATTCCAGAACAAATAGAAATTGTTGGAAGAATCAAGCGGTGTCAGAAAGAGTCAATGTTTTGGGCCGAGGCCCTGCATCAGGCATGAGAGGCACATGAAGTGGATCTTGAAGCCTCACTCCCAAGCTGTCCTGATGACCCTTTGACAGTTAGGGAATTTAGAAACCCAAATTAACAGCAACAACAATAAAAAGAAAATAAAAACACAATGCCTCATTAATCTCTGACCTACATTTAAAGATACTCAGTTAGCATCTATATCAGTAAATTCTCAAGAAATTGGAATATTTTATTTAGGAACAATAAAAACATACAAAAGGTTTTCCCATACACAGTGCATTGTGAGCAAATGTCCACCTTTGGAAACTTCCCTCAATACACACAGTTATTACACTTTTAATTACAGGTGGTGATCCCACTACCAAGTACATCTTTCCCTCCCCCCCCCCCCCCCACTTCTGCTTTCTGCAGGGATCGCTCCCTACGCGATTCCCTTGTCCATTCGTTCTGTTCCCCCCCCCCCCCCCCCCACTTTCCACTGATCTCCCTCCTGGCACTTAGCCTTGTAAGCGGAACAAGTGCTACACCTGCCCTTACACTTCCTCCCTCACCACCATTCAGGGCCCCAGACAGTCCTTCCAGGTGAGGCAATACTTCACCTGTGAGTTGGATGGTGTGGTATACTGTGTCCGGTGCTCCCGGTGCGGCCTTTTATATATTGGTGAGACCCGACTCAGACTGGGAGACCGTTTCGCTGAACACCTACGCTCTGTTTGTCAGAGAAAGCAGAATCTCCCACATTTTAATTCCATGTTCCATTCCCATTCTTCTTATAGATGCTGCCTGGCCTGCTGTATTCCACCAGCATTTTGTGTGTGTTGGTGTTGCTTCACATGGTATAACAATGGTAAAAGATTCCATACATACTGAGCAGCCATGCTCAATATTCCATTGAAACAACATGTATAAGCTTATTGACTTTACTAAATAAAAATCTGCACTTAAAAAGAGCAATACTCCAGTTTGAGAAACATCATTAATTTTCTGAGTGAGGTTGGAGGCAACATCAGACGCAAGACAACTCTGGCAGGTTCTGCAAGACATTACTTCCTACAAAGCAAAACTCAATAGCATGAAAGGCAGTGATGCTTCTCAACCAGATGAGCTCAATGCCTTTTATGCCCACTTGGAAAGAGAGAACGTAGCTACAGCTGTGAAGATCCCTGCTGTACCCAGTGACCATGAGATCTCCGTCTCGGAGGCCAATGTTAGGCTGTCTCTAAGGAGGATGAATCTTTGCATGGCAGCAGGCCCCAATAGGGTATCTGGTGAGGCTCTGAAGACTTGGGCCAACCAACTGATGGGAGTATTCAAAGACATTTTCAATCTCTCACTGCTACAGTTGGAAGTTCCCACGTGCTTCAAAAAAAGCAACACTTATACAAGTGCCTTATAAGTGTAGTGTGAACTGCCTTAATGACAATTGCCCAGCAGCGCTCACATCTACAGTGATGAAGTGCTTTGAGAGGTTGGTCATGGCTAGAATGAACTCCTGCCTCAGCAAGGACCTGGACCCACTGCACTTTGCCTATCGCCACAATAGGTTCTACAGCAGGCACAATCTCAATGGCTCCTCACACAGCCTTAGATCACCTGGACAACTCAGGATGACTATAGTTCAGTGGTTAACACTATCATTCCCATAGTCCTGATCGATAAGCTACAGAATCTGGGCCTCTGTGCCTCCCTCTGCAACTGGATCCTCGACTTCCTAACCAGAAGACCACAATCTGTGTGGATTGGTGATAATATCTCCTCCTCACTGACAATTAACAGTGGTGTACCTCAGGGGTGTTTGCTTAGCCCACTGCTCTACTCTCTCTATACCCATGACTGTGTGGCTAGGTACATCTTAAATACCATCTATAAATTTGCTGATGATGTAACCATTGTTGGCAGAATCTCAGATGGTGATGAGAGGGCATACAGGAGCGAGATATACCAACTAGTGGAGTGGTGTCACAGCAACAACCTGGCACTCAATTTCAGTAAGACAGAAGAGCTGATTGTGGACTTCAGAAAGGGTAGGATGAGGGAACACGAACCGATCCTTAGAGAAGATTCGGAAGTGGGAGAGGGAGCAATTTCAGGTTCCGGGTATCAAGCTCTTTGAGGAACTAACCTGGTGGCAACATATCAATGCAGCCGTAAAGAAAGAAAGAGAGTGGCTCTACTTTACTAGGAGTTTGAAGAGATATGAGTTGTCAACTAAAACACTCAAGAACTTCTATAAATGTACCATGGATAGCATCATTGTCTGGTATGGAGTGGCTTCTGCATAGGACTGAAAGAAGCTACAGAAAGTTGTACAAAAAGTGAGCTCCATCTTGGGTACTAGCCTCCATAGTATTCATGTTATCTTCAAGGCACGGTGCCTCAGAAAGGTGACCATCCATAATTAAGGACCCCTATCACTCAGGGCATGCCCTCATCTCATTGTTACTATTAGAAAGGAGGTACAGAAGCCTGAAGGCACACACTCAGCAATTCAGGAACAGCTTCTTCCCCTCTGCCAGAACACTGGATTCCTAAATGGACATTGAACCCATGGGCACTTTTTTTATTATTTCTGTTTTTGCACTATTTCTAATCTATTCAATATACATGTATATACTTACTGTAATTAATGTACTTATTTGTTTCCTTTCCACGTTATCATGTATTGCAATGAACTGCTGCTGCACCTCGTTTAAGCACACTGACAACACAGCAAGCCCTTAGCTTAGATTTTGTGTGATGCTCTTCATTGAAATTTACATCCTGAATCTATTTGATCAAAGTCATTACATCAGGCTCACACTTCAGCAACAGATTAACATTGTGTGTTGTCATATATCACTTTCAATCCCACTTTCTCACATAAATCGACTTATTTCACAAACATTATTAAAATTTACCAAGCTGTTGTATTTGGATGCAATTTACTCTTCCCAGATTTCAACCCTTTCAAAGTAGTCAGAACAGATTTGGAAGAAGAAATAGATTCAGACAGTGCTTGTTTACTGGGAGCTTTTGAGAGTCAAAAATGTGACATTTATGGCATATGTACACACTTCGGACAGAAGTCACAGTTGGTGTCATGTTGAAGAAGATACTGGCACATTGTCAAAACACACAGCATTTACTGCCCATGGAATGGATCCATCTTGTCCAGACTCACGACCTTTGCAGCCCCACTTCATTCCTCTCCAGCCACTGACAGAAGTAGCCACCCTGCCAATAGGTTAATCAACAATCCTTGATGGCTGTATTCTATAAAAGGAGCAACCAATGATATCACCAGAGAAAGCAAATGGAGACCACCAGGAACATTTTATACATTGCAACTGAAAATCCCAGGTGAGACTTGATCCCCTTTTGCCCAATCAATACAAGATCATGACAGACCATAGTATCAGGGCCCAACAAAGACCAGATAACTGGAGACCAGAGCTGAGACCCAAGGTAAGTTGACCAGATCCAGGTCCAATCTTCTGGGCCCAATATTGATAATCAGGTCCAAATCAAGCTCCAAAACCAGGTGTACTGCACGAATGCACACTGCAAAGCTGATACAATATGGGCAGCCACAGGACTGATGCTGCGTACACTAGTGTACATTCTTAGTGGGCATGGTTCCATCACTGTACGTAACTGGGATATGCCAAGTGGAAAGGAACATTATGAAGGCAGTGAGTGAAGAAGCATAGATACAAAACATGGGGGAGCAAGGAGGCAATAGGGTAAATAATACTTAAACATTTAACTAAAAATTATCTGGTCCTAGAAGTAGTTTGTAAATTTGGCTTTCCCTACACACTACTTGGGCACCAATGTGATTTAGGCACCGACGACTCATAGGACAGATGCTCAGCAGGCATAGCAATAATCAATTGGAAACAAATGCCGGCATTTTGTTTATTGCTCCAACTAAGACCCCCTCAGATATACACAATTGAGCGTACGCTCAGCTTCTGCACTGTCCTTTCTCAAAGGCAGCAGTGGAGCTGATAATTAACTTTCTGCGGAGGAGACTGTGGACAACTTCCATCCAATAACCTTGTGCACGAGGACCTGACTGCAGAGGCCCACAGCATCTAACATCTTCTCAGCGTGGGCAGCAGCAGGCTAGGCTGGCTGGCATGCAATAATAAGGAACTGTGGGTGGAGTGAGAGGATGTTGTCTTCCTGTGCCAGGATAGCGCTTATGCACTCCATGAATAGCTGCCATTCCCAAGAGCCGGCATTCCTGCCTTCACTCTAACTTGTTACTGCTGACTGAAGTCATAAACAACATTGTTTCACAACAGATATGAATATGGGTCACTAAATATTATATAAAATTATTTGAGTGGAGAGCTCATCTAAGTTGTATTGCTGGCAACATGTGCAATTTGTGATAATTACTTCTCTGCCAAGTGCTTGCTGGTGCAGTAAAAGATCCAATTCCTGCTTCCTTTGCTATGTGACATGTCATTAGACGTGGGCAATCATGGTCTTTCTATGACCATGATTGCTCTTGGCAATTTTTTCTACAGAAGGGATTTGCCATTGCCCTCTTCTGGGCAGTGTCTTTACATTACCAATACTTTTCAGAGACTGAATGCCTGGCATCAGTGGTCACATAACCAGGACTTGCAATATGCACAAGCTGCTCATATGACCCTCCGCCACCTGCTTCCATAGCTTCACGTGACCCTGATCAGGGGGCTAAGCAAGTGCTACACCTTGCCCAACTGTAGGCCAGAAGAGTGAAAGAGCACCTCACACCTTCTTTGCTAAAGACGGATCTCCACTCCACCACCCAAATTCCAGATTAAGAGAGGTCTTTATAGCTAAGTGATTAGGGATAGAGAATTGACAATTGCTTTCAAACAAGCCCCAGTCCTCAGGGGCTAGACATTTGGCATTAAGTTCCATAGCTACCCACTTCTACTGCCTCCCTGTGTAGTCTTGGTGTGGAGACTGAAGCCACGCTGCTGTTCTTTCCCATTCTTCCCAGGATTACTGTGGTTGTAGGTTCTGCCACTTCTCCAGCCACAATGCATCCACTGCATTGAACAGCATAATGGAGTGCCACTAAGTTTTAATTCGTGCAAAATCTAGGCCCTAATGGATGCAAAAGCTGAGACAATGATTTTTGTTATCTAAATTGGACAACCGGAGAAAGGATAATGACACTGAAATGAGACCTGTGAGTGAGTTTGGCCTGCTTGAAAATTAGACCAAACCTATCCCAACAAGGCATCGCTATCCGAGTGTTGTTAGGTGGTCCTTCTCATCATTCACCACAATTTCTCCAAAGCTTCTGCAATCATCCAAAATTGCAATTGATAAATGAAAAAAAATCTATGAAAATTTGACTGAGTTCCACTTTGCACTCAGTAGATGCAATGAATTTGATAATTTTATAAAGAGCTCCAAAATTAGTAAAAAAATTATATCTTGAGAATATGATTTATTGGTTGTGAGAGATACAAGCATTCAGCCAATAGATGCAGATATGACACCAGAAACACATCACCACAAAGACATTCAAAATATCAAAAGAGTTCAAAGTCAGGTTCATGGCCAAGAAAACCTCTTCTCACTGCTGCCAAATATCAGGAATCTATTAAGGCACAAATAGAGTTGGAATGTAAAATTTGTCAACAGCTCAGCTTTGTTAACTATGGTTCTGGCAGTCCAAAGTGTCCCCCGAAATATCATCAAATCAGATGGCATGGTTCGGTGCTCCAGGATCCCTATTCCAACAGGATCAAACCTCCAGCAGAATTACTGGCAAACAGCTTGAGTAAGCAATTTCTGCATCTGGTCCCATTCATGTGGAACTTGTACATTAGGTTGTGATCATGTACAGTTTGCCCAGATGCAGAGTTTCCTCCCATATCTCAAGGACAAAGAAATGTTGGTTGCTAGATTAATTGCCTATTGTAAAATTTCCAGCAATGTATGTGGGTTCAAAGTACAGTACATTTATTATCAAAGTATGTATACAACATACAACCTTGAGATTCATCTCCTTGCGGGCAGCCACGGAACAAGGAAACACAATTGAACTGTTCATATTAAAAAAAAAGCACACAAAGATCGTCAAACTCCCAATGTGGGAAAAAAGGAACAAATTGTGCAAGCAATAAAAGAGTAAATAAATAACACAGAATACGAATCGCAGAGTGCCCAGTATTAATCCACAACCGCAGAGCCAGTTCAGTGTTCTAGCGAGTACTGATGGTTGCAGGCCAGAGCTGCAGACAGTTCAGCACTGCAGCAAATAAACCTCACAGAGGAGTGAGCTGAACACCAGATCATCCTACACCCTTGGCCTTGATCTCTTTAATTTGGCTCATTGCTTAAATCATCCAAATATTGGTTCATTTTTCACTTTTGGGCCCAGCTCCACCACTTCAATCAGGCATCCACACCAGCACTGGGTCTATATCTGTCTATTTCATTGCTTAAGTGTGTATCTAACGTCCTCTTAAAATAATAATTGTATCTGGCAACTATCTCCTCTGGCAGCAGGTTCCAGATATCATCCACGGTGTTAAAAAAAAAACAGAAATCTGCTTAGACTTGTTCCTTTTATCTTAAACCTATATCCTCTTATTTTTGATAGCTCCAACATGGGAAAAGATTCTGACTCCTACTCTTCTATTTTTGTCTCTCTCTGCAGGAAAAGCAAGACCAAACCAGCCAATCTCTCCCAATCCAGGCAACTTCCTGATCAATCTCTCCTGCACACTCTCATCCTTCCTCTTGTGACGCAACTGGAACTGCAAATGTGGCCAATCAGCATTTTGTAAAGTTGCAACGGAAATTTGAACTTGTATATTTTCTGTTCAAACCTACAATGGCAAGCTTCCTGCGTGCCTTCATTGCCCTAACTATTAGTCAGGGAGATATTGACTTGAACCGCAAAGACCCTCCGCTCATCAACCATTTACTGCATACTTTCTTACTAATCAGGCATCCTTCACTCACATCCAGATTATTTGCATATATCACAAATTGGTCTACTCTGAACTAAACTACTTCCTGCATACTTCCAATCTCCTCTGCAACCCTTCCACAGCTTTGTAAATTACTTTAACTCAGGCTATTCTAGGGGCTGTCAAAATTTATCTGCTGGCAGCCACACTGCACATCCATTCCATGCACCAATTAGATCAGTGATAGATAAATGACAGTACAAGCTCTCCACACCTGAAATTTGGACCAGACACGGCATTTCGCACTTACCAGTGCCCAACCCATCTAAAAACTACTCCTTGTATACTCATAACCAGGTTCTGTCTAACTTCATCTACAACAGGGGTGCCCAAGGTTTTTTATGCCACTAAGCAAGGGGTCCATGGACCCCCAGGTTAGGAACCCCTGATCTACGAGTTTGTGGATGTTACCAGAGTAGTGGGCTGTTTCTCAAATACCGATGAGTTAGAGTTTTGGAAGGAGACAGAGTCTCATGACATAGTGTCATCACAACCTTTTCCTCAATATCAGCAAAACAAAAGAGCTGGTCATTGACTTCAGGAAGAAAGGCAGTGCATATGCTCTAGTCTACATTAACTGAGAGGGTTGAGGGCCTCAAGTTCCTCTAAATGGACATCACCAGTCCAACCATGTAGATGCCATGACAAAGACGGCTCAGCAATACCTCAACTTCCTCATGGGCTAAGGGAATCCGGTGTGTCCCCATTCACCTTTACCATTTTTTTTTAAATCAATAAAACCACAGGAAGCATCCTATCTAAATGCATCACAGCTCGGAATGGCAACTGCTCTGCTTATAACCATAAAAATTGCAGAGAGTTTTGGACATAGCTCAGCAAGTCATGGAAATCAGCCCCCCCCCCCCCACCCCATGGACTTTGTCTGGACTTCTTGGTGCATCAGAAAAACTTCCAGCATCATCAAAGACCCCACACACCCTAGACATTCTCCCTTCTCCCCTATCTCATTGGGTAAAAGATAGAAAAGCCTGATATACTATATGTTTACCAACTTCCACTGATTCTCCCTGTTATGTCCTCAAAGAATTCCAACAGCTTTGTGGGACAAGATTTCCCCTTAAGGAAACCATGCTGACTTTGGCCTGTTTTATCATGTGCCTCCAAGTATCCTGAAACCTTAAAGAATCCTTAATAATCAACTCCAACATCTTCCCAACTATTGAAGTCAGGCTAACAGGCCTATAATTTTCTTTCTTCTGCCTCCCTAAAGAGTTGAGTGGCATTTGCAATTTTCCAGTCCTCCAGAATGAAGTGATCCTTGAAAAATCACTACAAACATGTCCACAATCTCTTCAACTACTTCTTTCAGAACCCTGTGGTGTAGTCCATCTGGCCCAGGTGACCTATCTACCTTCAGACTCTTCAGCTTCCCGAGAACCATCTCCTTAGTAATAGCAATTACAGTCACTTCTGCCCTCTGACACTCTCAAATTTCTGGCATACTGCTAGTGTATCGGAAGTGCTAATCCAAATGACGAAGAGAGAGAGAAAAAAATCATTCCAATGTAGCATGACAACTGCCAAATAATCTGAGGATTTCTTAAAGCACCAATGATATACATATTCCCTGTACTATAAAACTGTCAAACATTCAGAGAAGCTTGGCCAGCCATACAGATGCCAGAGAAGAGCAATCATTCCCAGTCAAAAGCAGGACCCAAATACCTGTAGTCACAATACTCAAGGCAGTACTCAAATTGGAAGCAGTGTGGTTTGAACTCCAATGCCCACAGGACTATCCTTTGGAGTTAATTGGTGGGATTTGCCCTATTTGCTTCCCCAAAGAATAACCAAGTCCATCAGAAAACTTTAGTCAGGTTGATTATTCCAAATGAATGCTGACATGGCTGTATCAAGAGCAGTTTGTTTTTGAGCTTCTGCGGCTTTGCACGCATTTCCAGCCATTTGATTCTGAGTTAACACTTCTCCTTAGCTTTCATTGCAGTCAAAGATTCTCCCAAGATTTTCTTGGACAGAATTGGGAGTTTTAGGCTAAATCGCAGCTTTTGGGTGACATCGTTATTAGAGGAATGACATTCAACAATTGGGAGCAGCCTTGAGATCCGCCTGGGTCTTGCGGAGAGACTGAAAAGCTGGGAGATGGACAGATAGGGTGGAGGCCCAGTGTTCTGTGTGACTGTCTGTAAGAAAGTGAATCTCGAAGTAGTATATGGTAATTATGCTATACAGACTTTGGCTTTTGAAGTTTTTGAAGGGAAGAAGGGAGTGATCAAGAATAGAGTCAAGTGAAGCAAGAGGGAAGGGTCTCAAGAGAGGAGTCATTTACCAATTCGGATAATTTGAGCAAGGTTGTGGCCGTGTCAGTGAAGAAATGAGTGGGATATGTGTATACTTGCCTGCATATGCACATTTATGTAGGTTCCAAGTCTGCTCAACAGAGCTTTATTTCCAATCATCTTGGACCTCTTCACCAATGTACCAAAACTGGTGTTAATGAAGCACTGTATGTTGGAAGGGTTTGTGCCCAAGCATCCTCTATACATCAGTAAGAGTAGAATAAAGTTACTTTCAATTCAGAGGATTCTGAATATTAATGTGGAAATATGGCAAGCACAATTTGGAGACTATGGATTTTCAGCGAACTCAATTAATTGACCAGTCTTTTCATGGATGGCAAAAGGAACGAACAAGAACAGCAAGCACACCAGCTAACCAGCTGAAAACTAAGAAATTTCACCACATCCCAAATCTGCAAAACTGGTTTGAAGAAAAATCATGCAGATGTAATTCATAATAATATTAGAAAAGAAATTATGGAAGTTTATGCCAAATATTTACAAAAAGATAACTAAGCTTTAATACAAGTATTGCCTCCTATTTGCAGTACCTGCTTTTGGGAAATGATTAAAACATTCAATATAGTGCAGGAGAAACTAGTACAATTATCACTGATAAGGACCTTCAGTTGCTAGACCAGCACAGATTGCCCTGAGAGCACAGAAAGTTCAGATGTGATTTGACAAAGGAATCCAAAACTATTGGTTGTGATCAAGTAAGTAATGAAAAATAGCTTGCAGTATCACAAAGATCAGTAACCATGGAACACAAATTTGAAATGATTGCCAAATGCACTAGAGCAAGGAGAGGTAATAAGATTTTAAACAGAGCTGCTCGATTTGGAATGAATTGCCCTAAAGGGTATTGGATGTTGATTGAATTGTAATGTGCAAAAGAGAAATAGATTAATACATGAAGGGAAATAGAACTAACATGCTAATATGGTAAGGAATAGCAAAGTAGGATTAATTAGTATTTCCATCATACAGCTGTCAGCTGCAGAAGCTATGACAGGCCATCCAATTTATTTTCATGCAATGCAATTCAAAGATTCAAACATGATCTGTGCTTAAAGATTAGTCAAACCACGTGAGAACCCACCTCAAGTGCAGGAATCATTTAGTGCAATATTCCCTGAAGATTAACTTGCAGGTTGATTCAGTGGTAAAGAAGGCAAATGCAATGCAGGCACTGATCAAGAGAATTACAATATAAAAAAGGATGTAATGCTGAGGCTTTATAAAGCATTGGTCAAAACACTTTCAGAGTAATGTGAAGAGCTTTGTGTCCCATGTCTAAGAAAGGGTATGCTGGGATTAGAGATGGTCCAGAGGAGGTTCAAGAGAATGATCCCGAGAATGCAATATGGGCAGTGATAGAATTATATAAAGAGCATTTGATGGCTCTGGGCTTGTATTCACTGGAATTTAGAAGAATGAGGGGGGAATCTCATTGAACTCTACCAAATATTGAAAGGCCTAGATAGAACAGACACCTCCTTTTTCACTAGTTATGATTGCTTGAACTTGAATGAACCCCATTCAACGTGTAACCTCACAGTATCTTATATACATTTTCAGTTATGTAGCCCCCATTCATTCTCAACTACACAGGGCAATCTCGCTCTGTCTTTCCTCATGGTACTCTTCCTAGCCAGAAATCAATGAAGCCCATGCTGCAATGTTACACGTATGAAAGTTTTTTTGCAAAATCTATAAACGGTATTCTAGATATAATCTTCCCAAGGCACATATAATTGCAGCAAGACTTCCATCATTTTGAATTCCAAACCACTTTGCAATAAAATACCACATGTTAGTAGCCTTCTTAATTACCAGCCTCTTAACTTGTATAATGAAACAGGATATTAAGATCCCCAAGCTTGCTTTGTTTTTTTTTTAAAATGGCATTTTATATTCTTCCAACCAATGATCAGAACCAACCAATGATCAGAACTTTTCCACAAAAGTAAACTTAACTTTACCCATTCCAATGTCCTCTTCATGGGTCTCTTTCCAACTTGGGTTGAATACAGCATTGATATTCAAATTAACATTCATTATTTCTGATTGTAAATTCACCACTGGTCTTTTAGCACCCCTTTAGAAGCAGACTAGCAACACAAAAGATACCAATTTATTGCTGTCTGTACTTCAGCCAATCTGTATACCCATAGTAAGAGACTCTACAGGTGCAGGAAATCTTGAGCAACAGAAGCAAAATGCTGGGAGAGCTCAGCAAGTCGGGCAGCATTTTTGGAAAGGAATAAGCAGTCAGTGTTTCAGACCCAGCTCCTTCATCAGGGACCATGTTATTTTTTGTAAACTAAGCCAGAAAGCTTTATTTTACATAAAAAGCTTTGGTATATTTCTTCATCAGGTGCACTTTGAAAATCCAAATTTATTATGCATTACTTCCCAAATAACTTGCCACTAACATTCTTGGAAGTTCAGATGTTTCAAATGATTTTCTTTTTACTGAATCACTTCTTTTGAAAACAAAGGACAGCACACAAGAGTACAACATAGAATAAATAGAGATTTAGTGCATCATTGAGAATAATTTATGGATTTCTGCATTAATCCTTATGAACAGAAACACCACCGCTATTGCATCATTTTTAAATTGTAATATCAAGCGATAAATAGTTTTTTTAAAGCCAACTTAATGCTTTTTAAAAAGATCAAGCCATAATATATATAAAAATATTTTGCTTCAGAAATGATTAAGTTCCAGACATCAAACAGCAAATTAGAGCCAAATTTCCAATATTCACCACAATAGGAGGTGCTTCTCTGTAACCATTGTCTCACTATAGAGGTCAGCAATGTGTTTGCATAGAATACAAAACCACAAAAGCTATCATAGAGATGCAGAGATATTAGGCAGGTCACAGCTAGAGTACCTTTGTGGTAGCAACACTGCAGAGAATATGTGAAAGCACTGAAGAGAGTAGAGGAGATTTATAAAGATGATGTTGCCAGAGCTATATCATTGTACTTATTAGCAGAGGCCAGAATAGGGTTTTCTTTGTATTTTGAACAACGGAATCCAGGGGAAAAAAAATTATGCTAGATGAAATTCATCAGAAGCCTAGAGGAGATGAAACAAAAAGGAACCACTTCATGTGATAGCAAATTCTGTAATTAACTCAAAGTTATATACATATCGAATTATGTATGTAACTATATACTACTGTGGGATTCAACTTCTTGCAGACATTTACAGGGAAAAAATAGAGTTTAGAATAAACTACATAAAGACTGTCATAAAGCAATGTGCAAAAGGCAAACTGTAAATAAAAATAATGAGAACAAGTTATAAAGAGTGAGTCTGTAGATCTCAGACAGTCCTGATGTCGACTGTACTTCTTCCTATAGGTGCTGCCTGCATTTTGTGTGTGTTGTCTGTAGATCACAGAATCAGTTCAGAGTATTGGTGAATGAAATTACCCACGCCGATTCAGGAGCCTGTCGTTGTAACGTAATAACTGCTCCTGAACCTAGTTGTGTGGGAAACAAGGCTTCTGTATCTCTACTGATGGGAGTAGCAATAAGAAGAGGGCATGGCCTGAATGATGGGGGTCTTTGATCATTGATGCTGCTTTCTTGTTAGGCATTGTTGATCACAACTTTATCTGTGATGGACTGGGCCATCACTTTCGGTAGCGCTTTCTTCTCATTGGCAATGGCATTTCCATACAAAGCCATTATACAACCAGTCAGGATGTTCTTCACTGTACACCTATAGATGTTTGTCAAAGTCTCTGGAACCGAGTTAGAAAGTGGAGGTGCTATCGTTCCTTCAGGATGACATTTATATGTTGTCCCAGGACAGATCCTCTGAAGTGTCTACACCAAGGAGTTTAAAACCACTGGTCCTCTCTACTGACCCTAGGAGGTCTAGCACTTAAATTATTAGATACCAAATTGAAAGCAAACTGAACAAAAAGTGGTTGGGGTTTTTAACCCATCTTTAGAAAGGATGGTAAAGTTAGGAACACACACTACATCATAAATAATCATGGTGAGCACTTTAAGGACATTTATCTGTTGGCCCTGAACCAAGTAAAAGAAATAGTTTGAAATGGATAACATTGTGTTTATTCCTCCGCGACTTGTCATAGAGTCATAGAGCACTGTTGCAAAGAAACGGGCCCTTTGGCCCAGACTTGTGTAGCCTATTTATCCTGCAGAAACCACTTAGTGTCTGAAACTGTATCATAAAGTAATATTGTAGGCAAAAAGGTGTTTAACTTCAAATACAGAAAAATGGAACTTATCCAGGGGAGTCCTTGTACGCTTTGATTAATGATGAGGTTAATTTGGGAAATGAATCATAATTATCAGATAATATTGTTAATGAACAACCTCAAAACTTCAAAACTAAATTTGCAGTGCATTTTTCCCATTTGAAACATAAAACCAAAGAGCACTCACAGGTAGATAAGGTCATAGAGAGACCTTTTAGCACACTGACCTTCAAAAATCAAAATCTTGTGTACAGGAATATTGTGTTGAAGTTGAAAAAGACATTGCTGAGACTTAATTTGGAGTACTGTGTCTAGTTTTGCTCATCTACCTGCAGAAAAGATCTAAGTAAGATTGAAAGAGTGCAGAGAAAATTTATAAGGATGTTGTCAGGACTTGAGGACCTGAGTTAGAGGGAAAGGTTGAATAGGTTGGGACTTTATTCCCTAGAATGTAGAAGATTGAGTGTAGATTTGATAGTGGTAAAAAAAAAGTAAATGGGGGCATAGTTAGGGTAAATACGAGCAGGTTCTTTCCACTGAGGATGGGTGAGACTACAACTAGAGATCATGGGCTAAGGTTGAAGTGTGAAAGGTGAAAGATGAAATGTTTAAAGGGAACACGAGGGGGAATTGCTTCACTCAAAGAGTGTGGAACGATCTGCCAGCAAAAGTTGTGGATGCAGGTTTGATTTCAACATCTAAGAGAAATTTGGATATGTACCGTACATAGATGGGAGGGGTATGGTGGGCTATGGTCCAGGTGCAAGTCAATGGTTCTAGGCATGAACTAGAATGACCAAAGGGCCTGTTTCTGTGCTGCAGTACTCTGACTCTATGACTCTTTGAAACCTCAAGCATGGCTTGATGAAATGAAGAACTTCCTCAGAAATTCAACATTTTTTATTTTATTCAATGTAAGGCTTTACAAAACTTCTAGTAACAAAGTCATATATCAATATTCAAACAAATGTGGTTAAATTCATCACAGAAAATTCTATGTTGGTACTAGTACTATATTCTAGTTAACTCTAAGCAAAAGACTACCTATATTAGAAATCTGAAAGAAAATGCTGGAAATACTTAGTAGCTCAGATAGTATCAACAAAAGGGAAAAATTAATATTTAATTTCAATGACTATTGACTAGAGCTAAGTTTACAAACATTCTGATGAAATATCATAGGCCTGAAATGTTAACCATTTTTCTCTCCACAGGTGCTGCCTATAGCATCTGTTAGGTATCAAAAATATAATTTGTTTTGTTAATAATTCTTAACATACACTATTAATATACTGTACATGTCCACTTTGATACACAGTACAATCCTGGTATACCACAGTGCACAGAGTGGATGAACCAGGAGATCCACTCCCTACCGAAGCCTAGGACCTCACATTCAAGTCATCTGACACGGACCGGTCTGTGGTCAGGGACAAGAGGGGTGTGACTGTGAGTGAGGCAGGCAGTGGGATCCCAGAGACAGCGCTGGAGGAGCCTCAGCCCTTGAGCTTGTCCAACAAGGTCTGAGATTCTTGCTCCCTGTGTGGATGAGACTGGGGGCTGTAGGAAGGATGAGCAATCAAACTGTGGTACTGTGGTTCAGGGAGCCATTGGTGGGGGGAGGGGGGAGAGAGAAGAGAAATGTAGTGGTAATTGGAGATAGTATGGTCAGGTGAATAGACAAAGTTCTCTATTGCAAGGACAGAGTGTCCCGAAGGCTGTGTTGCCTGCCTGGTGGCCAGGTTCGTGACATCTTATCTGTCTTGCAGAGGAATTTGCAGTGGGAGGGGAAAGATCCAGTTGTCATAGTCCACGTGGATATCAACTATGTAGGTAGAATGAATAAAGAGGTTCTGCTGAGGGAATTTGAGCAGCACGGGACTAAATTAGAAAGCAGAACCAAAAAGGTGGTAATCTTTGGATTACTACCTGGGCCACGTGCAAATTGGCACAGGGTTAAGATTAGAAAGTTATATGTGTGACTCAAGGATTGGTCTGGGAGAAGTGGGTTTGAATTCATGGGAACCTGGCACCAGTATTGGGAAGGAGGGAGCTGGACCAATGGGATGGGCTCCACCCCCTGAACCATGAGGGGACCTGGATCCTGGTGAATCGCAGAACTAGGGCTGTGGATAGGGCTTTAAACTAAATAGCAGGGGGATGGGTTCAACAGATTGGGGAAGTATCGATAAAGTGAAAAATGTGGGTGACGATAAAGTAAAAGCAAAAAAAAACCAGATAGGTAAGGGTAAAATGCAGAAAAGTCAAGTGCATAAGAGATTACTGGATTTTAAAGGCACAATGAGTGCAAGGAAACTTGCACTTGTTGACCAAGGGAATGTCGGTAGTACTTGTAACAAGGTCAGTGAACTTGTGGCACAAATCAGTATAAAGGGGTATAATTTAGTGGTCATTACAGAAATGTGGTTGCAGGGTGGAGAGGATTGGGAATTAAATATCCAAGGATATCAGTTAATACAGAAGTACCGGCAGGATGGTAAGGGAGGTGGGGTAGTAGTAATAATTAAAGATGAGATCAGGGCCCTAGATACAAGATCTAAGGAGCAGAGTGTTGAATCCATTTGGGTAGAGATTAGGAATAGTAAAAGGAAAACGTCATTGGCGGGAGTTGTCTATCAGCAACCTAATAATAACGTCACAATGGCACAGGTAATGAACCAAGAAATATCTGAGGCATGTAAGGATGGAACAGCAGTTATTATGGGGTCAGTGACTTGCAGATAGATTGCATGAATCAAGTTGGTCGAAGCAGTCTTGAGGACTTCATAGAATGCATACGTGATAGCTTTCTTGAACAGCATGTTACTGAGCCTTCAAGGGAAAATGATATCTTGGCTCTGGTCCTGTGCAATGATACAGGTAAAATTAGCAATCTTGTAGTTAGGGATCCTCTTGGAAAGAATGATCACAGTATGATTGAGTTTCTCATATGAATGGAGGGTGCAATAGTTCAATCTAAAACCAGTGTGTTATGCCTAAACAAGGGAGACTACAATGGGATGAGGGAGGAGTCTGATAGGCTAGACTGGCAACAGTCTCTGTGGTGGGATGGTTAAGAAACAGTGAAACATTTCAAAGAGATCTTTCATGGTGCTCAACAAACGTACATTCCAGTTAAAAGCAAGAACAGTAAGGCTGGGGAGAGCCAGTCATGGATAACTAAGGAAATAAAGGAAGGCATCAAACCAAAAGCTCATGCATACAAAGTCACCAACAGTAGTGGGAAACTGGAAGATTGCAAAAACTTTAAAAAGCAAAAGCAATAAAGAAACGGAAGATCAATTATGAAAATAAACTAGCACAAAAGGTAAAAATGGATAGTAAAAGATTTAATAATTATATAAAGCGGAAAAGGCTGGCCAAAGTGAACATAGGTCCCTTGGAGGGCGAGAATGGGGAATGGATATTGGGTAATGAGGAAATGACAGAGGCTTTGAGTGACTATTTTGCGTCAGTCTTCATGGTGGAGGACATGTCTAACATGCCAAAAAGAGATGATATGGATGCAATGGGAGGTGAGGACCTCCATACAATAGCAATAACTAAAGAGGTAGTGCTAAGCAAAATTGTGGGTCTAAAGATAGACAAGTCCCCTGGTCCTGAATGAATGCATCTCAGGGTACTGAAGGAAATGACAGAGGTCATAGTAGAGGCTTTGGTGACAATTTACCAAAATTCTCTGGATGCTGGGCAAATCCTAGAGGACTGAAAGAAAGCAAATGTCATACCACTGTTCAAAAAAGGATGTGGGCAAAAGCCCCACATCTGTAATTGGGAAAATTCTTTAAGCTATAATTAAAGAAGAGTGCGACATCTAGAAAGAAATGGATCCATCAGACAGACACAGCAAGAGCTCACCAAAGGCAGGTCCTGTTTGATAAACTTACTGGAGTTTTTTTTTTGAGGGTATAACAAGCACAGTGGATAGAAGGGAAAAGATGGACATTATTTACTTGGATTTCCAGAAAGCATTCAATAAGATGACACATAAAAGACTTACCCATAGGATAAGAGTGCATCGAGTTGGGGGTGATGTATAGTATATGCATGGATAGAAGATTGGATAACCTTCTATGCACGCTTTGAAAAGGGAGAATACAACTACAGCTGTGAAGATCCCTGCTGCACCTGATGACCCTGTGATCTCCATCTCAGAGGCCAATATTAGGCTGTCTTTAAGGAGAGTGAACCCTCACAAGGCAGAAGGTCCCAATGGAGTACCTGGTAAGGCTCTGAAAACCCGTGCCATCTAATTAGCAGGAGTATTCAGAGTTTTCAACCTCTCACTGCTATGGGTGGAAGTTCCCACTTGCTTCAAAAAGGCAACAATTATACCAGTGCCTAAGAATAATCTGGGCTGCCTTAATGACTATCACCTAGTAGCACTCACATCGACAATGATGAAATGCTTTGAGAGGTTGGTCATGACTAGACTGAACTCCTGCCTCAGCAAAGACCTGGACCCATTGCAAATTTGCCTATCGCCACAACAGGTCAACAACAGACACAATTTCAATGGCTCTCCACACGGCTTTAGACCACCTGGACAACACAAACACATACACTCTATCCCCCTTACATGCGCCTACAGACAATGCATTTTCACAGTTGTGCGTCGAACCTATTTCTACCAAATTCTCCTTAAATGCATCCAAAACTCACAGTTATGCATGCGTGTGCAGTGGAGTCTGCGAGGCTGTTGACCGACCAGTACTGTGTGGGACGAGACACACCGCTTTCCTGCCAGAACAAGCCATGGGCACATGCCTCACAGTCTCACTCACACCAGTCTCGCATTGGTAGTGGCAATGTGTGGATGTGCGATCTTGCACTCTTAAGCTTTTGTTGTCATTACCTACGGTGCAGTGATTTTGTGCTTGAAATATTTAACCATGCCTCCTAAGCATTTCAAGTCTTGGGCCATCGGCCAAGTGGCAGAGAACTGCTTTAACACTAGAAAAAAAGTTAGAAGTTATAAACAGGGCCGCATCAGGTGAAGGTAACACAGCTCAGGGACGTTACTTTGGCCTGGGAGAGTCCATGATCAGGAACATAAAGAAAAATGCTGAGAAAATAAAAAGTGCAGAGATTGATTCATCTCAAGTGTCTTCAAAGATTGTTACCAAAGTGCATAACCAGATTATGACAAAAATGGAGAAAATTTGTACATTGAGCATGAAACAAAGAAAAAAAGACACTCAGTTCCGATCATCTTCGTGTGAAAGCTTAGGAAATTTATGATTGCCTTTGTTCAGAGGCTAGTGAGGAAGTGTCAAGTGATATTGTTAGTTTAATGCAGGTAAGAGATGGTTTTCTAAGTTTGTTAATCATCAGAGGCTTCACAACTTAGCTGTACTGACCACAAAGCTGCTGAACGCTACTCTTTGCAGTTGCAGGCTATGATAGCCGAGTTAGGCATCACACCAAAGCAAGTGTTTAATGCAAACAAGACCGGGCTTTTTTGGAAGCATATGCGGAAATGCACTTACATAAGTAAGGATGAAAAGACTGTCAGGTTTCAAGGCAGCAAAGGATAGGTTGAGTCTGCTTATGTGCTCCAATGCTGAAGGAGACTGTAAGATGAAGCCTCTCGTAGTTTATTATTCACTAAACCCCCGTGCTCTTGAGTAAGAATATGCTTCCTGTCCACTGGGCAGCTAACAAGAAAGCATGGGTCACTTGTCAAGTCTTTGTAGATTGGTCTGTTAATCATTTTGCTGTTGAGGCTGAACGCTACTGCCGAGAACAGAATCTTGCCTTTAAAGTTCTTTTGTTGCTTGACAATGCGCCAGCCCATCCTAAACATTTGGATAGCATTCATCTTAATGTAACAGTGCGTTACCTGCCTCCTAACACAATATCACTGATTCAACCTCTCAACCATGGTGTTTTATCCACGTTCAAGGCGTATGTTTTTTTCGGTGAACCATCTCTCAGATGCTGCAAGCAAGAGATGATTTTGAAAATCCCGGGAGATTACCAATGGTGAGGGAGTGCTGGAAATCCTTCAACATCAGACATGCCACCAACAACATTGATGAATCCTGGAAAGTGGTCAGGTCTTCCACTCTCAATGGAGGGAGGAAATCAATTTGGGTAGAGTGTCAAGGGGTTTCCTGCCTTCACTGCAGCTGTCCGGGATTGTGTGGCCCTGAGCCATAAAATTGGTGGGGAGCGATTCTCAGATCTCAAGGCTGCTGACGTGGTAGAACTCCTGGATTCTCATGATGAATTAAGTGCGGATGACCTTCTGCATTTAACTCAGATTGAAGGTGATAACTACGATGGAGAAGAAAGTGTCGAGTTGCAGGTGAAGGATTTTACGGTGAAGCAACTGGCAGAATTCTTTAAGGCTGCGGAACACTTGGCACAAATGACGATGGACATGGACCCAAGTTTAGAATGGAGTCAGCATTTCAGTCATTCCCTGCAGTCAATCCTTCTTCCCTACAAGCAGATTTATGCTGAAAAACAAAATGCTGCCAAACAAACAACCCTCACCACCTCAAACCACACCAACTTCACCTCCACCTGAGCACTCCACACTTGTCGCATCTCCTGCTACCAGCATTTTTGGAAGTTCCACTAACTTGCCAGAGAGTTCTGTGAGTCTTCCTTCATCCCTTGATGTCCTAGAAAATCCTGACAACACATAACCATCCACCTCATCCATGTAAAGCTGCCCAACACCACTGCACAACCACTCAACTCCTAGAGCCTACACACCTGCCACCGTTGGTGAGGACTGTACACCCGAGTATGTTAACTTCCAATGATTTATTACACTGAATATTACCTTAAATTGATTAAATATAATACAAATGTTGCCTTGTGGTATTGCTTCTGTGTCGTATTGGTATGAAAATATGAATTACAGATAAAACATATTTAGGAAGCCCTCCAGAACGCATCCCTATTTTCTCCATTTAAATAATTATTCACATAATGCATTTTCCATACTGCGAGGAATGTATCCCTCACATATAACTGGGATAAGGTGTACATCAGGATGCTGTTCATCAACTATAGCTCAGTATTTAATACCATCATTCCCACAATCCTGATAGAGAAGTTGCAGAACCTGGGCCTCTGTACCTCCCTCTGCAATTGGATCCTTGACTTCCTAACCAGAAGACCACAATCTGTGTGGATTGGTGATAACATCTCCTCCTTGCTGACAATCAATGCTAGCACACCTCAGGGGTGTGTGAATCTTCACCTCAGAGTGGTGAATCAGTGGAATTCTCTGCCCAATGAAGCAGTGGAGGCTACCTCAGTAAATATATTTAAGACAAGGCTGGATTGATTTTTGCATAGTAGGGGAACTAAGGGTTGCGGGGAAAAGGCAGGTAGGTGGAGAGGAGTCCATGGCCAGATTACTCATGATCTTATTGAGTGGCAGAGCAGGCTCGACTGGCCAGATGGCCGACTCCTGCTCCTATTTCTCATATTCTTATAAGAAGTAGCTTTATGGAGTTTGTATTTCTTTCAGAGGTATCAAGAGCCAATACCATTCCAAAGATTGAGTCCCAGACCAGCCATAAGTTATAGCAGGAATAACATGCTATAACAGGCTATAAGACAATGTCAGGCAACATTGCCAACACCAACGCATCCCATTCCAATTAACTCAACGTATTTATGGCACGTTTTGAACAAAGAGGTTCGGAATATCACTGTCCATACTGACAGCATTAAATGCACCTAAACCCACAGTCACCATTGCGGACGCAAGTGCAGTCTTTCGGAGCGTGAACCCACAGAAGGCATCTGGCCCGAACTGGTCCTTGGCTTTGTTCTTCGATCATGACAAATCAGATGGATCACACGACTAATCTGCAGAGATGTTTTTAACCACTACTTCCTTCAGTCTGAGGTTCTTACCTAGCAGAGGTAGGCTACTACTACACTGTACCAAAAAAAAAATGCTAATATGCCTTAATAACTAAGGCCCATTGCCCCTGACAGCCATCATTGTTAAGTACTTCAAGGGGCCGGTCAGGGTACATGTTAACTCCAGTCTCCCAGGCAACCTCAACCACCGAATTTTGGCGACAGCTGAAACATAGCCATGGCAGATGGCACCTCCCACGCTCTACAGTGATCTCCGGAGCACTTGGACAGTAAAGAAACCTACATTAGACAATAGTTTAATGACTACAACTCCACCTTCAATACTATAACTCCAAACAAAAACATTTCCAACCTCATAGACCTGGAATTCAATGTCTCTCTTTGCAATTGGATGCTGGACTTCCTGATCAGCAGACTGCATCGGTAAGAATAGGCAACAACAGCTCTGCCATGATCACCCTCAATAATCGTTCCCCACCAGGCTGCATCTTCAGCCCCTACTCTTCTTCCTATACCACTCGCAACAGATTCTGGCCCTAACTCCATCTACAATTTTGCAGATGGTGCCACCACAGTGGGCTGTATCTCAATAAACATTGACTCAGAGAAGGAGATGGAGCTAGGTGACATGGTGTCGTGACAATGACTTTTCCCTCAATGTCAGCAAAACAAAAGAGCTAGTCATTGACCTTAGAAAGGAGGTCAGTGCACATACTCCTGTCTACATCTACTGTGTTAAGGTTGAGGGATTCAACTTCTAAGTGTGGACAACAGAAAAAACCTATCCTGGTCCAACCATGTCGATGTCCCTGCCAAAATAATTCACTAATATTTCTCTGCCTCAGAAGGCTAAAGGAATTTGGCATTCCACTTTGCCCCTCGCCATTTTTTTAAATAAAATAAACGCACCATAGAAAGCATTCTATTTGAAAGCAACATGGATGGCAACTGTTTGCACAGGTCAGCAAATCACAGAAACCACAACTCCCCCATGAACTTTATCTGTACTTCATGGACTCAGTAAAGCAGTTAACATAATCAAAGATCCCTCCCAGCATAGACATTCTCTCTTCTCCCCCTTCCCATCAGGCAGAAGAGTCAAAAGCCTGAAAATACAAACCAGCAGGCTCAAGGACAGCTTCTATCCCACTGTTATAAAACTACTAATGATCCCCTAGAACAACATAACAGTTCTAGGCCGCAAATCACCCTCCTTATGACCTTGTAACTTATTGCACTACACTTTCTCTGTAAGAATAACACTTTATTCTGTGCTCTGTTATTGTTTTATTTTTGCTACCTGGATGCACTGTTGTAATAAATTGATCTGTATGAAAGACAAGTTTTTCACTTTACCTCGGTACACTTGACAATAATAAACCAATCTAATACATTTAGATCAAAATAAAATGTGACTCTAACTTAAGCAATAACAATGAATTGTCAATTACTGTTAGAAAATTCTGAAAAGATCAGAAGGAAATTAGTATTGGTTTACTGTTGTTATATATACCAAGATACAGTGAAAAGTTTGCTTTGTATACTATTCATACCAAACAAATCATTACATGGTGCATTGAAGTAGAACAAGGTAAAGCAACAACAGAATGCAGAATGAAGAGTACCAGAGACAGAGAAAGCACAGTGCAGGTAGACAATAAGGTGCAAGATCATAACAAGATAGATTAAAGTCAAGAATCCGTTTTATCATTTGAGAGATCCATTCAGGAGTCTTAGGATTGGAGGATCATCAGGGTCATCAATTATGCTAGCTGCTTTACTGAAACAGTGAGAAGTGTAGAAAAAGTCCATGGTGCAGAGACTGTTTCCCATAATATGCTGAGCTGTAACCACAACTCTCTGCAGTTTCCTGCAGTTCCACACAAAGCAATTACCATACCAAGCTAACACATACAAAATGCTGGAGGAACTCCGCAGGTCAGGCAGTATCTATGGAAAGGAATAAGCAGCTGACGTTTCAGACTGAGTCCCTTCATGAGGGCTGGAAAGGAATGGGAAGAAGTCAGAATAAGAAGGTGGGGTGGTGAGAAAGTGTACGAGTTGGAAGATGATAGGGAAAGCCAAGTGGATGGGGGATGAAGTGAGAAGCAGGGAGGTGATAGATGGAAAAGATAATGGAATCTGAGAGTGGACCATGAGAGAAAGAGGAGGAGGGGGTCATGGGTAGGTGAGGAGAAGGGAAGAGCTAAGAGGGAAGCCAGAGTGGGGAATGGAAGGAGGAGGAAGAATGGGAGGGGAGGTTACAGAAATCAATGTTCATGCCAACAGGTTAGAGGCTACCCAGACAGAAAATGAGGTGCTGCTCCTCCAACCTAGAGTGGCCTCATCATGGTAACAGAGGAGGCCATGAACCATCAGGACAGAATGGGAACGTAGATTGGAATTAGAACTGTTGGTCGCCAGGAAATCCTGCTTGTTGCAATGGAGTGAAGGTGCTCAACAAAGTAGTTCCCCCAATCTACGTCAGATCACACCAATGTAGATGACACCGGATACAGTAGACGGCCCCAGCAGGTGCACAGGTGAAGTGTTGATTCACCTGGAAGGACTGTTATGATCCCTGATTGGTGGTGGAGGAGGAGGTGAATGGGCAATTGTAGCACCTCTTGCACTTACAAGGCTAAGTGTCTGGGGGGAGATCAGTGTGGAGGGTCAAATGGAAAAAGGAATCATGAAGAGAGCAATCTGTGTGGAAAGTGAGAGGTAAAGATGCGTTTGCCTGTAGGATGCCATTGAAGATTGTGGACTTAGTCAAGAATGATTTGTTGGATACTGGGCTCATGGTGTAGTAGGTGAGGAAAAGAGGAAATTCATCCCTGTTAAGGATGTGGAAAAATGGTGTGAGGGCAGATGTCTAGGAAATGGAGGAGATGTGGCTGAAGGAAGCATCAATAGTGGAGGAAAGGGAACCCTGTTCCTTGAAGGACATCTCTGATGTTCTGAAAGGGAAAGCCTCATTCTGGGAACAGATGCAGTGGTGACGGAGGAGCTGAGAAAGGGGAATGGCATTTTTCAGGTGATGGGGTAGGAAGAAGCATCAAGATAGCTGTGAGTCAGTAGGTTTATAAAAGAGATCAGTAGACAGTTTGGCTCCATAGGTGGAGACAGAGACAGAGGTGTCAGAAATAGACAGGGAGAATTCAAGGACAGGGTAGAAATTGAAGGCAAAGTTGATGAAATTGATGAGCTCAGCATCAGTGCATGAAGCAGCACCAATGCAGTCATTAATGTAATGTAGAAAGAGTTGGGGAGTATTACCAGCGAAGACGGAACAAGGACTGTACCAGGTAGCCAACAAAAGGGCCAGCATACTGGAGCCCATGCGGGTGCCCATGGCTGCACCTAGGGTTTGAAGAAAGTGGGAGAAGCCAAGAAGGAAATTGCTGACTGAAAGGACCAGCTCACCAGATAGAGGAAGGAGGTGGTGGAGGGGAAAAGGTCAGGTTTGTTGTCAAGAAAGAACAGAGAGCTTTAACGCCTTGTTGTTGGGGGACAGAAGTGTTTTGTGATTGGACATCCGTGGTGAAACTGAGGTGATCAAAGTCAGGGAAATGAAGGTTGTTGAAGAGGCCATACCAAGTTGTCACGCATCAGTCAGAATGATTTCTATGGTGCATCAATAAGATTTGGTAAGGTTAAACAGAAACATGCCTCCTGAGAAAGTAGGAGTATTCATGAGCTTGTTTGGCTGTGATTCGTTGAGGATGGATCAGGACGGGGGATTGATAATGTTCACTCCTTTAGGAACTTGGTTTCAACTTCAACATCATTGACATAAACAGAAGCACGTACACCACTCTTCATCCTGAGGACAAGGACTACAGGCTAGAAGGTGATAGGTCAAGCCAGGTGGATGGGGGAAGAGGGAATGAAATAAGAAGCTGGGAGGTGACAGGTGGAAAGGCAAAGGGCTGCAGAAGAAATCTGATAGGACAGGAGAGTGGACCATGGAGGTAAAGGGAAAGAGGAGGGGCACCAAGGGGAACCAAGGAGAAGAGTTAAGTGAGGAGTCAGAGGGGGAAATGAAAGCAGGGGGATGAGGGAGGGGGAAAATTACCAGAAGATAGTGAAATCGATGCTCATGTCACCAAGCTAGAGGCTACGCAGACAGAATATGAGGTGTTGCTCCTCCGACCTGAGAGTAGCCTCATCACGGCAGTAGAGGAAGCAATGGACCAACACATCAGAAAGGGAATGGGGGTGGAAATTAAAACTGTTGGCCACTGGGAAATTCTGCTTTTTACGGGTAGAGTGGAAGTGCTGGACAAAGCAGTTCCCCAATTTACATTGGGTCTCACCAATGTGGAGGAGGCCCCATCAGGAGCACCGGATAGGCTCAGCAACCCCAACAGATTTACAGATGAAGTGTTGACTCACCTGAAAGGACTGTTAGGGGCCCTGGAGGCAGTGAATGGGAAGGTGTAGCACTCCCCCACTTGCAGGGATAAATGCCAAGAGGGAGATGAGTTGGGAGGGATGAATAGACAACAATATCACAGAGGGAGTGATCCGAGTAGAGAGTAAGGTGGGGGCAGGTTAAGGTGTTTGGTGGTAGAGGTTGCAAAGAATGATGTGCTGGATGGGCAGGCTCTTAGGTTGGTAGACAAGTACAAAAGAAACTCTATCCCTGTTCAGACTGCAGGAAGATGGGGTTGGGCAGACGTCCAGGAAATAGAGGCAAGATACAGGCGAGAACAGCATCAATGGTGGAGGAAGTGGTATTGTCAAGATAGCTGAGAGAGTTAGTAGGCTTATTAACCTTAATGATCATCCATCTTTCAAGCATAAGCCATTCAATCCATCAACTTCATCTCAATGTTTCGGGGTATAATCTTTTCTTTTCCCTTCACTCTTCCAACACAAAAACTGTCCTTCACAAACACTAGAACCTTAAAAGAAAATGCAAAGCTACAAGTATTTGAAGCAACACTTAAACTGTCTGTTGGACAAACTCCATAGGTCGAGCAGTATCATTGGGAAGAAGTAAACTGTTGAAATATCAGGTCAACACAGAAGACTACAAGAGAAACATTAACAATGTCTTTCCTCCCACTGATACTGCATGACCTACTGAGTTTCTCCAGCAGATTGAGTGTTGCACCAGTCAATAGCATTTGCATACTTTGGTGTGTCCATTTCATAAATATTTAAACCTACTCTTGGATTATACAATCATGTGTAATTTGTCAAATGTGTATCTCAACTGAACAAAAAGAGAGTTAGTATTTGATGTGCTAAAACCCAAGTTCTATAAAGACATAAATAAACCCATCTTAAACTTTGTTCATTCCCTCCCCACCCCCCACAAAAATCACTGAACTTCTAATTTGTAGTTTTGTTAAAATGATAAAGCCTTAGATAGGTGGCTGGAAATCATCAGTTGACAAGAATTTCAATTTATATCAAGAGTCCTATTTTATGTCTGATATGGGATTATCATTCCTTTTGTCAGATCCAGTCATTCAATATTCATATAATTTACTGTAGCCAGTACATCTGGAAATACAATTAATTGGTGTATATTGACAGAGTGCAGTTTTACTAAGTAAAATATTTCTTTACTCTGATTAGTACAGAAGCAAAAAAAACTCCAACTCCTAAAAAACCCCCAACAAAAACATTTAGAAAAATCTGATTCATTCTCCCCAATGGAGCAGGGGGAGGTATAATTTAACAGATAGCCTAACTAGTCTAAGTAATCATAGTGTACTTCACTACAGTGATCTGCCTACTCAGTGAAAACCTTGTAATATAACAATAAAAGTTGTCAATTACATATTAAGTACAGAAACCAAAATACAGTCTTATGAATTACTTCATCCACTTTTCAACTTACATTATTTGATAGAAAATAACAACTTACTTTAAATAGTGACCTGTCCAGAATGTTTAAGCTCTGAGTCTGTACTTACTGAGTCTTTAACTCTCAGCTGCTACAGATTTGTCTTGTTATTGGTGAATTATTACATAATTTACTTGAATGGGCTTCTTAACAAGTATCTAAATTACTGGCTTGAAAATCAAGACAAGCTTGTTCATTCAGGTGTTTCTGTTTATGTTTCAAAGTTTCAGGTGACTATTCAGAAAAGATTACCAGACAAAGTATCAATATTCACATCTAAGATGATTTCTATCATTTTAGCCTTAGAATAGATCTAAGAAGCGCACTCTGATCATATACTTCTGTGCTCTGATTCATTCTCAGTTTTGACATCTAGTAAAACAGGAGTTTCAAATCGTAGGCCAGACATTGTTCTTGAGATTGGACGTCTATTGAGTCTACAGGGCCTAGGCTTCTTATGGATCCCTGCCCATGTTTGGATCGACGGAAATGAAATTCTAACCAAGCAATCATTTAAAATTAAGGCTATAAATGTAATGGTTCCTTTGCATAAAGGGGGAGGTGAAATTCATAATTAAATAGTCTATTCCATCACTGTGGCACCGAAGGTGGAATAACAAAAAGAAATGACATTTATATACTAAATGGATGGTGGGATCTAAGCTAGAAAGTCGATATAAAAGGAGGGTAGAAGTTATACTTACACATTTACATATTGGGCATATTAAATTGAATAATTCCTTGTTCAGAATTAAATGCATGATATGGGTATTTGTAGGGAGTACACCTGTCATGAAACAGTGCAGCATATATTGTTTGAATGCTGTTCGCGTGGTGCAAAGGAAATAACTAATTACTAAATTGAGATCTTCAGGGCAGACAGTTTAGCACAGAAAATATGTTAGGATATTGCTTGCATTGTAATGTATATAAGTGCATATTTGACTTTCCAAAAAGCATTGAATTTTTTGAAATGATTTCACCTTTTTTGGAGAGATGAATTTAACGGGTATACTTCCCGTCTCTTTGCTCCACACCCCAGCTCAGTAGGTGGGTGTAGTGCACCTTGCGTTTTTCTGCCAACTGCCATTAAACTTTACAGGAAGAAGAACAAGACAAGCTTTCTATCAGGCAAATCCAATTAAACTGTTTCCTGTTAGCCTATGCTTAATGTGCTCTTGGGCATAAACTCAGATTACCTGCACAAAATAGTTCCTAATGGACACAAATGAGAAGCTGCATCCATATTTTCAGTAAGTGGCTGTAAGAAGCTGTATATTAGATTGCTGCAAGCTAAATTATAAATATTAACAATACCGTAGGCTCTTCTTGGTGTATTAGGAAATGAAAGTCAATAAAAATGTACATTGAGGATTCAATTGTATTTGAAGTGTATCTTTTATCCATGGCGCCATTTAAATAAACCTGCTAGTCTTGAAGACAACTAAGCCTCTGTTGTAGTCGGGAACTAACAAGATTGCATAATGAGGGGCAGAGATAAGAGTAAATGTACTCATTCTTTATCACAGGACTGGGGAATCAAGAATTAGTTGGCATATGCTTAAGGTGTGAGGGGAAAGATTTAATAAGAACATGAGGGGCATATTTGTTTTACACACAAAGAGTGATATGTTTGTGAAATGAGCTGCTAGAGGAAATGGTTGAGACAGTTTCTATAACCATTTATAAAAGTCATTTGGACAGGGCCATCAAGTGGACCAAACACTGGCAAATGAGACTAACTTGGAAAAGGTGTTTTGTTCAGCATGGAGCAGTTTGGTCAAAGGGCTTGTTTTGGTGATGTATCACTCTATGACCCTACCTGCTAGAATCAACAACAAATTCAGATTATGGAGCACCTTTAAATTGGCAAAGCCTCCAAAGACACGTCAGAGGATAACGCTGTTAATGCTGATGTAAGAAATATTATGGCAAATGGAAGGCAAAAGTGTTGGCCTAATCAGTAATGCTCACATTCCATAAGTTACTACATTTTTAAAATAACCAAAAGCTTGATCAAATAGCTTGGATTCGGGGTAGGCTCTGGAGTCCTAGTTGGGGTTGGAGGAAAGGACTGAGCCTGCCATTGGGAGTTGTGCTCAGGCAGGAAGTGACAGTGAAGACAGAGGTAGTGAGCAGATGTGGGATGAGGTGATAGAAGCTGTACGGAGGAAGGCAAATGGCAGGTTTCTGGAAAATGGAAAAATAAGCATCTAACTGAGGATTGTAGTGGCTTATCATCTGGTGATGAAGGCAGTAGACAGGATTTTAATAAAAGAAGGAAGGAAGTGTTCAAGGTTTTGTTGAGATTTGAATGTGGACCTGTATCAAAATTAGAAAATTTTTGGTTTAGTGAATTTTTCATTATCATCTCCCATTCTCCTTAATTTTTTTTTATCCCTTCCATGACTGATAAAGTCTTTAAAGATTGAGATGAACTAGGTATTAAGTGTTTTTGAGACCTATTTATCTCAGGATCTCTTGCTTCATTTGACCAACTGTCAACTAAATTTGCACTGCCAAAAACACATTTTTACAGATACCTTCAAATTAGAGATTTTCTACATTTCCAATTAGCTACTTTTCTTATAGGTCCTGTTAAAAATTTACTGGATGATCTTTTAAATTTAAAACCTTTTGTTATTGGTATCTATAACTTGTTGATTGATTCTAGACAAGACTTTTTAGATAAAATAAAAAAAGCTTGGGAGGATGACCTAAATTGTCAGATTTCTGATGATATATGGAATAAAATTCTTAAACGGATTAATAAATCATCTTTTTGTGCGCATCATTCTCTTCTACAATTTAAAGTAGTTCATAGAGCTTACATTTCTAAACAGAAGCTATCCAGTTTTTACCTGAATGTTTCTCCACTTTGTAATAAGTGCAACTCTGCTGATGCCTCTTTAATTCATATGTTTTGGTTTTGCCCTACAATTGAAAAGTTTTGGCAGGAAGTATATCATACCTTCTCACAACTTTTTAGGGTCCAATTTGACCCAAATCCCCTTACTGCCTTGTTTGGTATTATTGCAAATGAAGATATAACTTTAAATACTCGTAACCTATAGGTTTTAATTTTTACCTCTCTTTTAGCAAGAAGAGCAATCTTGCTGAAATGGAAGGAGTCTACCCCTCCTACACACCTTCAATGGCGACATGATATTGTCTTATTTAAATTTAGAAAAGATCCGCTGCTCAGCCTTAAATTCGAAACAATCTTTTTATGATATTTGGGGACCTTTCCTAAATTACTTTTCCAATTTATAAAGTTCAACAGTGCACAGACTTTTATGTATATTTTTATCTTCTCTCCTTAAGTGAATATGTCTTTTTTTCTAATTATCCATTGTCATCCATCAGCTTTTTTCTTTGGTAGTTGGTAGGGGGTTGACTTTTTTTAATATAAAAAATTTCTTTTATGATATATGACTTATCTTTAAATTTTGATTACAGAGTGGTATACCTATTTTAATGCTATAACATTTTGATCAATTTTATTACAATATATGAATGTACACAAGTTATGTTGAGATGTGTTGCACTCTGTAAATATTGGGTTTTTTCTTCTGAATAAAAATATTGTAAAAAGAAAAGAAAAAAGGTTTCACCTGGTAAAAATGATAATTATTATAATATGTTTACATAGTTATCAGATTTGGAACCGATGCTGCTTTTGAAATTCTTTAAAACAATATGGATTGAAGGGTGACTTCCTGCTTTGTGGAAGTTAATGATTATTATCTCTATATGGAAACTTGGTAAGGATCAATTAGATCCCTCCAGTCATAGACCAATTTCACTAACTTCATGTGTATATAAGACAATGTCATAAATGGTTTGGGATAATGTAAGATAATGGAATCAAAGCTTTCTTATTTTATGGAAAATAATGGAAAATTAGCCGCATACCAATCTGGATTTTGTAAAGGGAGAATGACCATGGACTCGGTGTTAAGCTTGGAATCTGATATTCATAAGGCCCAAGTTAATAAAGAATCAGTGGTAATGTCTGTGGAAAAGAGTACAGTCAACATTTCAGGCCAAAACCTCTAATGTACTCTTTACCATAGATGCTGCCCGGTCTGCTGAGTTCCTCCAACATTTTGTACGTGTTGCTTGGATATCCGGCATTTGCAAATTTTCTCTTATTTGTGAAAGAATTAATGGTAACAGTTTTCTTTCTTTGAAACCTTATATGTCATAGACACAAGGTTTGTTGCTTAAACAGGAAATGATGACAATAGGTGGTAGAATATTCAACTGGATTTAAGATTTTTTATGTGATGAGTGGGAACAA
Source organism: Hypanus sabinus (assembly GCF_030144855.1). NCBI lineage: Eukaryota > Metazoa > Chordata > Chondrichthyes > Myliobatiformes > Dasyatidae > Hypanus > Hypanus sabinus. Next base: position 40,391,039 of record NC_082717.1, read on the forward strand.
CATTCTGTAAAGAGTACAAGATAAAGAATCAGACTCCACATGGGAGTGTGTGTTACTCATTCCTATTTAATATTATAATTATAACCATATAACAATTACAGCACGGAAACAGGCCATCTCGGCCCTTCTAGTCCGTGCCAAACGCTTACTCTCACCTAGTCCCGCTGATCTGCACTCAGCCCATAACCCTCCATTCCTTTCCTGTCCATATACCTATCCAATTTTACTTGAAATTACAATATCGAACCTGCCTCTACCACTTCTACTAAAAGCTCGTTCCACACAGCTACCACTCTCTGAGTAAAAAAATTCCCCCTCGTGTTACTTCTAAACTTTTGCCCCCTAACTCACAACTCATGTCCTCTTGTTTGAATCTCCCCTACTCTCAATGGAAAAAGCCTATCCATATCAACTCTATCTATCCCCCTCAATTTTAAATACCTCTATCAAGTCCCCCCCCCCCACAACCTTCTACGCTCCAAAGAATAAAGACCTAACTTGTTCAACCTTCCCTGTAACTTAGATGCTGAAACCCAGGTAACATTCTAGTAAAGCTTCTCTACTCTCTCTATTTTGTTGACATCTTTCCTATAATTCAGAGACCAGAACTGTACAGAATACTCCAAATTTGGCCTTACCAATGCCTTGTACAGTTTTAACATTACATCCCAACTCCTATACTCAATGCTCTGATTTATAAAGGCCAGCATACCAAAAGCTTTCTTCACCACCCTATCCACATGAGATTCCACCTTCAGGGAACTATGCACCATTATTCCTAGATCACTTTGTTCTCCTGCATTCTTCAATGCTGTACCATTTACCATGTATGTCCTATTTTGATTATTCCTACCAAAATGTAGCACCTCACACTTATCAGCATTAAACTCCATCTGCCATCATTCAGCCCACTCTTCTAACTGGCCTAAATCTCTCTGCAAGCTTTGAAAACCTACTTCATTATCCACAACACCACATATCTTAGTATCATCTGCATACTTACTAATCTAGTTTACCACACTATCATCCAGATCATTAATTTATATGACAAACAACATTGGACTCATTACAGATCCCTGAGGCACACAACTAGTCACCGGCCTCCAACCTGACAAACAATTATCCACCACTACTCTCTGGCATCTCCCATCCAGCCACTGTTGAATCCATTTCACTATTTCAATATTAATATCTAACAATTGAACCTTCCTAACTAACCTTCCATGTGGAACCTTGTCAAAGGCCTTACTGAAGTCCATATAGACAACATCCACTGCCTTACCCTCGTCAGCTTCCCTAGTAACCTCTTCAAAAAATTCAATAAGATTTGTCAAACATGACCTTCCACGCACAAATCCATGTTGACTGTTCCTAATCAGACCCTGTCTATCCAGATAATTATATACCATCTCTAAGAATACTTTCTATTAATATACCCACCACTGACGTCAAACTGACAGGCCTATAATTGCTAGGTTTACTCTTAGAACCCTTTTTAAACAATGGAACCACATGAGCAATACGCCACTCCTCCGGCACCATCCCCATTTCTAATGACATTTGAAGTATTTCTGTCAGAGCCCCTGCTATTTCTACAGTAACTTCCCTCAAGGTCCTAGGGGATATCCCCGTCAGGACCCAGAGATTTATCCACTTTTATATTCCTTAAAAGCACCAGTACTTCCTCCTCTTTAACCATCATAGTTTCCATAACTTCCCTACTTGTTTCCCTTATCTTGCACAATTCAATATCCTTCTCCTTAGTGAATACCGATGAAAAGAAATTGTTCAAAATCTCCCCAATCTTTTTTGGCTCCAAACATAGCTGTCCATTCTGATTCTCTAAGGGACCAATTTTATCCCTCACTATCCTTCAGCTATTAAGATAATTGTAGGAACCCTTTGGATTTATTTTCACCTTACTTGCCAAAGCAACCTCGTATCTTCTTTTAGATTTTCTAATTTCTTTCTTAAGATTCTTCTTACATTCTTTACATTCCTCGAGCACCTCATTTACTCCATGCTGCCTATATTTATTGTAGATCTCTCTCTTTTTCCAAATCAAGTTTCCAATATCCCTTGAAAACCATGGCTCTCTCAAACTTTTAACCTTCCCTTTCAACCTAACAGGAACATAAAGATTCTGTACCCCCAAAATTTCACCTTTCAATGTCCTCCATTTCTCTATTACATCCTTCCCATAAAACAATTTGTCCCAATCCACTCCTTCTAAATCCTTTTGCATCTCCTCAAAGTTGGCCCTTCTCCAATCAAAAATCTCAACCCTGGGTCCAGTCCTATCCTTCTCCATAATTATATTGAAACTAATGGCATTGTGATCACTGGACCTGAAGTGCTCCCCAACACATACCTTTGTCACCTAACCTGTCTCATTCCCTAACAGGAGATCCAACACTGCCCCTTCTTTAGTTGGTACCTCTATGTATTGCTGCAAAAAACTATCCTGCACACATTTTACAAACTCCAAACCATCCAGCCCTTTTATAGTATGGGTTTCCCAGTCTATGTGTGGAAAATTAAAATCTCCCACAATCACAACCCTGTGTTTACTACAAATGTCTGATATCTCCTTACAAATTTGCTCCTCCAATTCTTGCTCCCATTAGGTGGTCTTTAATACACTTCTGTAAGTGCTACTACACTTTTCTCATTCCTCAATTCCACCCAAATAGTCTCCCAAGGTGAGCTCTCTAATCTATCCTGCCAGAGCACCGCTGTAATATTTTCTCTGACAAGCAATGCACCACCTCCCCCTCTTGTCCCTCCGATTCTATCACACCTGAAGCAACACATGGTGCAAACTATCACAAATGGTGCAAACAACTTTACTATCTTATTTTTCTTCCTTCTCCCATACACCTGTCCCTACACTCTGGTTCCCCTCCTCCCCTTGTATCAAGTTTAAATCCACTGCAGCCTCTCTAGCAAACCTATCTGCAAGAATATTTGTCCCCCTCTAGTTCAGATGTAAACCGTCCCACCGGAACATGTCCCACCTCCCCTGGAAAACTGCCCAGTTATCTATAAATCTGAAGACCTCCCTCCTGCACCATGTCTTCAGCCATGTGTTGATCTGCGCTAGATCACTATTTCTAAATCTGCCTGCACGTGGCACTGTTAACAATCCTGAGATTGCTATCCTGAATGTCCTGTCCTTTAACTTGGTGCATAACTCCCTAAACTCACCTTTCAGGACTCCTCACTCTTCCTACCCACGTCATTGGTCCCTACATGGATCATGACATCTGGCTGCTTAATAATATTTTCTTAAATGTAATGTTCAGACTTTTCCAAATCATTATATGCTGATGATGGTGCAGTGTGAAAGAGAGGCAGGAATATAAATTATCTAGTTAGGAAAATGTAGGCAGCTAATAATGAAGTGGAGGGTGGGGGTTTAAATTTTCTGTGCAAAAACTCAAGTTATTTGTTTTCCTAAAAGGAAACTACATTCACAATTGATCTCAAGTTATATGGTAAATCTCTTAATCAAGAGTCAGTGGTAAAGTTCCTTGGTATGTGAATGGACACAAGGCTAACATAGAAGGTACACGTGAATAAAATTCTAAAGAAGTGTTATAAAGCCCTTAATGTGCTCAGGTGCTTAGCTGGGTGTGATTGTGGTGTGTGTCAGAGCTCACTTAAACAAAAGTATATTGTTTTAATCAGATCTGTCTTTGATTATGGATGGGTTGCCTATGCATCAGCCTCACTAGCGATCTTAAAGCCTCTAGGTAAAGTTCAATCTCAAGCATTAAGATTATGTTGTTGTGCTATTAAATCATCCCCAATTTCAGCATGACTGTGTGAAGTACCCTTACACCTACACAGGTTACATTTAGCACTGGTTTATTGCATTAACGTAACAGGACATAAAGTTGGCCGTCAAATACTGACAAGATTAGTACAGTGGTAGGAGCACTGTATTCATAAAGCCTTCAGTTTGGGTGGGTGGGAAATGAATGCGCACAAAATCTTGGGTTGTTTAATGTGGAATATGGTCCCAGTGTACCCGTTTCTGTCACACCTCCATGGAATTTGCCTTTGTCTGTGGCTGATTTCAGCCTTCAAGAAGAAGAATGTTTGTATATCAGAGGCACAGGAAGTTCAGCAATATATGCAAGGCAGATATTATGGCTTCTTACATATCTACACGTACACAGATTGTTCAAAAGATCCAGCGACAGGTCGTACAGGTGTTTCTGTCTATGATTCAAAGTTTCGGGTCTATATTAAGGAAAGATTATCAGACAAAGTATCAGTACTCATGTCTGAGATGTTTGCTATCATTTTAGCCTGAGAATCGGTCTAAGAAGTCTGTCTGATTATGTATTTCTGTGCTCTGATTCATTCTTGATCTTTGACATCTATTAAAATAGGTATTTCAAATTGTAGGCTAGACGTTCTTCTTGTGATTGGACATCTATTGAGGCTAGGGGGCCTAGGCTTGTGTATACTTTTCTTATGGATCTCTACCCATGTGGGGATTAAAGGAAGAGAGGTGGAGGGCATTCTTACAGAGCAATCATTTAAAATTAAGGATATAAATGTAATGGGTTCCTTTACATAAAGAGGAGCTGAAATTCCCTTAAGTAGTCTATTTGATCACTATGGCTACATAGTTGGGATAAGGGAAAGAAAGGATAGCATTTATATAAAATTCGGAGGATGATGGGAACTCAACTGGTAGATGGATATAAAAGCAGGGAAGAAATTATACTTACACATTTACATATTGGACATATTAGGTTGAATAATTCCTTGTTCAGAATTAAATGCATGATATGAGCATTCGTAAGGAGTACACTTGTCATGAAACAGTGCAGCATATATTGTTTGAATGCAGTTCGTGCGAAATGTAAAGGAAATATCTAATACTAAATTGAGATCTCTGTGGCAGGCAGTTTAACATGGAAAATACATTAGGATATCACTGTCATAGTAATGTACATATGTGCATATTTGACTTTTTGAAAGCACTGGACTTTGATATGATTTGAATATTTTGGGTGGAGAGAAATTTAATGGATGTACTTCCCATCACTTTTTTCTATACTCTAACACAATAGGTGGTGGTAATGCACCTTACGTTGGACTGCCAACCACCTTTAAACTTTACAAGAAGATAAAATACCTTTATCTTAAGAGCAAGCAGACACAGAGAAGTGGACTGATAAGCCGTTAAGTAGTCACAAGGTATCAACTTACTTTCAAGGACTCTTCATTTCATCTTCTCTATTTATTGTTTATTTATTATTATTATTATTATTATTCCTCTTTTTCTATTTGCACAGATTGGTGTCTGTTGCACTTGGTTGTTGGTCTGTCTTGTATGCAGTTTTTCATTGATTTTATTGAGTTTTTTGTTTTTAATTTACTGTGAATGCCTGCAAGAAAATGAACCTCAAGGTAGCATATGGTGACATACTGTATGTGTACTTTGATAAATAATTTACTTTATACTATTGAACTCTGAACTGAGTTCCTGAGCTAAGAATGTGGCAACTGAAGGTAGCTTGACAGCTGAAAGCACAGCTGCAGTTGTACAACAATTAAATTGTGGAATTGAACAAGAAGCCTTAATTAGATATTACTGGGTTTGTTGAGATATAAGGAATATAGATTATAAGACATAGGAGCAGAATTAGGCCATCTGGCCCATCAAGTCTGCTCCACCATTCTATCATGACTGATTTATTATCCCTCTCAACTCCATTTTCCTGCCTTCCACCCCCCCCCCGTAACCTTTGATGCCCTGATTAATCAAGAACCAATCAACCCTCACCTTAAATATACTGAATTTGCCTGCGCCGCTGTTTGTGGCAATGAATTCTTCTGATTCACTATCTTATGGCTAAAGAAATGCTCTTCATCTCTTCTCTAAGTTGACAGCCCTCAATGCTGAGGCATTGCCCTTTGGTTCCAGACTCCCCCACTACAGGAAATATCCTCTCCACATTTACTCTATCTAGGCCGCTCAACATTCGATAAGTTTCAATAAGATTTGTCCCCCTCCCCTTCATTCTTCTAAATTCTAGCGAGTAGACGCAATACAATCAAATGCTCTTCATATGTTAACCTTTTCATTCCCAGGATCATTCTCATGAACCCCTTCTGGACCCTCTCCAATGCCAGCTCATCTTTTCTTAGATAAGGGGCCTATAACTACTCACAATACTCCAAGTGCAGTCTGCTCAGTACTTTTGTATTCTTGTCCTCTCAAAATTAATGTTAACATTGCATTTGCCTTCCTTACCAACGACTCAACCTGCAAGTTAACCTTTAGGGAATCCTGCACAAGGACTCCCAAGTTCCTTTGCATCTCTGATTTTTTAAAATTTTCTCCCCATTTAGAAAACAGTCCACAGCTTCATTCCTTCTGCCAAAGATAAGGACCATGCACTTCCCTGTACCATGTTCCATCTGCCACTTATTTGCCCATTCCCCTAATCTGTCCAAATCCATCTGCAGAAACCCTGCTTCCTCAACATTACCTGCCCCTCCACCCATCTTTGTATGGTCCATAAACTTGGCCACAAAGACATTAATTCCTTCATCCAAATCACTGACATCCTGTATAACATGAAAAGAAGGGGTCCCAACACTGACCCCTGCGACACACCACAAGTCACCATCAGACAACCAGAAAATGGCCCCCTTTACTCCCACTCTTTGCCTCAGCCAATCTTTCATCCACGCTAGTATCTTTTCTGTAATAGCATGGGCTCTTATCTTGTTAAGCAGCCTCATGTGCGACACCTCGTCCAAGGCCTTCTGAAAATCCAAATCAACAACATCCACTGACTCTCCTTCGTCTATTCTGGCTGTTATTTCCTCAAAATTGGAATATATAGTAAGGGTGATCAAAATCATAAGAAATGGAAATTTTTTAATCAAACCTGAAGGTCACATATCAGTGTTTTTGTGCCTCCAACTCTGCTCAAACTATCAAAGGGAGCATCCTCGGTTTCAGTCAGTTTACAAGATAAAGCTGAATCTGACAAATGCATCTTCAGCAGGGCAAACACCTTCCTTACATTCTCCAGTGACAATGTGAGCAAAACAAGTACTATACATTTACGATTTAAGAAATTATGTAAAGAACTTTAGTTTACCAACAGTATCTTTCAACATGCAATTACTGCTGTGAATTGCAAGGACTTCCAGTGTATTAGCACACAGACGGTCAGATCAGAAAAAGCCAATAAAGGTTGTTTACACAATCCCTTAGTAAAATTAAGTTGTATCATTCAGGACTGTTGTGGGTTGAAAGAGAAAACAATGAGGAAAGCTGAACGAGGAAGAAACTGTGGACCATCACCTTCCACCGTGCAAATTATATTCTGAAAATTATCATGACAATAGCTATAGTAACCAAGGAAACTGATACGTCAAATTTTCTGAAATAAAATCTATGTCTACTTCCATGAAGTCTCTTACACATTATCTATGATACCTGCTCCAGATTTACTTTAATGTTATCTAGAGTGCTGAAAACATAATTCCTACAAATCTGTGTCTTAAAGTTTCTGGTAGTTTTCAGCAGAGTAAATATCTTCATCTTACTCTTCATGTCCATGTACAGCAGTACATTACTATATTGCACTATTGAAAACTTAAATAACGTGTTTTTAAACAATAAGTGCATATGAGAGAAAGGGGCATACTTTCCATAATTTATAACAGTTATACATGGAAGGCATTATGTTTGAAATGAGTGGCCATATTTATTTGGGAAACCTGTACATTTGAAGAAGTAAAGATTTTGGTCATTTTCTGATTTTTAATTTGTTTTAATTTGTAAATTCCATGGTATTTTGTACCAATAATAACTAAGTCTTGGTGGGGGGGGGGGTCATTAGTTTTTTTATTAATGCAAGTGTTGCTTTTAAATTAATTATATCCTACTCCATTCACATAAATTAATTAGCATCATGATTATGAAATCTATGGAGAAATACTGCATGTAGTAAACCGTTTGTGAGTACTTACAGCCAATCATCATCATAGCCACTGCAAAAATCTTCTCGCCGTCAGTGGTTGGAGCAATGTTACCGAACCCAATACTGGTGAGGCTGGTCATTGTGAAGTACAGTGAGGCAATGTACACAGAGTCTTTACTTGGTCCACCTTCCCACTTTTCTGTTCCACTTGTATTAAAATGATATGGCATTCCTATGGTTTCTCCCAACTGATATAGCCAGCTTTCAGTTCTGACTCTGTTTAATTCTTCATCGATCACTTCATAATCCCCGATGCTGTACCAGATGCAAGCCAACCAGTGAGCGGCAAGTCCAAAGACACACACAAGAAGCACCAGCACAGCTGCTCCATATTCAATGTAATGGTCCAACTTTCGTGCTACTCGGCCTAAACGAAGAAGCCTCACAACTTTCAGAGAGCTGAAGAGACTGCTGATACCCTGCAACAACCAAACAGTATGTATGAATGTACATGTACTGAAATTATTACTGACAGAACGTTTTAACTATCTCAAAGGCCATATACATCAGAATTGTTTTATTTTATTTTTGTACTGCTTACGTACATTTTAAAAAAAAAGAGGTTTGGACATCACAGGAGGTACCTAATGGAAGATAAGGACTGCAATGGAATGAGCAGCCTTTCCAGAGAGATAGGAAATAAAAGATTGTGGAGCAAAAGAACAAGCTATTAAGGGAACACAATGGCAGCATCTGCAGAGGGAAACCATTTTAGTCATGACCAGTCCAGATGAATGTCTTGAACTAAAATATCAACTATCCATTTCCCTTGACAGATGATGCCTGGCTAGCTGAGTTCCTTCAGCGGTTTTATGCTCCAGATTGCAGCATCTGCAGTCTGTTTGTCCAAGATTATGATTGGGAGGAAGAAATGTTCTTATGCATACTATTATAATGTTTTGCACTTCCTTGAAGTACTTATGTATGGAATGATCTGTCGGGATGACATGCAGCCAAAAGCTCATCGCGGTATCTCAGTACATACAACAATAATAAACCAATTGTCAATTAGTGGTACAGTTCCTGGCACGGGTCACAATTTTCTTACAGTACGGGAACAAATAAATTGAACAGAGAGAAACTTACAATTTGATAACTCTAGAACTCTGGGCATTGCCTAAAAATTAAACCTTATAGTTTCAAGAAAGGTATTATAAAACTTTTATACAGGTTCAGCATCCTGATAATGACATGCTCAGTTGATAAAATCAAATCTCAAAGTGACAGATTTTTGTGGTCATTAAAGGGATACTGGGCAAAGAATATGATTAGACCATATAGCAGCCTTGATCTACAAATGGTAGAATAGACTTGTGGGGGGAAATGCCTTAAACTGGGCCGCATTCAAATGAGGAGCTATCAAAGGGGGAAGCAAGTGATCAGTGCTGGAGGAATGTGTTGGTGGAGTGGGCGATAGGTGCTCTTGAGAAAGGGAGCGAGATACTGCGGCCAGAGGTGTGAAAGGATATTGCAGGAGAAATGAGACATCAGGTTTCTGCAGCATCTATTGAATTTAATTCATAATTCCCAAAAACATTGTGGGTGCCCAAATAAAATATGCCAATAAAGAACCCTGCCCCTTCCAGATAGGACAATCTCAATACTCAAAAACCCACTGTCACAAAAATGACAAAGAACACAGCAGGCTGTGAACATATTCCATATTCACTTCTTAATTTACAACCACTCCATCCATCTCAACCTTCTTTTGCCTATCAGAATAATTGTTAATACTCAAACTGGAGTTTTTCACTTTACTTTTATTCTTATTAAGATACAAATACCTCCATTTGGCTGAGGTGTGAAAATGTACGTCTGTTTGCCTATGCAAATCTAAACCCTGTAACAGACTAATTTAAATAATTAAGGACAGTTTCAACTTTCAAGGAGGTAAAACAGAGTATTACCAAAAGATTGAAGTAAAGAGGCAAAATACCTAAATCACAGTAAGTTATGACTATTGGGTCCTCAATGTGGAATAGCAAGTAAGAATGAGTCATTTTAGTTTATGGAATAAATCAAAATATCTTTTATAACTCAATTGCACTCACAAATATGATGATCATATTATTCCTGCATTTTTGTGTAACCTTAAGAACATATTTTTTTAAATGCAGAAGCATTAGCTGAAATTCTATATTTCATGAGTGAATTGCTATTCCTATTTTCACAGTTTTCAACAGTTTAGCAACTGGCACCTACCCAACCATTTTCACAGAATTATTGGAAATTATATCATTATAGAAAAAGCCAAGCAATTTTTAATGCTGTCTACAACCCCATGTTGTGTTGTGTGGGCAAACAAATTGTGAAAATGCTTTAAAACTGTATAAAATATGCTAAAAATGACACAATGATTACATTATAAAAAATAGTACACATTAGTATGCTGACTGGAATTAAATTATTTCATTTGATAATAAGTAAACAAACTAAGCTTTAAGAGGTTAAGGCACACTTTTATACTCTGAAACTATACCATCCTTACTCCAAATTCATTATATACTCTGAGCAGTGAACAAAGCAAAATTAAAACAACATTTTCTACAAATACCAATACCTAGTAATTCAAGGAAAGGATTTAAAAGTGTAACTCATTATTATTTTCAACTACTAAAGAAAGCACATTAAACATATATTAGAAAACACAAAGCCTACTTTAGTTAGAGCACGATGGTTCCAATTCTTCACAGCCCATTGGGCATTTAGAAGAGGATCAAGTCACATAATTAAAGTAGCATGCAAATGGAAAAAGTAGAAGGCAAAAGGGAAAAATTTATAAAGGAGCATTTGTAACACAATGCAAGTGTCATAAATTATTGTAACACAATATAAAAAAACAATTTTCCATATGACAAATCAATGCAAAATAAGGTGAAATACCATAATTAGTGATAGCACAATTTAGAACTTTGCATTCATTTCAAAATGTCTGGACCATAATTAAACCTGAAATCAACTTAAAAGATACAATTCAAACTTCCTAGCAGTCTTGTTCTCAGTGGAAAGACACTTAATATATATGCAGATTAGGAAAAAACAGGGATTTCCTCTAAGTTCAGCAAACAACTCATTGTTAATTAATATTTTTAATGTGGAACAATTTAATGGATACAGACAATTTTAAAAGTTCCTGTGAGAAGTCATACCATCAGGAACAGTTAACAGAATTAAACAGAGAGAAAACAAAACACAAGAATGCACAGGAAGATTGGAGCCAGAGTTGGCAGCAGTCTCCTGCAACCACCCAGAACACACACACAAAGCCTATCCCACCAGTCTGAATGATGATGACAAATTGGTGCCGTCCTCTGTTTCAAAGGTAAGAGAACAGATAAAGTCCTGTAATATGTGCTTAGGAAACAAGGTAGTCATTAAAAATCAGGACGTCAATGACTGTAATCTCTGCATTGCTTCTGGTGCCATGAGCTAATGAAGTACCAGGATAGAAGGACAGGTCAGATGTGTGGCTGAAGGGATGGAAGAGGAGGTGCTTTAAGTGCCTTGGTCATTGAGACCATTTCTGGAAAGGATGGGACCTGTAGAAGCAGGATGGGTTGCACCTTAACCAGAGGGAGCTCAACATTCTTGCTATGTTCACTTGTATTGAAAGGACAGGCAGGAAGGCAGGGAGGCAACATTGCTCTGCTGGTAAAAACTGAAATCATGTCCTTAGAAAGAGGTGACATGGGGTCAGAAGATGGTGAATCATTGTGGATAGAGCTAAGGAACTGCAAGGGTAAAAAGACCTTGATGGGAGTTGTATACAGACCCACAAACAGCAGCTGCATTGGGAGACAGAAAATAGATTACAAAAGGGCAATGTTACAATAGTCATGGAGGATTTCAATATGCAGGTGGATTGGGAAAATCAGATTGGTGCTGGATTCCAAGAGGAGGAGTTTCTAGAATGCCTATGAGATGGCTTTTCAGAGTAGTTTAGGGTTGAGCCCACTAGGGGAAAGGCTATTCTGGATTGGGTGCTGTGCAATGAACTGGAATTAGTGGAAGCATCTCTATATCTACCCTTAAGGTCAATTATAAACGAGTGGTGGAAGTGGCAGGTGTCAGGGGTCAGGGAGTGTGTGACGTTCTCATAACTAGAGAGGCGGTTCTTGGGAAACTGAAAGGATTGAAGGTAGATAAGTCACCTGAACCAGATGGTATACATCCCAGGGTTCTGAAAGAGGTGGCTGAAAAGATTGTAGGGGCATTAGTAATGATTTTTCAACTATCGCTAGATTCTGGAATGGTACCGGTAGATGGGATAATTGCAAATGTCACTCCACTGTTCAAGACGAGAGAGAGGCAGAAGAAAGGAAATTACAGGCCAGTTAGTCTGACCTCAGTAGTTGGGAAGATGTTGGAGTCAATTATTAAGGATGAGGTCTCTGGGTACTTTTGGAGGCACAGGATAAAATAGGCCATAGGCAATATGGTTTCTTTGAGGGAAAATCTTGCCTGACAAATCTGTTGGAATTATTTTTTAGAACTAACAAGCTAGAAGGACAAAGGAGAATCTGTGGATGTTATGTGTTTGGATTTTCAGAAGGCCTTTGACAAGTTGCCACACATGAGTCTGCTTAACAAACCAGGAGCCCACAGTATTACAGAAAGGATTCTAGCATGGATAATATAGATTAGCAAGGGACAAAGAGTGAGAATAAAGGGAGCCTTTTCTGACTGGCTGCTGGTGACTAGGGGTGTTTCACAGAGGTCTGTGTTGGCACCAATTCTTTTTATATGTCAATGATATCAATGATGGAATTGATGGCTTTGTTTCCAGACAATAGGAAGAGAAGAGGAGGGGCAGGTAGATTTGAGGAAGAGAAGAGGCTCCTAAAGGACTTAGACAGATTAGGAGAATGGTCAATGAAATGGCAGATGGAATACAGTGTTGGGAAGTATATGCTCATGCATCTTAGTAGAAGAAATGAACGGGTTGACTGTTTTCTAAATGGAGAGAAAGTACAAAAAAAAAGAGGCACAAAGGGACTTGGGAGTCCTTGTGCAGGATTCCCTAAAGGTAAATTTGTAGGTTGAGCCTGTGGTGAGGAAGGCAAATGCAAAGTTAGCACTCATTTCAAGAGGACTGGAATATAAAAGCAAGGATGTCATTTTGCGACTTTATTAAGCACTGGTGAGACCTCACCTGGATTATTGTGAGCAGTTTTTGGCCCCTCAGAAAGGATGCACTGAAACTGGAAGGGGTTCAAAGGAAGTTCATGAAAATTATTTCAGGACTGAATGGCTTGTCATATGAAGAGTGTTTGAGGCTCTGGGCCTGGATTCACTAGAATTCAGAAGAATGAGGGGTGACCTCATTGAAACCTATCGAATGGTGAAAGGCCTTGATAGAGTGGATGTGGGGCAGATGTTTTCTATGGTGGGAGAGTCTAAGACCAGAGGACATAGCCTCAGGATAGGTGGGTATCCATTATTGAAGACCTCCAGCACCCAGGGCATGCTCTTTTCTCACTGTTACCATCAGTTAGGAGGTACAGAAGCCTGAAGGCACATGGCGATTCAGGAACAGCTTCTTCTCCTCTGCCATCCAATTCCTAAATGGACATTGAATCTTTGGACACTACCTCACTTTTTTTTAAATATATGGTATTTCTATTTTTGCACTTTCTAACCTATTCAATATACATAACTGAATTACTTGTTTATTTTTTTAAAAATTATTTAATATTATTTTTATTTCTTCTTTTTTCTCTGCTAGATTATGTATTGTACTGAACTGTTGCTGCTGAGTTAACAAATTTCACGTCACACGCCGGTGATAATAAACTTGATTCTGATTCTGATTAAGGGATACAGGGAGAAGGCAGATGATTAGGGCTGAGAGGAAAATTGGATCAGCCATGATGAAATAGTGGAGCCGACTCGATAGGCCATTTGGCCTAATTCTGCTCCTATGTCTTACGGTCTTGTCAATTCCTTTTGGAAGTCTAAATATGCTACATCTACAAGTTCCCTTCTGTCACCTCCCTTTGAGCAATTATACTTTATGAAAGTAGGTTTGATTTTATTCAGCTTTCCTGTGTGATTAATTATTTCCTGCTTGATTATTTATCCTAGCATCTTGCTAAAAGTAAAAGTCAAACTGACTGTCCACACCTCTGTCTTCCTTCCTTTTTGAAAAAGGAAATGCACTGGCTCTTTTCAAATCTTCATTCCAGATCTTACTGAGTTTTGAAAAATTTCAGCCAATGTATCCACTATCTCTGCAGCCATTTCCTTTAAAACCCTTGGATGCAGGCCATTAATCCTGCTGATTTATCCACTTTTAAACTAAGGAATTTCTCAAATACTTTATCCTTTGACTTTTAGAAGTCCCTGAATGTTATCCAAAATTAGCTCGTCCATTATCTTATCAATATTTGCAGAGACTAATAAAAATTAAACACGAAAAACATTTGCTAACGTATCTATCAGTTTGCAAAATGCATTTGAGTGTTCGAATTCTAATTCTTGGAGTAACATGTAATGTTCAGTGAGGCTCAATGGGTAGCATAATCCATGTTATGCTTCAGAATATAGTTCTAATATACACGACGGTGGTATTCAATTCAGAATAATGGTTTGTGGATTCCAAATAAAATTTCAATTTTTCAGTGGTTCCAGGGAATGGCTATCCAAAACTAACTCCTCCAATTTAGAACACATCTAGGTGAATTTTCTCTGCATTCTCTCAAGTGCCATCACATCCTTTCTATAGCATGGCAACCAGAATTACATATAACACATCAAAAGCAGCTTCACCAGTGTCTTGTAAAGTTGCAACATAACACTGCAACTCTTATATATATTCTGTGATCTGACCTTTGAAGGAACAAATTTGTTGATTACCCTGCACAGAGAGTGAAGGTGAAAATAACCTCCCCTAAATCATTCCTCAACTGCAAGGATTTATTTCACCTCTAATTGTCCTCCTTCCTGAAAACAGCAAGTTCAGCTTTGCATTTACCTGCATGTTCACTGAAAGAAATCAATTGACTAAGGATCTGATTAAGTTACAGAGGGTGCAAGTAAGACTCACAAGGATGTTGCTGGGACTGCAGGGTTTGAGTTACAAAGAAAGATTCGATGGGGTGGTACTGCTTTATCTGGAATAAAGGAGGCTGTGGGGTGACTTTATAGAGATTTATAAAATTGAGGGTCATAAATAAGGCGGATGATCTTTTTCCGAGTGTGGGTGAGTCTAAAACTAGACAGTATAGGTTAACATATGGGGGAAAGATTTAAAGGGATCCTCTGGAGCAGGCTTTGCACATGGTGGGTGGTAGTTATATGGTATGAGCTAACAAAGGAAGATGTAGGGGCAAGTAAAATAACATTTCAAAGACCTTTGGGCAGGTTGATAGTTAGGAAAGGTTTAGAAGGAAATAAGCTCAAAAGCAGGCAATTAGAATTAGCTCAGGAAAGATTCTTCAACATGGATAGGTTGGGCTGAAGGGCATATTTCAGTGCATTATAATTCCATGAATCTCTGGCTTTCATAAAAAACACATTTCAGTAAGAATGATTGAAAACACTCTGGATTTTAAAAAAGATATATTTTCCTCTTTCTACACTGGATCTGAAGTAAGTCACTTGATTCCTGAAATATATTTTGATTTAAAAAAATTAATTCAGAGAATAACTTTTCATATACTCACCTCATCAACATTCTCAAAGGCGTTGATAACATCATATGGCAAACAGGAGAGGAGATCTATTACAAACCAAGTCTTCAAGTAGTTCATGCGGATGAGTTTAGGATCTGAAATTACTTCCCCTGCTGGCCCAACAAAAGTCGTATGAAAATTGAGGACAATGTCTACCAAAAAGATTACATCAACTATGCTGTCAACCACCAACCAAGTCACATTGTTTTGTTTGGTCTTGAAGGAGACATTGTATGGAACCATGATTGCAGTGTAGAAGGTCAGGATCAGAATAATCCAATCCCAGGAAGTTTTGAATGCACAGTAATGCAGGATTATATGGGGTGGAGTCTTTGGTGCTTCTTGTTTGTACTGTGGAAGAATCTCAGAACCAAGCTGTAAAACCTGCATGGAAAAGACACAACCAAAATATATCATTATTAGATATTAACATACTAACATTAGTAACTTTTAATCAATATAGTATACTTCAGAAGTGTGAACATAGCAGCAGATCAGCTATTTCTCTTTGGCAAGTGATTTGGAAACAAGTGCCTGAGAAATGACAACAGTGGACAATCCTGTGTTAGACCTGACAAAGGATCAAAGATCCCATTCTAATGGAGATTCTCAGCCTACGTGAAAATTGTGTTTAACTCGTTTACTTTGGGGATAATAATGGTGGCAAAGAAATGGCAGGCAAACTGAATAAGTATTTTAAAACAGACTTCACTGTGGAAATTCACAAAGAGTGTCAGAGGACAGAAGTGAATGTAGTCAAGAATACTAAGGAGTAGGTCCTTGGGAAGCTGAAAGGTCTGCAGATAGATGTCACCCTGAACAGATGAACTAAACCACACAAGATTAGGAGGATGAGCAAAGAAATGGCAGGTGTAAACAGTGCAGGGAAGTGTATGAATATGCACATTGTTAAAAGGTATAAAGGTGTAAACTATTTCCTAAAGAAGGAGCAAATTCAGGAATCAGAGGTGTAAAGGGTCTTGGGAGCCCTAGTGCAGGATTCCCTGAAGGTTAACTTACAGGTCGAGTTGGTAGTAAAGAAGTCAAATGCAATGTTAGCATTCATTTCTAGAAGACTATAATATAAGGGCAATATGTATTCCAGTACTCACTGGACTATAGGCCCAGAAGCAGAAGAACGAGAAGCATTGGTGGTGGGGTGGGAGTGCAACCTCAATGAAATCTATCAAATACTGAAAGGCCTAGATAGAGTGGTTATGCAGAGAGGGTTTCCAATAATGGGAGGCATTAGGGCCAGAGGGAACAGCCCTCAGAATACAAGGATGACCCTTTAGAGCAAATAGGAGGAAGAATTTCTTTAATCAGAGAGCGGTAAATTTGTAGAATTCATTGCCACAGACAGCTATGGAGGTCAAGTAATTGGCTATACCTGTATTTAAATTGGAGATTGATAGATTCTTCATTAGTTTGGGAACTAGAAGTTATGGGAAGAAGGAAGAACGTAGCTGAGAGTAAAATATAATTCAGCCATGATCAAATGGCAGAGTAGACTCAATAGGCCAATTAACCTAATTTTGCTCCTATGTCTTATGGTATTATGGTCTTTAAATCATGTTTGGTATGTGTGACTTAATGTTTAAAAACTCAAATTATAGTCTTTTTTTCCAACATATTTACATTAACCTTAATAGTTTGCAAATTTTCCGGGATATGAAAAACATTTTAAACTCTTCAAAATTGCAGACTTTGACAAAAAGAAATGTTGCACCCCCACACTCCCATAGTCTATTCTCCATCCCTCTATCTTTGTGCATCAAAGCCTGCCAGAGATGTCCAGTGACGTCAGCAATACTGTTACGAATGAAGGGAGCAAAGCCACCCCCACCTTTTTGAGAATCGCAAAATCGCTATTATTTCGGGTCTGATACCCAGGAAATGAGAGAGATACACAGCATGACAGTAATGAGAGAGACACAGGATAACAGCAAAGGCAGTTGTTATAGACAACGCAGAATACACAAGGTGGAATGTCTCCTATTGACAAAGAGAGAGATTACTGCTATTGTCTCTTGAAGGAGGAATTGTGTATTGAGTACTGTACTATTCATTGAAACCCCTCGGGGGGCAACCAGAGGGGTCTGGTTGAGGGATTGCATCATCCCAACCTGATTGACACCTGAGACCCTGTGAGTGAGGATAAAAGTAGGGTCTGGGAAACACCCCTCAGACGCACCAGGAGAAACGCTATGAGACCGGTGGGGGCTTGTGTGTGTGTCCACCCTTGCCTGGGTGATAAGTCTTCCACGGAACGGTCTAGCTAAAGGACGGAAACGGATCAAGATCATAACAAGGAAAATCGGCAAGTTTTTCTCTCTCTCTTTCTCCAACAATTGCCACACAGTGATCAGCAATGATGGCAGCCTGTAGGAACTGAACTGAACTTTATATTTCCATCGGACAATTCATTATCCCTGAGACAACGATAGAGCTTATTTCTTATTGATTATTATTATACCCGTGCTTTTAGATCCCTGAAAAGGTACCAGCTAGTGAGAAGGTTCAGTTAGAGTTGGAAAAATTGAGGCTGGACGCGGAACAGAGGAAGAGGGAGCATGAAATTAGGTTAAAACAGCTGGAAGCAGCTGAAAAGCAGAGGGAGCATGAAATTAGGTTAAAACAGCTGGAAGCAGCTGAAAAGGAGAAGGAAAGCTGAAAAGGAGAAGCAAAGAGCTGAAGAGCAGAGGGAGTATGAGGAGAAGGAGAAACAGAGGCAGCATGAGCTGGACATGGAGAAGTTAAAGCAAGAGCGAAGAGCTCCAGGGGCAGATCGAGAGGAGAGATTTAATGTTAGTAGGGAGATTAGGTTAATACCTCCGTTCGAAGAGACAGATGTTGATAGTTATTTCTTGCATTTTGAAAAGGTGGCAGTGAGTCAGAAGTGGCCCAGAGATCAGTTGTTACAAAGTGTGTTAAAAGGGAAGGCACAACAAGCATATGCAGCGTTGTCTGTGGACAAGCATGTGAATTATGAGGAAGTAAAAGAGGCCATTCTCCGGACCTATGAATTAATACCTGAAGCCTATAGACAAAAGTTCAGAGGTTTAAAGAAAGTGTGGAATCAGACGTATGCAGAGTTTGCCTATGAGAAGGGTGTGCTCTTGGATCGTTGGTGTGCAGCAGAAATGGTGGAAGAAGATTTTCAGCGTTTCAGGGAGTTAATTCTGATTGAGGAATTTAAAGGTTGTGTTTCAGATGATATCCAGATGTATTTGAACGAGAAGCCGAATAAGTCCATATCTGAATTTGCCAGGTTCGCAGATGAATATGCTCTAACCCACAAGACAAAGTTTTCCTCGAATAAGAGTTACCAGAGAGACTGTGGGAATGGTAGAGAAAGCCCGCCGGCTAAGGGAGAAACTAAGCCGGGAACTAGTGGTAAAAATAAGGAGGAAGAAAGGCAAGCTGGCAGGAGGGTTCCTGGCTTGACCTGTTTTAATTGTGGAAATGTGGGTCATATTGCATCTAAGTGCTTTGCTCCAAGGAAGGAGACAGGAAAAGGGAAAGCAGCAGTCCCTACAGGCTGTATTGAGTCGATCAGCAAATCGACGAGGAAGCCCCAGGTAGATAGAATATGAGAGGGGCGTGAGAAATTTATTTCAGAAGGGACCGTGTCTGTGAAAGAGGGAGAAACACCAGTTCCAGTGTGGATCTGGAGAAATACTGGAGCTGAGCAGTCATTGATTCTCAGTAAGGTACTAAATTTTGGTCCTGAGATGGGAGAGGTAGCTTTGAGAGGCATAGAAAAGGGACAGAAGCTGTACCTTTGCATAGGATCATTATAAATTGTGATCTGGTATCTGGACCAGTTGAAATAGGGGTGCGATCAGAATTCCTGAAAGAAGGCGTGAACATCCTTCCTGGTAATGATTTAGCCGGGGGTGAGGTTTGGTCAGCAATGAAGCTGACGAGCCAGCCTGTAAGTGTTGAGGACCCGCCCCTAGATTCCAAGATCTATCCCGCATGTGCAATCACTCGCAGCATGTCGAGAAAGGCAGCTGAGAAAGAGACCAGTTTAAATGAGTCCTGTGTGGATTAGGCTGAGACGTTTTTATCGACCTTGTACCAAGAGGGGTTAGAGGATGGTAAAACGGAGAATAGGGAGGTGAAAGAGAGTAAGGGAGAGGAGGTAGACCTACCCTTAGCCAGGAGGAAATTTACAGAGGCACGGAGTAAAAATGAGAAACAGATAAGGCTGTTAGAAGGTCCAGGGTTGGACATGGATGATCTGTCTGGCTTGACAGAACTGTTTGAAGAAGTTGAAGTGTTCCCAATAATGAAATGAGGGCAGTCCTAGATGAAAAGGATGCCATTACCTTGAAGGAGTCTGCTGGGTTGGCAGATGAGGTTGTTTCAGACCACAGGGTTGAGTTTACTCTGGAAGGGAGTTGGCCAGAGAGTAACTGGGAGGATCAGGGGAACTTAGAATTTGAAAAGGGGATGGGTATTGAAAGCCTGGAAGAGGCAGATGTCCCGTTTGAGTGTGTTCAAGATGTGGATGCACGTGGTACTGAACCTAGTAATGGAACTCAGGAAAAGTCTGAGATATCTGATTCAGTTAAAAAGGAATGCAGTCCTTGTGGGTCAGATGGACTTGGTTCAGTGAAGAAAGGGTTATTGGTATTAGTGAGAAGCGAGAATTCCCAGTTGTTTGTGTTCGAAGGTGTGTTAAAAGTTAGTGAGGAGATAAAAGGTGGTGAGGTAAATATTATTATTGAAGGAGAAGGGAAAAGTGTAGTTCCTAAATTGAATGAAGAAAATTTAAAGTCTGGATTGGCGTCAGAAGCAGTAACCAGGCTGAAGGAACAATGGCTTGTTACCAAGGTGCCTGTGAATCAATTAAAGTTTGATTTGGAATGTAAAGGTGCCCCACTCGCTAATGTTATTCAAGGGTGTGCTGTGAAGAGGCAGAATTTGAAATGTTTGGACAAAGAGGGATCACTTGCAGATACTAAACTGAAAACTAATAGAATGAAGGGTCCTGAAGATAAAATTAATGACTTGCTTAAAAATAAAGAATTGTGTGGAAGTTCAGAAGATGGGCTAAGTTTGGAAAACATTGTTGATAAAATAACTCCTATGAAAGGAGCATGCAAAAGCCTATTCCACACTGGTAAGCAAGCTAACCACTTGAGAATTAACTGGAAAAGGGGTGGAGGTTGAAAAATGCCACTTTAAATAATAGAATCTGGTTTTAAGGGATTTCGACAAAGCATGTAAATAATAAAGACAACACCATGGAAGATTGACTGTTAAGTTTGAAAGTAAAATAAAGATGAGTATTTGCATAAGCTTTTGTAATATACACGTAAGCTAAGATCACAACTCTTTAGTTTTGTTTTGCTGAAGAAAAGGAATAAAAAAATGGGTGGTTATTAAATTGGAGTCTGATGCTCAGGAATTTATTAAGGTACAAGATATTAAGATATTAAAGGAAATGACAATGTAATCACTAACTGTTTAGGTGCTAAATTGAATGTATAACTGTATTACTCTGTAGTGAAAAAAACTCTTTTGTATTGTGTTAGATTCTGAAATTCTGTAAGACTCTGTATTAGTTAATTTTTCCCTGTGGTAAAAATCCTTAGAAGGATGGGGGTGTTACAAATGAAGGGAGCAAAGTCCCCGCCCCCCTTTTTGAGAATCGCAAAATCGCTATTATTTCGGGTCTGATACCCAGGAAATGAGAGAGATACACAGCATGTCAGTAATGAGAGAGACACAGGATAACAGCAAAGGCAGTTGTTATAGACAACGCAGAATACACAAGGTGGAATGTCTCCTATTGACAAAGAGAGAGATTACTGCTATTGTCTCTTGAAGGAGGAGTTGTGTATTGAGTACTGTACTATTCATTGAAACCCCTCAGGGGGCAACCAGAGGGGTCTGGTTGAGGGATTGCATCATGCTGCTGGATGCCAGCATTAGCCCAATGGGTGAAAGCTGACTGTGTTGTAGTAATTAAGCCTACTGGGTTCTCAACCAGGAAAACCATCTTGTGCTCAGATGGCCAAATAATTTAACCTCAAATGAATACTGCCCCATACAGGAAATTTTGTGCAAGCACTAGCAGAAAGAAAATGGCACACTCTACAACACTCGGGTGTCTTTTCAACTTCAAAGTCGGTCCTTTCATCCAACCCTTTACAATTTAAAATTGAATTAATATAAAATAATATAT
Source organism: Hypanus sabinus (assembly GCF_030144855.1). NCBI lineage: Eukaryota > Metazoa > Chordata > Chondrichthyes > Myliobatiformes > Dasyatidae > Hypanus > Hypanus sabinus. Next base: position 40,412,935 of record NC_082717.1, read on the forward strand.
TTTGGAAATATTAGTAAGTCAAGCAGTTAGTAAATAAGTCAAGTGTTAGAAGGTCAATTCTGATGAAAGGTAATTGACTTGAAATATTAACTCTGCTTCTCTCTCCCCAGATGCTGCCCAACCTGCTGAGTACTTCCAGCAATTTCTGATTTTATTTCAGATTTCCAGCATCTGCAATTATTTTACATCATTATGGATTATTTTGGGTTTTTCAGTTGAAATGAAACCTTGGAAATGTGGAAACAGTTTGAAAGGACAATTGAGTACATGACATAAGAGTAAGATGTTCTTACTAATTTCATGTAAAGCTTTGGGGTGCAAACTAACAATCAGAACAGCACATAGTACATAGTCACCCAGGAGAATCTGAGTGTAAAACCAACAGCTCAGGAGATACAAGAAGATGCAAAACATTCAGATGCCCAGATCAATGCAATCACAATGGGAAGGTCTTATACGTCTTATTGTGCAGTATGGATTAGGTTATGAAACCTGATCATTGCATTGCTAAAGAATAAAAATTGCCTTAAAATAGGCAAAGGCAGAGTCATTTAATGATATTCTATGAGTAACATATTGCATATGCAGAAACCTAAAAAGGACCAATATTCTTAAAATACTCAGCAACTCGGGTAGCATCTATAAAGAAAGAAACAGAGAGAATGTTTCAGTTCAATTTCCTTTCCTCAGAATTCATATTAAGTTCCATGAAAGTACACTGACATGAAAAGTCAGTATTATTTCTCTCTCCATGATTACCTAACCAGCTTATCATTTCCAATATTTTCTGCTCTTATTCCTTTGAGATATAATGTATTGGAATATCTCTTATAGAGATCATAATGCACAAGATTTCTTATAACATACTTATGTTCTCCAATGGACACTAACCACTATTCCACTCCCTCCCCTACAAAAAAAGTACGATTCAGCTTTTACTTAAGTTTTTAAAAGATAAATTCTCAACTTCTTATTGGTTTCAATAATTTCAAGTATTCAGGGATCACTGAGTTTTCCACAGTCAAATCCTTAAAGGTCAGTAATGTTATTGTATGTTCCTCTGTGTAGACATATCAGAGTTTAAGGGTGTAAAAGTGATTGCTCGTAATCATCAATAATACTCCTCAATAATGTTTTCAGATATCAGTGTATTTGTTGGCACTGATAAAATCCCATCCACTTTTACATATCCAGAAAAGCATGACTAACAACCTCTACCAAACAGCTTGGCTAAGTATATAAAAAAAAACTAAAGTTATCAAATTTGAGCAGCAATTATATCTGGGATCACTGAGCTGTAACACCAACCATATTTCAAAGATTAAGTAGAATTCCAATTTTAACACATATGAGGAAGAGACATCAAATCACAGATAAAGTTGTACTAATTGGTGATTTCAACTTCCCCTCATATTGACTGTTCTGCCTGAGTGCTAAGGGATTAGATGGAGCAGAATTTGTTAAATGTGTCCAAGGAAGTTCTATGAAGCAATATATAGATGACTGTACAAGAGAAGGGAAATTCCTCTTCGGAAATGAGGCTGGACAAGTAGTTAATGTGTCAATGGGAGAGCCATTTGGGACCAGTGAATATGATTCCATTAATTTCATGGCACATCATGGACTGGATAGGACTGGTTCTCAAGTTAAAGTCCTAAGACTAATTTGATCGCATGATACAGGAACTTTCAAAAGTCGACAGGAGAAACTGTTTGTTAAAGAGATGTCCTAAAGTAGGAGTAAACTTAAGAAGGAAGTTAGAAGGGCAAAAAGGGGGAATGAGATAGTTTCGGCAGTTCAAGGAAAGGAGGATCCTAAGAAGGACCTGTTTCTATGCTAAATTAAACAAGTGAAGATGACAACATGTATCATGTTTTAAATAATTCATAACATCAGAGGTTTTCAAACAGTAAATTGAAAGGAGAGCAGTACGTGTATTGCTATTCATCTTGATGATAAAGGTATGTGCATGTTCTGTTCAGAAAACTGGTAATTGCTAATCTCAGCTTTGCAACAAGGACTTCAAAGCACGAAGTGTTTGAAGTAATAGCAGTTCTGAAATCTTAGCAGAATTTTTACCATGGAAACCAATTATTAGTGTCACCTAAGAATCATATCAGTAAATCAAAAAGAGCTAAACGTCACAGGGTAAGTGCTTAATAGCATCCACTTTTTAAATACACATTTTTGTAATATAGTTTAAAATGTTATATTATGCTGAAGCCCGTTTCTAAAGTACACCTTACAATCCAGTGATCAGTGATTAACATTCAATAAAATTATATTTGCATAATACTCATAATAATTTTCTTTTGTGTCCTGATTCCATTTTAGTTCTCTCATTATTTACAATGCAAGATTCAGGTACAATTATTTGTCATTTAATAGCACAAATTTAATTCCACAACAATCTTTGATGCAAACCAAAACATTTTCAGCAAACTAAATTTAGGAAGTAGTGGACAGCATGATTTCAGATAGAAATTTAAAATCTCCTTAACATACTGTATAATGAATTACTATGGAAAATAGTGACAGACAAATATATCAGCCATCTTTGTATACTGACTGTGAGATGAATGAACATCGACGTCAGTAACTCAGAGCTGAAAATTTATCTCTGGCTGCTCACAGACAGGAAAAGTACCAGCAAAACATTGCAATTTTATATTTTGATAATGAAAATTTTTGAAGACTTTGAACAATGATTAAGAAAGCATAAAATGGCAGAATATCATTTTGTCAGATTATATTTACTGCATTCGGTACCAGAATTTAAAGAGAATACTCCCGCTTTGAAGCAGAAAGCTGTAATTTCAAACCCCACTCCAGAAAATCAAGCACAAAGTCAACAGAGAGACTTTAGCATCTACTGAATGTGAAGAGGTGCAAACTTTTGAGATGTTAATTTAACCCTTACGTCTTCTCTCAATGAATGATATAGGCCTCATACTACTATTTTGAAGGAGGGCAGAGGACTTCTTCCCAGGATTCTGGTGAGTATTTAATCCTCAGTTTCAGAATTATAGAATTGTTCGGGTACAGGAATAAGTCCTTTCAGTCTATTCAGTCCTTAGCCTCTTGACAGCAAGCCTGTCAGTGACATTTTCCTGCTCTTTCCTGACATCCCCACAAAATTATTCCATTTTAAACATCTTTCCAATTTCCTTTGAAGGCACTGATTTATTCTTCTTCCACTGCTCTTACTGGTGATGAAATACAGATTCTAACTGTTCTAAGTAAAAATGTTTTTTTTTAATTTCCTCACATCTTTTGCCCAAAACTTTAAACACGAACCCCAGGTCTTTGAACATCTTCCAAAAGAAATAACGTTACTCTATCTAACCTATCTAAACCTGCCATTATCTTCTGTACTTGTATCAAAACTCCTTCTTATCTTATTGCCAAGAGGAACAATCTTATTCCTTTAAGCTTGCAGCTGAATTCCCACATTCTAGTAAATCTTTTCCTTTCTTTCTTTCTAAATCTTTTTATTAATATTAGTAATATGGACAGAATACAGATGATATATTGATAAAGAAATTACCAACATACACATTCCATTACATATGAAAAAAAACATACATAATAGTTACAATATAAATGAGTTTACCAAGACATAAGCCATAAGATATATGTATGGACATAGTAAATCTAAATATTTCATAATGTATAATATAAAAAAACAGAAAAAAGAAAAAAAACAAAAAAAAATTTTTATAATGCAGAACTAGCTAATCTAATCTAATAACTATAACTAATAAGTAATATAAAAGAAAAAAAACAAAAGAGAAGGGAAAAAAAAGTGGGCTGTTTATAATATCTCACAAAAATAAGTATTCATCAATGCCGTCACTTCCGGTCCTCTCAAAATACATAAGCTAAAAGCTGGGAAATCAAATGAACTTGGCACAGGGTCATATTACATCATATGAAAATGTTGAATAAATGGTCTCCATAACTTTTCAAATTTAATAGAAGTCTCAAAAGTACCACTTCTAATTTTTTCTAAATTTAAACATAACATAGTTTGAGAGAACCAATTAAATACAGTGGGAGGATCAATTTCTTTCCAATTCAACAATATAGATCTTCTAGCCATCAGAGTTAGAAATGCAATCATTCGACGGGCTGAAGAAGATAAATGCAGTGAGTCTAAAATTGGTAAACCAAAAATTGCGGTAATAGGATGAGGTTGTAAATCGATATTCAAAACCGCAGAAATAATATCAAAAATATCTTTCCAATATTTCTCCAAAAATGAACACGACCAAAACATGTGAGTTAAAGACGCAATTTCAGAATGACATCTATCACAAATAGGACTTATATGAGAGGAAAAATGAGCTAATTTATCCTTGGACATATGGGCCCTATGTACAACCTTAAATTGTATTAGTGAATGTTTGGCACATAACGATGATGTATTAACTAATTGAAGAATTCTATCCCAATTCTCACTAGAAATACTAAAACTAAGCTCTCTTTCCCAATTCTGTTTAGTCTTATAAAGAGGCTCTGAACGTATCTTCATAATTATATTATAAAGTTTTGAAATAAACCCTTTTTGAAAAGGGTCTAATTCAAATAAACTCTCCAAAGTAACTGAAGGCACAAAATTTGGAAACGTAGAGGGTACAGAACTTAAAAAATGTCTAATCTGTAAATATCTAAAAAAATGAAATCTCGGCAAGTTATATTTGTTGGATAATTGTTCAAAAGACATGAAACAATTATCTAAAAATAAATCAGAAAATCTTAGTAATCCCTTAGTTTTCCAAGCTGAATAAGCTTGATCTATAACGGAAGGGTGAAAAAAACAATTAGATACAATAGGACTATTTAAAACGAATTGAGTCAACCCAAAAAATCTCCGAAATTGAAACCATATACGCAATGTATGTTTAACGGGTTGTCAATTCGTTTCGGCAGTTTAGAAAGAGCAAAAGGGAGAGAAGTCCCTAAAATAGAACCCAAAGCATAAGCTGATACCGATTTAGTTTCTAAACTCACCCAACAAAGGCCAAAAGATCCACCCCCATCTTTCAACCAACATAACAAATATCTAATATTAACTGCCCAATAGTAAAATCTGAAATTAGGTAATGCTAACCCGCCTTCCTTTTTTGTCTTCTGTAAATATGTTTTACCTAACCATATATATGAAGAAATTTTAGAGTCAACATTAGTAAAAAAAAGATTTCGGGATAAAAATTGGTATCGCTGAATTCCCACATTCTAGTAAATCTTTTCCTAACTCTCTCCAGGGCTTGATATCCTTTCTGCTGCCTAGAATATTCACTTGTGTCCTTATCAGTGCTTTAGGTAGATGTGTACTATGCTTGATCCATCTCAGTCTCCTCCAGGATTTCCCAGCATGATGGATGTCAGTCTCCAACCAATTAGATTCACTGCACGTGATATCAAGAGAAGGCTAAAGGCAATGGATACAGCAATGGCTATAGGTCCTGACAACATTCTAACCGTACTACTGTGGACTTGTGCTCCAAGACTTGAAATGTCCTTGGCCAAACTGATACAGTACAGCTGCAATACTGCTATCCACTAAACAATGTGAAGAACTGCCCAGGTACGTCCTGTTCACAAGAGCGAGGATCAATCCGGCCCAGCCGATTATCGCCCTATCAGTCTATTTTTGAACATCAGCAATGTACAACACTGCTATCAAGCAGCTCTTGCTCTGCAGCACTCTGTTCACAGAAGTTCCCTCTGGGCACCACTAAAGTCACCCAGCTCCTGACTCATTGCAGCCTTAGTGTAAACCTTGGACAATGGCCCTCAGCTCCAGAGATGATGTGAGCGTAGCTGCCCTTGATGTCAAGCCAGCATTTGACTGAGTATGGCATCAAAGCACCCTAGCTAAACTGGAGTCAGTGGGCATCAAGGGGAATTCCTCTGCTGGTGGTTGGAGGTCAATCATCTCAGCCACAGGACATCTCTGCAGGAGTTCCTCAGGGTAATTCCTAGGCCCTACCATATTCATTTGCTTAATGAAGCAGCAGAGTATGGTTGAGCCTAGAACAACAAGTGATGACCTTTCTTCAACTGAAACCTCAGAACTAGGGAGGGTCACTATTGATTACACAATGTTCAGCACCACTTGTGCCTCCTCAGATAAGGAAGCAGTCCGCACTGAAATGCAGCAAAACACGGACAATATCCAGGCCACACCACAAAAGTACCAGCAATGGCAATATCCAGTAAGAGAAAATCCAGCCACCACCCCCAACCTTCAATGGCAATATAATGCAATGAATCCCCACATCAATATCCGGGGGATTACTATAGTTCAGAAAATGAACCGAAATTTTTACACAATAGTCTGTAAGAACTGATCATAGAGAAGAAATGCTGCAGCACTTCCTAACTCCATAAAGCCTGCCCACCACCTACAAGGAGTGTGACAGAACAGCTTTCACTTGCCTGGATGAGTGCAAGTTCAACAACACTCAAGAAACGCAACACCGTACAGACGTCGCAGCTCACTTGACCAACAACCCGCCACAACCATTCACTCACACACAGGAGCTGCAGCAACTCACTAGGTTCCTAAGACAGCACGTTCCTAACCTATGACCTCAGCTAGAAATGTGAGGGCAGCCCAAGCATAGGAATGCCACAGCCTGGAGGTTGTCCTGCAAGCCACGCACCAAGCTGACTTGGAAATTATCATGACTGAATCTCTCTCCCTAATCACAGTGCAGCTATACCTGCACCTCAAGAACTGCAGCTCACCATCACCTACTCAAGGATAGTGGACAATCAAATGCTGGTTCAGCCCACAAAGCTCACATCTCTTGAATGAAGTGAAAATCAAAATTAACACAACTTTTCTCCTTTTGTACTATGACATATATAGTATGAAGGATTCCATATCCTTTATTAGCCACTTAGTCAATACGTCATGTAGCTTTCAAAGATTTATGCACATGTACACCCTGTTCCTGCATACTCTATAAGACAATGCTATATGGTTTATAGTAACTCATCTTACTCTTTTAATTGAATAGATAATTTCACCATGTTAAATTTCATTTGCCACTTGATTTTTGGTAATTGATTGCTATCCTCCTCATTGTTTATGACACTTTGAAATATTACACCACTTGAACTTTTGCATTTTACCCTGTTCAACTACTTCCTTTGGAAAGTAGTTGATTGACTGCAAACTGACTAAAATATCCCATGGTTATGAAAATGTTAGACAGAGCCAAATTATTCCTTTATCACCTACACAATAAGGAAAAGACTAACTTGTTTGACATAATTTCACAACCATTTTTTTATTAGTAGCCTCACCTCAGCCAGCCGTGAGTGCTTGTGTATACTTTCTCCTTTATGCACAGCGGGAGCAAGTTGTTGTAAAACACCTCTGCTGCTTGTGAGTGCCCTTGTCAGACGAGCAAATTTACCCCAGCCTGCAGATACACGAAGCAGTTTCAAAATCACACCATCCACCAACCAGTAATAAACACACAAGAAAATATGAAACAAGAAAAGACTGTATAAATTTGTCTATTTATCATAACGGAGTCAACCACTTCTATTATCCATGAAAGGAAGAAATATAAATGCCTTTCTGATCCTACTTGTCAAGTTAAATTGCTGGGCCAGATTGCACTAGCACCTGCAGCAGATAATGAATAGAGACAAGTCTATCGCAATGTGTACATCATCACTCTTTGGCTTCTGCACTGGCACAATGCAATGCAGAAATGTAGATGTCTACATTCAATCTCTTGCTCAATGGTGGGTCCACCAGCACTCTAAAACTTACTGAGCAAAGAGGCCAGATACATCTAGTAATTGGTTCCTCATCTTTACATTCACCAATGTGGTCACATTTTGTGTGGCTCTATTTGTTTGGACAGGTGACTAGCCTGCATGCAAAATGTGTGATCAACTAAGTTTCTTCATTATCTTTCTATATTTCATTTTACATTTATAAATGTAATTAATTTGTAACAGTTTGTAATATATAATTATTTCATTAGTTTCATTTTTAATTAAATATTGATATCAATTTTAACTGCTTTGGGGTGCTTCATACACTGCTGAAGGCCGTCAGGGTACCGCAGAGGATGAGGCCTTGCCCAGAGGCCTGGCTGATTTTGTAGCACACTCTGGTGGTGGAAAGCATTCTGACTGGCTGCATCACCATGTGGCATTGGGGGTGGGGTTTACGGCATAGGATCGAAATAAGTTGCAGAAAATTGTGAAATTAGTCTGCTCCATCATGGATACCAGCCTCAACACTGATAAGGAGCGGTGCCTTTGGAAGACAGTGTCCACCATTAAGGATTCCCACCACCCAAGACAGCCTTCTTCACACTGTTACCATCAGGAAGGAGGTAAAGAAGCCTGAAAACACATACACAGTGATTCTTGAAAAGCTTCTTCCCCTCTGCCGTCCGATTTCTAAATGGACAATGAACCCATGAACACTACCTCACTACTTTTTTGTTTCTGCCATTTTGCATGACTTATTTTAACTTAGCAATTGAATATGTAACTCTGTTTTATTCTCTATATTTATTTATCATGTATTTCATTGTACTGCTGCTGTGTAGTTAACAAATTTCATGATGATATTATGGTGATACTAAACCTGATTCTGAATCTGTAGGATGGCTCTAGAAATGCAGTCATGAAATAGCTGAGTTTATGTGTCCATGGAGCCAGCACAGGATGATTGGTAACATGAGTCAAGCATTCTACAATCCAAAACTATAACTGATTGAATGGAAAAATTACTCTATTGTTGCCTGCTGATTTTCCCAGATTTCAAATGCAGAAGTTTCTTTTAAAGTTCTGTGAACGATACCAGCAACGTCCATGAGATTTTTTAAATAAATGAATAAAAAATTCTGCAGAGTAGTCAAACATCAGACACTCTAAAATTATTTAGATCAATAAATTTTTTATGCTCTATGAAATAGAATTTTATCCTAAACTCAACCAAATTGAATAAGCTCAATCAAATTGCTTCTGATGTGCCTATCCACATTCTCACGCAGACTCATTCAGTAATGTCAATTTTCTTATCAATATGAATTCTTCACGAGATTTTATTTAGTGCTTATGCAATTAACAAACAACACAATTGTGTGCAAAAGCAGAACTTAATTAAGGGTTAATTAAGAGGAATTGGGGAAAAGGCAGGTAGGTGGGGATGAGTCCATGGCGAGATCAGCCATGATCTTACTGAATGGCGGAGCAGGCTTGACGGGCCAGATGGCCGACTCCTGCTCCTATTTCTTATGTTCTTCTGTTCTTAACGTAAAGAGTCCATTCATGTCTGAACCATTAACTGTTTCCTTGTAATTTTTTCTCATCATCTTCGGTGATCACAACTTCACTCCTCTGATCAGTAAGCATTCCTTTCTAAAATGCACCCAAGGTTTTTTTGAGTCTTTCCCAGAGATAAATAATCGTGACTTTCTTCAGTTCAACAATTTAACTTCTCTGCATCTTTCCCATGATCTGTTTTCCAGCGTTAAGCTCTTTTACCCTGATATCCCTCCCAATAATGTTCTTCAAGCATTAGCTTCTTGCTCTGTGTCATGCTAATGTGATAAGACTATTGGCTCAGATTTTGTCCTACTTACTCAAATCTAACATGCTTGGCAGGTAACTCATTACATAGACCAAAACACTTATACTGCTAACTTAAATTGGCACCATTTTGACATATTCTATTACAGTCATTCCCTTCATTCTACACATTAGCTCCCCCCACCATTCTATTGAAAACCAACTTTCATTTTTTGCATTCCAACTTTGATAAAGCACCATAGACCTGAAACACTGACTGTTTCTCTTTCTACAGACACTCCATGACCCGTTGAGGTATTCAAGCATTTCCTTTTATTATTTCAAATTCAGGAGCACCTTTTCATACTGTGATTGAAGATCATTTCTAAGCTCTTTAATATTTTTAAATGGTTGAATTTTAATTACCTCCAAGGGAGTACAATTTATAATTCAAATGTCAAAAAGGTTAGAACAGTTACCTTTGGATGAATCATCTTCAATTGGTTGTTTGAAAGCTGTGATATCACTGAAGGTGCAAAGAAATAATACCACTTTGTCTTGTTCATTCCGGATAGGAGCTATCTTCATAAAGAACCAAACTGGGGTCCCTATCAAAATGAACAGTTAAGATGTCAAATGTACCTTTTCCTTTGTGCTACATGCTGTGCACATACTGAATGTGCACATAACCATTAATAAGAGAATATACATCTAATACATCAAAGAGAATATAGAATTCATTAAAGTAAAAAGAATGGCCTGCTAAATAAAGTGTAATCATACTGAAAGAGATATTTTGTGTCTGTGTTTTAAATACACTGGTGAAAGCATTGACTACCTGTGCATGAACATTGGGATATACAGATTTAATTTCCATCATGAGCTATTTTGAGCATACTGCTTTATGCATTCTCAGCACATTCCTCACCGTGCTCCTTTAAGGTACTGCAATAGATCCATATAGAGACTTATGAGTTTCAATCTACATTAACCAGTTTCATTAAATATGAATTCTAAACTCAGCTTGAAAGAGCGACATACAGTCTTTTTTGTTTTTGAACAAAAAACAAGTTTAATAAAAAGCAAATGCATGAAAAGGAAACATAAATTATATAAATGGATCAAAACACTTCTTGGTGAAGAAATCAGATGGAAAGATAATTTTTCTATTTTTGGTGTTGTCAGCTTTAGAACCTTTATATTAAATTAGTTTTACAGCATCAATTTACTTTTTAAAAACTGAACGCATTTCCTGCAAACATGACACAATGCTGTTAAAAATTATGATTGATTAATGTTCTGCTCAGAAATTGTGACATCTTGTGTAACACATTTGATATATGTGTTTAATCAAGATAAAAATATGCCATATATTTGTAAGAATACTAAAAAGCATGATATTCTTGCAAAGTACACCTAAATGAAAAGTAATTATTTAGCATGAACCAAATGAAATACCCATTTCTTAATTGTGTTCACTTATATTATCTAAATTTCTGTCAAAATTAAATCTATATTATGAATTTTTGATGACATTTAAAATAGGTTCTGAATTAAATATTTTACTTACTGTTCTTTTTATACATGAGGATTTCAAACGAGTTGATCTCATAGTTTTCAAATGTTTGTTGTACTTTTTCAGTTGTTTCTTTGTCTGTTAATTCCCCAAACATGAAGCTACGAACATAAATTAAAATTGAAATGTAATTAGAATGCTGGTAAATATTGGTAACTTGGTGAACACCACCACATTAAATTTGATTATTGGTATACACAGCTTCAAAAGAGCAAATGTAAAACATAACATTATATACAATTTCACATTTAACATTTCCATCTTTCACTTCAATTCTGAGTTCCTTGTTTTTTTTTATTTTGCTCTTGTTAAAAACACCAGGCTGAGGTAACACTGAACCCCACAGAATAACAGTTGTTTAACAGCAGTGCTCTACCAAGAGTACTGATCTCCCTGGGATGCTTTGGTGGCTCCTACACAGGCAATACGTAACCCATTGCAAAAGTGTGCAAAGTTCCCACGCATCACAGCAACCTTTCAAAGACTACTGAACATAACCTTAGATATGGTGGATAAGAGCACAGACAAGTTCAACACTGATGACATCAGATTTCAAAAATCTCCTGACAAATGTGGTTTCGCCTCTTGCCTAAAAAATTAGGTGGTGAACTGCTAATACCGAATTGGACTGACCATCTCCAGGAACAAAAAGCAGAATCAAAAATCATAAACGTTATTCCATCATTCTTTCTTTTTGTAAATTTGCTACTCAGACTTCTAATTGGAACTATGCTCCAAAAAATCTTTCTGTGTGGAACTTCTTTAATGAAAAAGTCAAGCACACACAGTCCTTTTATAAAGCGACTCTTAAATTAGAGTTAGGTTCCCACATCAATTACTTTTGATTTTTCTTTCCTAAGTCTTGAATGCTTAATCAGAAGACCATTCTTTTGAAGCTGATGTACCCCGTGGAAGACTCACAGGATATTCCTTGTACATCAAAGCCACTTCAGAAATGAAAGCTCTATTCCAGTAATTACAAAGCCACCCCATACCTTTTTTAATTTTCAAAAGATGTGATTACACCATGCACTGCATGAAAGTAAATTTGGACAGCACTGGAAAACGTGTTAGAATCATATAGCACAACTGGCCAGTCCCATTTACATAATGTCCAACTAAATTCTAAAGAGTAACCTCCCTTACAGTTCTGTGATCAGCCACTATTAACTGCATCATTGCTCACTTTGATGCACCATAACAAGACCTAACTTTGTGACTGACCACTGTCAGTCGAAAATAGTTAATACAGGTTACCTCTCAGGTTTTTCCATCTCTTAAAGAGAAATTACTGTGTAGCTGCAATGAGTGACAGAAGTTCTTTCAGAAATTTTAGTAGCTTCCTGGTAGCCATGTCTGAATGGGCACTCCAATTTTCAGACATAAATCTCCGAGGACTTGTTTGACTTTGGGAAAAGGAGGAAAGAGGACCTTTCCCACAGGATGTCAAGAAGTCCATCAGTGACCTTCTCCACAGGTAGTTACCTTCTCCACAGGTAGTTACCAGCCTTCCATCAGTTGTATTGCTGTCAATAGGAGAGCAACGGGTACAATTTGCAAACTACGTCCCTCAAAGCAAGGGCATGCACAAGGCACTGGAGGGAATGACCAGTTGACATTTTTAATTATGACTCATGACAGTATTTGGTTTAGTGTCAGTTGTGGCCAAGGGGGCACAGAGATAACAAGCAATAAAGAATAAGAAAGATAAGGTGTGAAATGTGGAGACTTGTTTATATACGTTGGCATGGTTCATCCAGAAAATACATCATTTAGAGGTTATCTCTGATTCTTTTGATGGGCTGCTACATTTTTTTCAGCATTACAATCTTGGTTAAGCTACTTCCATGGCACTGTTAGGTATGAGGTTTGAGGACATTAAAAATAGAGGAAGTTCATTTAGCATCAATGTCAATATTCTATGATGTTCGGAAGTGAATCCATAGGTGGTTACATTACTATACACTTGCTTTCCTTTGCCCTGTTGTTGGTAGTAATCATACATTTAAAAGATGCAGTCCAAGGATTAGCTGAAGTAAATTTTATTGATGGTACACACGTAAGAATGTAAGAATATAAGAAAAAGGAAGAGAAATCCTGTGGTTGATCTTCTCCCTGATTCCTTTTATATATTAAAAAATCAATATTTTAAAAAATGAATAAACATTGTGACTGAGCCTCCACAACCCTCCAGGTAGAAAATTCCAAAGATTCACTGTCTTCTTGGTAAAGAAATTTCCGCTCATCTCAGTATTAAATGGCCTAATCTTTATTCTGAAACTGTGCCACCTGGTCCTAGACTCCTCAGTCTGAGGTAACATCCTCTCTGCATGCAGCTAAGATCTCATTCTTCTGAAAGCCAAAGAACACATTCCCAGACTACTCAATTTCCCCTCTTATAGCAAATCTGCCAGCCCTGAAAACAGTCATGTAATTTTCCCTGTATTCCCTCTAAGGCAAGTACATCCTATCTTACATTATAAAAATTAGAATGAAAAAGTGTGTCTTGGACTAAATCTTGCTCTACGGGGTTTCAGCAGCAGGAAAATACAAAACACTCATCTGGGAGTGGGGAGAGAAAGGACAAGAGAGAGGGAGAGGGAGTGAATGAGGTGGTAGGGGAGGGAGGAGGGAGAGAATGAGGTGGGTAGGGGAAGGAAGAAGAGAAAGAAAGAGAGAAATGAAGTGTGAAAAGGAAGAAGACAGCAAAAGATGAGGGAGAGTGGGCATGATAGATAAAGTAAAAGATATAAGGGTTGTGGAGAAGGAGTAATGGAAGGGGAAGATAATGTGGAGTAACAGAGAGCTGACAAAGGGTCTCTGCCCAAAATGTAGATGGTTTACTCTTTTCCATATATGCTGCCTGGCCTGCTGAGTTCCTCCAGCATCTTGTGTGTGTTGCTCTGGATTTCCAGCATCTGCAGATTTTCTTGTGTTGTGAAACAGAGAGGTGATAGGGGTTACAGAGGAAAAGAGAGAGATAGAGTACAGAGGGCGTGAGAGAGCTGACTGAGGGAAAGAAAGCAATTGTTCAAATATTACAGATGACAGTATGCATTTCTGAAGAGATTAAGCTTACCAGACCAAAACATGCAACAAAACATATGCTCTGTTCTCTAACCTACAGCTTCGATTACAATACGTCAGGTGTTAGTTGCTCTGAATGAAGCTCAACCACAGGCTTCGATGTTGAATCCCCAAGCAAAACATATTGCTATGTACATTCAAACAAACAACTGTATGTAAGTTGCAAGTGAATATTAATGTAAAATTTGTTCTAGAAAATCATTTGTTTTCATACAAATTAGTATGATGCAGTAGAGTACATTTTACTTCGAGAAAAAAAATAAAATGCCATCACATCTTTAAATACCTGCAAGTGCTACTCTTCTGCATAACTTCTGCTCGATGATATCCAGATAATTTGCAGAACCCATCATTACTGTACACAATAGGCCAGTCCACGATCTGGGCATTCCCAAGTACAAAATTTGTGTCTGTAGGAGAAGAAAATAGAGTTCTATAAAAAAATGATTTATTTATAGAAAGTAGCTATCATTAATTCAATAAAATCCTAGCACCGTTCACTTTAAAGCAGATAATTTCTAATAAGTTACTAGAAGGATGGAATAATACTCTAATTTTCAAATGCAACAGAGAAATATTTGTCACAAACAAGAGAAAATCTGCAGATGCTGAAAATCCAGGCAACACACACAAAATGCTGGAGGAACTCAGCAGGTCAGGCAGCATCTATGGAAAAGAGTACAGTCGACGTTTCAGGCCGAGAAATTGTTGTGGTAGGATTGTTGCTTCATGAATATGAATAATCTGGACATTGTTATGGAGAAGCTCTATCAAAATCTGGCAAAAAAAGTCATATGACAATGACTGTATGTACCTGTGCAGAATATTAACAGATCTAGGAGGCTGTGTAGAAAAATGTAAACGTAAATTAGAAGGAGAGAAATATGAAGAAATGCTTTTCCAGAGGAGGCATAAAGGAAACAAATAAAGATCTTGGAGAAGCAGAGAGATTTAATATATTTTGACTTCACTTTGCAGGAGATGTGCAGAATTAATTCATCCAGCTCACTTAATCCCTCAGGACCAGTAGAGGAAAGTAGGGTCAACACAGAGAAAAAATAATGGAGTGAAGGTGACGGGCAGGCACTCTCTAGTTCAGTAAAAGCAAATACAGAACTGGATTTGGAAAGGTAGTTCATGCCTGGCAAGCCTTAATGAACATTCAAATAAATGGCAGGTGAAATTAGTGATATTGTAGGGTAATGTAGTTGGTGGAAACATATAGAATTCACCACCACTGACATTAGGTTGGGTTCACTTTAAGAGGCTAGTCTGTTATGATGAGGTAATTACATAAAGGACTTTTACCATGCACTGTGTTCAGTTTTTGGTGTTTAATAAATGAATCGTTACTGTTTTTCAAACATAAATGGCCTCGGCTGTTTTATTTGTGAAAACGTACAATGTTAATTGTGTGGTCTTCAAATCCCCCATTAGTTAATGTCCCTAATGTCCCATATGTCTCATTAAACAACATGGAGACAAAACAGAAAAAAGGGTAGTTAAAAGAAGACTGAAGGTGTTGTACTTGGACGCATACAGTATATAAATAATGTAGATGATCTTGTAATACAGTTAGAAATTGGCAGGTATGACATTGCACACATCACTGAGTTGTAGCTGACAGAACACTGGGGCAGCACTGTAGAATTGCAGTTGATGTAACAGCATTACAGTGTCAGACACCAGGGCTCAATTCTGCCACTGTCTCTAGCTGAACACCTTATACCATTGGCCATTAGTTAGTTTGCCCTGCAGCATTTGCTCATTCAATCGTCATTATTGCAACTGATAACAGTGAAGTGAGGAAAGCTGAACAAGGTAACCAACAAGGTATGCACCTCCTTAATCAAGTAAATATGGGATGCAAACAGCAGAAGTGCTGCGAAGATGGGTGAATTAAAGCAGGTGAAAATGTCAAATCAGGAAGAGAAAATATAAATAAAACGAAACTGAATTGAGAACGCAGAATTGGAAAAGAAACAAAAAAATTACCATTTCAAATAATACATTTTTTAAAATCTACAAAGTACAATTTAAAAACTTAAGAATCTAAATTACACAGTTTATAGTTAAAATTCAGTGACAGATGAGTTGATTGGCAGATATCAACATGCAATCACACCACATAAAATGTACTCCAACCTGTAATAACCATCCTGAAGTCAAGTTATTTCATATCTAATCAATACAAACAATATTCAATGCATGTCAGTTGTGAAGCGAAGAGCCAAATGCAGTGGAGTGGGGAAACTCTGACAGTAACTTTTTTAACAATGGCATTGAACAGATAACTAGTGATAACTACTTCACGGTTAATTGACTGCAGTGTTTGCACATATCATAGTAAGGCAGTACTTAGTATATCATGCTCAGGTCTTTACATCCTACTATGAGTAATGTCAGCAGTATGTAGATTAAGATGATATCAGGGGTTTATATCATGCTACTATACTCAACTTGATCTCAGGTTTATCAAAAACATATAGAAGTATGTTGAGGATGCACTTTTCTTTGTGATACCCGCTTAAAATGAGTGTTTTTGACTGATATAGAAGTTTCATGGAAGGGAAAAATAGTAAAGTCTAAATTATATTAAAATGTGTATATTACCTACAGATTAATGTAAGCATTTAGGTATAAAAATACTGCATTTAATTCATTTATTA
The DNA here is from genome assembly GCF_030144855.1 of Hypanus sabinus. Classification (NCBI taxonomy): domain Eukaryota; kingdom Metazoa; phylum Chordata; class Chondrichthyes; order Myliobatiformes; family Dasyatidae; genus Hypanus; species Hypanus sabinus. Next base: position 40,429,822 of record NC_082717.1, read on the forward strand.
CATTACATTACTTCTGCTAAATTTGACAATTTATATAAAAGAAGATACATAATCAGAGTTTTATAAAATATCTTAAGGAGATGTTGACAGGAAATGAAAAAGTTGACTACATTTTACCCAAATCTTTTTATTCATCTCGAAAGACTATCAAGCCTCAGTTAACATATCATCTAAAAGTATTGAACTAACACTTTAAATTATGCTTTGGAGTTCTAAAAAGGGCCTAAAGCCATAAATTCCAGGTGTAAAGATATCAGGGTTAATAAGAAAGCCAGACCCTATTTAACAATTTTAAAATTCCATGAGATTACATTCGAAATATGTTCTGCAATAATTCTTGTGAAAAAGAGTTTATATAACTTGTGAAAGCTTGCATACAAGTACATACAAAAGGGAAATTAAATTATCTTGCCATGGTTTACAGTCATTAGTGATATGTCTAGATTTAATGCCCTTCTCCAGTCACCCTGGAGTGGTGAGTGTATTTTTCTATTGTGGCAACCTATTTGGTAAAATTTACACTTGTGTTTTTAAAGTCCAACAATGTTCCTTAGTTGGCAAGTTTACAGACATGGCAAGAATCCACTATGCTCTGATAAATATTACATCATACTAACACTGAAAATTTCAACAGCTTCTGAGCAATTGAGCAGTAGTCATTATGACACCTATCAACATAACACCTATTGAGGGAGAAAAGGTTCCTTTAAAATTAATAGAATTGGTAGAGTAATTGCATGTGAATTTTAACCATTTCAAGTATTCTAAAATCAAATTTCGTATTGCTTATTTCTCTCTATAAATAAACATATTTATATATTTTAAACTCATATTTATTATAAACAATGAATAGAGTTTCCAGAAAAGGTAAATGATCTAAGTCAAACTGTCTGTTTTAAAGTGCAATTCCATCTACATAGCCTTGCATCATCTACCACCCACCCTTTGGTCAGGGTTGCAACAGCTTGCTTTAGTTTGCTGTGAGCTGTGGGAATGCTGTAGCACCCTCTACAGAGTCTGCAAGATCTGTGTGAACAGAGAAACTAACTGCGTATCTAAATAAATCCAGTTGATGTGTTGTGAAGTGATCAGAAAGTAGACATTAGAATTGAAAGCCAAATCAAAATGAAAAATAAGGAGAAGGAAAAAACTGTATTAAAGGGAAGTGAAAAAAGACCATAAAATTTGTTTTCATCTTAAGAAATCACTGGGCCAGGAGTCAAAAAGGAAATAATCATTTACGAAATGGAATATAATCGAATCAGACCAACATGATTTAACAAAAGATAAAGCATTTGATAAATTTGTTAATTCAATGAGGATATAACTGGAAGAAATCCATAAAGGAGAATCTTGAGATGCAGTGTATTTAGAGTTCAAGAAGGTATTTGACAAGATGCCACATTAGAGGTTGATATAAACATTAACAACTCATGGTATTTGAAGAAATATGTTAACATGGACTGAAAAATGGACCAATAAACAAGTAGCAGAGAGTTGGAATTAACTGATGTTTCAAATTGGATGTAATTCGTGGAGTACCCAGGGATCAATTCTTTAATTTTTATATTAAAAACCTGGAGGAGGAGACAGATTGGAGCAAAAAGTGGATTATAATCTAGACAAAAAGACTGCGAATAAGTAACATATAGAAGATCCTAGGCTTTTTTGTACATGAACAGTTAGCAGGCAGGTTCAACAGGTAGTTCAGTATATAAACAATATGTTAACATTTATTGAATAGTGGGTGGAGTTTAAAATTAGGGAGGTTTTTACAGTTATACTGGCTGCTGGTGAGGCCATAAGCAGAAATCCACATCCAGTTTTGGTCCACTTATCTAAAAACGTAGCGTCAGAGGCAGTCTAAAGGAGACCCACTAAACTAATTCCTGAGATGAGAGGATTATTCTATAAAGACTGTCAAAATATTTGGATCTATATATTTTGGAGTTTAAAATGTGAGAATAACCATATTTGAGACATTGAGACATATAAAATCATGAGGAGATTTGACAGGGTAAATGTTGAGACGTTTTCATGAGTAGAAGAATCCCAAAAGAGAGAACACAAGCACAGGATAAGCGATGGATATTTAAAAAGGAGGTGTACAAATATTTCTTTTCACAGAGGATAGTGAATCCCTCCCAAAGAGGGTTGCAGAAGATAGACAATGACAATTAGAAGTAGTTAAATGGGTACACAAAGGAGTTGAGGCCAGTGTAGATCAGCCAAGATCATATTGAATGGTGGGCAGGCATGGTGGGCCTGTTGGCCTATTCCTACTCTTATTTTCTTGAGTGATCTTGGGCTCAATTAAAACCCCAAGGAATGAGACTTTTAATTCTTAATTTTTCAGTCCAAGAGTATCTGACAACAGTTAACATATAATAAAAAGTTACTTAGCCTGAAATGAGCAAGAGAAACTTTCTGTGTTATCATTAGATCATTTTTACCGCGCAAGGTACTTCATGGTACAACAGTGAGCCTATTGGGAACATGCCATTTCATCAAAGCTATCTGCTCTCATCTTCAGTTGCAGTGCAATTTCAACATAATTAAACCATTTGACTGTTGAAGGTAAACATTATAACCACATAACCCAAAGGAATTCTCAATTACATATTTCCCTCCCTCTTTCAGAGATGTTAACACATAATCACAGGCAGCAGAAACCAGCTTGAGGGTAATGGCCTGCCTCCAACTTATAATAATTAACCGGGTATGGCCAATGCCAAAACTGTAGCTATCGCCAGGGCTGAAGCTATTGTAGCTGACGATATTCACATGCTGGTTCTTTCCTCCCATTTCTCCATCATCTCAAATACTTCCATGACTAAGCTGCTGCTAATGATCTGCGCATATATTTCTTTCTTACTCTTCTCTGTTACTCTCTCCTTTCTCCTGGTTATAAATGTATACTTTATTATTTAGTTACAGAGGATCTGTAACTAAACCAGACAGTTGAAGAACATCATGCTATCGATATCATGATTAATAGCCACTTCACATTTGGCAGCAACTGATCTGTACACAAGCTTTAAAGTCAGCAAAAAAATGGATTTCAGCACCTGTTAGATAACTTCATGTGGACAAGTATGCAAAAAAACACTGAGGATGGTGTAACTTTCAAAAACAAACACACAATTTGTTGATAACCAATCTGTTCAAATATAACAATGAGAGAGAGAATGGGTTGGAGAGAAAGAGAAAAGGGCATTTGGATGTAAGATGATATAAAGAGGGTGTAGGTTAGACCATGGAAGATGATATTAAAGAGTGTATAGGTTAGAGCATGGAAGATGATATAAAGAGAGTGTAGGTTAGCGCATGGAAGGCCATATGGAAGTAGGAGAGCAGAGCATGTCCAGGGACCTTTGATTATGTTGGCTGTTTTACTGAGGCAGTGAGAAGTGTAGCAAGTCCATGGATGATAGGCTGCTTCCCATGATGTGTTGAGCTGTGTTCTCAGTGCAGTTTCTTGCAGTCATGGGCAGAGCTGTTGTCATACTGAGACATGATGCATCCAGATAGAATGTTTTTTATGGATCACCAATCAAAATTGGTAAGGGTCGGTGGGTCTCCCTCCTCTACTCTGACTCATCATTATTTGTGATTCTGCCCGCTACAGTGATGTTACCTACAAAATTGTGGATGGAGTTAGAGCAGATTTCAGCTAGGCAGCCATGAGTGTATAGCAAGTAGAGTAGGGGGCTATGGACTCAGCCTTGTGGGTCAGCAGTGATGTGAATGATCATGGCAGAGGTTACTGATTGCAGTCTACCGATCAGGAAATCAAGGATTCAACTGCAAAGAGAGATATTGAGTCCCAGGTCTAGGAGTCTGCAGACGAGTTCGATTGGACTTAAAGTATGAAGGCAGACCTGTGGTCAATAAACAATTGAAGCACTCAGCTATATCAACCCATGTTTGTCTAGGGGAAACCACCATCAGCCCACCAAACTGTGTCTCACGTTTGCGTAGATGCTGCGTAATGCACCCCGGTACAACCCACAACGTAAAATATCAGGCAGTACACAACGTACATTTAACCTTCCACACTTTATGAATTTTACTGTGACTATGGGGTTAGTAGAGAAACAAAAATATAAAATTTTTTAAAAGTGCCAAGAATAAGGATTACACAGTTCGTGCACAAGGTTGGAGCTCACGCAATATCCTCCATCCACCATTCGATTTCCTCCTAACTCCACCTCCTCGGACTGGGACCAACCACAGTGGTCTACCAGAGTGCTTCCAGCAAGTCCTTCCTCTTTGCCTCTCCTCGCCGATCTCCCCTGCACTCACCCAGGTTCCCACACATACAGATCGAATAACATGACTTCCATTGGTTAGTTCCCCGTTATCTATAATTATAACCCAAATATTTCAGCTACAAAGAACATTCCCTCATCAGTTTACACTACAGAGGCCATTTTATTATTAGCAGTTAACAGTTAACATTACAGTTAATATTACTGAGAACCCTACACAATAGTCTTACATAAGCTGCTTTACTATCTAGATGCTCCAGAGATGAGTGCAGGGACCTATTTCAGAAGCATACAAATAGCAGTGGGCCAAGGTTGTCTGGGAGGATGAAGTCAATGTATTTCTCTTTAAGCATTTCATGACTGTGGATGTCAAAGCCACTGGGCACTCATCATTCAGGCTGTTAACCCTATTCTTCTTAAAGCAGGTGAGAACTGCAGACTGAAGTAGGAAGAGATTAAAAATGTCTTCAAATACCCCCACCAGCTGATCTTAAATATCAAAGTGTGTTTGCATACTTCAAAGAAAATATGTTCATGCAACCAGACACCAGGAAAAAGTTTCGGAAGTACATTAAAGATTTCCTTTCTAGACATTATGGAGAAGTCCTGAAACACCCAGTGCAACAGATATAATGAAAAATTACTGAAACTTTCATCTCCAGAGGGATCAATCCAGGAATTGAGTGCATGAAGTAATTATGTTCTATCATAATAGAATTAAGGGTGAATAAGTGTTTTTACTTCTCTAAAATTCTTCTTGCTTTCCCCACATAACTCTCAAAAATCATCTTTCATAAGAACATAAGAAATAAGGTGCAGGAGTCGGCCATTTGGCCTGGCAAGCCTGCTCCGCCATCCAATAAGATCATGGCTGATTTGGTCATGGACTCATCTCCATCTACCTGCCTTTTCCCCATATCCCTTAATTCCCCTAATATGCAAAAATCTATCCAACCTTAAATATATTAAATATATTTACTTAATATATAGTCTTAAATATGTTTACTGAGGTAGCCTCCACTACTTCATTGGACAGATTCACCACCCTCTGGAAAAAGCAGTTCCTCCTCATCTCCTCCCTAAATCTACTCCCGTGAATCTTGAGAATCTCTCACATACATGTGTAAACAACTTTCCTGTCTCTTTCTTATCTATTTCTTTCATAATTTTATATGTCTGTATAAGATCTCCTCTCATTCTTCTGAATTCCAGCAAGTACAGTCCCAGGCAACTCAATCTCTCCTCATAGACTAACCCCCTCCTCTCTGGAATCAACCCGGTGAACTTCCTCTGCATCACCTCCAAAGCCAGTATATCCTCCTTCAAGTAAGGAGACCAGAACTGCACACAGTACTCCAGGTGTGGCCTCACCAGTACACTGTACAGTTGCAGCATAACCTCCCTGCTCTTAAATTCAATCCCTCTAGCAATGAAGGCCAACATTCCACTTGCCTTCTTGATAGCCTGCTGCATCTGCAAACTAACCTTGTGCAACTGATGCACAAGCACTCCCAAGTCCCTCTGCACAGCAGGATGCTGCAATTTTTTACCATTAAATTGATAATCTGCTCTTTAATTTTTCATTTCAAATTGGATAACCTTGCATTTACCAACACTGTACTCCATCTGTCAGACGCTTGCCCACTTACTTAACCTATGTACATCTCTCTACAGACTGTCCGTATCTTCTGTACAATTTACTTTTCCACTCAATTTAGTGTATCAGCAAACTTCGATACACTACATACTCGCCCCCCTCTTCCAGATCGTTTACCTCTATCATGAACAGTTGAGGACCCAGCACCGACCGCTGCGGGACACCACTCACCACTGACTACCAACCAGAGTAAATCCCATGTATCCCAACTCTCTGCTTTCTATCAGTTAACTAATGCTCTATCCATGCTAACGCATCATCCCCAAGTCTATGCATCCTTATCTTATGGATAAATCTTTATGCAGCACTTTATCAAATGCCTTCTGGAAATCCAAGTAAATAACATCCATCTGTTGCCCTCTAACCACTGCACTCATTACATCCTCAACGAACTCCAGTATGTTTGTCAAACAGGATCTGCCTTTGCTGGATCCCTGCTGTGTCAACCTGATGCATCCAGTTCTTTCCAGGCGCTTCACTATTTCTTCCTTAATGATTTCTGAAAGACTTTACCGCCTTTACTGAAACCACTGTGCCAGAGTAGCAGAGAAATTAATAAATATTTTGAGTAAAGTCCTACAAGTGACAAAGAAATTTACCATAACATTGTGCTTGGAAATTGAATCGTCATCTGTATCACACTTGATATGTTCATCCATTGTATAGCTGATTTTTCACAGACTACATTGTCAAAATGTCAGGAGAATATTTTCAATTTCTTTAATGAAGAATGGAAGAACGAAAGAAACAGTGGTTGTTCATGTTAAGAAGCTTAGCAGTTTGCAGGTGAGAAAAGGCCACAAAAGAAATGGTGTTTCATCAACTGCTCAGTGGCCTCCCTTGTTCCATTTCGTTGTGCTTTCGTTGCAGATGCAGTCCTCCATCGTCAGTGCTTTGTTCTATAGCAATCTCCAAGGGTCCTTGGCTGTGATGGTATATAACTGCCACTACATGGTGGGATTGATGAGGGGTGTCAACAACTAGGAATGGGGAGATGAGGAGTATGTAATAAGGGTAGGTCGGTTGGAAGAAGTGGGGGAGAAATTGTTGAGTTTGTAATAAAATGAAGGCACTGTTGCAGCTCCTAGCACATATGGCACAAGCACATATTCTCTATCTGCACTGATCACTCACTAATTGAACATTATTGATGGAGTAGCAACCCTTTCTGTTTGCAAATTATTTTGACTCACCTTCAACGTTAGAGAAATAAATCAGTAGGCAAGTTTACAAAGTAACTAGCAAGCACAGAATAACAAATGTATATTTCAACCTCGCAAATTAAGTGACAGGAAGAAACAGCATAAATGAGAAAAAATTGTCCCTTTTCCAAGCATATCTAATAGACACTAATAAGGTGATTTGGAACCCACAAAAACGATCTTCACAAAACAGAATCGGGAATTGATCAGAAAAGACAGGAAATTTAAGAATAATACAGTAGGAGAGCATTCTACTGATTTTAAGGATTAAAATCAGCTATGAATTCTGTAGGTTAAAAGACGAAGGAACACATAGAGAGATCAGAAATGGAGAGAGTGAACAGCTTCAAGTTCCTGGGTGTCAAGATCCCTGAGGATCTAACCTGTTCCCAGCATATTGATATAGTCATAAAGAAGGCAGAGACTGAAGCGATTTGGCATGTCAACAAATACCTGTACACTCAAAAACTTCTATAGTTGCACCGTGGAGAGCACTCTGACAGGCTGCATCACTGACTGGTGTGGAGGGGCTACTGCACAGGACCGAAAGAAGCTGCAGAAGTTTGTAAATCTAGTCAGCACCATCTTGGGTACCAGAGGACATCTTTAGGAAGCGGTGTCTCAGAAAGGCAGCGTACTTTATTAAAGGCCTCCAGCACCCAGGGCATGCACTTTTCTCACTGTTACCATCAGGAGATACAGAAGCCTGAAGGCACACACTCAGCAATTCAGGAACAGTTTCTTCCCCTCTGCCATCCAATTCCTAAATGGAGTTTGAAGCTTTGGACACTACCTCACTTTTTTTTAATATACAGCATTTCTGTTTTTGCACATTTTAAAATAATCTATTCAATATACGTAATTGATTTACTTGTTTTTTTTCTCTCTCTGCTAGATTATGTATTGCATTGAACAGCTGCTGCTAAGTTAACTAATTTCACGTAACATGTCGGTGATAATAAACCTGATTCTGATTCTAATTCTGAGATATTGATTCCAGAAAAAAGAACAAATAATGAGGTGCTGACAGTGAAACCAAAAAAGGCAAAATGGGAGAATGCTTTGAAAAGTAAAAGCAGGAACAGTGGCAAATGGATGAAAAGGTAATAATGAGTTCAATTAAAAGTTAGCAATAAACAATCTAATTAGAAGGCACCATAGGGGAATAAATAATGAAAGATAAAACTGAATCTAAATAAAACAGCATGCAAAAAGCATTTAAACCAAGGAGGACAAAATCGAACACAAAAGAAGAATCTATAAATAAAGTCAGGAAGACAAAGAGGTAGTACAAAACTAAATTGCAAAGATATATAAAAAAACAATGAAGCATGCAATGCACAGATGCATAACAACTAAAGTGAGAATGAGGCGCCAAGAATTTTTATGGGTTGACAGCATACCACTTTGTCTCAGTTTTTACTGAACAAGCTAGTAAAAAGGGACTGCGGGTCTGACAACCAATGCAATTGTACAGAGAAAATAATTGACAGAATAGCAAAAACTATATAAGGATAAAAGGGAAAAACTTTAGAGCCAGGTTCATTCTCAAGAAAAGTAGGAAGGAAATAACAAAGGTGCTCTATTAATTTAAAGATCAGTAGCACAGAGGAAACTACCGGAGTATTGGCAGACAGCTAATGTTATTACAAAGTGAACAAAAATTGGTAGAACAAAACCTGGAAACCACAGAGCATTTAGCTCAACATGAGTCAGAAAATATTAACAGCTCAGCTTAGTTCCAAAAACCTACTCATGCTTAACCAACTGATGGCATTCTTTGAGGAAGAGGGAAGAGTAGGCATGGATAATGCAGTCATGGGTAATAGATTTCTAAAAGGGCTTTGATGTGGTACCCCATTGTGAGCTCATGATTAGGGCTGAGGATTAGACAGTTGGAGAAAAAGTGCGGAAGGGGCAATAAATAGGTTGAAAAAATACCAATCTCTGGTACTAAAAACTGAGGGAAGATGGAATGTGATACTCCACAATGATCACTGTCATACATTATTAGCAATGATGTTTAAGCATTTGAAATGGGTGTGTCCCATATCCTGATTTCACCAAAAGGAATAACAATAAATACCAGAACTCATCATTAATAAGGGAAAAATATCACATAACTCCATTACTTCCATTGCACAGGAAAATGTAAAACTCGGGAAGTTGGTGTGCATAAGCAACAAAAAAAGCAAATACTGAAATTTAGAAATAAAAAAGAAAATATTGAAGATATTCAGCAGGCCAGATTGCGACAGAATCAGAATTAATACTTCAAGCTAAATGACCTTTCATTAAAACAGGAAAAGTGAGATAACCAACATGTTTTAAATTGCAAAGAGGTGAAGAGAATAAAGGGGATGTTAGTGATGGACAGTAGACAGAGATTGTCTAAGTAACACATATATGGTTGATACAGTGTAAGAAAAGGTGCGGAGTGCTTGTTAATCACAGTTACTTTGTCTGGAAGAGTGTAAAAAGAGGAAGATGAATGAATCTGGTAAGCAGAAAAAAAAGCATTGCTGAAACTGTGAGATAACACAGTTGTTGCTGAACCTGAAACAAAAGAAAATGCTGGAACCACTAAGATAAGACATCATCGATGACAACAGATGGGAATTCACTAATAAGAGAAAGAAAAGTCATTTTAGAAGCACGGTGTGAAAAGTTTTGAAATTAGAATAGATACGATGGAGCCAGAGAAATTAACAAGACTGGAATTGAATCCTTGTAACAGGCAGAATGGAAGCAGGTGTATCAAGAGAGAAGTGGGAATCTGTGTGCTTCTGATGAATATTGACAAATGTCCAAGCTCTATTGTTCCTTCCAAAGACACATAAATTCAGTACTGCCCAAGAGATTCAGCATTCAAAATCATTCTGTGGCAATTATCTAATAGCATCAGGGATGCCTTCAAAAGGCGATGTCTAAAAAAGGTGGTATCCATTATTAATTACCCCCATCACCCAAGACATGCCCTCTTTGCATTGCTGCTATCAAGGAGGAGGTACCGGAGTCTGAAGACACATACTCCACATTTCAGGAACAATTTCCTCCCTTCTGCCATCAGATTTCTGAATGGACATTGAATCCATGACCACTACCTCACTATATTGGTGCAATAATAACAGGGTTGTCATGAGGGGAAATTTTATTTCCCCAGTATTGATTGGCATTTCCCTGGAGCAAGGGGTTTAAATGGAGTGGAGTTTGTTAGGCATGTTCAGTAAGGTTTTCTGACACAATATGTAGATAAGCCTACAAGAGGAGAGGCTGGACTTGATCTGGTATTGGGAAATGAACCTGATCAGGTGTCAGGTCTCTCAGTGGGAGAACATTTCAAAGATAGTGATAACAATCCTATCTCCTTTACCATAGGATTGGAGAGAGATAGGAGCAGACAAGTCAGGAAGATGTTTAATTGGAGTTATGGGATATATAAAGCTATCAGGCAGGAACTTGGAAGCATAAATTGGGAGTAAATGTTCTCAGGGAAATGTACGGCAAAAATGCAGCAAATGTTCAGGCGATATTTGCATGATGTTCTGCATAGGTATGTTCTTATGAGACGGGAAGGATGGTAGGCTACAGGAACCATATTGTACAAAGGCTGTAGAAAATCTAGTCAAGAAGAAAAGAAAAACTTATGAAAGGGTCAAAAAACTAGGTAATGATCGAGATCTAGAAAATTATATGGCTAGCAGGAAGGATCTTCAGAATGAGATTAGGAGAGCCAGAAGGGGCTATGAGAAAGTCTTGGTGAGCAGGATTAAGGAAAACCCTACAAGTATGTAGGGCTCTACAAGTATGTGAAGAACAAGAGGATAAGGCATAAGAGAATAGGATCAATCAAGTGTAACAGTGGCAAAGTGTGTATGGAACCAGGGGAGGTAGCGGAGGTACTTAATGAATACTTTACTTCAGTATTCACCACGGAAAAGGACCTTCAAGTTATTCAAGAAAGGGAGTAGGGATACCCTAGGAAATTATGGACCAGTGAGTCTTAGTCAGAGGTTGGTAAGTGGATGGAGAGAATTATGAGGGGCAGGATTTATGAACATTTGGAAAGGTATAACTTGATTAGGAATAGTCAGCATGGCTTTTTCAAAAAGGTGCCTTTGTCTTAAGTGCCTTATGAGCCTGATGGAATTTTTTGAGGATGTGACTAAACAGATTGATGAAGGTCGAACAGTAGATGTAGTGTATATGGATTTCAGCAAGGCATTTGATAAGGTACCCCATGTAAAGTGTATTGAGAAAGTAAGGAGGCATGGGATCCAAGGGGACCTTGCTTTGAAGATCCAGAATTGGCTTTCCCACAATAGGCAAAGAGTGGTTGTAGACGGGTCATATTCTACATGGAGGTCAGTCACCAGTGGTGTTCCTCAGGGATCTGTTCTGGGACCCCTTCTCTTGATTTTTATAATGACCTGTATGAGGAAGTGGATGGATGGGTCAGTAAATTTGCTGATGACACAAAGGTTGGGGTGTTGTGGACAGTGTGGACGGGTGTCAGAAGTTACAGCGTGACATTGATTGGAGGCAAAACTGGGCTGAGAAGTGGCAGATGGAGTTCAACCCAGATAATTGTGAGATGGTTCATTTTGGTAAGTCAAATATGATGGCAGAGTATAGTATTAATATTAAGACTCTTGGCAGTGTGGAGGATCAGAGGGATATTGGAATCCGAGTCCACAGGACACTCAAAGCTGCTTCACAGGTTGACTGCATGGTTGAGAAGGCATATGGGGTATTGACCTTCATCAATCGTGGGATTGAGTTCAAGAGGCGAGAGGTAATGTTGCAGCTATATAGGGCCCTGGTCAGACCCCACTTGAAGTACTGTGCTCAATTCTGGTCATCTCACTACGGGAAGGATGTGGAAACTATAGAAAGGGTGCAGAGATTTACAAGGATGTTGCCTGGATTGGGGAGCATGCCTTATGAGAATAGTTTGAGTGAACTCGGCCTTTTTACCTTGGAGCAATGGAGGATGAGAGCAGACCTGATAGAGGTGTATAAGATGATGAGAGGCATTGATCGTGTGGATAGTCAGAGGCTTTTTCCCAAGGCTGAAATGGCTAGCACCAGAGGACACAGTTTTATGGTACTTGGGAGTAGGTACAGAGGAGATGTCAGAGGTAAGTTTTTTATACAGAGAATCGTGAGTGCATAGAATGGGCTGCCGGTGACGGTAGTGGAGGTGGATAAAATAGTGTCTTTTAAGAGACTCTATTTAGGTTCATGGAGATTAGAAAAATAGGGGGCTATGGGTAACGCTAGGTAATTTCTAAAGTAAGAGCATGTTTGGCACAGCATTGTGGGCTGAAGGGCCTATATTGTGCTGTAGGTTTTCTATGTTTCTCCTATGTTTATATTTTCCTCTCTTTTTCCACTGCATACTGGCCTATGAATGCTACTACACCAGATGGTAATGCTAGATAGTTTTACCTGTATTACATCATCAAATATCTTGATCATGATCTCACAACTACAAACTTCAGTAACACCTGATAATTGAATTTATACTTTTCTCTTTGCACACTTGGGAAATGCAATAAACATAGTTTGGGACAGTTTTTGTGCTTTAGGGGGCCTAGCGCTCCATCTGTAGACTCTCCTTAGCTTTTATCTCCATCCAAATTGACTCCACTATCTGTTCTTCTGTATCAAGGTTATCTCACTACTGCCCATCTTTTATTGTCACAGTGAACACTCCTTTACTTTCTAATATCAGCTTTAGATACCAGTCATGTTTCAGAAATACTTATCATACCAACTCTCTTGTCATGAAAATAAAGACTCCCAGACTTGATTCATTGTTAAAAGGTTTTATGAATATGCTTCTCCTCTGCCTTCCTCTCTCTCCTTCACTCTGAATCCTATTCTACCTTCCTTTACCCACTTAACCCAATCTTTATCTTACCATCTATATGATTTGGATAATAAATTAAATATCTTGGCTAACACCTCTTTCCTGGTCTCATTAAGGGTATTTCAATTTGATCCGTAAAGGAAATATTCTTTTATTTAAAGACAAAAGAGATGACAGATGCTGGAATCAGCAACAAAACAAACACGGAATGCTGAAGCAACTCAGCAGGTCAAGAGGCAATATCTGTAAATCAATGTTCGAGTCAAGACCCTGCAGCAGTCCAGATGCACAGTCACAATCTGAAATACTGTCTTATACCTTTTTCTTTCACAGATTCTTTTGACCTGCTGGGTTCTTCCAGAATTCTGGGGTTGGGGGCATTGTTTGCTCCGCGAACATAGCACACTGATTCTCTTGCTGATTGGTTCCTGTAGGTTGTGATGCAAAAGGCCCACAGAAAGCCTATAGCTGAGTGCAAGTGTAACAAACAACTGGCCCCATTCATTTGCCACTTACTACAAAAACTAGTCCATTATCAAATATGCATATGATATCACACTGAGGATTACTGTTAACTGAAAGGAAGAATGGAATATATTAAGACTTGGGAACAATTGTAAAAAATTTAAATGCTAAATGAATTTTAACACTAGTAACATAAGGGAATACACATTAAGAGAAATTACAGTCAGAAAAAAATGCACATTACATAATGAGGAACTAAACATAGAGAAGTACATTAATCCCAGGATGCAGATGAAAAGTTTTTCAAATCAATATTCCATTGTAGCAATACAATTAAAAATATTAACAAAGAATTACATTCCTTCTAAAGGGCTATGGAATTCAAAAATAATGATTAAACCTTTCCAGGGCACGAATCTGGCTTCACCTTCAATACTGTGCAGAGCTTTGGGCTCCCTTTCATTAAGAAAATTTCAAACTGGTCAAGGAAATGCAAAAACGTATTACAGAGAGATTACCAATGGAGGGAGGAATTCAGCTATCAGAGAGATTAAATAGGTTTGCACTTTTGGGGGTCTGAAAAGCTATAAATTGGTTGGTCATGGTAGATATGAAGACAATAGTCTAGAAAGTGAACCATGCCTGAAAACGTGAGTTCAAACAGTATTGCACAAAGCTCATGACAGCTTCAAGTGAAACTGTTCTCACAGCAACTTATGCAAGGCTCAAGGCCCAAATCTGAATAGTTTGTTTAATTATGCACAAAGGGTTTTCTTCAGAGAACGACCGAGGAAGGAGGAGACAGCTGTAAGTACATAGGGAGGACTGGGGAAGTGGAATGATCAGAGATGATTAATAAACTTGAGTGGCTGGGCAAGAGGACTGCACAGAGAACGGGGATTAATAGGAGACCTGGGGAGAAAATCAGAGTAAATGGAGAAAAATTGATGGTCACTGAAAACAGCAGAGAGTGGTGGGGAAATGATTACTCGGAAAATCAAAGCCAGCAGAATAGGGTTGTGCTAACAAGCAGGCTTATGTTTCCTCTATCCAAAGTTTCATGAGGTCTCAACTCTCCCACTCAGATTTGCTTCAGCGTGTGAGGCCCTTGCTGCACATATTGACCCTAATGTATGCTGCATGCTTTACGACTTTACTCCTTATTGCCAACAGAGTCTTTATGCATATACATCTTCTCCACAGAGGGCTCAAAAAAACATCCAGAAATGCACCACCAATATATGGTTTCAATAAATGTTTGTTCTGCAGTGTACAAAAATATTGCATTAAATGTTAGAATTTCTGGGCCATTATTTCCACTTGAAAGGAGATATAAAAATTTGGATCCTTAAATAAAAGACAGGCAATAATTAATCTAATGAGCAAATAAGGAGAAATTTCTTTTTTCAGAGAATGATTATAACATGTAACTATCACAGGAAGTGGTTTCCGAAAATAGCTTTGATTCATTCAAAAAGAAACAAGACAAAATAAATAGCAGTAAAAAGATATTCTACAAATCTGATTGGAAATGGAGAGAATCAAAGGAAACATGTGTCATTTAAACATTGGTATAGTTACTGAGCTGTAGGTCTGGAGTATTTATTCAAATTTATGTTCCTGGCCACACTTCTAGGTTGCCTCTGCTAAAGTGGTGATGTAATCTCACGATTTCAATGCTATTATTTTAGCAGATAACCAATAACCACAGGATAATTTTTTTGAGTATTCACAAACCCCATTTTTCTTTGCCATTTTACTAACAAACTAGCAAATACAGTATATTAAAATACACTAGAAGAGAGCACCGCCATATGAGATCACATGACTACCAACAGTGTCTATTACTCATTTAGAACCTACAACACAGACAGTCCCTTCAGCTCACCAATGCAAATTTCCTCCTGCATTTGACCTCCTGAAGTGTAACACCTCACACTTTGAATTAAATTCCATCTCTCATTTCACTGCCCAGATTTCCAACTGATCTGCACCATGCTGCATCCTTTCAATAATCTTCCTCACTATCCACAAATCTTCCTTGTCATCTGCAAGCTTACTAATCAACCTGCCTGCATTTTCATTCAGACAGTACTATAAATGACAATGTCTGGGATTAACTAGGGAGTTGGTTCTAATAATTTCACAAGCATGGTAGTGTAGCAGTTGGTATAATGCTTCACAGCACCAACAATTGGGATTCAATTCCTGCCTCTGTTTGTAAGGAGTTTGCATGTTCTCTGCATGATCATGCGGATTTCACCTGGGTGCTCCGGTTTTCTCCCACATACATTCCAAAGATGTACGGCTAGTAAGTTGCGGACACACTATGTTGGTGTCGGAAGTATGGTGACACTTGTGGGCTGCCCCCAGCACATCCACAGACTGTGTTGGTTGATGATGTATTTCACTGTATGTTATGTTTCAATGTACATGCAACAAATAAAGATAATCTTTGATCATTTTCTATTTAGTAATGAATTCAAGTAGTACATCTGAATTTGCATCTAATTATGGGACTATCGGCCAATGTATTGGACAACCCTGATGCAAGAGACAACTCAATCATATATGATCTCAATTAAGGCTTTACATGTCTAGGTTAAGTTGACTTACTTTTTACCCATGGCTCACTTGATACAATCCTTGCCTTTGAAACAATACTTCAAAGCCCACTACAGAGACTTCAGCTCTAAAATCTAACCTAATACTTCAGAACAACATTGAAGTCTCCTACAAGGTTGGAAGCCCAACTGCTGAATGTTATACAAAGATTTTTTTGATTCACTCACCTGGATGTAAAACCAATAACATATGTGTGTTAGCTGCATCCTAGCCCATATTTATCCTTCGATCTTCATTACTAAATTCTTATTAGACAATGTCTCAAGACAGGGAATTCCTTGCTTACACTCTACTTTCTTGGGGTAAAAGGTAGCTTATGTGCACTTTTCAAGCTAAGTGGCATGGGTGCATAGCCATGCAGTAACTGAAATGCTCCCACGCACATAGCCTTTGTTGCTGCATAGCTGGAATTTTATTTTATATGATGTTAATATAATTTTGAAATTATGCTAATTGTTTTAAAATCTATGTTAATATAATTCTGGAATAAGCTGCAACTAATTATGTATTAATGAATATAATCCATAAATTTTCTAAATAACAAACATACCACAACCTTTAATTTGAAACATTATAGAGCTTCAATGTATTTACATTGTTAGTGTATCAAGTTACAAAACTGTTACAAATTGTAACAATAACACAGAATGGAAGTCGATAGCTCATTGTTACAAGCCACTGGTCCGCTGAACACTGACGCCATCTAGTCAAAACTTTTTAATTTTGACATTGTGCCTGTCAGTTTTTTTGACTGCCTGACATCGTTTATTTGTGTTGTGAGTCGTGGTTTGTATTTGTTTGATGCATATATTACAAAACAGACATTTAAAATGCCGACAACAACACACACAAAATGCTGGTAGAACACAGCAGGCTAGGTAGCATCTATAGGGAGAAGCGCTGTCGACATTTCAAGCCGAGACCCTTCATCAGGACTAACCGAAAGGAAAGGTAGAGATTTAAAATGCCACACTGTTTTCAAGCCATGTAAATTTTTTCTACTCAAAGCAATGTTGGTCTGTGCAGCTGTAAAAAAATAGCTGGAACGTTTCTATAAGGACAATGAGGTGGACTACAGACTCTTGCAAAATTGGGGCAGAAGGTAAACGGTGATAAAGCATGGTAGGTAGTTCATAAAGTAGTCACTGATGTCATTATCAAATTGCTACTTGCAGGAGCTTGCTGTGATCAAGTTGTTTGATGCATTCCATGCAAAGTTCACTATTTAAAACGGGCTTTATTGACTGTAATTACTTTAGGATGTCCTGCAATAATGAAAATCCAAGCCTTTCAGCCTTTACTTTCTATTTTTAGAGAAACCACAATAGATCTAAATTACACACTGTCCCAGGAAACCTGAAACTAATCTCAATTAAAATCAATAAAGTGGAACGTGAGATTCATGAGATACTGATATCGACATTGTGCCTTTCTTTGTGTATTCGATGCAGTCATCAACAACCTAAAAGCTGCTACAAATATTGATAAATAGTCTGTATAAAACCTATGCAAGCAATTTAACAATTTATCACACAGTTACAAAAGTCATGTCCTGGATCATCTGCTGAGTTGCAAACCATCAAACCTGTCCATCACATCTCTGCTAAATCCACTGCTTAACACACACACAAAGTGCTGGAGGAACTCAGCGAGTTGTAGCATCACAGGTGAGAAATAAACAGTTGTTATTTTGGGTTGAGAACCTTCATCAGGACTGGAAAGGAACAGGACAGAAGCCAGGATAAGAAGGTGTGAGGAGGAGAACGCAAACAGGCTGGTGACAGGTGGGACCAGATAAGGGGGATGGTTACTGAGTTGGGGAGATATTATTTTAAACTCTACACAAATAAAAACAATGCTGATTGATCTGTGAATACCTTGTTCTCAACATTGTTGCATGACAGCCCTGGTTGGAAACATGTACACCAAATTACACCTGAACCTCTTTATGTGTGACCTAAATAAAGCAAACGGATGAAGAAAAGCAAATTTTGTACTGTATTAGGGAGAATGATGGATCAGGCATGGACTTGAAGTAGAAGAGACAAGTGGGAACTAACTGCTAGGGGTAAGAGGACTTTTGAAGATAAAGAGCGAAGCATTTAGATGGAAATCATGGACAGAATCACAATGCAGACCATCACTGATTTTGCTTTGTTAATGCACGATAGTTGTAGGTTGGATTCTGGCACCAGAAAGCTGGATAAGGCTTTGAAATTCATTTTAAAGTTCTGGCATCTGCTTATGCCAACTGCACATTGCATCAATATATCACAAAACTTATTTCAGCACCACCACCCCAACCCCCCACAACCCAATATCCCCCCTCCCCCGGTCAACCTCCAAGGGTGTATATATACAGGACATCTGATTATGAAAGAACACAACAATTTATTTGATCATATATTGAAACTATTTACATACACACACATACACACACACACACACACACACACACACACACACACACACACACACACACACACACACATATAAATTCCTTGTTGAGTATTTTGTTGGCAGTCTCAATGCTAATAGCTAAATGCTAATGCAAATAGCTTTTCTATTTCTTTTGCAAACTTTCCTTGTACTGTGATGTGGCTTGCTTGGCAGATTTGAGCATTTTGCCAGAAGTCTCAACCTCATAACAGTCTGTGCCAATGAATTTGTTCATTTTACAAGATATCAGATTCAGAATAATATTAGCTACGCTAATGAATGAATGACACCTGTTAAACTCACCTCAACAGTCATTTAACCCACCATGGGCAATAGAAAAGTCACTGTCGCAAACAGTGCAGCGAGCAACACTGTCATTATTTTTGACCCCTATTAGGCAGGGGTACACTTTAGTGTAGTCTGGGGTGAAGTACGTTTTACATTTTCTTTTTTTGGAACATTCTGCCGTGGCGCTGCAGGACACTAAACTGAACTGATGGACAATGAAAGAGAGAGAGGGGTCGACTGTAAAGCCCGCCCACAGAGAAAACTGATAGGTCTAGTCAGCACAAAGAGAGACCAATCAGGATGAATCTCTCTCTCTCTCTCTCTCTCTCTCTTCCCCCCCCTTCCACCCCTCTCCCTCTTCCCCTCCCCTCCCCTTCCTCTTCCCCTTCCCCTCCCTCTCCCTCTTCCCCCCCCCCACCCCACCCCTAGAACGGGCAAATATGAGCCATCAACAGCCAAGAGAATGGCAGAGGAGACAAGAGCATCACCGCTGTCTCCAACTTCAAGTATTTTTTTAAACTTTAATAAATATTGTGTACCACACACCATTAGCAGACGTTGGAGTGTGTATATCTAGAGAGAGATTTCAAAAGAAGAAAATGGGGGCAGTTGGGACACTCTGTGTGCCACACACCACTAGGAGATACTAGAGTGTACGTAGCAAGAGAGAGTTACCAAAAGAAGCAAGCAGGGCCAGTTAGGACTTTCTTAGCACCAAACATCACGAGATGTGGGAGTGTGCGTAGTGAGAGATTTCAAATGAAGCAAAAGGGGACAGTTGGGACATCCAGTGTGCCACACACATACCAGGAGATGTTGAGAGTACGCGTAGCAAGAGAGATTTCAAAGAAGAAATTGGGGCAGTTGGGACATACTGTATACTGCACTTCACTTAGAGACATTTGAGTGCGTGGGATTGGGAACTTCACCAGGTCCAATAAAATGAATTTAGGTTTAAGCGGAGTGGGGAGTGCAGGTTTTGGGCTCACAGAGGCTTCAACAAGTAGAGCTGGAAGCTGTAGGTAGATCTTTTTTGTTTAATTTTTCTTCATTTCTTTCTTACTGCACAGTTAGTGCATTGGGGGTGTCAGGCAGGATAGTGGACTGTGCGAAGGAAGGTAAGTCTCCAGAGACTCTGACAACTATGCCTGCAAAAAGTACACCCAGCTGCAGCTTCTTACAGACCGTGTTAAGGAACTGGAGCTGGAGCTGGATGAACTCTGGATCATTCTGGAGACTGAGGGGTTGGCTGAGAGTACATAAAGGGAGTTAGTTGCACACAGGTCAGTGGCTGACCAGCAGGAGAGGGGAGAGGGGAGAGGGAACGAGAAAGGCAACATCTATGGCTGCTCCCCTCTATAACAGGTATACTACTGTGCATACTGTGGGAATGAAGGGAAGGGTCGTAATGAGAGTTTTTGGCCCATTGGCCTTTATAAATCAAGCTACTGAGTACAGGAGTTGGGATGTTATGTTCAATTTGTATAAAACATTGGTAAGGCCTAATTTGGAGTATTCTGGTCACCTACCTACAGGAAAGATATCAATAACATTGAAAGAGTACAGAGAAAATTTACAAGAATGTTGCCAGGACTTAGTTACTGTGAGCGCCACAGTAGTGTAATAGTTAAAACAACACTATTACAGATTGGGACGTCACAGTACAGAATCCAATACCAGTGTTCCCCATAAGGAGATTATACATCCTCCTCTTGGAATGCATGGAATTCCTCCAGGTGCTCTGGTTTCCTCCCACAGTCCAAAGATGTACCAGTTAGTAGGTTAATTGATTATTATAAATTATCCCAGATTAGGCTAGAGTTAATTCAGAAGTTTCCGGCAGCATGGCTCAAAGGGCCAGAAGAGCCACATTGTATTTCTAAATAAATAAATAGATCGATAGATAAATAGGGAGAAAGTTGAATAGGTTATTCTCTAGAGCCTAGAAGATTGAGGGGAGATTTGATAGAGGTATGTCAAGTTATGAGGGGTATAAATAGGATAAATGCAAGCAGGCTCTTTCCACTGAGATTGAGTGTCACTGGAGTCAGAAGTCATGGGTCAAGGGTGAAAGGTGAAATGTTTAACGGGTACATGAGGGAAAACTTCTTCACTCAAAGAGTGGTGTGAGTGTTGAACGATCTGCCAGCAAAAGTGGTGGATGCAGGCTTGATTTCAATGTCTAAGAGAAATTCCGATAGGTGCATGGATGGGCGGGGTATGGAAGGCTATGGCTGAGGTGCAGGTCAATGGGACTAGGCTGAAGGGCCTGGTTCTGTGACTCTATGACTCCATGAACAAAAACCTACCTAGTCTTCATTGGCTGCCAGCCTTCAATTAAAGATCCACTAAGTGGGTTGCTGGTGACCTTCACAGATTGCAGGGAGCAGGCCCCACCTACTTTAATGAAACAGACTCTGAAACAGGTGTTCGGCACCAGTAAACAACATGCAACAGGCCAGGTAGTTGTGGTTCTATAGCAGCTGCAGGTGCAATCCTAACGATGATATGGAACAGAGAGAAAGGAATAGATACTGTACAAAATAGGGAAATCAAGCCCTTATCATCAAATTTTCCAATGCTGAACAGGTTAAACAGTCTAGTAAATGAAACTTAAAAGAAGCATTTGAAGATACCAGTTCTGACAAACTGGTTGAACTGTAACTTTTAGGAGATGTCATTTGGATGTCTGACAAAGTGCACACTGAGAAATGGGACTCTAAGGTAATAAAGTGTGAGAAATCATTCCAGCTGAATCTAATTGGTTTAGGGAAAAGTACAAATCATTTACCAGCATTAAAATATGCCTTGAAAACTATTTAAAAATCTATTTATTTCATAGCTGGGGGCATGGAGAAATATTAATACAAAGTGGAGAAAAATTTAAATGTTTGTAATTCTTTGCAAATGTTATACTTTGAATCCTGCCTGATGCCAATCAAAATGATACATTCACTCCTTGACATTCACAGTTTATGTGACTTTACTTGGATTCTCTAAAACAACATCAGAAAAAAACTTTGATGAGAATATCTCCATGTAACTTCTTTTAAAAAACAGTTCCACAGAAAATGACCCCTGTATATTTGTCACATGCGCCACATGGTTTCATTCTTATCCATTGTTCTACCTCTATCACTGCTCCTGCCTCCTTCAATCCAGTTGAATGTTTTATATGACAAAGTTATTTCTATCCTCTCTTGAACAAATCACTTTATGTCCACCTAAGTGAAGGGTCAGATATCATTTATAAAGACTGCCCATTACCAAGTAGCAGACAAATCAATATACAATTAACTGAGACAATATTAATGAATGATATAAATTTATTACTTTAAAAGATCAATAACTGACTACACTTAATCATGGAAACTGTACAATTTGATACTGTTTCTATTCTTGGATATGTTATAAAAAAACCATTGGTTTACTAATCACCATTTTCTATTATGAAAATTATTTTTAAAAATAAAGTAATTCCCATCAAAGTAATACAATTTTAATTTTGCAAAGGACAGCAGAAACACAACCACCAATAAGACATGAAAGAATAAAGTATAGCTCAAGTTGACAAAGCTGTTGTTTTGTTCAAATGAACATTCCTTTAGGTTGGGTACTAGAACAGAGAATAGAGCTTAAAAGTGTAAGTTTGAAAGCAAATACTTTATTGGCTCATGCCTACCACAAAGATGTGAAAGTTCACAAGATAACAAGTACAAAATGACCCTAAAATAAAAGACAGGATTCTTTCAGCAAATGCATCTTTTTGCTTCAGATCTGTTAGGCGGTGACATTATGTCATTATTCTCAGTCCTTTTATCAATACATCATCTTGAGAAATGCTTGTTCTCTGAAAAGTTCATACTTTTCAATTTACCAATAACTCAGAACAAAAAAAAAGTGACAGGCAAACCAGCAGTCATAATTTATTAATGGCCGATGAAATAGTTTATTTATTAGTTTTGAAATCAGAATACCTATTTGTAACTATAGGGGATGGATAGCCGAGCAAGTTTCCTGCAGGAACGAATGCATCGAGAACAAAGCGTATTGATCTTGTCTCTTTCCTTGACTAACCCGTCCGGTTTTCAGGATTAAAGCAACAATATTATTAGTTACTGCATACAATGAATTCGAATCATTTGCAAATTTAAACAATTACATTCAAATCTGGTCAGAACATTCTTCCTTACAGGATAAATTTGAATCTTCAGTTTACTCCGCGACCTTAACAATGTTTGAGCTTCCAATGCTAGAGAAAACAGAACCAAAACTCACGACCACTTCTCATACAAGGATTTTCAAATTCCCTATCTACAAAGTGTATTGAGGTGTAATGTACATCATTCCCAGAATGTATACTTTCGAAACTAAACTTTATGGCTCTAAACTATAAATTCCACAATGTCCTTCTAAATCAGCAAGAATCACAAAATTTATAGTGAGCTCGTAATTTGTTTAAATAATTTATTTTTCTAAACAGGATCTGATCTGTAACTCAGTTAAGTCGATTTTAAGCAAAACAAAATACTGGGGGGCTTCTGAAGTTTCGTTAAGTATGGACTACCAAAGAGTAGCATCCAAATAGAACATTCCACCTTAAATAGTTCCTTTGCCAGCAGATCGAAGTTGCAAATTGACCGCGTTGCTATTTGTACGACCTGTGCAATCATACAAACTAGGCTGTTAACAGAACCCAGCTAGATGGGAAAACCCCCGCTGCAACGAAACAAAAAGAAAGCCGCACGAAAAATCACCACAATCTAACAACAATGCTTCTCCTTGATCATGCAGTGTCGCTGTCTACTGACCGTATTGCTATAGTAATCGCTGTTCCAAAACGATTACGCTATTAACATTCTAACACTAAAACAGAGGTGCAAATATGTTCAAAAATCTCTGTCTCACTGTGGGTCCAAGCAATGCGCTGCATTATCAAAGGTGCACAGGTGATGTGTATGAAAAGATTTCAGTTTTATCCTTGGCTGATGTGCCTTTCACTTGGAGCGGAATAAATGAGAGCAGCGCAACAAAAACATCAGCATCGTGATATTCATAAAAAAGCGTTTTCCCGCTTCATTTGGGAAGTGGATTCGTACTCGGCGTATTCTGCCACATCCCGAAAATTAGGGAAACGTTTCAAAATCTTGTTAAAATAAGATTGTTTGGGGCACTCAATGCCCAGCACTACAACGTTCCTACCCATAATCCAGAGTTTACATCTTTGACTGCAAAAACTTGCAGTGTTTTCAGGCTGACAGCCTGCTGCATTAAATGCTCACTGATCTTAAACACTGCAGGATGCACGATTTCAATTTGTGCTTTCAAAGCATTTTCTCTACCCCGTAACCCCTGGTTCCATTCCCGATAATGGAGAGCGTGGGAATAAGACAGGATGGGAATGGAAATCGCAAAACAATTCAGGTCAAGGAATGGATTCTAGATACTGCACTTACAGTGTGTGCCAACCCCCCTGCAGAACGTGGACATCAGCCCATATACTACTGCTGATGCTGCATTCACACTGGAATTAAATCACAGAGTATTTCCCTGGAACTTGTAATGAGGGTCCTCTGGGATACCCGTAAATAGGGTAAGGAACACCCTAGAAACACATAGCAAGACGGAGGCATTCTTTAAAAACAGAACAAAATCACACTTTTGTTTTTGGGCAATATATACCCAACTTTTAAGAACAAGGATGGAGAGACTCTTCCTGCTTACCATTGGATCGCCGGACAATATTCTCCAAAAAAGTATTTTGTGGGGCAACAAGTCCTTTCCTTCCCCCCGCCATTCTCTTTTCTCAGTGGTAATGCTGCAGTGGCCGAGCTAGTGCGATGGATGGGGCGATCGGGATGCAGGGCTGCAGCAGCTCTCGATCTTCCCAGCTCATGGTAACAGCGCAGACTGTGCGTGGGGCGAGGAGCTCGGTGAAGCCTTGTCTACCTCCCCCGCCTTCTCGTGCCCCTGCTCGGCGCGCTACGCCGCGAGAGCGCGCATCCTCGGCAAACTCCGGGAGCGAGTTTGGACAGGAGCGAGCGAGCGTGCTTTCTCCACTCCCCCACCAGTTCCCAGTAAATGCAGCACAACACCACGGTGCACACGCTTCACCTAATCCCGTCTCTTTCTCTTCGCCTGCTGTCCTGTGTTCGTCTACCTGAGAGCGAACGAAGGCAACATCAGCATCTTATATAAATGTGGCGAGCCTCGCCGGCACAAAACAAGCCTTTGCTTATACTGTATCTCACTATTTATAATATAGTTGTATGAGTTTCTAATCCCATCTCTTACTTGTCATCAAGGTAGCTTTCTCATACATAAATACTACAAATGGGCGCACAAATTGCCGTGGGGTAGATGAGGCGGAGGTCAGGTGTAAAAAGGGAATGGATCAACTTTCATCAAATGAATGTTCCTTTGAATCAACGCTCGACAGCGTGAGAACAAAACTCGTGGAGAGCAAATAATCAGGATTGTTGATGTAAATTGCAATGATGTTGATGGTATGTAACTTTCGGTCATCTTTTCCTGGGATCAGAGAGAAAAGAAAAATTAAATGACAGGATCCATCGTTGGCAATACCTTTCCAGTTCGACCAATGATGGATCCTAACATTTTTTCTTCATACTTTGACGTTTTTTTAAATTTTGTATGGAACATTTCCTGGTTAAATATAATCAGTAAATGCTCCGCTGTAGTTTGGCCAAACTTAGGACACCTAACATCTTTGCCAATTATGTACATTAGTTAAAAGAGTTATTAATGGCTAGCAGGTTTCAGTTCAGTTGGATGCCAACTGGGATAAATATACAAAGTCCCTAATAAACAGGTAACATCACTACTCTCCGAGAAGCAGGCTTGATAGAAACATAGAAAACCTGCAGCACAATATAGGCCCTTCGGCCCACAAAGCTGTGCCAAACATGTTCTTACCTTAGAACTACCTAGGCTTACCCATAGCCCTCTATTTTTCTAAGCTCCATGTACCTATCCAGGAGTCTCTTAAAATACCCTATCATTTCCACTTCCACCATGACCGCTGGCAGCCCAGTCCACAACTAAGAGCACAGCTCAATGTCTGCTCTAACTTCTCCACCAGTGTACTAGTCTGATAGTGTGTGTGCAAAAACTTTAAAATCAACAAAACACCACAGATGCTGGAAAACGGGAATAAAAGCAGAAACTTATTGGAAGCACAAAGCAGGTCAGACAACATCGGTGGGAAGGGTGACACATTGATGCAGTAGTTAGAGATGTGGTCTCATGAATTGAGTGACTTGGATTTGATCCAAACCTCCGGTTCTGTCTGTGTGGGGTTTGCAAGTCCTCCTAGTTATCATGTACATTTCTCCTAGATGCTCCATTTTCTTCCCACATCCCAAAGATGTGCCAGTTGAAATGCTGAATTGCTGAGGTAATTGCTGTAGGCTGGGGGAGTGTGGGCAGTGGGATGAAGGGAACAAGGGGAACTATAAGGTGGAAAGGTATAAATTACAGGGAAACAAATAGGGATTGATGGGATTGCTCCAACAGCTGGCTGAATGGCCTCCTGTGCTAATGAAAGAAAAACTTAGAAAGAGAGAGAAGGTTAATGTCTCAGATCAAAGGTGTTAAATTTGTTTCTCTTTCTGCAGATGCTTCCTAACTTGCGGAATGTGTTTTTTTTTGTTTTTATTGTACATTAACAAGCAAACTCTCCAAACAATATGCATTTGGATTATGCATTCTTGAACAATGAAGTCTATTATGAATGTGAAGCAACTCTGAGGGGCCGAAGGGTACAAAGTCGCCCCCTCCTTTTTGAGAATCGCAAGATCGCTATTAATTCAGGTCTGGGACCCAGGAAATGAGAGACACACACAGAATACACAACCAGGTGGAATGTGTCCTGACCTCAGCGGAACAGAACCACTGATAATGGCCGTTGTCTCTTGGAGAAGGAATTGTGTATTGAGTACTGTACTATTCGTTGAAATCTCTCAGGGGGACAACCAGAGTGGTCTGGTTGAGGGATTGTATCATCCCAACTTGATTGACATCTGAGACCCTGTGAGTAAGGATAAAAGAGGGTCTGGGGAAAAACCCCTTTAGACACACCAGGAGAAATGCTAGAAATCCCATGACAGCGTTTGATAGCGACAGCTCGTGTGTGTCCTCCCTTGCCTGGGGTGGCGAGCTCACCACAGAAGAACGGTTTAGCTAAAGGAGAGGCCACAAGTGAACGGCCACAACAACGGGACTCCTGGCGGATCGAAATTGTCAAGGAAAGCCGGCAAGTTTTTCTCCAAATTTCTCTCTCTCGCTCTCCAACAATTGCAACCCAGCGGTCCCCAACGGCTGCAGCCTGCATGAACTGAGTGAACTTTATATTTCCATCGGACAATACATTATCCCCTAGACAACGATAGAGCTTATTTCTTATTGATTATTATTATACCCGCACTTTCAGATTTAGTATTGATGGCGTATATTATCTGTATATTTGCATTGATATTATTTGTGTGTATTTTTACTAATAAATACTGTTAAAAATAGTATCATCAGACTTCAATGGACGTCTCCATCTTTGCTGGTAAGTTACCCAGTTACGGGGTTCGTAACAAGTCCACTCCTCTTAGAATGTCTTTTGATTGTTGTTTCTAATCTACTATTAAATTTGATTCATGTAAAATTTCTTAAGGACTTTTCAAATGAATAGAACTTTATAAACGGAGCTAATTTTCATTGTAATTCTCTCTTTTACAACATGCTAAATTTCTTCACATATTATTAATGTAAAAATAAAGGAGCATTCTTGTTTCTGCATCAAGCCTAATATCTGTGTTAATATACATAACAGAACTTTAGCTACATAAACTGGAAAGTCGTACAGTACATTGACCTCTACAGCAACACATATTCAACCAGCTCATTGTCAGATCAATACATAGAAGCTCAGTCAGTGAAAATGTTGATCCTTACAAATTTTCTGAAATGTTAAAATATGCAGATACCCAGAAAAATAATTAATAACAGATTTGTAATCATTCAAATTTTATCTAAGGCAAAACCTCTACTTCCTCTATTTTCTTAGGAGTTTGCAAAGATTTGAATGACCTCTAATACTTTGACAAACTTCTATAGATGTGTGGTGGAGAGTATATTCACTGGTTGTATCAAGGTCTGGAATAGAAACAGCAATGCCCTCAAATGGAAAATCCTACAAAAGTAATCCCAGTCCATCAAGAGTAAAGCCCTTCCCACAATTGTGTATATCCATACAGAGAGCAGGATTGCAGCTTCCATCATCAAGGACCCTCACCACTCAGGACATGCTCTCTTGGCACTGTTGCCATCAAGAAAATGGTACAGGAGCCTCATGACCCACACCATCAGGTACAGCAACAGCTATTACCCCTCAACCTTCAGGCTCTTGAACCGAGGGGTTAACTTCATTCAACTTCACTCGCCCACCACTGAACTGTTCACACAACCTATGGATTCACCTTCAAGGACTCTTCATTTCACGTGCTTTATGTTTATTAATTATTTATATATTATTTCTTTTTCTTTTGTATTTGCACAGTTTGTTTCCTTATGCACATGGGTTGTTTGTCTGTCCTTTTGGGTACAGTCTTTCATTGATACAATTATCCCAATTTGTCTGTGTATTTTATCATCTGCTGTCCTCCTGTTGCAGAAGATGGTGAGTCTCTGAAATTTTCTATGCCATAAGTTGGGAAAACTAGTTCACAGGAGGCATTTAATGAGGGGATAAATAAACTGAAAAATCAAAGAATGGAAGGCTATGGGGAATTGACAGAAAATGAACTGAGGCCTGGTGCAGATTGGTCACGTTAAATAGTGAGACTAGCTTGAAGAGCCAGGTAACTTACTCCTATTCCAGGGCCAGCAATAGCTAACACAAGGGGCATAATTTTAAAGGCAATTGGAGGAAAGTATAGAGGGGAAGTCAGAGGTAGGTTTTTTTTACATAGAGAGTGGTAAGTGTGTGGAACAGTAGAGGCAGCTATATTAGAGACATTTAAGAAACTTAGATAGGCACATACAGTGGATGACAGAAAAATGGAGGGCTATGTGGGAGGAAAGTGGTAGATTGATCCTGGAATAGGTTTAAAGGTCAGCACAACATCATGGTCTGAAGGTCCTATGTTGTGCTGTGCTGCTCTATGTTCTAACTTTGCATTCATGATGGCATGCCAGTTGTGATCCTAACAAATGAATCATCAAACACTCAATACAAAATGCATACCGCGGTTAAGCAAAACTATGCCATCACACCAAGGGATGGAATAGTGGTGCAGCTAATAGAGCTGCAGCTTCACAGCACCAGCATCCTAGGTACAATCCTGATCTCAGATGCTGTCTGTGTGGAATATATAATATTCTCTCTTTGACCATATGGGCTTCCTTGGGTGCTCTCACTTCTTTCCACATCCCGTTGGTGAGTGGGGTGAGAGATGAATTGGCCACTGTAAATTTCCCCTGGTGCTTGGTTGAGTGGTGAATCTAAGGGTACTTGCTAGAAATGTGGGGAGAACAAAATGGGATTAGTATAACTGGGTATATCATGATCAGTATGAACAGAATGGGCTGAAGGTGTGTTTCTGCTCTGTATGCTTCTACAACAATAGTTCTTCTTGCAAATATTGCACCTCAACTCCAACAAGCTTCCCAGTGGAGTGACATTAATTTGTAGGATGAATGATAGATGTTCAATTATGTCATTTCCAATCTAAAATCAATTACTGAATTATAGTACACAGTGTTACTTGCAAATGTGCAGATTTGGAGACTGAGTTCCATTGAGTCACCATTGACTCCTTCACTGAAGGAAAACAAACTTGCCTTACATTAAACACCTGAAAGTGTCCACCAACACCACCCTGTGACAATCAAGATATATTGCAAATGCATGGAAAATGTGGACCTCATTTTGGATGTCATCATTCACTGAAAAAAGATGTTGGTAATAAAATTAAGCTCTACCTTGATGTACAAGCAGGCTTTGACTTAATGTAGAAAATGTACCCAAAGATTTGAAACCCAGCACCAAACTCATTGTCTGCTAAGCAACAGAGATTGTTGTTCTTCTGTTTGCTTCAGAGACATGGACAACCTTTGGCACTGGAAATGTATCACCAATGTTGATACTGCAATAACCTGAAAATTTATTAATATAACAGTTGAACCAACATCAGCCTGTAATCCCAGGTGAACATTTCCAGCACTGAGTCTTTGCTTATACTCAACCAGTCCAGTGGCATAGCCATATTGTCCTCGTGTCTGGCACAAGACTCCAAAGTCAACATGCTAATCTGAGCGATTTCCAGGAGTACAATAAAAATGTTTAAAGTTTTCTTTAACAAATCTTACATCCTCAACAGCTCCTGGAAATCCCTCATTCATGACGGCTCAAAATGGAGAAGGAACATCCAGAAAGGCAATGAACACTTAGTATATTTACAATGGGAGTGTGCAGCATCATCAGCTACACAGCAGTCTTGTGAAGTACCATCTGTCCCATCTCAGAATCCTCAGATTAGGAGAGATATCAAGGATAAAAGAAGATAAAAGATGCACACTTCATATCACCCAGAAAACAACTACAAATTGCTGATGCATTTTTTTTAAATGGCACTCTTTCATATTTCAGAACATGTTGTTCTTCTATTGACTATATAATGTACCTTGTATAAATTGAATGGAAGTTTAGCAAGGTAAAAGGTAACTCTAATTTTTTTGAGTTTGCAACATTATTTGCAATATATAAAATAATTCTCCATTCTTATCCTTCACTTGAATGATTAACGGAGATTGTTTACCCAAGTAATGAGAATAAGTGATGCATAGCTCCATACAAGCAGTACTTTACTGGGAGCATTCAGGCTACCAGTAGTTACATTATCTATTTCAAAAAAGAAGTGGCGCTGCTTGCAGCTGCGTCCTCCTGATCTCAGAATAAAAAGAGTATTTTGGTTTTAGCTTGATTGACAAATTGTTTTTCTACTTCACCTTTTTTGCAAGCAACATGCAAGTTTCTTTCTTATCATACAATTGAATTATTGCATGTCAGATCACATCCTGTTCTCAAAGTCTGAATAAAACACAATAAGAATAAAAGACTATACTTTAAAGGTAGTGCTTGAAATCCATGGATGACAATACATAACAGCATATTTTAGAAAGTGCAAAGGTACAGGGAGCAAAATTATTTGCTAATTGATATTTTATGCAATATCAAGCATTTGTGGATTACATCACACTTTCAAAGATTCAAAGTACAGTTATTATCAAAGTAAGTATACAGCATACAACCCTGAGATTCATCTTCCCACAGTCAAGAAAAAAAAGAAAACTATAGAAACTGTTCAAAGAAAAACATCAAACCCCCAACATGCAAGAAAAAGACCAATCACACAAACAGTAAAAAAGCAAGAAGAACACAGAATATTAAACATCAAACCACAAAGTCAATTAAACAGTCCAGGAATGTTCAGTTTCAGTTCAGTTCAGTTCAATCTAGCACTTTCAAGAATTTATCAGTATTTATACATACTTATGATTACAAGTCTGAAACATGACTTGGATAACTATCAATTAATAATTAATCATCTGATTTCAAATAAGAGAATTCCAACCTTCCACTGAATGTTGTTTAACGGTAACATCTTTCTAACAGATATAAATCACCTTACATTAATTTACATTAAGATACAATTTGTCAATCATTAACTGATACATCAAACTATCCCAAATTGCTTCAATTAACTGTTTTCTTTGTATTTTGTTCTCTTTCACAAAATTATATTAACTAACTGATTTCAATTTTCCTGGTAAGCATCAGCTTCCTGCTTCAGCAAACACTGCTAAAATCTGTTAATTTTACAGAAAATATTCATCTATACATGCAATCTGCAAGTCATTCCAGAATGATATTATTAAAGATTTCCACATATTTCATGTATTCACAATAGAAGTGAGCTTACAGGAATTCGTCATTCCCCTCAGCAATTCTGGATGAGAAAGAAGAGGCCAAATATAACTACATAATTTAACCTAAGTAGTGGTAGAATTGGGAAGCCTTCCGGTAATAGAGTTTATCATTATCTAACTGCATGTTGTGAAAGTGTGACATTGCCCCAGTCCACATCAGACTTTATGTTCTTTTCCAAAATTATCATGGGAAATTGGAGGAGTCTTCAAAGCAGTCTTATTACCTAATTTCAGGCACTTTTTAAATACTCAGAAACATCTCTTTCAAACTCCTGCCTGCTGCAAGCTGAGCTCTGGCAAGAGCACTTTTGATAACAGAAGTGCCATGGATCCTGTCGTATATAAATAATGTCCCACATCCAAGGAAAGGGATTTAATAGGCTTCTGCTATTCATCTCGAAGAGGGGAATATAATTTAAGTTTCAACATAAATCAGATTTGCTCCTTTTTTACTGAGAAATATTCTAAGGCCATGAAATATAGTGCAGAATACTGTTCATTACAAATGTCTTGTGAACCCACAACTCCCCAGCAACATTCTAGGTTAGCCAGCTGTGGTCCTGTGCAAAATGTGCAGGGTTTAAAATAAAATATTATGATAACAGTTGATAAATAGTAATGAGTCACTAGGTGTACTTTATTGAAGTACACTATGTACTGATTATAACTGCTTCCTGGAACATTGTGCTTGAATTTACTAATAATGCCAGCTCTTGCATTCTGATAAGATTTGTTTTTTCCTAAATACACATTCTGTGTTTTATTATTCATATATCCTGTAGTAACACATGCATATTATTAATGTTATAATTTATCAATTTAATATTAGAAATAGGAATATTGGAACATGAATAGACTATGCACTATGCAAATGTTACAGTATTCAATGAGTTCATGACTCATATTTATATACTGTGGATTTTGGTTCATTGGGCCACCAGTTAAGAGGTGAAGCCATTTGATTTAGACAACTGTTAACGAACAAAAACTAAATCAAGAAAGTAGCCAGAATTCCCTTTGTTTATTTGGGACACTATGCTGCTTAATTGGAACTGGAGATTGTTGCCAAACAGTTTCTAACTAAAATCAGTCTCATGCATTTGTGCGGCTGTTAGACGCTACACCATGCTGAGTGCAATCAGTTTTTAAATAGTATCAATTGCATGTGTTTGTGTTTAGAAGGCTGAGATTTTTGTCACTGATAGTTGACGAGAAATAAGCAGATCTGTTTGGCTTATCACGGCTTCAGGCATTCAGGCTTTGAAATGCCAGAGACCTCCAGGAGTGAAAGTGAAATAATTCCACTTCTTCAACAAGTTAGGAACTATGAGGAATTTGAAGGCACTGACAATCATCTTGAATGTTACAATGAAAATGAAGATTTAGATGATGCAGCCATCTCAAGCATTGTATGAAGGCAGTTCTTTATCTGCAGTAGGTGTCTGAGCAGATTTAGTTCACTTACAGTTTATCATAAGAACACAGCAGAATAATTCCTCTGTTGATAACTATTAGAAACTAATACACAAATTTATAATACTGTAGAGGTATTGGTAGTGTTCTAATTTGTTCTGTATTTCATTTAAAGACATTAATTGTTGCTCAGTTAAGTGGTCGTTGTTCTTTAACTATTTCAATCAAACTTTGGCTAATTGGGGCAGCCATTTAATTGAGCCAAAATGTACTGGTCACAATGTGTCCCAGTTAACTAGAATCCACTGTACTCATATTTTTCCAAATACCTGAATATCTTTGGTCATTAAAAATCTTTCAATGTCAGATTTTGAATTTACTATTGACTTAACATCAATTGCTATCTGCAAAAAAGATTTCCATATTCCCCAAACCTAAAAACTGGATGCATTAATAACATTTTTATACACATGATAAAAGCCACTTGGTACAGGTTTTAGTGCAATTGCATCAATTTCTGGTGTAAGTCCCACGCATCAGAAAACTGAATCAAGAATGTCTGCCACTTTTTCAAATACCATTCACAAATGTCAAGGCATTAATCAATATGCATGTGCCTATTTTAGGGGATTGCAGAATTGTATTTTCCATTGTCTCTTGATGGTGCAAACCTCAGAAGGGGATCAATGGGCCATAACATCGCTTGTCAGCTGTAATTCACATTGTAGAATGCTGTGAATCACCACTCTTCCTACTTTCCCTCACTTCCTCTGCAGGCTTTGTACGACTAGACTGAGGCTAGTCTGGAAAGTGTGCTTTGATTGGCTTCCTAGCAGTCAGCATTGGAAAGATAAGGCAGCAACAGGTACTACAGGCAATTATCATTGAAAAACATCCAGACAGCCACTGAAATGAATAAATAAGGTTGAAAGTCACCTCAGTGATATCATCACCAGGATTTCACCAATTCCCTGATTGTGCCTTGACGGTTCCTTGATTGGATGCTAGTGCCTCACATAGGATCAATTTGGCATACAAAAGAAGAGCAAGTTACACTTTTCAGGCATCTGTCAATAACATCATTCCCGAAAAGAGCAAGTTTTAATTTTGTTGAACAGAGTCTTGTAACCCAAGATTCCCCAACCTATATGATTTCTGTTCTTCTACCCTATCTGTTAATTTTTTTAAATTTTAATTACTGTATCTCTTAACTTTCTTTATTCCAGAATATAAAACATCAGTTTCAATCATCATCTCTCCTCATAATTTAACAATTGGAGTATAGATTCAATTCTGGGATGTCAATGCTACGGTCTATTTGTGTGTCTTTCTTAATGAGTGATGTAGCCAAACAGTTCAAACCATTTAAACGCAAGATGTTCTGAAGATGCTGCAAATCCAGACTAACACATAAAATTTTGGAGGAACTCAGCAGATCAGACAGCACCTGTGGATATATAAACAGTCAATGTTTCAGGCCAAGACCCTTCATCGGGACTGGAAAGTTAGAAGGAGGGGAAGGAGTACAAGCTGGCAGGTAATAGGTGAAGAAAGGTGAGGGAATAAGTGGGTGAACAGTGGTAAGGGATGAAGTAAAAAGCTGGAAGGTGATAGTTGGAAAAGATAAAAGGGTGAAGAAGAAGGAATCTGATAGGGGAGGACAGAGGATAATGGGTGAAAGGGAAAGATGAGGGGCACCAGAGGGAGGTGAGGAGGAGAGGAGGAGTTCATTCACAATTTTCCAAGCATGACTGAACCAGACCGTCATGGTATAAATCTATAGGCCTATTATCTCACCGATTTTAGATTGTTCAAATATTAGTGGTTTCATTTCACCTTTTAACAAACTTTAATCTTGGGTAAGTTTTTTTTCCCCTTAGCTGTTACATTATGCAAGATTCCTGGTCAATTTAATACTTTTTCTAAAACTTCAAACCAATTCCTTTTTCACTGTTTTTCTAGTAGTAACTAAAATAAATTTTGGTAATTAGATTTTAATTTTTTTCATTTTGATTTAAACTTTCACTTGGATCATCTAACACAATGTGTATATCTGCAATTTAAGGGCAATATGTATTACGTGTATTAACCAGAACTTTTAAAAAGTTCTACAATGCTTTTCACCCTGAAGAGTCACAGTAGTATATGAAATTGTGTAAACAAGTAAAAATCTGTTTCCTTAAACTGTGTGACAAAATTAGAGCAGCGATAAACATTTGATTAATCATTGAACAAAAATAAAACCAACTGGCATAAAAAAAACAACAAATTAACTCTGAGTTCATTTTCTGTACAGTCTGTCTCCTGCAAATATCCACATTGTGAAGAGATGGGCTTGCATTATAACTCTGAGACTTAGATTTTTTAAATCATCTGGCAGCAGGAGAGAAAAAGAAAAGCATGCTGTCTGTTCTTTGTCACCAAAATAAAACAATAACAAAGGAAAATCTTCTCGTAGGAAATATTGCCAACCCATGCTGTTTTAAAGGTCTATAACATCTGTTACACAGTATGAACTAAACCTGCATTATGTGATTTGTTTTATAAATTCCGTTCCAGTTGGAATGGAATCAGTTAATGTGCAATTCAGATTACCATTGTTCAGTCAATATAAACAACAGTATATTTCTTGAAAAGCTGATTTCAGTTCTACAGACTCAAACCACTGAATACTAACTTACTAATTGCATAATTCCTGCTTATATTTCATTGAAGCATAAGAAGAGGAGTTGCCCCAGTGTCTTATGGTGTCCATCTCTTTTCCCCATACTTCAAGCTTATGACCTAAAATTTTCAATTTATTGCCTATTGTGGCAATATTAGCCATGTGCCACATTTTAACTCTGGTGTTAATGATTAACCTGTAGCAGCCCAATGTGTTCAATCACACCATACCACCCACCCCCTCCCCCCCCCCCCCACCACCTAGCTGGTCACTTGAACAAACTCGTTGTTGAATCCACGCAAAATAAAAATCTACATTATTGTTTGGTAGAGGAGTATTTCACTTCTACCTTCTCATGTCTTATAAAATGAACCAGGAATTAATCAAATGTAAATTTATGAGTGCATACGTAATTATATGGATCTCCAAGTAAATTTTTAAATGTACATGCCAACCTCTATATCTATTTCTTAACTACTAGTTGCCTCTGGTGCAGCTGCAGGCGATGGAACATACCCATCAATATATTGCTGCCAGTGCATCGAGAAGATTACTTGGACTTGTTTTAATTATGCTCAGTAATGCTGTCCTTATTTCTGTCATCAAACGTTAATCTATGACACAGATATCTTTTGTGCCATTTATATTTTTTCTGTATATTATTTTAGATTGATCAAGATTACAGCTGCAAATGCAGTTGCAAATTTTATCATTAGATTTGCATTAAGCATCCAGTCATAATCCTGCAGGGCATCCAGCAAA
Organism: Hypanus sabinus; assembly: GCF_030144855.1. Lineage (NCBI taxonomy): Eukaryota > Metazoa > Chordata > Chondrichthyes > Myliobatiformes > Dasyatidae > Hypanus > Hypanus sabinus. The sequence continues at coordinate 40,466,483 of NC_082717.1, forward strand.
TGTGTCTGAGGTATTGACTAGGACTTAGATGTCGGAAATCTTGGCCACCACGGCATGTATATGGGAAGGTTTGCTTGGCGTAGTATCTATATTAGTCCAATTCTACGATGCCAGAGAGAGACAAAGTTTGGTATTTTCCTCCTCCTATTTTTTCATTGTAGTTGCATGTTCCACCTACCTTTCAGTTCCCTAAAGGGCCACATTCTGGGAGCTTGGGAGCATCTGAAATTTTGGTTAGAATACAACGGAATTCTCGTGCAAATGCAAATCTTTTTTTCCCCAGGGGGCAATAAAAATAATGCAGCTGTGGATGTTTAATTCACTGAATCTAGGTCACTCTTTTACAATTCTAAATTATTTCACTCTTTCTCTAATTATTGAACACCAGCATTGTTTTAATATGTACAATACAAGGGATTTGATGGTTGTAGACAGAGTTAACAACAATGACACACATTTCGAAAGTAAGACTGAACTAACTTGTAAACAGCAGTAAAAGAAACTGAGAAAATCTCCTCATTAAGGATACTTGCTGCTTCTCATTCTCCCAGCAAATCCAAGTTAATTTTCATTGTACGTGCTAACACTTCTTATCAGTGTAACTGAGTAACACAGTGAGGAAAATTTGCTTATCCTACATTCCCAGAAGAAGAAAAAACACAAAATGCTGGCAGAACTCAGCAGGCCAGACAGCATCTATGGGAGGAGGTAATAACGATGTTTCGGGCCGAAACCCTTCATCAGGAGTGAAATAACGTGGGATGGTCGAGGGGGGATAAGAAGTGGGGGGAGGGATAAAGTAGAGAGCTGGGAAGTGATAGGCTGGAGGGAAATGGGCTGGGGGGAAGGTGGAGAATTATGAGAAATAATAATAATAAGCCCATTTCCCTCCAGCCTATCACTTCCCAGCTCTCTACTTTATCCCTCCCCCCACTTCTTATCCCCCCTCGACAATCCCATGTTACTTCACTCCTGATGAAGGGTTTCGGCCCGAAACATCGTTATTACCTCCTCCCATAGATGCTGTCAGGCCTGCTGAGTCGTGCCAACATTTTGTGTTTTTTATTTATTTCCAGCATCTGCAGATTCACTTGTGTTCCCAGAAGAATGCCTAATTTGAAAGAAAAGTAAGTAAAAACTGGATTGCAACAAGGTAGCCACATATTGTGCAACCGAACATGTCTATCTTTCCAATATAGCCAGCCATTTCTGTTGCTTTTTAAAATTTATTTTTATCACCCGGTACTCATGGTTTATGAACCCGTGGCCATACTTGTTGCTTGTTAATTTTGTCTGTTTAATTCGAACATCTCTCCATCCTCCCTAAGAAAACAGTGCAGCACTCCAATGGGTAGGTGGTCACCTCAGGTTCATTTTAAAACTTTGTCACTGCCACTGTTATGGTTCCAAAACTAATTGAAAGAAAAACACAGGATCTAGGATCTGTGTCTACTTAGCTTTTCTTTTCCTTTTCATTAGTGAGATGTTCACATTTGACATGGTGGTGTAATGACGTATGATATTCATGTACTTCTCACATAATGCATTATGTAATCAGAAGAATGCTTCATCAAGCAATACATTTACAATATTCCTCAAATGCTACTGAAATATTGATTACATATCTCATCAAAACCATATAATAACAGTAAGACATCTTTATCTCATACTTGCCCTCTCACTCAGCTGGTATATATCAACTTGAAGATTCTTCACATCCTCATCCCTGCTTACAATTCTACCTAGTTTTGTATCTTCAGCAAATCTGGAAATATGAGATTCAGTTCCATCAGCAAGACTGACAGAGTTTCAGATTATGGAACTTACAAGATTTGCTGACTTTCCACATGTACCTTGTCCCTCAACAACCCATCAAAACCTTGCAGCTCTCGTACATGAACATTTTCATTTAATTCCCTCCCAAGACAGAGGTTTACATCAGAAATGGCACATTGCAGAAGATTAATGGAGTGCTTGGTAGGGCTCTGAAAACCTGTGCCAACCAGCTGGCAGCGGTGTCCAAAAGACATTTTAAATCTCTCATTGCTCTGATTGGAAGTTCCCAACTGCTTCAAAAAAAAGGGCAACAATTATATCAGTGCCCAAGAAGAGCAAGGTGAACTGCCTTAATGACAATCGTCCAGTAGCGCTCCTATCTACAGTGGTGAAGTGCTTTGGGAGGTTGGTTATGGCTAGAGTTAACTCCTGTCCCAGCAAGGACCTGGGCCCACTGCAATTTACTCTCTCTACACCTATGATAGTGTGGCTAGTCACAGCTCAAATGTCATCTATAAATTTGCTGACGCCTATTGTCGGCAGAATTTCAGATGGTGAGAAGAGGGCATACGAGAGCGAGATATATCCATTAATTGAGTGGTCACAGCAACAACTTTGCACTCAGCATCAGTAAAACCAAAAAACTGATTGTGGACTTCAAGAAGGGTAAGACGAGGGAGCACATACCAGTCATTATAGAGAGATCAGAAGTGGAAAGTGTGAGCAATTTCAAGTTTCTGGACGTCAATGAGGATCTAACCTGGACCTAACATAATGATGCCGCTTCTAAGAAGGCATGGCAGGAGCTATATTTTTTCAGGAATTTGAGGAGATTTGGAATGCCACTAAAAGTACTTGTAATTTTCTACAGATGTACTGTGGAGCACATTCTAAATGGCTGCATCACCATCTGGTATGGTGGGAGGGGGGGTGTTGACATAAGCTGCAGAGAATTGTAAACTTATTCATCTCCATTATGGGTACGAACCTCTGTAGCATCCAGGACATCTTCAAGGAGCGATGCCTCAAAAAGGTGGTATCCATCATTAAGGATCCTCATCCTCATTGCTACCATCAGGTAGGAGGTACAGAAGACTGAAGGCACACATTCAATGATTCAGGAACAGCTTCTTCCCCTTTTTGAATGGACATTGAACCCATGAACACTACCTCACTACTTTTTTATTTCCATTTTCACACCAGTAATTTTTATTTAACTATTATAAACTGTGATTAACATTTTTCTATTATTATCTTTTGCACTGTACTAGTGCTGCAAAGGCAACAGATTTCACAATATACGCCGGTGATATTAAATCTGACTCTGATTCTGACTTCATGTCTCTGCTAGCAACCTCCTCCATATTACATATGCCTTTCATAAGAGTCCCTGTCTCAGAAGCGACTATGACAGAGTGAATGTCGAAAAGAGAAGGGTGAAATCTTGAGGAGGAAAATAAGCTGGCACTCAGATGTAATCAGTTGCTGGCACGCATATCCAGATCTCACAATGAAGAGTGCAGCAGCCAGTTGGCTAAATCCTCAGTGGGAAGGCATCATTCAAATGAGGAATAGCCTGAAGCACATAGCATTCATTTTTATATTAAAGTTTCTGAAGGCAGCCAGTGCAACAATGCCAAAATCCACCCACAAAATTTCTAGTTCCACCCAGATGATATTGGGTAAAATAAAAAATAGATGAATTTAATTTTTTTTGAAGTGGAAGTAAAACAAAATAGACCTCTTGGTATCCCTGCATTTTAGCATCCAATATGTGGGTTTATAGCTCTGAGTACCACATTACAGTGATCCTGTGTGGTTGTAGTCTACCTACTGAAAGACTCTTCCTAACAGTGGACTTGATGATCTCCGAGAAGCTCTTGGGCCAGTTTCAGACTGCTCCCAATTAAATTAGTTTCAGATGCTGGATGTGGTATTTGTGTGCTGCTGCACTCGGTGAATTAGTGCCCACTTGAAGGTATCATCAATGTCCCAAACTGCAATGGGTCATCTCCAAGACGACTGGGTAAAAAAAAAATTTGCAATGGTCTGATGGCACCCAAAGCACTCCGCTACTGTATTAGTCCCCAAAATCATTACTGAATTCAGTCTACTTCCTGGAAGCAGCTCTGTGCATGATGAGTACAGGACTCTGAACACAATAAAGATGCATCCAAGTGGAGAGCACCTGTGTTTGCTCCTACAGGATGATCTCAAACATGCCTTAACTATTCTCCAGCAGGAAAGCAGCCTGTTCACACAGGGCTTCTCTCTGCTTAAGTAGAAGAGCAATGTTGCGCTGTATCTCTTTGTTCATGCCAATCCGAGAGATGCACATGCACCGCATCCTTAGCTCCTGAACTTAGTGCCAAAAGATGCATGTCTGTGTACACTTTGATCAGAAGTCTGCTCCCAGCTGGCAGCTCAGGGCATATTGTTGCTTCACAAGCATGGCATTGCAGAGTTGTGAGTGCCCAAAACAGCACCCATGTGGCAGAAATGACACGCATCGGAATCAGGGCAGAATGGCATAGATGCTTCACCCATTGCGTATGACACTTCACTAAGCTGATTAATGGTGTTGGTGAAATCCTGGCTCCACATAAACGGTTGTCACAACTTGGAGATGGATTTATATTTGCTCCTTCTTATCTCCTGCCTTTGGTTGAGCTGAGAGCACTTGCAGCATTCATGCATCAGCCCTCGTTGAAGGGGCATCCCACACGCAGCTACTCACCTAACTGAAGTGTACTGATGTAATGAGCACAACAATACAAACTCTCCCTCCATTAATCCTGATGTAGGATCCTGATCAGGAATCTACTATTCCTGATGTAGGATCTCAGCTAGAAGCACTGATCATCCTTTCACCTCCACAGACACTGTTTGACCGACCAACTTGCTCCAGCAGTTTGTTTTTCCTCCAGATTTTAGCATCTGCAGCCTCCTGAAGAACTACTACATCTAATTCCCTTTGGAATCTTCCATATTACAGTCCAATCCAGCACGATTTACCACAAAGTTTACTTCACTCAGTGGAACTTGCAAAATCCTTCAATTCAACGTAATTACTGTCAAATTCTTTCACCTATATTAGAGAGAATAAAGAGATAGAAAAGAAATGAAAAGATATAGAAATTATGTAGAGAAACAAGGTTTTACAGATTGCTCCAGATATTTACTTGCATTGTGTTTATATAATGATTACTTTCTGATGATTCAGAAGTCTTTTGAAGAGAATTCAATAACAGCAATGAAATTTTTAAACACACATTTACTGAAACTAAAAGAGAAAGACCTGTTAGGGAAGTTAAAAATTTGGACTGGTTGATAATAAGTCAATAGGCAATCTATGTCTACTTAACAAAAGACAGAGACAAGGAACTGAAGATCATCACCAGTAGAACGAAGAGAGGCGTTTGGAGAAGTCCTTTATAGGTTCAGTTAATTTGTAGATCATTTGTACTGTTAAATCATTTTAAAAAGTAAAATATTAAATGCAGGGAATAATCCCTGATCCCAAATAGAGAATCCTGCTGTGCACCTGGTGTAAGAGCTGAGGGTTTATGATAATGAACCTTATGTGAATGCCTAGAAGACTTTCTTTTGCTCCCTATTTTCAATTTGTTAATTCATTATTCAATATCTAATTACATTAAATTCTTGCAATAGCAAGATTTGTTCAACATTTCAAGGTATAGCTCATAGAAAGCTCATTGACCTTACTTGTAGGACTTGAGTCTACAAACAAAACTAAATGTCCACATGGCCATTGGTCGTCAATCCTGATGCAAGCCTGTGACATTTAAACAAGGTACAAGTACCATGTCGTAAAAGCAAACCACTATCATATGAGGCACCTGAGGAAACTGATGAAAATAAAATGCAGAGGTGCAAGTCACCAAGGGTTTAACATGGACAGACAGTCCAAACACCCAAAGTCCACAGATAATATCACAGATAAGGAATCAAACCATGTCTCTTGCTCAGTGTGTTACAGTTTAAAGAATAGATTACCCTGACCATGTCTTCCAGATATAAAACGAGTGAATGCAAAATAAGATTTTTTCACAGTGATGCACCATGAATAACTCACACTGAGACGTAAGGCGAGATATCGGGTTTTATTGACTGGAAGAAGGAACCAGGAGTGAGTGTCCATCATACTATGTCCTGGAGACTGAGGCCGAGCGTCAGGCCTCAGATCGCCTTTATACAGGGGCCTGTGGGAGGAGCCACAGGAGCAGTCAGCAGGGGGCGTGTCCAGACAGGCACATAGTTCACCACACACAGGAAGCTAAAGTAAGGAAAGATTACTCAGGGAGACCAAAATAAATGTTTCAGTATTGACCTGGAGTATTGAGAGGGTCTTGTTATATTCATCTGGATTAGCTTCATTCATACTGAATCTATAGTCCATAGACAAAGGAGAATTACTGATGCAGAGTATAAGCAGACCCAAAATAACTTTTCATGCTCAGTATATTACAGCGAGTTTAAATCACATATTACCCTGATCAGTCATGGTAATCATTGAGATCAAACCAACACAATTGTCATCATCATCTTTGAGAATGAAGGACGAATGAACATGCACAAGTGCATTAGATTCATTGCATCTACATTTATATATTGAAACTAACAAGTTTCCTTAGTTTTATACTTAAAATCCAAAGATGGGTGCATGAATCCTAGACGATAATTGCAATTTACTTCCTACTTTAGTGAAGTTTTCCAACATTGCTAACAATGAAAAAGCTAAACTTATAAAATTATGTATTCATATCTGAAAACTAAAAGGCATAACAATTATCTTTCATTGTGATAGAAAGAAAGAAAGGAAATGTGATAGAACTTAAATTTATTTGGTGCCTATCAAATCCTTAAAACAACCTCAAAGCACATCATAGCCAACAACACACAAATTGCTGATGGAACGCAGCAGGCCAGGCAGCATCTATAGGGAGAAGCACTGTCGACATTTCGGGCTGAGACGCTTTTTTAGGACTGAAGAAGGGTCTCAGCCCGAAACGTCGTCAGTGCTGCTCCCTATAGACGCTGCCTGGCCTGCTGCGTTCTACCAGCATTTTGTGTGTGTTGCTTGAATTTCCAGTATCTGCAGATTTCCTCGTGTCATAGCCAACAACATACTTCTAAAATGTATTTGTCTAGCAGCCAGTTACAATATTGCACAATCCCATATAATAATACAAACACCAGGTTATTTGAATTACTATATTTCCCAGAACACATATTCAGATTGATGCAAAAATATACTGTAACTGATGTCACTTTAAGGAATACTTTTATTATTTACATGATTTTTTTTCTCAGCACATTGACTGTTTGACAGTCTTCTTTTTTTAATGGGTTCTGTTGGGTTTCTTTGCCTATAAGAAGATGAATCTCGGGGTTGTACATAGTAAACATATTTTGATAAATAAATGTTCTTTGTACTTTGAATACAAACACCTATGTCAGGATGCTGCTAATTGACTATAGCTCAGCATTAAATTCCCACAGTGCTGATTGAGAAGTTGCAGAACCTGGGCCTCTGTACCTCCCTCTGCAATTGGATCCTCAATTTCCTACCTGGAAGATCACAATCTGTGTGGATTGGTAATAACATATCCTCCTCGCTGACATTTAAAACTGGTGCACCTCAGGGGTGTGTGCTAAGCCCACTGTTCTACTCTCTCTATACCCATAACTGTGTGGCTAGGCACAGCTCAAATACCATCTATAAATATGCTGATGATACAACCATTATTGGTAGAATCTCAGATGGAGACAAGAGGGTGTACAGGAGAGAGATATGCCAACTAGTGGAGTGATGTCGCAGCAACAACCTTGCACTCAACATCAGTAAGACAAAAGAGCTGATTGTGGACTTCAGGAAGAGTAAGAAGAAGGAACACACACAAATCCTCACAGAGGAATTGGAAGTGGAGAGAGTGAGCAGTTTTAAGTTCCTGGATGTCAAGTTCTCTGAGGACCTAACCTGGTCCCAACATATTGAAGCAGTGAGAAAGAAGGCAAGCCAGCTGCTGTACTTTATTAGGAGTTTGAAGAGATTTGGCATGTCAACAAAAATACTCAAGAACTTCTATAGATGTACCATGGGGAGCATTCTGACAGGCTGCATCACTGTCTGGTATGGGCGGGGTGGGGGTTGCTACTGCACAGGACTGAAAGAAGCTGCAGTGGGTTGTAAATTTAGTCAGCTCCATCTTGGGCACTAGCCTACAAAGTACCCAGGACAACTTCAAGGAGCGGTGTTTCAGAAAGGCAGCATCCATTATTAAGGACCTCCAGCACCCAGCGCATGCCCTTTTCTCACTGTTACCATCAGGTAGGAGATACCGAAGCCCAAAGGCACACACACAGCAATTCAGGAACAACTTCTTCCCCTCTGCCATCCGATTGAACCCTTGGACACCACCTCACTACTTTTTTTTATTTTTGTTTTTGCACTACTTATTTAATATTAACATATATACTTACTGTAATTCAGTTTTTTGTCTATATTTATCATGTATTGCTTTGAACTGTTGCCACAAAGTGAACAAATTTCATGACGTATGCAAATGATATTAAACCGGATTCTGATTAGTATGCCATTGTTAATATTTCCCAGCTGCCATTCGATTCCTAAATGGACATTGAACCAGTGGACACCACCTCACTTCTTTAATACATATTATTTCTGCTTTTTGCACAATTTTTAATCTATTCAATATACATATACTGTAATTAATTTACTATTTATTATTGCAATTTTTATTTCTTCTTCTTCTGTATTATGTATTGCATTGAACTGCTGCTGCTAAGTTAACAAATTTCATGATGCATGCCGGTGACAATAAACCAGATTCTGAATCTATTTCTACAATTGTAACAGATTGCAATGCAATTTTTCTGAGATTCTTTGTGAAAATGTGCCATCTGCTGGCTATTAGAGCAAAACAAAGCCACTGGGGTGCCAATGAGAAAAGTAGAATATTGAACATAAAACATAGAACTGAACAGCACAGGAACACATCCTTTGGCCCAAAATGCCTCTGCTGAACATAATACCAATTTAACTTAATGTCAGCTGCCTGCACATGGTTAAATGCTACTGTCACATCTGCATCTACCAATTTCCCGAGCAGTACGTTCCAAGTATCCACTCACTGTGTTAAAAACTTACCTCACAAATCTCCTTAAAAGGTTTTCCCCCTCACCTTAAACCCACACCCTCTAATATTTGGTATTTCCTCCTTGGGGGTGGGGGGGGGGAACTCTATTCAAATTCTGCGTCTCATAATTTGATATGCCACTATCAGGTCGCCTCTCAGCCATCAAGTTTATCCAACCTCTCCTTATATTAAACAATATCTAAACCAGGGAATATCCTAGTGAATGGCCTTTACATCCTCTTCATAGTCCCCATGTAATTCTTGCAACCAGAACTACATGGAACTCTAAATGTGGCATAACCAGAGTTGTATATAGCTGCAACATAGCTTTTTGGCTCTTGAACTCAATGCCTAATGAAGACAAGCATGCCATCTGCCTTCCTTACCACTCAAGCTAACGTGTTGCCTCTTTCAGGAAGTTATAAGCTTGCACTCCAAGATCCCTCTGTACATCAATGCTCCTAATGTTTCTGACATTTACTGTATATTTTCCTTTTGTATTTGACCTCACAAAAAGCAACACCTCACACTTGCCTAGATAACATTCCATTTCGCATTTCTCTGCTCACATTCCCAATTGGTTACATCCCACTGAATCCTTTGACAAACTTCAATATGCACAGCTCCACCAATTTTGATGTCAGCTGCAAACTTACCAAGAAGTGAACATACAATTGTTGTCAAAATCATTTATATATATCGGAGACAACAAAAGTCCCAACAGTGATCCTTGTGGAGCACTATTGGTCACAGATCTACAGTTGGAATAATACCCCTCTGTCATTACCCTTTATCTTTCATTCTTAATCCAATCTGCTTAGTCTCCATGGAGCACATGTGCCTTAATTTTCTGAATCATCCCACCATGAGAAACTTCACCAATTGCTTTACTAGGGTCTATGTAGACAAAATTCACTGTCCTACATCTTCGTCACTCCTCAAAAAACTTTATCAAGTTTGTAAGGTATGACCTACCAAGCCAGAACCAAATTGATCCTATCCCTAAGAATCTTCTCTAATAATTTCCATTCCACTGATGTAAATCTCATTGGCCTTTAATATTCCCTTTTTAAACAATAGAACAAAGCTGGTGTTTTCCTGGCACTGTGATCTCACCTGTAGCTAAATAAAGATACAGTATGAAGATCTCTGTTAAGGCCCCAGTAATAGCTTTTCTTATCTCCCTGAGTAGCCTAGGATAGATCTCACAGGCCCTGGAGAATATCCTCCTTAATGTTCTTCAAAAGGCCCAACAGCATGCCCTTCTTGAGATCGAGATGCCCTGGAAAATCAGCCAACATGAGGTGCCTTGTTAGATGTACCCTGATCTCATTGTCTTCCATGTCCTTTGCCTTGGTGAAGTATTCACACTGCCCATTTCCTCAGGTTCCAGGTATAAATTCCCTCTTTTGTTTTTGAGTAGCAAATCATCCGGGAATTTTACCATGGCCACAGAAACATGCAAAATTCTTTCAGCTGGATTATGCTTTGGGCATATATTTGCCTCATAAAGAAGACCACTAAATATCTTAAATGTTTGCCAGAATAGAACTGGTTGTGTTAAGAGAAAATACCAGATATTTCTGACCTATGGAGCTTGGCAAGCAGGATTAGGCAGAATACTAAGGCATTCTACGTATATACCAAGAACAAGAGGATAATTGGTTCTACCATAGAATGCCTTATCATTCTCTGGCATGACAAAGGTGAATAATGAATGTAGAACTTGTGGATGTTGTTTACATGGATTTTAATAAGGCGTTTGAATAGGGCCCTTAGAACCATAGAACATTACAGTACAGAAACAGGCCTTTTGGCCCTTCTTGGCTGTGCCGAACCATTTTTCTGCCTAGTCCCCCTGACCTGCACCTGGACCATATCCCTCCATACACCTCTCATCCATGTACCTGTCCAAGTTTTTCTTAAATGCTAAAAGTGAACCTGCATTTACCACTTCATCTGGCAGCTCATTCCACACTCCCACCACTCTCTGCGTGAAGATGCCCCCTCTAATGTTCCCTTTAAACTTTTCCCCCTTCACCCTTAACCCATGTCCTCTGGTTTTTTTCTCCCCTAGCCTCAGTGGAAAAACTGTAAGAACTGCACGCAAGACATGCTTTTCACTATTTATTGGTACTTGACAATAATTAACCAATTCCAACACTGACAGCAAACCTCGGGGTGAAAACATTGCCCCACAAATCCCTTTTAGATCTTTCCTCTCTCACGTTAAACCCCTGGCCTCTGGTTTTGAATCTCCTTACCCTTGTCCTTTGAGATCTCGGGAACTGGTCTACAACTCAAATTCAAACTCCTCTAACCAGTTGCCCCGGAATCTGGATTTCCACCCCAAATTTTGCGATAGACGTTGCCGAGTGATTAAGGTGATGGATTTCATTAGAGTTTCCCTGCACAGGTTTAAGTCCTGCTGACTACAGAAGCAGCAGGTCTATCAGGTTAACTAGTCTGCCTGTCTAATTTTGGGTGGCACTGTAGCACAGTGGTTTGCATAATGGTATTACAGCACCAGGGATCTGGATTCAATTCCCATTATTGTCTGTAATGCTTTCATACGTTCTCTAGTTCCACCCGGGTCTCCTCTGGGCCACCCGGGTCTCCTCTGGGTGCTCCAGCCTCCTCCCACATCCTGAAGGTAGTTGGTTAATTGGTTACATCGAAGTAATTGGCCGATGTGAATGTTGTTCTGGATTTCCAGCGTCTGCAGAACCTCTTGTGTTTATGCAGTACCATGGAGGAGAACTGTGGAAATTTTAAAATGCTCACTTCAGGAGTGGCTAAAGGGATTAAACTGCAAATTCGGGAAGATCATTCAGAAGATTGAGATGCATGGGTCCACAGTAAATTGGCCATTGGATTTTAAATAGGCCTACCAACAGAAGACAAGAGGATGGTGGTCAATGAGATTTACTCAGGCTGGAGATCCATGACTAGTTTTGTTCAACGGATCCATTGTGAGACTTCTGCAATTTTTGAAAAATATACTGTACTTGACTTGGAGGGAAATGTAGTTAGATGGGTTAGTAAGTTTGCAGATTAAATGTATAGGGACACCACACTGAAAAATGATCTTGTGCTTTCCAGGCGTTTATGACGAAGAAACTCTTCTCAGGCTTCCAGCCGGGTACACACATCAATTTTAATTAATGTTTCAATGACAAACTCTGCCATCTTCATCGGGAATGATGCCTGGGCATGTCTAGTCCGCTGGTATTTATACCTCTGTCTTCCATCCCTCCTGATTAGTTAGCCCTCATCCAATCAGGCTGCCCCACATTGCTTACAATCGAATTCCAGTTCTTACCTAGAGCAAAACCTTTGTATTTGTTAAAATTCTTTTCCTCTAGTTATACTTCAATGGCTTTCTTTCCCACGCAGTCCCAAACACCATTGCTTTGGCACAGAAAATCAATCAGGTCGTTATAAGGGCCGACAGAAAAACCAGGAAAGCTAACAACAAGGAGGAACCCATCATTACTGACTGTCTTCCCAATATTTCCACGGTTTCTGGAAGGATTGCCAGGATCCTGAAGAAATACTAGATTAATGGCATCCGCATACTCGTAAGGAAGCTCAAATCACAGTGTAACCTGGGACTCAGGACAGCTGGCATTTACAGGATTCCCTGAGAATGCGGAGCAGTGTATATCAGCCAGATGGGATGAATGGTGGAAAACCACATCAAGGAACATTGAAGGTGTATCTATTTGGGCTACCTAGAGATATTGGTGGTAATAAGAATATAAAAACACAAGAAATAGGAGGAAGTGTAGGCCATCAGGCCCATTGAACCTGCCCCATCATTCAATAAAATCATGGCTGATCTGTCTGTAAACTTAGCTCCATCTACCTGCTTTTTCCCCATAATCCTTAATTCCCTTACTATGTAAAAATCTATCTAACTGTATCTTAAATATATTTATCTATGCAGAACATTACATTCGCAATGGCCTTAGGATTGACTTCAAAGGCACAAAACTACTGTGTTGTGCCAATGGTTTTGGGACCACCTGGTAAAGGAAGCCATTGAAATAAAACCAGAGGAAAAGAATTTTAACAAAGAACAAGATGTTGCTTTAAGTAAGAACTAGAATTCGATTGCAAGCAAGGTGGGAGAGCAGCAATCTGATTGGAAGAGGACTAACCAATCAGGAAAAATGGACGATGGGGGTATAAATACTACCAGAATAGACATGCCCTGATAAAGATAGCAGAGTTTGTCATCGAAACATCAGTTAAAATCAATACTTGTACCTGGCTGGAAGCTCAAGAAGAGTTTATTTGGGACAGTACACTGTTAATGGCAAGGTCCTTAACACTGTTGATGTACACTGGGAACTTGGGGTAAAAATTTAAGCTCCTTGAAAGTACCTACATGGGTTAATAAGGTGGTGAAGATGGCATGTGGCAAGCTTGATTTTATTAGTCAAAGCACTGAGTGCAAGAGTCAGGAAGCCTTATTGAAGCTTTATAAAACTTTAGTTTGGCCACATTCTGTTCTGGTTGTCCCTTTAAGGCTTTGGAGGAGGTGCAAGAGAAACTTACAGGTTGTTTCCTGGATTAGAGGCTGTATGCTATAAGAAAAGGCTGCATGAACTTAGGTAGTTTTCTCTGAAGCAGAAGAGGCTGAGGGGAGATATAATAGAGATTTATAAGATCATGAAAGGCATTGATAGAGTAGACAGAGAGTATCTTTTGTTCAGGGTTGAAATGTCTAATACTAAAGGACTTGCATTTAAGATGAGATGGAATATCTCACATCAAGTGCCTGGCTCATCCTTTTGCAGGGTTCCCTAAAGTTTAACTTGCAGGTTCAGTCGGTGGTGAGGAAGGCAAATGCAATGTTAGCATTCGTTTCGTGGTGACTTGAATGTAAAAGCAAGGATGTAATGCTGAGGTTTTATAAGCTGTTGTCAGACTGCACTTGGAGTATTGTGAACAGTTTGGGGCAAAGATTTACTGGCATTGAAAAGAGTCCAGAGCAGGTTTGCAAGAATGATCCCATCAATGAAATGGTCAACGTACGAGGTGCATTTGATGGCTCTGGGCTTGTACTCACTGGAACAATAGAAGAGTGACCGGGGATCTTACTGAAACCCATTGAATATTGAAAGACCTGGATACGGTGGATGCGGTAGGATATTTTCTATATTGGGGAGTCTAGGACCAGAGGGTGTAATGATATGACATGTAAGAACGTGATTGGAGAGAGTTCTGAGCATGCGCAGGAATGATAGAAAGATCAAGAATCATGGTATTGTAAATGTGTTGTGGTTGTTGTTAAATAAAAGTTTTATTTCTTTCAGAAGATGTTTCTTTATTAGTAACCCATGGTATGTATGAATATAAAGAACACAACATGGTGTCAGAAGTTGGTCTGGAAGAATAATACGTTTCCTAATACAGGAGAATTGAAGATAATTTTCTGAAAAAAGAGTTCATACTGTTTTGGCGTTTGCTAACAGTTTTACAAATGGATGGTTTGCAGCCTCCATCAACACTTCAAATGTCTGGGAACATAGCTGAGAACTGGAGAAAATTTAAGCAACATTTTGAATTGAATTTATTGGCGATCGATATGGATTGAAAACTGGAAAAAACGAAAGCTGCGCTTCTACTCCACATAATAGGTGATGACGCAATTGAGGTATATAGTAATTTTATTTTTGAAAATGGAGATAATTTAAAGTTAAAATTCATAATGGGCAAATTTGAAGCATTTTGTATACCAAAGCATAATGTGATGAATGAGCTGTATAGATTTTTTGCATGCACGCAGAGAGCTGGTGAAACTATTGATCAATATGCTACTGAGTTGAGATATTGGAGTAAAACATGCAAGTTTGGAGAACTGACAGACTCTCTCATTAAAGACAGAATTGTTTGTGGCATTCTGGATAATGGTCTGAGAGAAAGACTGTTAAGAGAACAAGACTTAGACTTGGAAAAAGCTTTGATGCTCTGCAAAGCTTCGCAAACAGTGGCATCACAGGCTAAAGAACTTTTCATTGAGAGCTGTGAGGAAGTGCAAACTTATTAGAAAAAATAATAAAACAATGACAAAACCAACAGAGGGCAAAACGTCATCTGAGAGAAAAAAAGCTATGTGATTGCTGTGGGTGGCAGCATCAGCCAAAACAGTGTCCAGCGAATGGGAAAATGTGCAACGACTGCGGTAAGAGTGATCAATTTTCATGCTGTTGCAGAAGTAGAAGGAAAATAAAACAAGTAAATGCAGTGCTTGAAAATGAACTTGAAGAGTTTTATATAGATGTGCTTTGTGAAAACGAAGTAAGAATGACTGGACTATGCCATTGCAAGTGAGTCAAAACAATATTCTGGTTAAACTTGATACTGGAGCACAAGTAAATGTTCTTGCAGAATCTGAATTTAATGCATTAAACCAAGACCAAAGTTTCATAAGACAAATATAAAAGTAACTGGGCTTTCAGGTGCAGACATTCCAGTTAAAGGAACATGTGTGGCAAAAGTATCACACAAAAATATTGTGCACACGCTTTCATTTGTGGTGGTACCAAGGAATATACAGTCAATACTGGGTTTATCTGCCTGTGAGAGACTGAATTTGGTGAAAAGAATTTTAGTCCTGGACAGTGACACAGAGTCAAATTACAGTGACCTGAAAAAAGAGTATGAGGACTTGTTCAAAGGGCTTGGTTGTCTTCCAGGAGAGCACACGATTAAAATTGACACAATGCCACCCGGAGTACATCCATGTAGAAAAGTGCCTTTTGCATTATGTCATCAACTGAAAACAGAGCTTGACGGAATGGAACTGCTAGGAGTCATAAAAAAAATTGATGATCCAACTGAATGGGTCAATTCACTTGTCATTGTTGATAAGAAAAATGGAAAGCTGAGGATTTGTTTAGATCCAAGAGACTTGAATCGGGCCATAAAAGAGAACATTTCAAATTGCCTACTCGTGAAGGGATTATGTCACAGTTTGCTAATGCAAAGTACTTTCGTAAATTAGACGCATCTTCTGGATTCTGGCAACTTAAACTAGATGAACTGAGTTCAAAGTCATGTACCTTTAACACTCCCTTTGCCAGATGTTGTTTTCTTCGGCTTCTGTTTGGAATTGCATCAGTTCCTGAAGTGTACCATGAAACCATTCACATGCTATATGAACACATTGAGGGCGTGGATACTTCCATGGACAATATTGTTGTTTGGGGATCATCTAAACAAGAGCACAATGCCAGACTCAGACAAGTCTTTGAGGCAACACGCAAGGCAAACCTGAAGTTGATTAAAGACAAATGTCAGCTTGGAGTGACTGAACTTACCTCTGCGGGTGATATCATCAGCAAAGAGGGTGTGCGTCCTGATCCATTGAAGGTTTGTGCTATTGAGAACATGCCAAGACCGCAATGTAAAAAGGATGTTCAAAGGTTCATGGGAATCATCAACTAGATGGGAAAATTCATACCCAAACTTTCAGAACAGCTTTCTCCATTGAGGCAGCTAACAGAAAAGAAAAACAAATGGAGCTGGAATCATGAACTGGAGAAGGCATGGCAAAATCTCAAGGAAGTGCTCACAAAAGAACTTGTGTTGAAATTCTATGTTGCTGAGAGACCCATCAAAATCTCATGTGATGCAACTCAAGCAGGCTTAGGAGCAATATTACTCCAGAAACATGATAAGGAATGGCTACCTCATGGCATAGGAATGGCATATGCATCTCATTCATTATCTAATCCAGAAACAAAGTATACCCAAATTGAAACATAATTGCTCTGCATTATGTTTGCTTGTGAGAGATTTCAGCAATCTGTGTCATGGCAATCTATTGATGTTGAAATTGATCATAAGCTGTTGATTGCATTGTTTCACAGACCTTTTGAATTTTTTGAAGAAGTTACGAGGAATGTTGACGAGGGTAAGGCAATGGATGTAGTCTATATGGACTTCAGCAAGGCCTTTGACAAAGTTCCACATGGAAGGTTAGTTAAGAAGGTTCAGTCGTTAGGTATTAATGCTGGAGTAATAAAATGGATTCAACAGTGGCTAGATGGGAGATGCCAGAGAGTAGTGGTGGATAATTGTTTATCGGGATGGAGGCCGGTGACTAGCGGGGTGCCTCAGGGATCTGTTTTGGGCCCAATGTTGTTTGCAATATACATAAATGATCTGGATGATGGGGTGGTCAATTGGATTAGTTAAGTATGCCGATGATACTAAGATAGGAGGTGTTGTGGATAATGAGGTGGGTTTTCAAAGCTTGCAGGGAGATTTATGCCGGTTAGTAGAATGGGCTGAATGTTGGCCGATGGAGTTTAATGCTGAGAAGTGTGAGGTTCTACATTTTGGCAGGAATAATCCAAATAGAACATACAGGGTAAGTGGCAGGGCATTGAGGAATGCAGTGGAACAGAGAGATCTAGGAATAACAGTGCATAGTTCCCTGAAGGTGGAATCTCATGTAGATAGGGTGGTGAAGAAGGCTTTTAGAACGCTGGCCTTTATAAATCAGAGCATTGAGTACAGAAGTTGGGATGTAATGTTAAAATTGTACAAGGCATTGGTAAGGCCAAATTTGGAATATTGTGTACAGTTCTGGTCACCGAATTATAGGAAAGATATCAATAAATTCGAGAGAGTGCAGAGACGATTTACTAGGATGTTACCTGGGTTTCAGCACTTAAGTTACAGAGAAAGGTTGAACAAGTTAGGTCTCTATTCATTGGAGCGTAGAAGGTTGAGGGGGGATTTGATCGAGGTATTTAAAATTTTGAGAGGGATAGATAGAGTTGACGTGAATAGGCTGTTTCCATTGAGAGTAGGGGAGATTCAAACGAGAGGACATGATTTGAGAGTTGGGGGCAAAAGTTTAAGGGAAACACGAGGGGGTATTTCTTTATTCAGAGAGTGATAGCTGTGTGGAATGAGCTTCCTGTAGAAGTAGTAGAGGCCAGTTCAGTTGTGTCATTTAAGGTAAAATTGGATAGGTATATGGACAGGAAAGGAGTGGAGGGTTATGGGCTGAGTGCGGGTAGGTGGGACTAGGTGAGATTAAGAATTCAGCATGGACTAGGAGGGCCGAGATGGCCTGTTTCCGTGCTGTGATTGTTATATATGGTTATATGGTTTAAGTGACTGTCCTTTGCAGATTCAGCAAATGATGATCAAATTGCAAAGATATGTCCTACACACCTGGAAAATTCATGTACACGGCTGACACGCTTTCCAGAGCTGTGGATGCAATAACAAAAGACAGTCACGGGAACACTGTTGATGTTCAGGCATTTGTTGATATGATCATAGAGACTGTACCTGTTGCTCCCGAAAAGTTGGAACTGCTGTGTTTTGAGACAGAGAAGGACAAAATTCTCTGTCAGGTAATACAAGTGATGATGGATGGATGGTCAGATAATAAGCATGACTGTACCTCAGAAGTACAAGAATATTGGAACCACAGATCAGAACTTTCTGTTGTAGATGGGATATTATACAAAGGTAGCAGAATTGCGATTCCTAAAAGTCTCCAAAAAGAACTGCTTGGGAAAATTCATGAAGGTCACCTAGGTATTGAAAAATGTAGGAGAAGGGGGCGGGAAGTGATGTTTTGGCCCAGGATGAATCATTTCCTCTAGCTCAACGCAGGGTCATCTACTAGAGACCTCAGCCTTGGAATCACACATTCATTGCCATTTTTGTTATTATTTGTGTTTCTTGGTTCTTATTTGTTCAGGGAGTAGATCGATTAAGTTTTATTCTAATTTCAATGATACATTGACAGATAAATACAGATGGCTAAGGACAAGGTAAAATTCATTTCTTTTAATGTCAATGGGCTATTAAATCCAATCAAACATAAGAGAATTTTATCCAATTTGGAACAATTTGATTCATACTGGGGAAAATGGTTTAACTACATAATGCCTCATAGGCCTGATTTTATTCTCACAAATCAAGGAATCTGTTGTAAAAAAAAAAGAGATCACTCCTACTTGTACATAGTTCTTTCCTTTTGCTTGTTTTTTCTTTCCACTCTTTTCTATAAGTGTGTACCTCAGATAAATTGTGGAGATTTGTAATATATATGATTATATGATATATATGTACAATGTCTGAAATACATCTTATGGAAATGTTTAATGATGAACTTCAATAAAAAAAATTACAAAAAAAAGAAATTGCAGAATCGGTGTCTTCTTGTCAAATATGCCTTAAGTACCAACCTAGCAACCCTAAGAAGCCACTGCATCCACATCCTAGTCCTCAGAGACCTGATCAGATGGTAGGCATTGATCTGTTTGTAACTGACAACAAAGATTATCTATTAATAACAGATTACTAATTGTATCCTGAAGTGTGTGGTCTGAGCAGAACGACAGCAGAGAATGTAATTACATGCATGAAATCAGTTTTTTCCAGACATGGTGTACCTGATGAAGTTTCCACAATTCAATGGTGAATGCATGAGACATTTTGCTCATGAATGGGGCTTTGTTCATACAACATCCAGTCCATTTTTCCCTCAGTCCAATGGATTAGATGAGAAATCGGAAGGAATTGTCAAGAAACTGATGCATAAAGCAAAAGATCGTGGAGGTGATTTTTATAAAGCTTTGTTAGCCTATTGCAGTACTCCACTTGAATGTGGATTTTTGCCTGCTCAGCTCTTGATGAGACGCTGTTTGAGATCCAATCTGCCAATGGATGAGAGCCTTCTGAGAACAGAGGGAGGTGAACAAGTGAAAAAATGGAAAGATGAACACAAAGCAAAGCAGAAAACATATTTTGACAGATGTTCTCATAAATTACCTGAACTACACCAAGGAGATGAAGTAATGATACAAGACAAAATGAACACGTGGACACAGAAAGCTATAATACTTGAAGTACAACCCTGATCATACATGGTTCAAACAGAAGAAGGATCAATGTTAAGAAGAAATCGCAAAGACCTCAAGAAAGAGCCAACTTCAGAATTTCAGTTAACTGATGCAGACCAGACGAAATATGAAAATAACAATGAAACACAAGAACTGCATGAACCACTTAGAAGATCTACTCGTGTTCGTAAACCCCCAGAGAGACTGATAGAGACATGTTAAATTATGCATTTTCTCTGTTCAATGTTGCTAATTTTTTTCTTTTTAAGGAAAGGAAGAGGTGGTGATATCACGTGTAAGAACGTGATTGGAGAGACTTCTGAGCATCCGCAGGGATGATAGAAAGATTGAGAAACATGGTATTGTAAGCTCGTTGTGGTTGTTGTTAAATAAAAGTTCTATTTCTTCCAGAAGATGTTTCTTTATTAGTAACCCACGGTACGTATGAATATAAAGAACACAACAGAGAGCACAGCCTCAGTGTAGAGGGACATCTATTTAGAACAGAGATGAAATGGAATGTCTTTAGCTAGATGGTGGCTATATGGAAATCATTGCACAGTGACAAAAGTCATTGGATATATTTAAAGTGGAGGTTGATAGGTTCTTGATTAGTTAGGCATCAAGGGTTATTGGGAAGAGGCAGAAGAATGTTGTTGAGAAGGATAATAAATTAGTCATGATGGAATGGCAGAGTAGACTAGATGGGCCAAATAGCCTAATTCTGCTCCTATGTCTTATGGTCTTGTCGTCCTATGGTCTAATGGAGTAAGTTCAAAACAAAGTGGGGCAAGGTTTTTTTTACACAGAAAATGGTGGGTGCCTGAAATACGCTTCTGTGGGTTGGTATGGAAACAACTACAATGGAGGTGTTTAAAAAGTTTTTAGATAAGCGCATGAATGTGTGGGAAACAGAGCTTTATGGACATTACATAAGCAGAAGTGATTAGTTTAGTTACTTGCTAATTTAATTAGTTCACACAACAACAATGGAGCTTACATGGAAATTATCTTTCAGCCTCAAGTAAAACCATGATCTTTCCACCTCTTTCCACCTTTTGCCTTATCTTGAGGACCTCAAAATTCCCTGCCTTGTCTAATATACTGTAGGTCTTAGATTAGGAATCATTTGTGAGGTAATTTAATAAGAACTTTTCTTCCAAATAATCTATAAAGTGGAAAGTGAATTTCCATTTAGTAACATCTTCACATTTTCTGAATGAATGAAATTCAATAAATACCTGTTTTCTAGAAAACTTGTTTGATAGCATCTACTTTCATAAAATTATCTTAAAGTTATATATTTTAAACTTGGAATTGATGGATCAAATCTTGGCTTAATTTCATTAAATTTGAAACATTTACAAATCATAGAAGAAATGATTCTAATGGTTTCAAATGTTATTTAATTCCAGCATTATAAACTAAAGGTAATATCAAGTTTGGCAACATTTATAGAGAGAAACAGAGGGAACAGTTTAAATTAATAATCTTTTGTGAACTCTATATTTTGAACATTAAAATTTGCTAATAAAGTTCTTAGTACATTTGTAATTCTAGCATTCTGTTTTGAATTGCTGACTTTAATTGTTAAAATTTAACTGCATTAAATTCTGATTTTAATTGCTCCACCTTTAGTGGTTATGATATTAGGTCAGGTCTTACATTCTGGAGACCCCTTCTTTAAAAGACACACACACACACACACACACACACTCCTTAAATCGCACGTCTTTGACAAAGATTGGTCACTTTTCCAGATCTTTCATATTCTGATAATACTCTATTAAGCCACTTGAATTATTTCATTACATTAGAAGTTCTACATAAATACATGATGCTCAAATTTGTTTGGAAAAGTACAGCAAACATTACTAGTTGCAAGTAATTTAAAGTTCAGAAGTATTGAAATGAGCATCATAGAACATAGAACAGTACAAAACAGGAACAGGCCCTTCAGCCCATACGCTGTGCTAAACCAATTACAACAGTAACCCAAGCGAACCAATCCCTTCTGCCTACATAATGTCCATATCCTTCCATTCCTTGCACATTCATATGCCTATTTAAGTGCCTCTTGCACACTTCAATTGTATTTTCTCTACCACAACCCCAAGCAGTGCATTCCAGGCACCAAGCACTCTCAGTGTAAAACACTTATTTCACATCTCCTTTGAACTTAATCCATTTCAGCTTAAACATATGTCCCTTGTTATTAGATATTTCAATGCGGAGGAAAATATACTGTCTGTCTTCTCTAAACCTTCCTGATAAACCTCTTCTGCACACTACAAGGTCTCAACATCCTTTCTTTAATGGGGTGACCAAGAACTGAATGGAATACTCCAGATTCAGCCAAACTAGAGTTTTATAAAGCCGCAAGCATAATTTCCCAACACAAATTCAATTCTTCACCTCATAAAGCAAGAATGCCATATGCCTCCTTTACCACTCTATCAACTTGTGCAGCTCCTATTTGATGAGCAAAAAAAATCTTTAGGTAAGATCATTTATGCAAATTTATTAAAATAAAATCTATAACCACCATCCATTATTTCTCCCACTATAAAAGCCACCCTTCAATCTATCCCTTCAATTTGCAGTACTTATCAGATCTATCAAGGCAGGAACTGGGTATTGTTAGTGAATGATCAGCCATGATCTCAGAATGGCGGTGCAGACTCGAGGGGCCGAATGGTCTACTTCTGCACCTATTGTCTATTGTCTATTATCTAGTCCAGTTGCTTCTCGCTGTACCAAGTGCAAGCAATATTGACAGAAGCAGCAACCTTTTTGCAATCTGCCCACAGTGTCTCTAGGTATCCACCAGGTGGTGCTCAAGACCAATTGATGATCAGTCCTTCCTCCTATCCAAAGGATAAATGGCAGGTCCCATTGATTTTAGGAGTTAAGAAACTTTCTCTCTCCTTAATATAGAAAAATATTATTATAAAATACTGCTTGGAATGATTGAAAACACACTGCTTTTGATCATGCTTTATATCATCTCAGGATGTCCCAAAGAGTTTCACAGCCAAAAAAGTACTTTTTGTAGAGAAGTTACTGTTTTAATGCAAGAAATACAGAAGGCACTTTCCAAGTTCCTATCATCATCATTAAGATACCAACTAGATAATCTATTATTTTCTCAGGGGATGTTGCTTTAAAGTTAAATTACTCAGGACAGGAACATCTTCCTTACTTCTATATTAAATGAAATCATGAGATATTCTTGACCACCTGTAAAGGCAGACAGAGCCTTGGTTTTTCCCATCATTCCAAGATAACAGCTCCAATGGTGCCTCAGTAACCTCAGTACCACAGTGGCACATCATCCTGTTTGCATTGTGCCCTGTCCTTGATTTGAGCTTGAATCCATAACCTTTTGACTTCAGCAAGAGAGTGTTACCCATCTTGGACATATTTACGGAATAAGACAAACAAAATGCTGGAGGAACTCAGCAGGTCAGGTACGGAAACAAATAACTAGTCGACATTTTGGGTCAAGGCTCTCACTGTCCAAGTAACTGCTAACTGTGTCCTTGATTGGCGTTTGTAGAGCTTTCCTGTCGTTAAAACAACTGGTCTGAATTAATGTATCACAAACAAGAGAAAATCTGTAGATGCTGAAAACCCAAGCAACACACACACAAAATGCTGGAGGAACTCAGCAGGTCAGGCAGCATCTACAGAAAAGAGTACAGTCAAAGTTTCGGCTGAGGCCATTCATCAGGATTGTGTATTAGTGCAGTGGTCCCCAACCACCAGGCTGCGGACCGGTACCGGACTGCAAAGCATGTGCTACCAGGCCATGAGGAAACAATATGATTTGGCAATATGAAACAATATGAGTCAGCTGGACCTTTCCTCATTCCCTGTTGCACCCACTGTTGAACTTGAATGCACGCGAGGTCATTATCCACGCAAGCTCATCAGTTGCCTAAATACGGTGATACCCTCACGCTAGGGATCACTGGTTGGCCTCAATTAACCGGACGCCTCACGTGGCCAACGGGAAGTGCCGACGCTACTGGTCTAGAGTGCAGACAGATGGGCGCCACTTCTAAGCCTGTTTAACACACCGAATGTTCGTGGGGAACCCAGTGCTAAAATATTGTTTCATAAGTAGCAGAGCAGCTCCCTCGCTGTGATCTACTGAAAGTCATCCCTCGAGCCAAACTTTTGTCGGCTGATAGATCCTACAAGGGGGGTGGGTGTGTGTCCTGTCTCACTCCTCTCTCAGTCGCTCGCTCGCTTCAGACTGCGACTGCGGCGGCCCCGGCACGGGGACCTCCAGCCCTTACCTTGTCCTCTCACCCCACCCACGACCAGCCACACCTGGTCAAGGCATCTGGTGGCGGATGAGCGCTGTCTAATGAGGCATTGAAGTCCTCAAAACTCAAAAGTCAAAGCACCCTGCACTTAAAGACAAACCCACTGAGTTTTTTGAGCGTAAAAAAAACGTGAGCAAGCGGGACAGAAGCAAGTGCTGATAGCCATGGACACAAAATTGTGGAATAGACTGGACATAAGAAACCCCCTTCAAGTGTCGCTGTATTCCGGTCGTGATTAACACCACCACCACCCCCCGCCACCGGTCAGCAAGAATATTGTCAATATTAAACCGATCCACGGTGCAAAGAAGTTTGGTGACCCCTGTATTAGTGTACAGGTAGTCCCTGAATTACGAACGTCTGACTTACGGACAACTCGTACTTACGAACCAAGGAAGAAGAACGCCGTCCGCCATTTTAAGTCAGATCACAACACTGTCCGCCATTTTAAGTCATTGCCGTTGACACTGTGTTGAGTGCATAACTTTGTATTTGGCTTAAATTTTTCTTAGCAAGGTTGATCCTGACCCCGCACCCCCCGCCCCTGTTTTGGTTGGCTGGAGGCGCAGTGAGATCAGCACCGGGCTGGAGAACAGAGGTGCCCGAGTTCGATCCAGTGACAGACCACTCCTGTGCCGGGTTGATGTCGATCCAGTGACTCCCGTACCATCCATGCTGGGTTGATGTCGAGCTCGCAACTCGACATCACAAAAAAAACACTGCCACCTGTGGTGAACTACATATACCTGTCTGGACACGCCCCCTGCTGACTGCTCCTGTGGCTCCTCCCACAGACCCCTGTATAAAGGTGATTGAGGCCTGAGCCCGGCCTCTCAGTCTCCAGGATGTAGTATGGTGGTCACTCACTGCTTGTTCCTTCTTCCAGTCAATAAAAGCCGATATCTCAGTACCGACTGAAGGCCACATTTCCCTATCTGGATAACATCACCATCTGTAGTTGCGACTGGTCGGATCACGACGCCAACCTCCAACGATTTTTCCAAGTGGCCGAAGCTCTGAACCTTACTTACAACAGGGACAAGTGTGTGTTCGGAACCACCCGTCTCACTATCCTTGGGTATGTCGTGGAAAATGGGGTCATTGGCCCTGATCCCGACCGTATGCGCCCCCTGTTAGAACTCCCTCTTCCCATCACCCTCAAGGCCCTCAGACGGTGCCTGGGTTTTTTTTTCCTTTTATGCCCAATGGGTCCCCCATTACGCAGACAAGGCCCGCCCCCTGGTCAAGTCTACCACTTTTCCCCTCTCTGCTGAGGCCTGCGCAGCCTTCAGCTGCATTAAAGGGGACATTGCCAAAGCAACGATGTATGTGGTGGACGAGACCATTCCCTTCCAAGTAAAGTGTGACGCCTCCGATTTCGCACTGGCTGCTACCCTCAATCAGGAAGGCAGGCCAGTAGCATTCTTTTCTCGTACCCTTCAAGGCTCTGTTCGGATATCCCTGCTATATCCACAGTGATAGAGGGTCCTCCTTTATGAGTGACGAGCTGTGCCAGTACCTGCTGGCTAGGGGCATTGCTACTAGTCGGACCACAAGTTATAATCCCCGGGGAAATGGACAGGTGGAGAGGGAGAATGCCACAGTGTGGAAGGCCACACTTTTAGCCCTTAAGTCAAAAGGGTTGCCGGTCTCTCGATGGCAGGAGGTCCTCCCTGTTATGTACGTCCACCAATGCCACCCCTCACGAACGCCTATTCTCTTTTCCCAGGAAGTCTGTCACTGGGACCACCCCACCAGTTTGGCTGACGTCCCCGGGGCCAGTGCTGCTCCGGCAACATGTGAGGAGTGATAAATACTCCTCGCTGGTCGAGAGGGTTCACCTTCTACATGCGAACCCCCAGTATGCCTACGTGGTCTTACCTGATGGGCAGGAGGACACGGTCTCTGTCCATGACCTGGCGCCCGCAGGAGCAGCAGACCACTACCCTGAACACTCCCCGGTAACTATGAACCCTGTACCCGAGATGACACTGCACACACCAGGCCCTAAACAGTCTCCTCACGACACTCATATACCGGGCATTTCGTACACGTATATACCAGGCACCTCGCACACGCATGAGGGATCACTGACGCCTAGTGGGCTGACACCTCCAGTTAGACCGGAACCAGCACAACCTCCGTCTCCGGTGCAATCACCACCGGCACCTGTGCAATCATCACCACCGGCACCTGTGCAATCACCACCGGCACCTGTGCAATCATCACCACCGGCACCTGTGCAATCACCACCGGCACCTGTGCAATCACCACCACCGGCACCTGTGCAATCATCACCACCGGCACCTGTGCAATCACCACCGGCACCTGTGCAATCACCACCGGCACCTGTGCAATCACCACCACCGGCACCTGTGCAATCACCACCACCGGCACCTGTGCAATCATCACCACCGGCACCTGTGCAATCACCACCGGCACCTGTGCAATCATCACCACCGGCACCTGTGCAATCATCACCACCGGCACCTGTGCAATCACCACCGGCACCTGTGCAATCACCACCACCGGCACCTGTGCAATCACCACCACCGGCACCTGTGCAATCACCACCGGCATCTGTGCAATCACCACCACCGGCACCTGTGCAATCACCACCGGCACCTGTGCGATCACCACCACCGGCACCTGTGCAATCACCACCGGCACCTGTGCGATCACCACCACCGGCACCTGTGCAATCACCACCGGCACCTGTGCAATCATCACCACCGGCACCTGTGCAATCACCACCGGCACCTGTGCAATCACCACCACCGGCTCCTGTGCAATCACCACCGGCACCTGTGCAATCACCACCACCGGCTCCTGTGCAATCACCACCACCGGCTCCTGTGCAATCACCACCGGCTCCTGTGCAATCACCACCGGCACCTGTGCGATCACCACCGGCACCTGTGCAATCATCACCACCGGCACCTGTGCAATCATCACCACCGGCACCTGTGCAATCACCACCGGCACCTGTGCAATCATCACCACCGGCACCTGTGCAATCACCACCACCGGCATCTGTGCAATCACCACCGGCACCTGTGCAATCATCACCACCGGCACCTGTGCAATCATCACCACCGGCACCTGTGCAATCACCACCGGCACCTGTGCAATCATCACCACCGGCATCTGTGCAATCATCACCACCGGCACCTGTGCAATCACAGCCGGTGCTACGTAGATCGCAGTGACAGATTCAACCACCTGGTAGACTTAACCTGTAAGAAACTACGCGAGGGTGAATGTGGTGAACTACATATACCTGTCTGGACACGCCCCCTGCTGACTGCTCCTGTGGCTCCTCCCACAGACCCCTGCATAAAGGCGATTGAGGCCTGAGCCCTGCCTCTCAGTCTCCAGGATGTAGTATGGTGGTCACTCACTGCTGGTTCCTTCTTCCAGTCAATAAAAGCCGATATCTCACCTTTACGTCTCAGAGTGAGTTATTGATGGTGCATCACCACCTCCAGTTTAAATTCCCATGCCGAATATTGTGGAGGATCAAATACCCAAACCCAGCACAGCCCCCACTTGTCCCATTTAACCTGTCTCACTGCGGTGGACTTTAGGACCTGGGGAATTCAGTGCGGTGGTCCTTAGGACCCAGCGGACCTCAGGAGCCGGCGGAGCTCGGGACCTGCCGCCTGCAGTGTTTCTGTTCTGTTGACGGGAGGCGATCGTGATTGAACATAAAGTGGAAATAATAAAGCGATTGGAAAGAGGTGAAACACCATTGATCATTAGAAAAGCATTAGGCTACAGTTGGTCAATGATCAGAATAATTTTAAAAGATAAAGTGAGAATAATGGAGCATGCGAAAGGCCCTGCCCCGATGAAAGCTACAATTACTACTAAGCAACACAATGGTTTAGTTATTGGAATACATATGTTTCTTAAGTGTTTTATATGCATAGAAAGGTAAAATATATACTATATACTAAGACAAACGCTTGACTAACTGACGTTAAATAAGTTTGTAAGACTTGATTCTTTAGATATTTGAAAGATTATGACAGCCACGTACCTATAGAATTATATCAACAGCAAAGTAAAATTAAGCAGCAACTGATATTTAAACATTTAATGACCCTTTTAGTGTCTAGTTATGGATCACATTAAATCTCATCTTATTGCTGCACTGGACACTTTCTCATCCACTTATCACTCAGATCAGTCCACTGATGATACCACAGCCTCTGCACTGCACTTTGTCCTGAGCACTGGAAAATGGTGCCTTATACGTCAGGATGTTGTTTATCAACTTCAGCTCAGTGTTTAATATGAAGCCAGCAGGTAAACTGTCCTTGATAAACTTCTTTCTATAACTAGATCCTGGACCTCTTGTCAGAAATCTCACGGTCGGTCCACGTTGGCGGAAACATCTCTAGCTCTATCACGCTGGGCACCGGTGTTCTCCAGGGATACATGCTCAGCCCACTGCTGTTCACGCTGCTGACACATGGACTGCACTGCAAAATCCAGTTCAAACAAAATCATCAAGTTTGCTGATGACTCAACAATGGTTGGCCTCATCAACAATGATGACAAGATGGCACGCAGGAAGGAGGTACAGTAGCTGGTAGAATAATGCAAGCAGAACAGCTTGAGTCTCAATGTGGACAAAACCAAACGGACAATTGTGGACTTTAGCTGAGCACACCTCACTACACATACATACACGGCTCTTCCATGGAGAGTTGGGAGCACCAAGTTTCTAGGAGTGTACATAGCAGGTGTTCTCACCTGGTCCCACAAAACCACTTCTTTGGACAAGAAAGGACTTCCTGAGGAGATTGGGGGAAGTGAGGCTCAAACTCTTTCATTCGACCCAATGTTTACAGGAGCACTATCAAGAGTGTCCTGACCTGCTACATCACTCACCTTGGCGGCTCACTGCTGTAGACTCACTTTTGAGGATTCTGCGGTTTGACATTTAATGTTCTATATGTTATTTGTTTCCTTTCTGTTGTTTGCATGATTTGTTTTTTTCCACACGTTTGATGGTCTTGTGTGGGGTTTTTCGATGAATAGGTTGTATGGTGTTTCTTTGTTTTGTGCTTGCCTGCAAGAAAATAAAATAGACAATAGGTGCAGAAGTAGACCATTCGGCCCCTCGAGTCTGCACCGCCATTCTGAGATCATGGCTGATCATTCACTATCAATACCCAGTCCCTGCCTTGTCCCCATATCCCTTGATTCCCCTATCCATCAGATATCTATCTAGCTCCTTCTTGAAAGCATCCAGAGAATTGGCCTCCACCATCTTCCGAGG
Source organism: Hypanus sabinus (assembly GCF_030144855.1). Classification (NCBI taxonomy): domain Eukaryota; kingdom Metazoa; phylum Chordata; class Chondrichthyes; order Myliobatiformes; family Dasyatidae; genus Hypanus; species Hypanus sabinus. The sequence continues at coordinate 40,495,950 of NC_082717.1, forward strand.
CAGTGCATTCCACACCTCCACAACTCTCTGGGAGAAGAAGTTCTTCCTCAACTCTGTTTTAAATAACTGACCTGTTATTCTCAATCTATGCCCTCTGGTACTGGACTCTCCCAACATCTGGAACATATTTCCTGCCTCAATCTTATCAAATCCTTTAATTAACTTAAACGTTTCAATTTGATCCCCTCTCAATCTCCTCAATTCCAGTGTGTACAAGCCCAATCTCTCCAATCTCTCAGCGTAAGACAGCCCTGCCATCCCAGGAATCAACCTAGTGAATCTACACTGCACTTCCTCTACAGCCAGGATGTCCTTCCTCAAACCTGGAGACCAAAACTGTACACAATATTCCAGGTGTGGTCTCACCAGGGCCCTGTAAAAATGCAAAAGGACATCTTTGCTCTTGTACTCAATTCCCCTTGTAATAAAGGCCAACATTCCATTTGCCCTCTTCACTGCCTGTTGCACTTGCTCATTCACCTTCATTGACTGGTGAACGAGGACTCCTAGGTCTCTTTGCATTTCTCCCTTACCTAACTCTACACCGTTCAGACAATACTCTGCCCTCTTGTTCCTGCTTCCAAAGTGGATAACTTCACATTTATTCACATTGAATGACATCTGCCAAGTATCTGCCCACTCACCCAGCCTATCCAAGTCTCCCTGTATTCTCCTAACGTCCTCTTCGCATGTCACACTGCCACCCAGTTTAGTATCGTCAGCAAACTTGCTGATATGGTTTTCAATGCCCTCATCTCAATCATTGACATAAATCGTAAAGAGCTGTGGTCCCAATACAGAGCCCTGTGGTACCCCACTAGTCACCTCCAGCCATTCCGAGAAACACCCATTCACTGCTACCCTTTGCTTTCTATCTGCCAACCAGTTTTCTATCCATGTTGAAACCCTGCCCCCAATGCCATGAGCTCTGATTTTACTCACCAATCTCCTATGTGGCACCTTATCGAATGCCTTCTGAAAATCTAGGTACACAACATCCACTAGCTTACCCTCGTCTAACATCCCTGTTACACCCTCAAAAAACTCCAACAGATTAGTCAAGCATGATTTGCCCTTGGTAAATCCATGCTGGCTCGGCCTAATCCTATTACTGCCATCAAGATGTGCCACTATTTCGTCCTTAATAATGGACTCAAGCATCTTCCCCACGACTGACGTTAGGCTAACAGGGCGATAGTTCTCCGTTTTCTCCTTCCCTCCCTTCTTGAAAAGCGGAATAACATTAGCCACTCTCTAATCTTCAGGAACTGATCCTGAATCTAAGGAACATTGGAAAATGATTACCAATGCATCCGCAATTTCCTGAGCCACCTCTTTTAGAACCCTCGGATACAGACCATCTGGACCCGGGGATTTATTAGCCTTCAGTCCTACCAGTCTACTCATCACAGTTTCTTTCCTAATGTCAATCTGTCTCAATTCCTCTGATATCTTATGACCCTGGCCCATCCATACATCTGGGAGATTGCTTGTGTCCTCCCTGGTGAAGACAGATCTAAAGTACGCATTAAATTCTGTTGCCATTTCCCTGTTTCCCATAACAATTTCTCCCAATTCATTCTTCAAGGGGCCAACATTGTTCTTAACTATCTTCTTTCTCTTCACATAGCTAAAAAAGCTTTTGCTATCCCCTTTTATATTCCTGGCTAGACTCTCATACCTGATTTTTTCTCTCCGTATTGCTTTTTTAGTTAAGATCTGCTGTTCCTTAAAACTTTCCCAATCATCTGTATTCCCACTCATCTTAGCCCTGTCATACTTCTTTTTCTTTAATGCTATACAATCTCTGACTTCCTTTGTCAACCACTGTGGCCCCTTCCCCCTTTTTGAATCCTTCCTTCTCATTGGAATGAACTGCTTTTGCATCTTTTGTATTATGCCCAAGAATATCTGCCACTGCTGATCCACTGTCTTTCCTGCCAGGGCATCCGCCCATTTAACTTTGGCCAGCTCTTCCCTAATGGCTCCGTAGTCTCCTTTATTTAATTGCAACACTGACACCTCTGATCTGCCCTTATCCCTCTCAAATTGTAGATAAAAACTTATCATGTTATGATCACTACTTCCTAATGGCTCCTTTACTTCAAGATCACTTATCAATTCCTGTTCATTACACATCACCAAGTCCAAAATAGCCTCGTTCCTGGTTGGCTCAAGCACAAGCTGTTCCAAAAATACATCCCTTAGACACTCCACAAACTCCCTATCCTGGGGTCCAGCACCTACCTGATTCTCCCAGTTCACCTGCATGTTGAAATCTCCCATAACGACTGCATTACCTTTAGCACATGTCAATGTTAACTCCCTAATCAACTTGTACCCAATATCCACGCTACTGTTTGGTGGCCTGTACACAACACCCATTAGGGTTTTTTTACTCTTACTGTTCCTCAGCTCAATCCACACAGACTCTACTTCCCCTGTTCCCAAGTCACCTCTTGCTAAGGACTGAATCTCATTCCTCACCAACAGGGCCACCCAACCCCCTCTTCCCATATTTCTGTCTCTATGATAGCACGTATACCCTGGTACACTCAATTCCCAGGTCTGATCCCCTTGCAGCCATGTCTCCATTATCCCAACAATATCATAGTTCCCCATTTTCATCTGAGCTTCAAGCTCATCTGTCTTATTTCTGACACTACGCGCATTTAAGTATAGAATTCTTAGCCCATTCCTCCTCTCTTTACTTAAAACACTGTCTATTGTACCTAACCCAGCTCCTTGAACTTCCATCGGGCTAATTGCACCTTGAATTTTGATGACCTTCTCAAGATCACCCAAACTTTCTACACATTTAACCCCATGCTCCTTCTGACCAACCCTCTGTACATGTAGCTTTTCCAACACATGTTCTGTCTCACCTTTCTCCTTTACACAATTAATATTTGGGAAACGTGTATTCCCCACCTGTCCCTTATCCTTCATCATATCATCTTCTCTCGTAATCTGGATCCCTGCCCCCTGCACATCTAGTTTAAAGCCCCCCGAACAGTACTGGCAAACATTCCTGCAAGAATGTTAGTACCCCTCCGGTTCAGATGTAGACCGTCCCTTCGAAACAGATCCCAATGTCCCTGGAACAAAGACCAATTATCTAAAAACCTGAACCCTTCCTTCCTGCACCATGCTCTCAGCCTCGTATTAATGTGCATAATCATTCTATTCTTCGCCTCACTCGCACGTGGCACAGGTAGCAATCCCGAGATTGTCACCCTGGAAGTCCTGCCTTTCAGCTTCCCTCCTAACTCCCTAAACTCTCTAAGCAGGACCCCCTCACTCACCTTACCTACATCGTTGGTCCCTACAAGGACCACTACATCTGGGTTCATGGCCTCGTTCTGAAGAATAGCCTGCACCCGATCTGAGATGTCCCGGACCCTGGCACCAGGGAGACAACATACCATCCGAGACTCCCGATCTGCCCCACAAAATCTCCTATCTACCCCCCTGACTATAGAATCCCCTAAAACTATCGCTCTCTTCTCTTCCCTCCTCCTCTTTCTAGTTGAGGGTTCAACCTCTGTGCCAGAGGCAGGACCACTACAACTCATTCCTGGTAGGTCATCCCCATCAACAGTATCCAGTACGGTATACTTATTGTTAATGGGAATGGCCGCAGGGGTGCTCTGCTCTCTCTGCCTGCTCCCCCGCCTCTCTGGACTGTCACCCATCTGTCTACTTCTTGGATTTTTGGTGTGAGTACCTCCTGACAACTCCTATCTATCTCTGCCTCTGCCTCCCGAATGATCCATAGTTCATCCAGCTCCCGCTCCAACTCCCTAACTCAGGCTGATAGGAGCTGCTGCTGGATGCACCTTTTGCAGGTGTGGTCATCAGGGACAATTGTGCTCACCCTGCATACTGCATACGGAGCACACCACTGCTCTGACTGTCTCCCCCATACCTGAACTGGATTGATAGAATAAGTCTAAAAAGCACCGAGCGACCTTACCTTCTACCCCTCAGCGAGCAATCACACAGGCTTACCGAAGTCCCCTTACGCCGAAGCCCACTTAGCCAAAGCCCAGGACTCTGCTTCCACGGACTCCGCTGCCCGCTCTGAAAAGAAGTCCTGCCTTTTAAAGTGCGCGCTCAGGGTTCTATACTGTATATGTTGATAATAAACATACTTTGAACTTTGGTATGGGAACTGCAAAGCATCTAACTACAGGTTCCTACCAGAGATTGTGGGTTCTGCTGAGAAGATCACTGGGGTCTCTGTTTCCACCTATTGAGATGTTTATCAGGACCACTGTGCATGTAAGGCCCTAAGCATAGTCAATAATCCAACAATCTCTTTAACTCCCTCCCATCAGCATGTGGTACCGTAGCATTAGGACAAGAACTGTTAGGATAGGAAACCGCTTTTTCCTTCAGGCCATAAAACTACTGATTTCCCTGCCACCACCCTGGTCTCATCACATATGAAGCGTCAGTAACAGTACACTGTTACAAATACAAGAAATTCTGCAGATGCTGGAAATCCAAAGCAACATACTAGGCAGGCAGGCAGCAGTTATGAAAACAGTTGATATTTTGGGCCGAGACCCTTCATCAGGACCTGTAAAACATCAACTATTTACTCTTTTCCATAGATGCTGCCTGGCCTGCTGAGATCCTCCAGCATTTTGTGTGTATTATGTTTCACTGTTTACTTTTTAATTTGTGTCATAAATGCACCTTATTATTTGTTAATTTATTTATGGTAATATTACTTTATGTGAATTGTGCATGTTGTATGTACTCTGTTGTGTACCTTGGTGCTGAAGTGCATTGTTTCATTTAGCAGCATACATGTGTTTGGTTGAATGACAGTGAACTGAACTTGAAGTTAAATTAGAGCATGGCTAATTTTGATGTCATAAATTAGAAACTTGTAAAAGTTAATTGGAAGAGGCTGTAACCAAGTCAAAGGACATACAGCAAGTAGGAAGCTTTTAAAAGTGGGATGGGAGGAATGTAGGCCCAGCATGTTCCTGTTAGAGTGTACAGCAAATGTGGCCAAGATGGGAGGAACCTGGTTGATGAAGGATATCAAGGCTCTGATCATGAAAAACAAGACGACATATGTCAGGTAGCATAAAACTTCTAGGACATATTTAAGAAGGAAATCAAAGAGGGCAAAAAGAGGACATGAGGTAAGTTGACAGATATATAAAAGAAATTTTAAGAGGTTCAATAAATATATGAAGACCAAGAGAGTAGCTAAGGAGGGAATATATCCCATTAAAGATTAATATAGTCATCTATACGTGCAGCTGCAGGAGAAGTGTGAAATCATAAATGAGTATTTCTCACAGTGAAGAAGGTCATGGAAGTTAAGGTATTCATGAAGAGAACAACGTTACCTTGTAAAAAAAATCCACATTCAGAAGAAGAGGTGCTGGCAGTCTTATCGTGTGTAAAGATGAATAAATCCCTAGGACTTGACCAAGTATGGGATATTGACAACTTTCCTCACTATCTATAACTCCAATAGTTTTTGTGCTGTCTCCAAACTTACTAAACAACCTACCTGTATTTTCATTGAAATCATTTATATAGAGACCCCAGCATGATCTTTGTGGAAAATCACTGTTGAGAGACTACCATTCAGAATACCACCTCTCCACCACTACTCTCAATATTCTAAGGCAATCCAGTTTTGAATTCAATCTATCAAATCTCCATGGATATCATGTGCCTAAATGCTTTAGAGAGTCTGTGTAAATAACATCTTCTGCCCTGACTCAACAATTATCTTTATCACCTCCTCAATAATCTCAATTAGGTTTGTAAGACCACTCCCACCATACTGATTATCCCTATTAAGTGGATGTGAGCACTTTTATTGATGTGAGTAGATCATATTCTAAGAATCTGCTTCAATAATTTCTCTACCACAAATGCAAGGCTCACTGGACTATAATCTCCTGGTTTATCTTTCTTGTTCTTCTTAAATAGAAGTATAGCTCTTCTCCAGTTCTCTGAGATCTTACCTGTAACTAAAAAGGATACAAAGTTCTCTGTCAAGGCCCAAACAATTTCCTCTCTTGCCTCTCTCAATTTCCTGAGATAGCTAACATAAGGCTCATCCACCTTATTAGTCTTCAAGAATGCCAACACCTCCTCCTTCTTGCTACCAACATGTCATAGAATATCAACATTACCCATCACTGATCACATTATCCTCCATATGCTTCATCTTGATGAGTACTAATAAAGTTATGTATTCATTTGTTAATTGATCCATTTCCTATGGTGCAATGGATAAATTCCCTCCTTTGTCCTTGAGTGGGCCTATCCTCTCCCTAGTTACCATTTTGTTTCTAACGTATATAAACCTTGAACATTGGTGCTTCATAAAGGAGCCATCCAACGCATTTTGTTTCTCCAGTGTAAAAAAGACCGTACCATATTGTGAACAGTAGATTGAGAGAAGTGCATCATTGAATTGTTTGGTTTTCTGGAAAGAGAAGGACTGGTGATGCATCTCCTGCATTTGTAGAGGAAATTAAGGGGAAATGATCATTCATGATATTGAAAAGGGAGAAGGAGGAAAATATGTCTGATGATGGAATCCCAATGAAGGTGACAGAAATTGCAAAGAAGATCTGCTGAGGTGAAGACTGGTGGGGTGAAAATTGAAAAGCTGGGGAACCTTCTCTTTGTCTCAAGAAAAAAATGGGATGAAAAAGAGATGTAGGAAGTAGATGACATGCAGCAAAATGCTCTGCTGGCAACAGTAGATGGGATGTCGAGGTTTAGAAAAATTATAAACATCTCAAAGGCAGCTGTGTGAAAAGATGGGATGGAGACAGTGGAACTAGAAGAATAGAATGGAGTTTCAAAAGACACAGGGTGAGCAGAAGGATAGCCAAGGAAGCTGTGGGAGTCTGTGGGCTATTATGATGCTTTCTGCTCACCTAAACTGAGATGATGAAGGAAAAAAATCAGAGGAGGGCTGTGTGAAGGTGAAAGTAAAATCAATTTGGCAGCAAAAATGATGTTTTTTTGAGTTGTGTTTGAATGCAGGAAGTACCACTAGTGCAATTATCACTAATTCCAAAAAAAAAGAGTTGAGGAAAGGGACCTGAGAAAGACTGAAACAGTCTGTTTCAGACAATCTACAAAAAAGATGGGGGTAGCTGGGGTCCATGTGAATTCCTACAGTCACACCTTCAATTTGAAGAAAGTAAGTGGTTGACAGAGAAAGTATACCCGAACAAGGGAATGTGTAACTGGTTGGGGCTTTGTTGCAGGAAGGCTCTCAAACTATCCTGGTACAGGGATGGAGGTACAAAGTGATTATGCATGGAGATGAGCCAACTAAGAGCAGGAAATTGGAAACAATCAAAGTGGTCCCTGGACCAACCATCTTCAAGTCAAGTCAAGTCACTTTTTATTGTCATTTCAACCACAACCGCTGGTACAGTACACAGTAAAACCGAGACGTTTTTCAGGACTATGGTGCTACATAAAACAGTACAAAAACGACACTGAACTACCTAAAAACAACACAGAAAAAAACTACACTAGACTACAGACTTACCCAGGACTGCATAAAGTGCACAAAACAGTGCAGGCATTACAATAAATAATAAGGAAGACAATAGGCTCAGTAGAGGGCAGTAGGTTGGTGTCAGTCCAGGCTCTTGGTATTGAGGAGTCTGATGGCTTGGGGAAGAAACTGTTACATTGTCTGGTCATGAGAGCCCGAATGCTTTGGTGCCTTTTCCCAGATGGCAGGAGGGAGGAGAGTTTGTATGAGGGGTGTCTGGGGTCCTTCATAATGCTGTTTGCTTTGCGGATGCAGTGTGTGGTGTAAATGTCTGTAATGGCGGGAAGAGAGACCCCGATGATATTCTCAGCTGACCTCACTATCCGCTACAGGGTCTTGTGATCTGAGATGTTGCAATTTCCGAATCAGGCAGTGATGCAGCTGCTCAGGATGCTCTCAATACAACCCCTGTAGAATGTGATGAGGATGGGGGGTAAGAGATGGACTTTCCTCAGCCTTCACCGAAAGTAGAGACACTGCATTCTTTGCTATGGAACTGGTGAGATTCTCCACCAGGTGAACACCAAGAAATTTGGTGCTCTTTGTGAAATTTGGTGCCGAGGAGCCGATGTTCAGCGGAGAGTGATCGCTCCGTGCCCTCCTGAAGTCAACAACCATCTCTTTTGTTTTGTTCACATTCAGAGACAGGTTGTTGGCTTTGCACCAGTCTGTTAGCCACTGCACCTCCTCTCTGTATACAGATTCGTTGTTCTTGCTGATGAGACCCACCACGTTTGTGTCATCGGTGAACTTGATGATGTGGTTCGAGCTGTGTGTTGCAGCACAGTCGTGGGTCAGCAGAGTGAACAGCAGTGGACTCAGCACACAGCCGTGGGGGGCCCCCGTGCTCAGTGTGATGGTATTGGAGATGCTGTTCCCGAACCGAACTGATTGAGGTCTCCAGTCAGTAAGTCTAGGATCCAGTTGCAGAGGGAGGTGTTCAGGCCCAGTAGGCTCAGCTTTCCAATCAGTTTCTGAGAAATGATTGTGTTGAATGCTGAACTGAAGTCTATGAACAGCATTTGAATGTACATGTCTTTTTTGTCCAGGTATGGGTTAGGGCCAGGTGGAGGGTGATAGCAATGGCGTCATCTGTTGAACGGTTGGGACGGTATGCGAACTGCAGGGGGTCCAGTGAGGGGGGCAGCAGGGTCTTGATATGCCTCATGACAAGCCTCTCGAAACACTTCATGATGATGGATGTGAGTGCAACGGGACGGTAGTCATTGAGGCAGGACACTGAAGACTTCTTCGGCATGGGGATGATTGTGGTGGCCTTGAAGCATGTTGGAACAATGGTGCTGCTCAGGGAGATGTTGAAGATGTCAGTGAGAGCATCTGCTAGCTCGTCTGCAGTTTCTCTAAGCACTCTGCCAGGAATATTGTCTGGTCCAGCAGCCTTCTGTGGGTTGACCCTGCACAGGCGAGACACAGCACCTGGTCATTTGCAGGAGCTGTTGTATCAATTATTTTCCTTCCATCATAACAGTAGAATTGAGAATGTTTTCTCTTGATTGCCCAAATATTAAATCCATTTACGATGCCTCAGCAGTAGAACAGCCCCTACCTGCATGCAACATTCAGATCTGGGCTGGTAGGTACACGTAACATTTGATCTACAAAAATGCTGGGAAATTAAATTCTCCAGCTACCACTTACCCTTGATACTCAATGCCCCCACCATCAATGTACTCTTTGACCAGAAGATAAGCTGCACTGTTGATATGAATACTATTGACATGAGCAGGTCAAAAACCGGGTATTCAGTGACAAGTAATTCAACTTCAGACATCCAAAGCCATTTCCACTTTTTGTAGTACATAAATCGGTAATACTCCCCATTTGCCCAAATGAGTACATTACAAACAACTATGAAGAAGCTTGACAGTATGCAGGGTAAATAGCTCATACGATCTTCCACTTACTTGGTAATTCACTCCACTATCTGCAGACTAGGTGTGCCATCTACAAATTGATTTGCATTTGGTCACCCTGTCTTTTCTCCAAGAGAACCTCCAACACTCTGCACTGCCTAGAACCAAAGACGGTGGGGGTTCCAGGCACATGGCAGTAAACCACCTTGCAGGTTCCTCTCCACGTCTCATACCATTCCAGTTTGAAAGTATGTATGTCACCAACCTTTCATCTTTTCTGAGTTTACATCCTGGAACTCAATATCCAAGCACACTGTGGAAGAACCATCACAAAATTTCTTTCAATAGTATTGGTTTTACCATATTAGACCATGATGAAACCAGTCAGGATACTCCCCACTGTGCATCTATAGAAGTTTATCAAAGTTTTAGATGACTTGCTCAATCTTCACAAACTTCTAAGAAAGTAGAAGTGCTGCTGTAATTTGTTTGTAATGGCGGATCCAGTACAGATCCTCTCAAATGATGACACTGATGAATTTAGAGTTGCTGACTTTCTCCACCTTTGATGAGGACTGGCTCATGGACCTTGGGCTTCCTCCTCCTCTGGTCAATAATCAGCTCTTTGGTTTTGCTGACATGGAATGAGAAACTCCTGTTGTGGCACCATTTAGCCAGATTTTCAATCTCCCTTCAATATGCTGATTCGTCACCAGCTTTAATTCTGCCAACAGTGGTGTTGTCAGCAAACTGAAATATGACATTGGAACGGCGGATAACATTTCAGTATCCTGCCAGGTGTCATGATGGTTTCATATGGCATCAGTTATCTTGGCCCAATCAGAGGAAAAAAACAGATGGAAAACAAATTCAAGTTCAAGTTTATTGTCATAACCCAGGGTATAAATGCCATAAAAATTTGGCTTTTGCAGCAGATGCACAGAACATTATAAGCTTAAGTTAAATACATTTAGATTAACAAAAATTATGCATAACATACACAGCAAAACAAACAGTAATAACATTACAGTATTAGTTTAAGTTGGGAGAAATACAGTGTGAGGTAGAAAATATGGATGGTTGGGGTCCTAATAATTTTGCTTTCCTGACACATTGGGCTAGGTGTCCTCAGTGTTAGGGAGGTCTGTATTCATGATGGAACCGGCTGAGTTCAACATTCTCTGAAGCCTCTTGCATTCCCAGGTGATAGTGCAAACAGCCAGAATAACTTTACACTGTACATTTGTAGAAGTTTGTCAGGGTTTTCTTTAACATGTTGATTCTTCTTGAACTTCTAAGATAGTAGAGACACTGGCATACCTCCTTTTTGTTTGTATTTATGTGTTGGACCCACGTAAAAAACTTCTGAGATGTTGACATCCAAAAGCTTGAAGTTGCTCACTCTTTCCCACTGCAGACACTTCAATAAGGACTGGTGTTAGCTTGCCTGACTTCCCCTTGAAGTCCACGATCAGCTCCTTGATAACTTTGACTACAAGGTTATTGTTATGGCACCACTCAACCATCTGATCTACTTCACTTCTCTGGCAGTGAAGTAGAGCAGACTTGATGGGCCAGATGGCCTAATTCTGCTCCTAAGTTATATGGTCTTATGATCTCCACCTCCTCATCACCACCTATGATTCTGCCAAAAAACTTATCAATGATGTTCCTATGCTTAGCCACATCTTTGAAGGTATAGAGAGTAGAGCAGGGGCTATGTACACAGCCTGAGCTGTGCCTGTGTTAGTGGTCTGTGAGGAGGAGATGAAGTTTCCATCCTTTACATTATGGTCTCCTAGTGAGGAAGTCAAGGATACAAATGCAGAGAGAGGTACAAAGGCCCGAATCTTGGAGCTTGACAATGTTGAGGATATAATGGTGTTGAACGCTGAGGTGTAGTCAATGAACAACATCCTGACATATCTGTTCAGGCTGTCCAGATTGTCAAAAGAGTGGTTACCAAGCAGTATAGCATCTGTACACTGTAGTTAGATGAATTGAAGGAGAGCCAAGTCTTTGTTGAGGCAAGAGTTATCTCAAACCATAAATAACTTCTCAAAGCACTTCATTATAATAGATGTAAGTGCTACCAGAAAGTATTCACTGAGGCAGGTCACCCTGCTCTTCTTGGAAACCGTTACAGTTGACATCAGCTTGAAGCAAGTAGAAACCTTCAAGCACATATGTGAGAGGTTGAGTAAAGCTCCCAGCATAATCAGAGAACCCATCTGCCATGGACATTCACTCTTCTTCCATCTTCCATTGGACGGAACATAGAACAGCCTGACAATATGTACCACTGGGTTCACGGACAATTCCTATGCCCCTGTTATAAGACTAATAAATATTTCCCTTGTACAGTAAGTTGGACTCTTGACCTCACAATCTACCTCATTATGGCCTTGCACCTTATTATTTACTAGCTCTGCACTTTGTTCTTCACTGCTATGTTTTTTAACTTGTTCTGTGTAATGATCTGATTTGCATAACCTTGAGACAATAGAAGTATTCACTCGATTTAGTACATGTGACAATAATAAATCAATTTTGGGCCCTCACAAGTCTGTGTACCTGGTCGAGTACTAAAGACCTGCACTGACCAATTGGCTGGATTATTCAGGAAGATTGGAATTGAAATTGATTTATTATTGTCATATGTACCGAATCAAGTGAATACTTCTCTTGTTTCAAGCTCATGCAAATCAGATCATTACACAGAACAAGGTAACAAGGTAAAAAAATATAGCAATGAAGAACAAAGTGTAACAGAGAAAGTGCAGAGCTAGTAACAATAAGGTACAAGGCCATAATGAGGTAGATTGTGAGGTCAGGAGTCCAACTCTGGACCATGAGTCTTGATAGACCTTAGGTTCATCCAGGGCTTCAAGGTTAGGAGGATCCAATACATTTTCACTGACACAGTCTCATCCACACAGGAAGGACTTGATGAAAACCATAAGGCATGGGAGCAGAATTAGGCCATTCAGCCCATCATCTCCCTCCAATGACAACACATCTTTTCTGAGATATGGGGCCCAAAACTGTTGACAATGCTCCAAGTGCAGCCTGACTCGTGTCTTATAAAGGCTCAGCATTATCTCCTTGCTTTTATATTCTATTCCCCTTGAAATAAATGCGAACTTGCCTTCTTTATCACAGACATAACTGTAAATTAACTTTCTGAGAGTTTTGCACGACGATTCCTCCTCTGCACCTCTGATGTTTGAACCTTCTCCCCATTTAAATAATAGTCCACAATATTGTTCCTTTTACCAAAATGCATTATCATACATTTCCCAACACTGTATTCCATCTGCCACAATTTTGTCCATTCTTCCATTTTGTCTAAGTTCTGCTGTGATCACATTGCTTCCTCAGCACTACCTACCCCTCCACCTATCTTTGTATCATGAAGCTGGTGATGACTGTAGCATATTTGTACATATCTGTTGATGAGTCCCTACATGTTGTCCAGTCCACCAATTCAAAGAAATCCTGTATTTGCTCCTCCAACTCCCTCGCCATCTTGGTCCTCTGTACTGATGCCCCACTCTTTAGTCACTGCCTGTATACAGAAAGCAGAGGCACAGCTAGATGGTCAGATTTCCTGGAGTGCATGCATGGGATGGCTCAATAGGTACACTTATCGGTCATATAACAGTGGTCAAATATGTTTCCAAGGTGTTGCAGGTGACATACAGGTAGTAAAGCAGAGGCTTCTTCAAACTAGTCTAGTTGAAGACTGTGTGTTGATGGGGGTGGCATTCAAGTGTACTGTTTCATGCCTCTTAATCACAGCATAAGTGCTGAGACTATTTTACATACCAGCTAGTAGTGTATAGGAGGTTTCAGATCCCTAGAGTCTAGTTTATAAATGTTTACTATCTATTGATTAGCACTTGTCAGCTTTCTCCAGTAACCATTTGGGAATGAATATCAGATCTTTAGGAGTTTGTTTAGTCTATTCTTTCAATAAGCCCATGGGGAAATAAAGCTGTCTTTGTTATTCTAATTTGACTCTACCTGACTTATAAGCCTGATGTGCTAGCAGGCAAAAAGACCAAGTTGTCTGCATTAGGGTCTCTTGTGGTTTAAAGTTTAGACTGCATCTGTTTTCTTTAGATATACATAGTAGTGAAAAAGGGTTTATTTATTCCTGAGAGATAAGAGGAGTCTCGATTTTAGACTTCCTGTGTCTGTTTTCCTAATCTTTGAATTTTTTTACCAAGTAAGTTTCTGAGACAATATCTATTTTTTGACTGGATGGAAAACAAGTTTTAATGAATCAAGCCATGTAAAACTCTAGCTGTTATGAAACAATAAGTTGTATGATTTACTATGAAAAATATAGGGACATTTAAGGTAGGCAAGACAAGCCAAACAAGACAGCAACGTAAGACCAAGATAACAGCAAATCAGATAGTAGCAAATGAATACCAATATTCAAGTTTTGAATTCACTTATTTTCATGATCAAACTATGTTATAATAGAAGAATTAGAGTACAAATTTGCTTTGAACATTGAATTCAGTCTATTTTAAGAGTTCATTAGCTACATTCACCAATACTACATTTCTGCTACTCCAAGACCAAACTCCCTCTTTGAGGGAGTAGATTCAAAAAATAACAGTATATGTTTATAGATGAATTATTTCAATAGTTCTGTAAACCTCTAAAGAATGATTCCCATGATCACGTGAAACACCTAATTTCTTGCGATGGTTATAAGATTGGACTTCTCTTATTTGATCTGTTAAGATCAAATAACTTGAATAATTTAAACATATTCACACTGTATTGTCCGAATGTACGTCGATCCTTGCTCATTGCTTGTTTTGAATTCATTGTGGGTAGCACAGCAGGTAGCAGATGGTCTCTTGCCTGAGGATGCCTGCCAAAGTAATTTTGTTTGTCGTTTTCCTTCCCAATTAACACAAATATTTGTCCTATTCATGTGCCAAGCTGAAGTTATATTGATCTTTAAAAGGGATAGTTGATCAGAACTACAGAGGAATACCTGGATTGATAACATAGTGCACTTCTCCAAGGGCAATGAAAGAGAAAACTTGGCTTTTTGCTGCCAAGTGTTCTTGCTTACATTTTATTTTATCTCTGCCCAGTAGAAGCCTGTAATTACGGTGATTTCACTGAAAACCATTTCTTGTGCACCTCATGGTGGAATACCAATATATACAACATAAATGTGTAGAAAAGTGCCACATAACTTAAGTACCTGCAAAATAATTTTTATCCTCATCCATAAACTTTTAATTGCCTATCTTGAGAAAATCATAAGACATTTGTAATTGAGAAAACAGTGCAATTGAAAAAGGTGACAGCAGCGAAATCAGTGAAAGAAAAATCTATTGACAGATAAAGTTCAATTACAAGACTTAGATTCGGAATTGCATTCAAAGCACAATATAAAGACTTCAGTTAATTCTTTGGGAATCACTTGTGCTTCTTGTACGTAGCACTCTGATTGTGTACAGCTCTACAGCCTGTATATTCAAGAGTGTACAACAAACCTGTCCATAATAAATTTTTGCAATATTTACATGTATTTTTAAATGAAAGAGTTGAACAATTTTTTGCTTGATAATGAAAAGAAGGAATAAAGCCTTATAAGTCTATAAGTACTTTCCATTATGCAGGTTAACAGCCATTGTCTTTTAGCCAAATTGTTTTACAGCCATCGACTTACCCTTAAACTGTACTTACTGAAGACCTGCAAGAACTTATTTGCAGCCCTCATGTATGTTTCTTTTTCTGTGTGTGATAAAGAAGACAAAGCTCTAACCATATCCAGCAGAATAATAAATAAAAGTTTTACATTAAATGTGACAGGCATCTAAATTAAAAAGGAAGTATAATGCTCAGAGCCAAAATGCTCCATTACAACTTTGTATGTAAAAAATTTTCATATCCAACAGCCGATTCACATCTGTGACAAGAGCCAGATTTATGGAAGTGAGCTTCCCTTTTCGTGCATAGATCTTCATGGGATCTAAACTATATTGTTTTATCACATGTATGCCATTATCACTTGGTATGTCATTTTATTTAATAATAAAGTTAGTTTCTTTCACACAATAATATCAAATCCTTGTTACAAGTGTGTGAAAGGACCTTGTCAACAATATTGTCCATAATTAAAGGAATTCTTGTCAAAAGAGTTAGTCATTTATCAATAGTTATTTTGAGTATCAATAATGATTTTGAGTATTGAAGAATGAGCAGCTGGTCAGCAGATTGCTCCAATCTCTTTGGTGCTTACAATACACTTAAACATTTATTGAAATAGTCCTGTTAATTTTGATATACAACTATTTTCACCATCTCTTTGGCTAAACGAGCCAAATCTCCTCAGAACACTTTTGCACAGAATTTATTGCTTTCCTACAACCAGTGTAACTTTATATCCTTCTAAAATGTCCAAAGAATCTCTTTATTATTTCAGACAAAAACTATGAAAAGTTGGAAAGGACACAAACTACAGGCCATTGAGAAAAAATTACTTTTCCTTCCTTTTCATCTTTAACTGAAATATTTCACACTTCACTGTGATACATTCTTCCCTTCTCAGCCCAAGGGTCAAAATGTTTTAATAACTACAAGACTATTTTACGATCCAGCACGAAGTCAGCTTTGGCAAGAAACTATTACGAGGAATAGCAATCAACATATTGCTCCACAATAAATGAAAATCAAAGAACTGTAGATGCTAAAAATTTGGAAATAAAAACACAAACTACTGAGAACAATCAGCAGCTGGGGCTGGATCCGTGGAAAAGAGAAACAAAGATAATATTCAGATCACAAACATTCTCTCAGTACTTTTGTTGCCTAACTTTATTTTTCCCACGGAGTTTACACTTACAAACACTAATTTTGGTGACAGACACTTTTAATAAGGGAAGATGATTGTAATTTTATATCAGAAATCTAACTAACCATATCTGAATTGCCCCTCAGTCTTCGTGTGTTCTATATGTACTCAATTTTCCTTTTCCAATCACTACTGGAATGCTTGACAAATATTGAAAGTGTGATTGCAGCTCAGGGTTCAATTGAATGACAGTAACCATGACACTGCCTTAACCTACACAAAAAGAAAGCATCCTTGCAAAAAGTAACAGATACAAATTGAGGAATTAATTGTAATGCACTATAAATTATCAATGTGCTAGCTGAATGTGAGTTACCTTTGCAACCACCATTTAAGGTAATCAATGACTGACAAAATTTCTTTGAGTTCCAGTACCAACAATATGGACATCTGCAGCATTAATATGGAAGAACACTTCATTTGAAGTGTAAAGGCAAAGCAGGTCTGGGAACTGCTGAAATATGACAATGTTAAATCACAGGGGACAGTATATTACACACTTAACCTTTGCAGTAAAGTGGAGGAGGAGGGGAAATGAACGGCCAGTGCAGAGTACACCTGTGGCAGGTCGGCTGTGGTTATTTAAAAAGGGAGCTTCGAGGGTGTTTGTCCATTGTACGTGACCTATTAATGGCGTCAACAGACCTCTAGAACTAGATAAATTACAGAAGGGATAAACAGAGTGGCCACTGTCGGGAGTAGTCCAGTGGCATCAGTAGAAGTGACAGGCTTTGGTTCAAAAGAGGCTTCAGCTCGGAAGAGGCATAAAGCGTCTGTGTAGGTTTCCTTTCTATCTTTTTTCCCCCTCTACTGTACCAGTTAAATGGCTGTGGTGTGTTCTTCATGCTGGATATTGGAGTCTTGAGAGTCTCAGAGTCTCCCGGGGAACTACATCTGCGTGAAGTGCATCGAGCTGCAGATCGTTGAAAACCGTGTTGGGGATCTGGAGCAGCAAATGGATGACCTTTGGCTTGTACAGGAGAGTGAGGATATAATTGATCTAAGTTACAGGGAAGTCATCACCCCAAAGTTGCAGGAGGCGAGTAGCTGGGTGACTGTCAGGAGAAATGGAATTATGCAGTTAGAGCAGAGCACACCTGTGGCCATTCCCCTCAAAAACAAGTATACTGCTTTGAATACTTCTATAGGGCATGACCTCTCAGGGGAATGCCACAGCAACCAGATTACGGGTATTGGGCATAGGTCCGTGATGCAGAAGAAGAAGAGAGAGAAGAAGGGAGCAGTAGTGATAGGGGACTCGATAGTGAAGGGAACAGACAGAAGATTTTGTGGACGTGAATGGTATGTTGCCTTCCAGGTGCCAGGGTCAGGGATGTCTCAGATCACATCCATAGCATTTTGGAGAGGGAGGGAGACCAGCCAGATGTCTTGGTACATATTGGTACCAATGACATAAGAAGGAAAAGCAAAGAGGTCCTGAAAAGAGAATTTAGAGAGCTTGGTAGAAAGCTGAGAAGCAGGATAGTAATTTCTGGATTACTGCCTGTGCCATGCACCAGTGAGGGTAGAAACAGGATGTTTTGGCAGATAAATGCATGGCTGAGAAGCTGGTGAAGGGGGCAGGGCTTCAGGTTTTTGGATCATTGCGGCTTCTGTCAAAATGATCTGTCAAAAGTGACGGGTTGCACCTGAACCCGAGGGGGACCAATATTCTCGGGGGCAGGTTTGTTAGAGCTGTTGGGGAGGGTTTAAACTAACTTGGCAAGGGGGTGGGAACCAGAGGGAAGGGACTCAGTAAAGGACAGATGGTAAAAACATAAAGATAGCGTGAAGTCAGATTGTCAGGAAGGACAAGCAGGTGATGGGACTTAGTTGCAGCCAACAAGCTGAGTATCAAATCACTAAGGATGCAGAATCAGAAAGGATAGTAAATACGGTACTCAAGGTGTGGTACCTTAGTGCACATAGTATACGAAATAAGGTGGATAATCTTATTGCAATATTACAGATTGCCAGGTATGATGTTGTGGCCGTCACTGAATCGTGGCTGAAGGATGGGTGTAGTTGGGAGCTGAATGATTACATTGGAGGGATAGGAAGGGTAGGCAGAGGGGGTGGGGATGGCTCGACTGGTATCAAATTGGCAAAAAGATGTGACATAGGATCAGAAGATGTTAAATCCTTGTGGGTTGAGTTAAGAAACTGCAAGGGTAAAAGGACGTTGATGGCAGTTATATACAGGCCTCCCAACAGTAGCTGGAAGGTGGACAACAGGTTACAGAAAATAGAAAAGGCATGTCAAAAGGGCAATGTTATGGTAGTCATGGGAGATTTTAACATGCAAGTCGATTAGAAAAATCAGGTTGGTAATTGATCTCCAGAGTGATTTTGTTGAATGCCTAAGAAATAGCTTTTTAGAGTAATTTGTCGTTGAGCCTATTAGGGGATCAGCTATACTGGATTGGGTGTCATGTAATGAACTGGAGGTGATTAGGGAGCTTAAGTTAAAAGAACCCTTAGGAACCAGTGATCACAAGATGATTGTGTTCAACTTGAAATTTGATGGGGAGAAAGGAAAGTCTGACATAGCAGTATTTCAGTGGAGTAAGGGAAATTATAGTGATATGAGAGAGGAGTTGGCCGAAGTAAATTGGAAGGAGCTGCTGGCAGGGATGTTAGCAGAGCAGCAATGGCATGTGTTTCTGGGAGAAATGAGGAAAGGACATGTGTATTCCAAAAACAAAGAAATACTCAAATGGTAAAAAAGTACAACCGTGGCTGACAAGGGAAGTCAAAGCTATTGTAAAAGCAAAAGAAAGAGCATACAACAAGGCAAATATTTGTGGTAAGATAGAGGATTGGGAAGTTTTTAAAAACCTACAGAGAGCAACTAAAATAAATTAGAAAGGAAAATATGAAATATGAAAGCAAGCTAGCAAATAATATCAAAGTGGATAGCAAAACCTTTTTTAAGTCCGTTACAAATAAAAGAGAGACGAGAGCGGATATAGGACCGTGAGAAAATGAGGCAGGAGAAGTGAGCGGTGATCTAATTAAAACCTATCAAATGATTAAAGGACTTGTTAGAGTGGATATGGAGACGATGTTTCCTGTGGTGGGATTGTCTCAGACCAGAGGACACAACCTCAATATAGATGAGCATCCTTTTAGAATGGAGATGAGGAGGAATTTCTTCAGCCAGAGAGTGGAATTCGTTGGCACGGGCAGCTGTGGAGGCCAAGTCTTTATGTATATTTAAGGTAAAGGTTGATAGATTCTTGATGGTTCAAGGCACGAAGGTCTTATGTTTGCATATTTATTATTTCGGTGATATTTGAGTCGTCGTGGTTGAGGATGATGGTCTTCATTCCATTTCCACGGAGCGAAGATGCCTCTTCGTGTATTTGTTTAACGTGTACTCAATGTTGCACTCCAAGAAGCACACGATACCTCAAATCAACCAACTGATTCCAATGGCATAGAAACCACGACGATTGGAGCTGATGGATTTGTTGCAGCCTTCATCCGCCTTCACAGCCATTGAGTTCGAAGTAACTTTGTCCGCCTGTTCCACCGTTGAGGTCTTGGTTGGATTGTTCTTTGTCAGGGACCTCACCCTCAAACTTACTGCCATGGGTGACCCTACCAGGAGCATAGCTCCAGATGGCAGCACTTTCATGATCTCAGGACCACACAAGCTTCTCCACCACGACAAGGTGACCATCCATGGAGAAGGATATTTGAGTATTATTGTAAATATACTGTTTGATTAAGCATTCTTGTTCATTTAAATAATTCATTATGGTTTATAACTAAAAACCCATGAATTGGATATGTCATGGAGCTACCACTTGATAAGTGCATGCCTCATCTAAAGTAAGAATCAAACTAGTCATGCATTACCTCCAGGCTCCATGTTTTTCTTTTAATTATGTGTTTAGTTTTGGCATTACAAAACATAACAGTGGTGATGAGGAAGTTTAAGTGAATGTGAGATGGCTACCTACTTGTTGAAATGCAGCAAGATATCAGAGTTTTAAGCAAGCACAGCAAGACAAGTTTTTTTTTTAAAGTGCATTGAAAAACAAACCAGTTAAAATAAAACAGTGCAGCATGTGCTTCTTCAAGAAGAGGTTATTTTGCGTTAACATAAATGACAGACAAATTCACAGGTTCATAAACAGTGAGTACCGGTGATAATAATCATGAAAAATTAGCAGAAATGGCTAGCTACATTGGAAAGATTAACACACTTGATTACATGACAGACAACTGGATTTTGGATACTGAGTGAATTGAGCAATACTTCAAAGCAAACGAAATAGCCAATGAGAAATGAATGCCAGTTTTGCTGAGTGCATTGGATTTAAAAGCATACAGTTTGCTTAGAGGTTTGACTGCTCTGCCAAAACTGGCTGAAATGAGCTTTGCTGATATCCTGAAAGTAATGCAGGAGCTTTAGGAACTGAAGCCATTGTTGATTGCAGAACTCTAGGCTTCATGAGCAGAATCAAAAGGAAGGGAGCCCACATCAGTGATTGTGCCCAAAATGAAGAAATTGCTAAGCATTTTCAGGTCAATAATGGGCTTAATAATGCATTGAGAGATTGTTTAGTTTGTGGAATCTTCCAAGAAAACATTCAAAAACAGCTGCTAACTGAAGCACAACTGATGACATAGCTGTATTGCTGAAATCAGCAGAGAGAGATACAATTGAGTTGCAGTCAGGAATTAAAGAGAGTGTGAACAAAATTGTGAAGTCTAAACAGAAATCTGCCTGGATGAACAGATTGTGTTATTGTTGTAGCATGGACTCATATACACCAGACCAATGTAGGCCTAAAGGTGAAACTTTCAGAAAATGCAACAAAGTAGGACACATACAAAGAGTATGTCAGGAAAACAAAACTAAATGGAATGCACATGGAAGAGCAAAAGATAAAAAGTCAAGTTGTAGTTTTGAAAAGAGCACTAATCTGAAAGTTGTTGATAATGATGAGAGTGATACAGGACTGAGTTGCAATGAGATTTAAAATGTGAAAACTAATAATAGACAAGCAATATGATTTATGCCAGAAATTAATTAAAATTGAATTGGACACTGGCTCAGCTGTTTGATTCATTCCACAAAATGAGTTTGAATGGCATTTCAAAGATACTCAACTGAAGCCTGCAGATATCCATCTAAGAACTTATACTGGAGAAAAGATAACTCCTGTGGGAATGACATTCGTAACAATGAAATACAAAAACCAACAAGCCACATAGGGCTTGTATGTGTTAAAAACTGGAGGACCAGTGTTGTGGGGGCATAATCGGCTGAGACAACTACAACTTGATCGGCTATCCATCCACAATTTGCATGCCACGTTCAACTGAAAACAAATTAAGAAAGGTACTGGATGATGCCACAACTGTCTCCATGCTGTACACTATGAACCATGCCCAACAGAGGGCAAATAGGTGTTAATGCCAAACTCTGTGCCTCTGTTTGGAAAGCATATTGGACCAAAGAAGGATCATGCTGCTCAGAGGAATCATGAAAGTGACGAAAGCAGTGGTCAAACTACAACAGTTTTTATAGGCAACATATCTGAGAAAACTTCTGATATATTAATCAAGCAGTTACTTGTGAAATGTGGCTTAGCTCAAAGCTGGAAGAGAGTTCAAGGAGCTTCAGGAAAATTGCAAGCATTCAGTTTTTGTGAGTATAAAGAACCAGGATTTATTTTGTGTGCATTAAGGTTATTGCATTAACCTTAATTGTATCACAGATATTGCAACTGGATGAATGGAAGACCATAAAGAAGGATGTCAATGAAGATATGAAAACAGGGGATTAGTCAGATGATGTTGTGGATGAGGAAACCAAGAGGAGAGGTCAAATCGTAAAGCGTGCAATAGAAAGATTAATAAAAGAATACTTCAGTGAACTTAGTGTACCTTCCCAAGAAAGAAGAAAAAAGAAAATGAAGAGGACAATGATGTAAATGCTATAGAAATGGAAGACAATAAATGAGAACTAATTTTTCAAGAAATTAGCAAATTCTGAGATACAAGAAACTAAAAGAAAAAGGAAGGTGAGAAAAAGACATGCAGTTGAAAGGAGAGAAAAGATAGAGAAAGGATATGAGTGAGAAAGAGAAAGGCATGAGAGAGAAGGAACTTGAGAAAAAAAAGAGTGTGGAGACAAGAGTGTGAGTGGGATCAGGACTGTGAATGAGATCATGATAGGGACTTTGAGAGAACCAAGGATTAGGAATGGAAATGCAACCAAGAAAAGAATCAAGTGAGGGATTATGAGAGAGAAAGAAGCAGGTACTGGGAGAGAAGCAAGTGAAACACATTGGTTTCCTTGGCTGTGTAAGTCTAGGGAAGACAACCTCCAACCCCACCAAACCCTTGAGACCGAAGCACGCTGAGTCCCACCCTAACCCTGGTTTGTGTAGATGCTGTGTAATTTTCTACCCCATCACAAATTAATGCCACTAAATAGCAGACAGTACACTGCATAGGATTAAAGGAATTATTTATGAATCTTAACTGAAGAGTTACTAAAGAATAACAAAAAGAAAAGGGCCCATTCTAATTAAACAGTCAAATATGCACAAGTTGGAGCTCATCTTGATGTTCTCTGTCACTCATGCGCTGGGCCCTCGGTCAACGTGAAAACACACACCACCTTCTGAATGTCACTCGCAATCCATCTTGAACAAACACAATTCTTTCCAGCGTCTTCTCTTTTCATCTCCTCACAAACAAAACCCCAAGCCCAACCTTAGTGTCCCTCGCCAGAGAAACCTCCCCTTAATCTGACCATCCTAACTGGATGGCACACATTTCTCCTCATCACTTATCTTCCACAGTAACCCAAACAAGCATGAAAACAGAACGGACTGCTCTTACAGAACTGCCAGAATGAAATACATACAGCATAACAGTAAAAATATGGGCCAGGGCATTACACAAGGATCGATGGACGTTCTGGAATCTGAAGTTGTTTCATAGCCACAAGTCTCAACTGCTGAGCAGAGTGATCTCCCTTGTTAGGATAAACATTATCCCACAAGAGTAAGAGAGGCTCCACCAAAATTAAATCTTTACGGTTGAATGGGACAATTTAAAATTTACTTTGCTGTGGATATCTATAGATTAGTTGTATTATACAGAATGTTTCATAAGTTGTAATGCATTCTATATTGAGTTGGTGTTTATAGTTAAGCAGGGAGGAGTGTTGTGTATTTAATATTTTAGTCGTATTTCAGTATACTGTAAATATATTGCTTTATTAAGCATTTTTATTTAAATAATTCATTGTGGATTATATATAAAAATGTGAATTGCATACAGTATATTGTAATGCTACCACATGATACCGGCGCACCTGGCACTTATCTCAACAACACAAATGTGGGATACCAATGGTCAGATGTCAGATGTTGAGCCAGCAAACCAGCATGGTGGCTGGTTTATCCCGTAATTCAGGTCCTCAAGTCCTGACCACACTCTTTCAAGCTTCAAAGTTTAAAGTTCGAAGTAAATTTATTATCAAGTTTATCAAATATTTCCATGAGACTCATTTTCTTGCTGGCATACTCAATAAATCCATAATCGAATTATAGCCATGATACTCCAAATTCCGACTCTCTAACATCTTATACAATTTCAGTATAACATCCTAACTCCTTGACTCAATATCCTTATTTATAAAGGCCAAAGTTTCAAAATTTCTCTTCACCATCCTGTTTACTTGTGGTTTGATATTATTCAATGGAAATAATTTTTCACTACTCTTTAATGTAGATAGTTGAAGTTTTTTCTGCCTCTGAATCTACGGATGTAATGATTCTAAATGTGTGAGTTAGAATCAAAGGGGAGATTGTTAGAATCATCTGTGTTTTATGTTTTAATAAAATATTAGTTGAGTTTATGCAAGACTAAAATCGCAGTTCTTACTGACACACAATTTGCATTTTTAACAAACGCATAAATATTTCACAATGTGATGTTTGGCTCCACCTACTGGTGGAGAAGTGGTATAGCAGTTACATAACTTCTTCACCTTTTTCATTGGCTAATTGTTAGAACATGACATATATGCTATGGCTGTGTTTCTCTAATTGGTCCTTTGTTTCTCAGAAATGTGGCCTTATCTGAAGTATAAAACTGCCAGACCTTGCAAAGGTGCCATTTTTTTCTTGTTCTCTGCCTGTTCTTCTAGTTTCATAACCTCTGTACCTGCTTATTTGTTCAAATTTTAAAATAAATGATCATGAAGCAATACATTTTCACTCATTCTTGGACTCCTAAAAGAACCTGGGGATCAAAAAACCACCAGATCCCATAGGAATTGAAAGGATTAAAAACATGTAAAAATTCCTTTTTGCATGAGGAAGATCTCATAGGTACATTGCCCAAGGATAATACATCCAGAAGGCATTGTTGTTTTTAGAGTAAGACAGACTCAAACTCCAAGAAGAAATGTTGCTTCTGCTGTATTTTAGTTGTAATATTTGTGCTTATATTAATATTGTAAAGTTTTGCATATTTACCATATGCTTTCTCAGAGACAAAGTCGCATTTACTACAGAAATTGTCTCATCTGGCTCATATACCCCTGAAACTTATTGACTCAGAAATTATATCGAATTAAGTGGATCTGCAAGCAATGCTGGCTCTAATTTAAATATCATGAAATAAATGGCCCTTACCTCTTGGCCATATGTTAACTACCACACTGGAACTCTTAAATCTTGTCTCTGGCAAAGTGATTATTCCTGTCCACTCATACATTGACTCTGACAGCCTTGTAGATGAAATAAACATAGATTTGTAAACAAACCATCTGCAGGTACGATGAATAACACACCATTCTGAAAGAAACCAGCTCAGATATTGAAGGCAAGTTAATAGAGGAATCCCTTAACATGGATCCCACCACTCTTGAAGAAAAGCATAGGCACTGTAGTGTCAATGAATGGTCCCACTTAAAGAACATGACATTGAAATTGTTAGATTAGAGTATTGTGAAAGATTATTTTTTATGAAGTATTTTCAATTAGATGGATATCTTACTGCACTTTCCCTTTATGACCGGCAAGTATATGAACATATTGCTATGAAGATTGTAGACATTTCCATTTCTTAAATTATGGCCACTATTCCAATCCAATGTTAAGTATCAATAAACAGGACAATTATCTGGATTTCGGTGTTATATTCTAAATGGTTCAGCAAAGCCCTTGATCTGGGTTTTTACATCAGATGATAAGATAGAAAGATGCACTAGCCTGTCGAATGATTGCATTTCTAACTCTGATGGCTAGAAGATCTATATTGTTGAATTGGAAAGAAATTGATCCTCCCACTGTATGTAATTGGTTCTCTCAAACTATGTTATGTTTAAATTTAGAAAAAATTAGAAGTGGTACTTTTGAGACTTCTATTAAATTTGAAAAGTTATGGAGACCATTTATTCAACATTTTCATATGATGTAATATGACCCTGTGCCAAGTTCATTTGATTTCCCAGCTTTCAGCTGATGTATTTTGAGAGGACCGGAATTGACGGCATTGATGAATACTTATTTTTGTGAGATATTATAAACAGCCCGCTTTTTTTTTCCTTCTCTTTTGTTTTTTTTTCTTTTATATTACTTATTAGTTATAGTTATTAGATTAGATTAGCTAGTTCTGCATTATATAAATTTTTTTTGTTTTTTTTTCTTTCTTTTTTCTGTTTTTTTTTATATTATACATTATGAAATATTTAGATTTACTATGTCCATACATATATCTTATGGCTTATGTCTTGGTAAACTCATTTATATTGTAACTATTATGTATGTTTTTTTTATATGTAATGGAATGTGTATGTTGGTAATTTCTTTATCAATATATCATCTGTATTCTGTCCATATTACTAATATTAATAAAAAGATTTAGAAAGAAAGAAAGAAAGAAAGAAAGAAAGAAAGAAAGATGCACTGAAGCAGAATGTATGATAAAATAAAAATGCTTTCTTCCCTGCTCAACTGAAATTGATAAATCCAATGAACTTTTTAGCTATTTTAGTTCCATAGACTACTGTATTTATCCAGATTTCTTACTTGACCTTAATCAGTCTTCAATAGTTTATGCTGTGGTGTGAATAATACCTTAGTGACAATTATTTCAGAATTATTGGTGTCTTTGTGAATTCATTGATACTTCAGATAGACTTTGACTACAAGCTGAAAACAGGGAAACGAGTCACAAATTTTATTGTAGGAGACCAATTGATGATGCTAAATTTTGCACTTACACAGATAACATCACTCCCCAGATAGACAAAGTTACATACGAAGACAAACCTTCAATTATTGCTGTGAATTCAATCGCATGACTTGGCCATAAACAATTTTCATGATTTAAAATAAATAAAGTAACCCGTACAGCCATGACAGTGCTCACTCTCATAATAGCACTGAGGAGATCCTTTGGTTCACTCAGAAGGTAGAAATTTCTGATGACAGAAGTTGTTCAGACGTACTGCTCTCCAAGTATCACCACTTTTTTTTAGTTTACAGAGGAAATGACTTGGAGCAATTTTATGAGTTAATCTATGACAGAATCTCAAGACGGAATGCAAGTCCAATTTTTGGATGCAACAAAGAATATTTTAGGACTTGATATTTGTCAAGAATGGCTAGGAGAAACTCAGTCAAATTAATAGAATATTCCTCTATATATTCGGAGAGTCACTGAACTGACACAATCAGATGAGTGAGGCACCTCATTTCACAAGTTTCTTTTTCAGTTTCAGTCTAAGCCCCTGACTGGCTAACACTCAAGCTGAAACAATTGCAAAGACATTTCCAACTGTTGCAAATTTAGTTTCTGCAGCAGCAAATACAGTGTCTGGATGGACTGATGCTACTTTAAATTGGTTTGAAGAATTTTTTGTTTGCAATTTCCCAATGGACAATTCCCCTAGACATCAGAATTATTGTTTTGGTAGGGATCTTTTTGCTGAAATGTTGAAGCCTGCAAGGATGGAAGTTTGGCAATTTCTGCTTTTTGTATATAACAGCTCCACTACTAAGACTCTGTTAACTCTCATACCTCAGCCGCTCTATCATAGGTTATCCCTTGTATGGCTGCTTTGCTATCCCCTGCCTTGTACTTGCCTCTTTACCTATTCTGCTGGTTTGTCCTCAACCCTGCAAGAGTGACAAACAAGGACTTTGCTGATCATGTTACTCTTGCTCCTCTCCTTTTCCTAGTCCTGATCACTACGTTGCATTCAGGTCTGCATGCTTCTTGCCTCATTTTGGGGGTGGGGGGAGGTTTGGGATGTGTCTATCATGAACAATTGGACTAAAAACACAATCTCCTATAAAGGATGAATTGACAAACATTTTTTACTTAACTATTTTGATGTTGTACATTTCCTTTTTGACATAGGTTATATATATATGCACATACACACACATATATATAATTGTTAAGATTTTATATCATGTAATTTGTAAATCTGTTGTTCACTGCTAAAGGTTGTATTATATTACCATAGTTTATATCTTTGATTTTTATATTCAAACTATCTATCTTAGTATAATTTGTGGGTTATGTTATACAATGGCAAAAGACTTAACAGGAGGAGAAAGAGAGCTACCCCTGAGGAATGCCATACTCCTGATAAGTCTTTTCATATGTTTGATTATGTTTTCTTGGAAACAGAGATACAATTCTAGGGTGTTACATTTTCTAACTTCAAAAGATTAAATTAATTCAAATGGGAATCATGAGAGTCTGAAAATACAAGTGTAGTTCGAGTCTACTTTTAAGCAAGGTGCACATATCACAAGGTAGCGTGATGATGCATGCAATTAACATATTTTTTACATATAATCCATAATTTATTAAATAAACAAGAACAAGAATGCTTACTCAACCAAAATATATATAAGATTACTCAAATTGTATTGAAATAATAAATACACAATACTCACCCTGCTTAGCTATAAACTCCAACTCAATGTAGAATGCATCTCAACTTATATACACAGTATATTATATAATACAGCTACTATTTACAGACACCCAAACACAGTAATTTTTTTAAATTGCCCCATTCAGGCTTAAAGATTTAATTGCTGTGAAGAATTTCTTACTCTTTTGAGATAACGTTGTTCCCTGATAAGTGGGATCATTCTGCTTCGCAGATGGTACTTGTAGGTGTGAAACAGTTTCAGGTTCTGGGATATCTACCATGGTGGTTGCAGGAGCTGACTCTCGGAGATTGTAGGAAGTGATTCTGACAGTGGTGGCACTGTTCTTTTTCTTCTTCAGGTCTGTACATCTTGATCTTGGGAAGGTGCATTTAGTTCACTGGAGTATTCTCTTATTAATCCTTCTATTGCTCCCTTTATCATCTGATCTTTCTTCTTGGTTTCCTCATCCACAACATTTTATGATGAATCCTCCATTTTTTGCATCTCCATTCATCCAGCTGGACTTCAGTCATTGCATTTACTTCTACAAATGGCTTTTTGTTTCCCTCTTGTAGTTCATGCAATAACCTTAATGCACATAGAGTAGATTCTGGTTCTTTATATTCACAAAAGCCAAATGCTTGCAAATTTTCTGAAGGTCCTTGAACTCTTTGCCAACCTAAAAGTAAGCCTCATTTTGCAAGTAATTGCTTGAATAACGTATCAGAAGCTTTCTCAGATATGTTGCCTACGAAAACAGTTGTAGTGGGACCACTGTTTTTGTTACTTTCTTGCTTCCTCTGAGCAGCATCGTCCTTCCTTGGTCCAATATGCTTTCTTACCAAGGCACAGAGTTTGGCATCGATGCTTGTTTGTCCTCGGTTGGTTAACGGTTCATGGTGTTTGGCATGGAGACAGTTGTAGCATCATCCAGTACCTTTCTTAATTCTCTTCCAGTTGACTTCATTGTTGGGAATGTGGTATGCAACTATTGATGGATCTCCAATCAAGTTGTAGTTATCTCGGCCAATCATATCTCCACAATGCTGGTCCTCCTGGTTTTACCACAAACAAGCTCAATGTGGCTTGTTGGTTGTTGTATTTCACAGTTACAGATGTCATTTCCACAGGAGTTATCTTTTCTCCAGGATAAGTTCTTAGATGGATATCTGCAAGCTTCCGGTTGGTGACTTTGAAATGTCATTCAAGCTCATTTTGGAGAATGACTGAAACAGCTGAACTAGTGTTTAGTTCCATTTTAATTAATTTGCTTTTCACTTTTGGGGTAAGCCATATTGCTTGCCTCCTGTTTCCAAATTGAAAACCTCAAGAGTACCCGGTCCTGTTTAACTCCCATTATTATCAGAGTTTTCATCAATAACATGCAGATTTATGCTCTTTTTGAAACTGCAACTTGGCCCTTTAGCCTTTCCTCTTTCCTGTGCAGTCCACTTATTTGTCTGCCTGTCATGCTCTTTGTATGTGTCCTACTTTATTGCATTCTCTGTAAGTTTTGCCTTTAACTCTGCAATTGTTTGGTGTATGTGAACCTCGGCCACAACAGTTACACAATTGGTTTGGCCGGGCCTGTACCTGTTTAGATGATACAATTTTGTTCATGCTCACTTTAATTCCTGATTGCAACTCAAGTGCAGCCCTGGCTGCGGTTTCCATTGAGTCAGCGATTTCCACTGCTCATTTGAATACAAGATGCACTTCAGCTAGTAGATATTTTTGAATGCTTTTTTGCAAGATTCCACAAAACTAAACAATCCCTCGGTGTATCATTAAGCCCATTACTAAAATGACAATGCTCAGACAATCTCATCAATTCAGCCACATATGCTAAACTTAACTCCTTTTTTTTTAATTCTGTTTATGAAACGTAAAGAGTTCTGCAATCAACAATGGCTTTGGTTCTAAATGTTATTTTACAAGAGCAGCAAAGCTTATTTCTGATGGCTTGGTTGTAACAGTTAAACTTTGATGTAAGCTGTATGCCTTTAAAACCAATGCACTTAGCAAAATTGACACTCACTTTTCATTGGCTTATTAATTTGCTTCAATATACTGTTCCAATAGCTCAGTATGTATGAGCCAATTACTTGTTCTGTAATCAAACTCATCAAGAAAAAATGTGTTTTGTGGTAGGATTCCACAAAGAAGTTGCAGAGAGTGATGTGTTGGATGCAGAAGCTCATGGGGTGAGGACGAGAGGAACTCCCTCACTTTTAAGGTAGCAAGAAGATGGGGTGAACTGAGATGTCCAGGAACTGGAGGAGATGCAAAAAGGGCAACATCAATAACAGAAGGAGGAAAACCCTGTGCTTTGAAGGAGGAGGACATTACTAATATCCTGGAAAGGAAAACATTATCCTGGGAAGAATGCAACAGAGATGAAGGAACTATAAAAAGAGAATAGCATTTTCACATGAGACAGGATGGATATCTATGGTCAAGATAGCCGTGAGAATCGGCAGGTTTATAAGAGATGTCAGTGAACAGTTTGTCTCCTGAGTAGGAGACAGAGAGATTGCAAAGGAGAGAGAGGTGTCAGAAGTGGACCAAGTGAATTTTAGGGCAGGGTGATTTGGAAGCAAAATTGATGAAATTGAAAAGCTCAGCATAGGTGCTTGAAGCAGCATGATGCAGTCATCAGTGTCATGGAGAAAAAGTTGGGAGCATTACCAGGGAAGGCTTAGAACATAGACTGTTCCATGAAGGCAAAGAAAAAGCAGGCTTAGATTGGACCCATGCAGGTGACCATGGCTACCACTTCAGTTTGGATACAAGAATACTTCAATCTCTGGGTGCCACTAATTGACTAGAGATATTGAGGCTCTGATCAAGGACAAGAAGGAAACATGCACTGTACATAGACATTTGGGAACTAGTGAACATTTTAATGACTACAAGAATTGTAGGGCTGTACTTAAATGAGAAGTCAGGAAAACAGAAGGTGTTTTGAGAAGGATATAGCAATCAAGGTGAGGCAAAATAACAAGAGATTCTACAGGTATATTAAGGGTAAAAGGGCAAAGAGCTGAATTCCTTCTTCACTATCTTATTTGTGACACTGCTTTCGGCAAACTACACACTTGCTCTCCAGATCCTTCTGTTCCATAACACTCCCCGGGGCCATACCATTCACTGCATAATTCCTACCCAAGTTTATTCTCCCAAATTCAATACCTCACGTTTACCTGGATTGAAGGCCATTTATCAGTTCTTAGTCTACATACATAGCTGATCAAGATTCTCCAATAATTTTTCATAACCTAAATTATTTAATACACCAACCTGCTTTAATGTCATCTGCAAAGTTACTAAGTATGCCTTGTCTGTCTCCAAGTCCTTTATATTCAATTAGTGGCCATTATATTAGGTGCACCTGTACACCTGCTCATTAATCCAAATATCTAATCAGCCAATCGTGTGGCAGCAACTCAATGGATTAAAGCATGCAGACCTGGTCAAGAAATTCAGTTTTGTTCAGACCAAACATCAGAAGGGGGAGGAAATGTGACCTAAGTGACTATGATTGTTGGTGCCAGACAGAGTGGTTTAAGTATCTCAAAATCTGCTAATCTCCCAGGATTTTCACACACAACAGTCTCTATTCTAGAGTTTACAGATAATGGTGCACAAAACAAAAAGCATACAGCAAGCGGCAGTTCAAAGGGTGAAAATGTCTTGTTAATGAGAGAGGTCAGAGAGGAATAGCCTGACTGGTTCAAGCTGACAGGAAAGTGACAGTTACAACTAAGGTGTGTAGAAGAGCATTTCTGAATGCACAAAATGTTGAATCTTGAAGTAGATGGGCTACTGCAGAAGGAGATCAAGCATACACTCGGTGGCCACTTTATTAGCTATAGAAGCTACTTAATAAAGTGACCACTAAGTATAGATTACTAAATAACGAAGGTCCCAGCACCAACCCCTGTGGCATATTAGTAAACACAGGCCTCTAGTCCATGAAGCAACCCTTGACCATCATCCACTGCTTCCTTCCGCTGAGCTACTTATGAATCCAATCCGCTATCGTCCTCTGGATCCCATGCAATCAAACTTTCCAGACTAGCCTGTCATTGACAATGTTCACTGCCCTACTCTCATCTCTCATCTTGTTTGCCTCCTTGAAGAACTGTAAGAGATATTTCAAACAATACTTTTCATCCACAAAGCAATGCTGACCATCTTGAATCAGGCCCTGTCATTCCAGATGTTTGTAGATACTGTCCCTCATAACCCACCACCACAATAAACCTGTGGGGTACTGGTTTGTTTTGGTCACCATGTTATAGGAAAGATATTATCAAACTAGAAAGCATGGAGAAAAGTGCAGAAAGATTTACCAGGATGTTGCCCGGACTTGGGAGCATGAGTTATAAGTAGAGATTGCGTAGCCTACACCATTCTCTGTGGTATGTAGGAAATTGATTGGTGACCTGATCGAGCGATATAAGGTCTTGAGGTGCATAGACAGAATGAATGCACATAGTTTTTTTTCCTAGGATAGGGGAGCAAGAAACAATATAGTTTTAAGATCAGAGTTGAGAGATTTAAAAGGGACATTAGGGTAGCTTCTTCAAGCAAAAGATGATGCATGTTTGAAGTGAATTGCAAGAAATAGTGCTTGAGGCAGAACGTTAGTAACATTTAAAAAGTTATTTAGATAGTTATATGGATGGGAATATTTAGAGGGCTACTGGTCAATATGAGCAGATGGGTCTAGCTCACTGGGTAACACAGTTGGCATTTGGACTGAAAGGCTCACTTCAATACTGAATGACTCTATGGAAATTGGGACTACCAGCTCAAAGTAAAGGATCAGCCATTCTGACAAAGCAGAGAAAGTATCACTCTATACGTAGGTTAGTCAATTTTAGGAACTTCTGAAGTTGCCTGTTTGGTTCAGTTGCTAAGTATATTCAAGACAGAGATTTAAAGATTTTCATATCTTAAGGGAGTCAAGGGAAAGTGGCATTAAGAATAAAAAGTCAGACATGATTTTATTGAATGACACATTTAGCATTTGGGGCTGAATAGCTTATTCTTGTTTATATTCCTTATTTGCTTATGCTTATATGATAAAATATTAATATTTTTGTTTCATGCCTATATAACTTCTAATGATGTTGTAATGATTTTGAATAAATTCACATTGTCTGCCCCATCACTGTAACTTCTTCCAGTCCTACAACATACTTCTTTGCATTTACCAGAAAGCTTGATTGTCCTCTCAGCTAATACACACTTACACACCGAGAATAGTTTCCTTCGGATAGGATACTGCAAGAGGACAGTTGTTCCAATCCCCAGGTAGATAAAACTGAGACCAGTTCAACGTGACATTTCCTTGCTTCAGATGAGGGTAGCCAGAACAGACTGACGTGAACTTGAATCAGTTGCCGGATAATGAAAAGGTTTGAATCATCACAACATTGGAACAGAATATGAGCTGCAGAGCAGAGTGAAAGCAATTTCTAACAATAAGTGTGCCAGGGAATAATTCCAAACCTTTTGCCACCTTGATCCAATGGCTGAAGACCAGATATCAAAAACACAACATTCAAATGTAGGAAATGTTCAAACTATGCTCATCCTCAATAATGGACACTATCATCTTTTCAACCACTAAAGTCAGGCTAACCGGCCTATTGTTTTCTGGACTTTGCCTCCCTCTCCTAAAGAATGGAGTGGCATTTGCAATTTTCTAGTACTCAGGAACCTTCCAGAATCCTTGAAATATCATGACTAATGCCTCTATGGTCTCTTCATCTACCTCTTTCAGAACCCTGGGGTGTAGTCCATCAGGTCCAGTTGTCTTAACTATCTTCAAACCTTTCAGTTTCCCAAGCACCTTCTCCTGAGCAATCAAATTTCTGGCGTGCTGCTGGTGTTTTCCATAGTGTAGACTGTTGCAAAATGCTCAATCTGTTTGTCTGCTAACTCTCCAACGTCCCCTCTTGTTTCTCTTTTACTCTTTATACACCTGGTAAAACTTTTGGTATCGTCTTTTGTATTAATGGCCAGCTTACATTTATATTTCCATACTATACACCGTATTATTCTATACTATAAATGCCCTGAACTCAGCTGAGGTAATTTGATCACTTTGCTTTTATTTTAACTGGTGCTTCAATGTAAAACTGTCAGTCTTAATCTATTTAATACCACTTAGCTTCCCGAATTGATTTAAAAAAACAATTTGATAACGTTTTATTTCACCCGACCGCTACATATTTATCCTACGGGCATTTTCTTGGAATAAGACAATAGTAAACTTGAGTATCTAGAAAACTCGATCTAGTAAACTCTACCTTTGTTACTAAATCAGAAATTAGGTTTGCATAATTTACGTAATGTCGACAGAAAGGGTGTCTATGCATGACTTATAGATGATCACTATAAACAATGATTTACAAGTGAGAGAAAAAAATTCATTCAAGGAGATGTTTTGTTTTTATTGATTTTTGTAGTATCCTAACTGATCGCAAACAACTTAACGCATTCAAATTAGTTGAATTCCCCGAATCTTAATGTAGTCATTATTCGTTTTTTCTCTATGCCTTTCAGTCGAACTTTTAAACCTTTAATTTATTTCGATCTTATATACCACCAGCTTTACAGAATTCGCATACTGAACAATATATGCTCCAACCTTGTGCCTTAGTTGCAAAGTATGAGAATGGGCAGCTGTACGTTCAGCCAAGCTGATATAGCAATCACGCGCACATATCACTGACATTGTTTGGTAAACAAGAGTATACGCTCTTTTCAAGTGTAAAAAAACTCAGTTTTGATCTTTTGTGCTTTTTTTTTAAAGCCATCTCACCGTTGATGGGCGCTGTGACAGCTCTGCTTCCGCAGGGGTGGAACAAAGAATAAAAAGAGTCCGAGGCATAAGTCTGAGTAAGGAAGAAGACGCTGCTTCGCCCACACAATACTTGGGAGATAATTTCCTACAGAGCTGTGGAGACCCGAACTGTGTCCCTGGGACAACGTGAGGGTATGGGAGGGGCGGTGGTAGGCTGGTGTTGGTATGGGGCAGCGGAGCGATAGCGGCTGTTTCTCTCTGTGCTGAGGCTGCCTGCCTTGCCTGCTCCTAGTTGTTGTGAGCTGGAAGCAGCGCCGAGCAGAGCCAATAATAACTTTCGCCGCTTTCCTCCTCGCATCCTTTCACCCTAAGATGCCTGGAATGATGGAGAAAGGCTCGGAGTACTTGGGCAAAGGACGATCGAACGGCACCAAGAGCCCCGCTGGCGCTTCTTCCAATGGACATTATTCTGAGGAGAGTGGCAGTGACGACGAGCACGGTGGTAGCCTCGAACGCTATGCGAAAAAATATCAAACTTCTTTTGTAAACCTTGGAGTCTTTAAACCCCGATTTAGTCGATGTCGGTAACTCGACGCTAGTCAAGTTTTATTTTAGATCATACTTACGGGTGATTTATTATCTTTTTGTTTGGTTATTGTTGCAGATGTCGGAATGCGAGTGGGCTCTGACTATCAGGCATCCATTCCGGAATTTAACCCTGGTAAATAATCGTTTTCATCGGTAATAACGGTATTAACGTTGCGGGGTAACTGATGTGAGCCCCGATTGTTCTGGAAGTGGGGGCGAGGGTGACTGGATTAGCCTCGACTCAGCTGCAAGTGCCTGCTCCAGCCCGGGCTGGAGGGCGGGGTTAGGGGGAGTTGCTTGGCAGTGAGTTTCCCCACTCCGGGGCTGGCTGGCTAACTCCTGAGAGCGGCCGGGCTGGTGAGAGGGCGCGGGGGGCTCGAGTCGCGGGGCACCGAGCGCCCTTGGGGTGCGCAACGAGCTCTTTAAATAGGCGAGCGAGGCGGGACATGCGCAGTGAGGCGGCCTGAGAGTGAGGCTCCGGCTGGGGATGCTGCTGCCCGGGTGCCGCTTGTTCCTCTCCTCGGTCCGTCGCCCACTACTCAACTGCACACTGCAGTTCAGAATCGTTGTGAATTGCTTTGCGCGCTGCCCCTCCCCCGAGGCGATTGCCGGCAACCCGGAGGAGGTGAAACTGCACGCTTGTGAGCTGCTGATGGGTTAAAGAGACAATGCAAACAAAAAGACTTGCACTTCGTGTGCGACCATTTATGTCACTTTCAGAACGTGCCAGGGAGCTTCACAGCCAATGAAATATTTCTGAAGTGTGGTCATTGTAAAGTAGGAAATGTGGTTGCACTACTCCGTAAGGTTTTGTAGGCACCAATGTGATGATATTTACCAGCTAAACAGTTTTAGTCATTGAGGATAAGACAAAACATTGAGACTTGTAAATGAATTTTAAAATTTCAAAATGTTATGAAAACATGTCAATACTGTATATATAATATTTAATGCTGTATGAATTTACATTGCGAGTTTGTATTAGTATTGATTAAGCTTGTTTGATCCAAAGCAACTAATGTTTGTCAGAGTTGTATTGCCATTACCATTTCTCAAGATGCTGATAAGTACATAAAGGTACTGCCTGGTTTAGAATAAAATCATACAAATTACATTGAAATTATCTAAAAAATGCAAACCATTCATGATGGTGGTAGCTGTTTGCAATAATTTTAATGGTGAAGTATTGTAGAATTCATATTATCCAGGGTGTGTTGTGCTTGACATGTACCAGTTAATGTAAAATGCCAGAGAAGTACTCTCTTGGTGCTGTTTCTCAGTTGGCCTGGCTGCACTTTGAAATGTTGTCATCTGAATATGTTGTGTTGTAAAGTGCTGGATAATGTCATGTGCTTTAGATAAATCAAATATAAAGATGTCACATTTCCTTCAAACCAGGGATGGTAGATCCAAAATTGATATTACTGCTTTTCAGGCATTACTGAAGAAGTTTCTACGTAGGTGTATTTTGGCCCCTTGTTGAATTGGTCAAGAATGAATGAGCCTGCTCAGCTCTGGATTCTTCAGTAATCGGTCTTCATGTACTTTGGACATACTGAGGAGCAGGAATTCTCTTGACTTTGTAGCTCATCCTCAGCTTTCCTGGGATTAATCCTCATTACTCTTCCCTATTAATCAAGACAGATGTCACGTGCTAATTAGGTTGAAATTGAATTGGCAGTAGAATAAGTTCCCTGTGGAAGCATAACATTCATCACCAGCTTGCTCATTTTAATGAGCCCTGATTTTCAGATGCTGCTTGACTTGAGGGAAAAAAATTTAGCATTTTCTGTTTTTATCTTTGATTTCCAGTATCTGCAGTTTTTTTTGCTTTCAAGAAAACCAGGTTCCCACAAAATTGAGAATTTATTTTAGACTTGAAATGTTAACTATTTATCTGTTAACAGATACTGTGAAACTTGGGACTAATATTTGTAAGGAAGCTATTAATTGAAGTATGTGAATATATCGTTATAACATTTCTAGAGCTCACAAAAATTATGTTTTGGTCTTAGAAATCATAAATCAAAACTGTTGCCATTTATCTTGATAGATGCCTTCTGATTTCTTTGACCACATTCAAATGTATTTTTATTTATGGATAGCAGTGTCTGTTTTTTTTGTCTTCATTGTAGAACAGATGAACAGTTGTTATTGTTAAGGTGGAATGTCTAGCATCTGAAACAAAGATGAGATCTTTGGTATTTTCAAGTTGGTGAACAAGGTGAATTTCATTAGAGAAGAGAAATTTCTGAAAGTAGAGAGGGGCAGAACTGGAGAGAAAATTCTGAGAACTATTTACCAGTGAGACTTGTGTCAATGGTAGGCAAATTATTGGAGAGGATTCTTAGAGACAGAATTTATGAGAATTGGAGAAGCATTGTCTAATTCAGGATGGTCAACACATCTTTGTGATGAGCCTCACGAGCTTGACTAAATACTTTGAAGAAATAACAAAACAAATTGAAGGCAAAGCATACGTATATGATGCTGGAAGAACCCAGCAGGTCAGGCAGCATCTGTGAGAAAAGAGTAGCCAACGTTTCGGGTCGAGACCCTTCATCAGGAATGGGGGGGAGAGGGCTGAAGCCCAGTAATAGAGATAGGGGAGGGGGAAGGGCTAGAGGTGCCAGGTGGAGAACCAATCAGAGGAAGGATAAAGGGGGGAGGGGATAAGCATGAAAGAACTGTAGAGATAAAGGAGCAGAAAGTTGAAAGGGGAGAGAGGCAGAGAGGAACCTAGGATAGGGGAAGGGGGAGGGAATTACTGGAAATTGGAGAATTCAATGTTCATACCAGCCGGCTAGAGGCTACCCAGATGGTAGATGAGATGTTGCTCCTCCAAACTGAGTTTGGTCTCATCATGGCAGTACAGGAGGCCATGTATGGACCTATTTAGATGGGAATGAAAGGCAGAGTTGAAGTGGGTGGCAACCGGGAGGTCCTGTCTATTGTGACAGACGGAGCGGAGGT
The DNA here is from genome assembly GCF_030144855.1 of Hypanus sabinus. NCBI lineage: Eukaryota > Metazoa > Chordata > Chondrichthyes > Myliobatiformes > Dasyatidae > Hypanus > Hypanus sabinus. The sequence continues at coordinate 40,534,597 of NC_082717.1, forward strand.
GCTTGACAAAGCGGTCCCCCGGTCTGCGTCGGGTCTCGCCGATGTAGAGGAGGCCGCACCGGATGCAATAGACAACTCCAGCAGACTTGCAGGTGAAGTGTTGCCTCACCTGGAAGGACTGTCTGGGGCTCAGAATGGGGGGAGGTGTAGGGACAGGTGTAGCATTTGCGCTTACAGTGTTAAGTGCCAGGTGGGAGTTCTGTGGGGAGGGACATGTGGACCAGGTAGTCGCGAGGGAACGATTGCTGCGAAAAGCTGAGAGGGGTAGGGAGGGAAAGATGTGCTGGGTGGTGGGGTCCTGTTGAAGGTGGCGGAAGTTGCGGAGGATAATGTGTTGGATCTGGAGGCTGGTGGGGTGGTAGGTGAACCAACCGGATCCAACACATTATCCAGAAAAGTCAGGAAATATGGGATCCAGGGAAACTTGGCCATGTGGATTCTGAATTGGCTTGCCCACAGAAGGCAGAGAGTGGTAGTAGATGGTGCATATTCTGCCTGGAGACAGTGACTGGTGGTGTTCAGCAGAGATCTGTTCTGAGACCCCTGCTGTTTATGATTTTTATACATGACTTGGATGAGGAGTGTAAGTTTGCAGATGACATGAAGGTTGGTGGTGTTGTGGATAGTGTGGAATGTTGTTGTAGGTAATTGATTGGAAGCAGAGCTGGGCTGAGAAGTGGTAGATGAGGTTCAATCCCGAAAATAGGGAAGTAATTGACTTTGCACGGTCGAACTTAAAGGTAGAATACAAGGTTAATGCGTTGATTCTTAACAGTGTGGATGAACAATATTTTGCAGTCCACATCCAAAATCTTTCAAAGTTGCAGTGCAAGTTGATAGGGTGGTTGAGAAGGTCTATAGTTCCTTGTCAGAAGGGATTAGTAGCTTTTATTTATAATATGATTATGAAAATACAACCAGAGATATCTGATAGAATTAAACAACAATGGGAAAAAGAACTTCGATACAATATATCAATAGATAAATGGGAAAAAATTTTACAAATGGTTAATTCTTCTATATGTGCTAAACATGCTTTAATACAATTTAAAATTGTACATAGAGCTTATATGTCTAAAGATAAACTTGCTCGATTTTATTCTCATATTAACCCTCAATGTGACAGATGTCATTCAGAAGTGGCTTCATTGACCCACATGTTTTGGTCATGTCCCACTTTACATAACTATTGGAAGGACATATTTGTTACCATTTCCTCAATTTGGAACATCGATTTACAACCTCATTTTATTACTGCAATTTTTGGTATACCAAATGAGGATGGTAATCAGTTTTCTCCTTCAATCAGACGAATGATTGCTTTTGTAACATTAATGGCCAGAAGGTCTATATTACAAAATTGGAAAGAAGTAAATCCTCCTACCACGTCTCAGTGGCTTTTTCAAACTATTTCTTATCTGAGTTTGGAAAAAATTAGAAGCACTATTTTTGACTCATCAATTAAATTTGAAGAAACTTGGGGACCGTTCATTCGACATTTTCATATGAATTAATTTGGCCTTTTCCAGACCTTCTTTCTGCTTATTCTTGTTCAGGTATGGAGTTCCGGAGTTCTTTGACACTATCATATACTTACAAACTGTTATTATTGCCCATTTTAGTTTAGTGTTTTTTTCCATATATATTCTCTTTTATATATTTTCAAATTTTTTTTTCTTTTTCTTTTGACGATTATTTTTTGTTTTTTATATATAATTATATAGACTTGATTGATTAATGTACTTTTTTTGTTGATGTTCAATAGGATATTATTATCTTATTATTAATGTAATTTCAAGTCTATTGTATTCATAACCTATTCATTATTATGTTATGTTTTTTTTATATTTATATGAAACTCAATAAAAAGATTGAAAAAGAAAGAAAAGAGAAGGTCTATAGTGTGTTGGCCTTCAGTAGTCGGGGAATTGAGTTCTATGAGGTAATGTTGCAGCTCTGTAAAACTCGGGTTATACCACACTTGAAATATTGAAATATGAGGTGTCTGGTCACCTCATTATAGGAAGGATGTGGGAGCTTTAGAGAGAGTACATAGGAGATTTACCAGGATACTGCCTTGGTTAGAGAGGGTGTCTTGTGAGGATGGGCCGGTTGAACTAGAGCTTTTCTCTTTGGAATGAAGGCCAATGATTGGTGACTTGATCGAGGTGTACACAACCTCTGTGCTGGTACTCCACTCAAGTCTGTCATCCAGGTACATCCCCGAGTACTTGTAGGTCCTCACCACATCCGTGCCCTCATCTTCATTTATAACAGGGAGCAATGCAGGCTTAGTCTTCCTAAAGTCCATCAGCATCTCCTTTGCCTGACTCATGTTGAGCTGCAGATAATTCAGTTTGCACCATTTGACAAAGTCCTCCACCAGGGCCTGATACAGTAAAATCAGTTTTTTTTTTCTCCACAGTAGAAATGGCTAATAGGAGGAGGCAAAAATATTTGGAAGAAAGTATAGGTGGGATGTCAAAGCTAGATTTGTCAAATGGGTACCACAGTGGCACAAAATTGTTCCAGCTTGGGGGTGTTGGAAGTTTGGAGTTCATTTCTGATGTCATCTGTAAGGTCCTCCCCATGAAATGCATGCATTTTCTCTTGGTCCTCCTGTCCAAAGACGTACCAGTTCGTAGGTTAACTGGTCACTGTAAATCGTCCCGTGATTCAGGCTGGGTTTAAAGCAGGGGTTGTTGGCACTGTGGGTCAAAGGGCCTATTACACGCTGTATCAATAAATAAATTAATATTTTTTTATGCTGCGAGTGGTGAATATGTGGAATGCACTGCTGGGATGGTGCAGAGGCAGGTACATTTGGCCATTTGTGAGATTCTTGGGTACATAGATGAAAGAAAAATGGAGGGCTACGTGGGAGAGAAGGGTTAGATTGATTCTGCAGTAGGCTAAAGGCTGCCATAACATCTATTTCATCTGTTGTGATTATGGTGATTATACTCTAATTTTGACATAATCAGAGAAGATGCCTTTCATACATTAGTTAATAATCTCTGCAATGGCATTTTCTCCGATTGCAACAAAGATCATCTCTCTTCCTTTTCCTTGATAGTCTTGTTTTGTATGAACATAACATCTGTGCATCCAGTCTTCTGAAGTAAAGAATTCCAAAGGTTCACCAGCCTCTGATGAAATTTCTCCTCACCTCAGCGGTTAGCACAGCGCTTTACAGTGTCACCGATCAGGGTTCAATTCAAGCCTCTGTAAGGAGTTTTTGCAATCTCCCCATGAACCCATGAGCTTCCTCTGGGTGCTCTGATGTATGCATTAGGGAAATTACTGGAAATGCTCAGGGCAGTCTGCATCTGTAGGAGAAAAACCAAGTTAATGCTTTGTAATGCTTTCGGAACTGAGAGTGAGAGAAAGCAAGGCCATTATGTTGCGGGGAGAGTGTGGGGGTGGGAATGTCTCTGGAACTGGGGTGACTATGGGGCTAACGTGTAGAGAAGGTAATTTGGTTAATGAGTGAATATATGCAGTTAGAAAAAATGTAGCAAACAAGAAAATCTGCAGATGCTGGAAGACAAAGTAATATGCAAAATGCTGGAGGAACTTAGCAGGCCAGGCAGAATCTATGGAAAAGAGTTAACTGTCAACATCTTGGGCCAGGACCTTTCATCAGTTGGCCTGCTGAGTTGCTCCTGTATTTTTTGTGTATTGCTGTTGAATTCAATATTGAGTCCAGAAGGTTGCAATTTGTCCAGGTGCTGTTCCTCAGTTTACAATAAGCCTCCTTGAAACTGAGTGTGAGGCGACAAATAGGAGTGGGGTGGTGAATGGTTTCTGTGTAATTGAGTATCGGGAATTGCAACAAAATCAAAAACAAAAAAAGAACTACTGTTACTACAATCAGATGTGGGGGGAAAAACTACTGTACCTCTGAGTAGAAAGTGCATTAGAAAAAAGATAATTTATTTAGTGGTTGTGACATTTTGTGTTCAAGGCATGACCATGATAGCTGAAACTAATTAAGCAAATCATTTTGAAATTTTCTTTAATAGGTGCTACAAAATACAGTGATAAAGAAATTGGTGGTATGCTAGTTTGGTCTCCATATCACATAATTCCAGATGTAAAATGTAAGTAATTCAATTATCATGTTTTAACATGGTATATTAATATCACATTTGTTGTCATAATTTACTCTTACATAATTGCTTTCAGGGAATGAACATTTCATTGATCTAAAGGGATTGTTTTTTCAAAATTGTCTTGATCAGAGAGATTGGTCAACATAGTATTTAGTTTCTACAATACTAATAGAATTTTTAAATGGCAACCTTTGGGATTGTAGTGAGCACTGTGGAAATACACAAGAGGAGAAAATTTACATTTTATGTACTGTGGAAAGATTCTGTGCAGAGGCCCTTTCAAGAAACCTTGGATCTTTCATTCAGATACCAAAAACACGAAAGAAGTCTTACTTTTTTTAAGTTATTGTGCTTACCAACATAACTTTATCTTTCACTGTGAAGTAATTAAATTTTCTTGACCCTTTTAATAGGTCAGATTTGTTGCAATTTGTGTATAATTTAGTAAACTTGAGAAATAAATTGAATCTTTTTACTTCATGGGTGTGTTACTTGTAATATCCATGGTACAGGATATTATAATGGTTTTTTAATGCTGTAGATTTAATTGTTGAGTACTGCTCAGTTGATTTAAACTAATTGGTTAGGAATCTTATAAGATTTGATTGTACTTCTCATTTTTAGGTTAGAATTCCAAAAAAAAGTGCTTCAGGTTTGCTACTCATTGGCCATTAACTACGAATTTTTGGAGAATATGATGCCTTTCCCTTGTCCACATTTAACCAAGCCAGATAACTATTTGCCTTTAGCATTAAATTCAGTTCATGAGGTTAATGATTAAAACATAAAGTGGATCGTCTATTTTGAAATATTTAAACATTTACTTGAGGAGCTCTTTGCACTAAATAACTTTTAGAATATTCTAGGAACAGCTAAATTACATTGTTGCATGTCTCTACTTTCATCTGTTACTTATGGACCAATGAGGAACTCCGTGATGTATTTGCTACTCTTAAACAAGACAAAATAGAATCCTTAATGCTTTTTTGTTCATAATCATCAACAACTAAGTTGATGGATTTAACACTTTTGCCTCAATAGATGTGATGTGGACTTAAGTGGCTGTTTAATGCCCACTTTCTAAAAGCTCCATAAGTTGCATTGAAATGCCTGATAATTGATCAAATAACATCTGTGGAGAGAGCAACAGTGTAAACTGGATAAAAGGATGTCAGTCTGACATGCTGCTCTTCTTTCCCTTTCCCAAGGTGCAGAGAGACACTGAATATTTTGTTTTTATTTTGGAATTCTGATTTTTACTTTTTAATATTAGATGTTTATTCGAAAGGTAACTCTGAGAAACAAGATATATAATGGACGGCAGCTAAAACAGTTGCTTACTTCTTTAGTGGCCAATGGCTGCATGAAGTCAATTAGGAATCTAAAATAACCGAAATTGCATTTTTGGTTATTGAAAGGAAATGTGGGGGCAGTGTATATACCATTTTAAACAAATGGCAACAAAACTAAATGCGATGTTAAATGTATTGGAGTCAAACATGAGGGAAGTCACTCTAATCTAAGAACAAAGGAAAGTATTCAGACTTAAATGATCTGTTGACTAGATCAACAAATAAAATCACTTCAAATGTTTTACAGCCCTTCTCACTTTAACCTGCTGCATGTGGTGATAAATGTCATTTCTAACTACTGTATGACTGGAGCTGTGATGACAGAAGCCAGATAGAGCAGGAGATGAAGCTTCACAGGCTGAACTTGGTGCTCCTTGAATTCAGCATTACTGATCATTGTTGGGGTGGTATTCACTCTGATAGGAGACTCATAAGTTGCCCTTCATTTAGGTGTGCAGCCTGAAGAAGCCCAGTACCTTTTTACCATGAGGCCAGGAGAAATGTGAATGTTCAGTTTCAGATTCATGTATTTATCACATGTACATTGATTTTATGTATTGTGCGGAAATTGAGGCCTTGTGATGCATGAGCAAAAAAAAGTTTTATCACGAAGCCATGACATCAGTCATAGATAAATGAATGGAGAAAGTAAAGCAGTGGGAAATTGTACCTCACTATGTACTGATATTAGTTTATTATGCTGCTGTAGTTGCCCTCAATTAATACAATGTTCTTTCACCAGGACAAGTGCATTACACCCTGTATAGGCTAATCTTTACTTGGGTGTTGATATGTCCAGTCATTTATTTTTTTCATTTATGACATAAATTTTACATGTATTCTTCTTAAGATGTAACATGCACTTCTGTTACCAGCTGTGATTTTAATTTTTGCTATGTTCAGAAGCATTAATAGACAATGTTCTTAGGTGGCCTGGGTTTGGTTCAAGGTTAGTTGTTAGACAGCTGACTGTGTTATTGATACTATGTAAATGCACATTATCATGGGGTGGGTTGTCTTATTTTTAAAAAAAAAGTTGAACATGCTGGGCTTGACTGAAGGATGAAAGGAAATTGAAGTATTATAGGACGCTGAATGTTCTTGAAAAGGTGGATGTGGAGAACATGTTGTTATGGAAGAATCTAGAAGTAGGGGTTACAGTTTTAAAGTTGGGTTCATCCACTTAAGATGTAGATGTAGCGAAGTTTTTCTCAGTTGAGAGCTTTTGGAATTTTTTTCTTCAAACAATGTTTGCAGCAAATATTTTTAAGGCAGAAGTAGATATTCATAATAACTAGGCGGTGGAAAGGTTACCAGCAATGCAGAGCTGAGATTATAATCCGATCAACCATAATCTTATTAAATAAACTTGAAGGACTTGATGGTGAGTGGTTTACTCCTGTTCCTCATTCATATGCTGATTAGGTCTGTTAAAGGTAAGATTGCAGTAATCCAAGTTGAAATTCAGAAAAATAAATCCTTTTTGAATATTGCTTTGCTACAATGGCAAATTATTATTTTTGTGGAATGTTATGGATACTTGATAGCAGGTAATGATGAGTTGAAAAAAGTTCAAAGTAAATTTATTATCAAAGAACTGTACATGTATTTCACCATATACAACCCTGAGATTTGTTTTCTTGCAGTGTACAAAAGACAACAAACTGCAAATACAAAAGAAACAAAAAGTAATAATAAACACAATAAACAAGATAAATAAGCAATAAATATCAAGAACATGAGATGAAGTGTTCTTGAAACTGTGGGAACAGTTACTGATGGGGCAAGTGAAGTTATCCCTCTCATTCAAGAGCCTGTTGGTTGAGGAGTAGTTTCTGAACCTGATGGTGTGAGTCCTGAGGCTCCTGTACCTTCTTCCTGATGGTAACAGCAAGAAGAGTGCATGACCTGGCTGGTGAAGGTCCCTGATGATAGATGCTGTTTTCCTGTGACAACACTCTCTATAGAAAAACTCAATGGTGGGGAGGCTTTACCTGTGATGGACTGGGCTCTATCCACTACTTTTTGTAGAAGTTTCCATTCAAGGGCATTGGTGTTTCCATACCAGGCTGTGATGTAGCCAGTCAGTGAACACTCCACCATGCATCTATAGAAGTTTGTCAAAGTTTTAGATGTCATGTGGAATCTTCACAAACTTAAAGGAAGTAGAGGCACTGCCATGCTTTCTTGTAATTGCATTTGCATGCTGGGCCCAGGACATGTCCTCTGAAATGATACCACCCAGAATTTACAGTTAATGGCTCTTTCCATCTTTGATCCCTGGTCAGGACTGGCTCATGGACTTCCAATTTCCTCCACCTCGTCAATAATAAGCTCTTTGGTCTTGCTGAATAAGAGGTTGTTGTTTTGGCTCCACCTATCTAGATTTTCAATCTCCTTCCTATAAGCTGAGCTGATATGTCACCACATTTGATGTGACCAACTACAATGGTGGTGTCAGCAAACTTTTATATGGCATTAGAGCTGTGCTTAGTGTGTAGTCATAAGTGTAAAGCAAATAGAGCCAGGAGCTAATCACCCAGCTTTGTGGTGCACCTGTGCTGATGGAGATTGTGGAGGAGATGATGTTGCCAATCCGAACTTACTGGGGTCTGCAAGTGAGGAAATCAAAGATCAAATTGCACAAGGAGGTATTGAGGCCAAGGGTCTTGAAGCTTACTGACAGTGTTGAATGCCAAGCTATGGTCAATAAGAAGCATCCTGAAGTGTGAAGATGTACTGTTTTATAATTTGGCAAAATCAATTTTGAATAGGTGATGTTAGATTAACAATGCCATAAAGATTCCTTAAATTAACTTGAACATGGGAATCGGGTTGAATCATTGGGAACTTTCTGAATCAACGTTTGATCTATACTCTTATGATTCTATTATTTAACTTGGAGTGTGGGAGCCATTGGGTAGGTTAAGCATCATAAAGAAAAAATGTTACCAATAAACATCAGATCCGTTAGCATCTTAAGTGAAATTGTCCATCACATTAGGGAAGTTGAGATTTTCTCTTGAGATGACCATCAGACTTGTGTAAGAAAACTGTAAATTTGCAGCTTTAAGCTATTCTTATACTTTATGAAAGGGATGAAGATTATGGATGACTTTCATTGAAAAAAAGAGATGTTTATTAATGAAGCCAGATGGGCATGTATACAACTATCGGCACAACCAAGTGGGCACCATGGTAGCATAGATTTAGCAGGACACTATTACAATTTGGGATATTGGAGTTCTGATATCAATTCTGGTGCAGTCTTCAAGGAGTTTGTACATTCTCCCTTTGACCATGTGGGTTTCCTCTTGGTGCTCTGGTTTCCTTCCAGAGTCCAAAGATGTTCTGGTTAGTATGTTAATTGATCATTGTAAATTGTCCTATGATTAGGCTAGGGTTAAATAGGTGGGTTGTTGGGTGGCGCAGCTTGTTGGGCTGGAAGGTCCTGTACTGCTATGAAAAATAAGTCGGGTGCAACATCAGACAATGGCAATGTTAACCTTCCTCTGGTCATTTCAACTGTGAGGCTTAACTTTGGAGGAGTACACTTCAGTAACAGTTCCGGCCAGCAATTTTGTCGAGTTTTGAAAATGATCCTCTGTTGGTAATAATGAACCTTAGTGAAATTTGTATTTAAAAACATTATCATTCCCTTGCAACACATTCCAAATATTGTGGCTTTGTTGATTCGAATGGCAAGTGAGACAGAAAATCAACAAAACTACCTCCTCATTGTTATGAAGTACAGGCCAGTTTTTGAAATGTTCCTCAAGAAGCAGCTTTGAAAATAATATGTATATCTTGCCCATAATTAACATTGACAATTGCACAAGGCTTAACCAGTAAACATTTGTTCCTTCTCCTGTTTTGCACTCTAAAACAATTTGTGACAATTTGAAACTCAAAAGTTTTCCTTTCAGCATCCTTCTTATAAATACAAAAATATGTGATGTCAATAGTCCATATTGCTTTAAAAAAAACTCCTTGCAGCCCTACATGTGTAGACTTGCTGGTCACTCTCTTCAAGTACACATCTAAATAATTTGTATATTCTAAACTGTTAATAATGTTTAGAGCAAATTACTGTGCAGTGAGGTCAATAAACTATTCTTTTTGTTCAGAAAGCCCAAGAGCCTTAGAGGTTTGGACTGTCTTAACTGGATCAAAGGAAGCTGAGGGGTTTATAAAATCACACGAGGCACAGATAAGATGGCACCATACAGTCTTTCTCCCAGAATATGAGGGTGTTAAAACTAGATGGGAAAGATTTAAAATGGATATGAGGGACAATTTCTCACATAGAGGATTATATATAAATGAGCTGTCACAGGCAGTAGTAGAGAAGAGTACAGTTAGAACATTTAAAAGACACTTGGACAGGTTTTTAAATGGATGAGCTTTAGAGGGATGTGGGCCAAATGCAGGCAAATGGAACTAGTTCAAGTGAAACTCTTGGTCAGCTCAGATGAGTTGGGCTGAAAGGCCTGTCTCCATGCAGTGTTACTGTCTCTTAACTCAATTTTCATGAGATTTATTTGTGCTTTTTGTTCTGTCATCACAGCTCATTGCCTAAGAATTGTCTCACAACATATAGTGTCAGAAATATTTTCCTATCCTAACTACTGTTGTCATTAAGATCCCATTGATAGTAGCTGAAATTTTGAATGGAGATTGTTTATCTTAAAGACTTCCGGATGCTTTGTGTAGAAGTGTTCAATGTCAATATTGATCATCATATCAGGACATTATAATGAATACCAACAAATGCCTGAACTGTGCCTGTATTTTATTGGAGGGTGGGGAAAGCAATTGCATTGAGTTTTACTTACTCTTGTTTTGTTTATATAGTGGATGAGTATATTGCAGTAGCAAAGGAAAAACATGGCTACAATGTGGAACAGGTTAGTAATGAACTATTCTAGTGGTTTATTTAGAAAGTTGAATACAATCTGTCTTTTTTTGGTTTTTCTTTTTCCAGTAGTTTTCATTGAATATAAAAATTTATCACACTTTGATCTTTATGTTATTTTTAATATTCTCCATGTTTTGCTGTTGGATCACAAAGGGATTTGAGAAAACCTATAAATTATATTGCCGGTGGTGTGGCACCTATACCAGACATCAGGGTGAGAGGTCCCGGATTCGAATCCTGCCAGCTCCTTACACGAATTCCACCCGTGCTGTGTTGAGCATTGAGCTAGCGATTCGGCCTTGCAAAGCAGACAGACGCTAAAGAGTTGCCACCCGACGCACCAAATGAGGTGCGGAAGGAACTTTTAAAAATTAAATTGTTTTACTATATTATGCCCATAAGATGCAACAAGTTTATCTGTAGCACAGTGTTTCCATTTTGCATCAATAAACTTCTGCAAAGCTGAACTTGAATAAAACTGATCGCTGTAAAACATGGAGATCTGTATAATTCGGAAATGAAATTAAATGTGAAGTAAATATCTGCAAAGTTACACATGCATAAATATTCCCATTTTCAATCCACTATATGCACTCAGTGGCCACTTTATTAGGTACAGCTGTATACACGCTTGTTAAAGTAATATAATCAGCCAGTCAAGTGGCAACAACCTCAATGCATAAAGTCATGCAGATATGGTCAAGAGATCCAGTTGTTTTCAGACCCAACATTAGAATGGGAAAGAAATGTGATCTATCTACTTTGACCATGAAAAGATTGTTGGTGCCAGATGGGGTGGTGTGAGTTACACAGAAACTGCTGATCTGGGATTTTCATACATAACAATCTCTAGAGTTTACAGAGATAGAACTAAAAATAAAGATCCAGTGAGCTGCAGTTTTCTGTGCAAGAATGCCTTGTTAGCAAGAGTTTAGAGGAGAATGACCAGACTGGTTCAAGCTGACAAGAAGATGACAATAAGTCACAACAGTGGTGTGCAGAAGACCATGAGCGTAGAGAAATACACACAAAAAAAGTAAAATCATAATGTAGAGTGAGAAGCTCTAGCTTCCTTATATAATGTATTTAGTCAGGTAATTGGCCAGGGTATCTGCTGAAGTGGAAATTACACACAAATCACTTGGATTACAAGGCAGATGTTTTCACTGCTGCTTGCTGTAGAGTGATCTTGAGTGCTTGAATGTTTGGATAAAGCCAAAATCAGCTATTTTTGTGTTATCCACTGTCCTCACTCACCCGCAGAAGAAGGATGCTAATGTTAGAATTCTGTTCTTGGATTACAGTTCATTCAACACTATGCATCTCCCCAGGCTCAACAAGAAGCTCAGAGACCTCAGCCTGAACCCCGTCTTGTGCAGCTAGATCCTGGATTTCCCTGTCAGTTCACCGGCAGAAGTTTAGAATGGGCGCCCTCACCTCTGCTCCTCTGACCCTCACACAAGAGCCTCCCAGAGCTGTGTCCTGAGCCCCCTCCTCAACTCCCTATACACCCACGACTGTTACCATGCACAGCTCCAGTCTGCTTATCAAGTTATAGGTGACACAACACTGATGGGTTTTATTTCCAACAATAATGAGACAGCCTACAGAGGAGAAGTCAATGCCCTGATACAGTGAGGCCAAGAAAATAACCTTTCATTGTCGATAAAATGAAGGAGTTGATCATGGATTACAGGAGGAATGGAGACAGACTAGCCCCTATTGACATCTATGGGACTGTAGTTGAGAGGGTGAGTGGTTTCAAGTTCCTCGGTATACACATCACCGAGGATCTCACCCTGAACTGTACATACTGGCTGTGTAGTGAAAGAAGCACAACAGTGCCTCTTTCACCTCTGATGGCTGAAGAGGCTTGGCATGAGTCCCCAAGTCCTCATGACTTTCAACAGGGGCACCATTGAGAGCATTCTGACTGGCTGTGTCACCACCTGGTATGGGAATTGTTACTAGCCTCAAATTGTAGGGCACTGCAGAGAGTGGGTCAGATGGCCCAGTGCATCTGTGGATGTGAACTTTCCCCTATTCAGGACATTTACAGCAGCAGTTGCATTTTTTTTTAAAAAAGAGCCTAGAGGATCATCAGGGACTCCAGCCACACCAACCACAAACTGTTTCAGCTGCTTCTGTTTGGCAAACGTTACTGCAGCATTAAGGCCAGGACCAACAGACTCCCAACATAGCTGTTTTCACCAGGCCATCAGATTTATCAATACACATTGATCTGATTGCATATCTGACTGTACATGCATGTTTACAAAACAATTATGTATACAATCGTAGTGTTTGGGCAATATCCTCCCACATTAGGATTTCTTATTGTACCAGCAACAGAGATGTAATATAAGGGTTTTTACACCCTCATGTTGTGAGATGGATGCAAGAAATAAAAAATTCTAACTTCTCAATTGTACCCTCTGATTGAATAGTTGCTGATGGCAGGTGATTAAATTTTGCAGGGATGCTGTAAATGACAAGCACACTAAGAAATGGGGAAGTTCAAGTGAAGTTCAATTCAGCGTCAATTTTTTTTCATCTCTATGGCTGGATTGAGAGACTTGGGCATTAAAAGCAGTAGCTAAGAGTTGTCAGGGCAGAAGAAAGGGATTTACTGGTAGAGATGACAGCTGATAAATGAAAGTACAATCATGTGAGAATGGTTTAGAAGGTTGAAGTGAAATTGTTTCTGTCCCTTGCCCTATAGTCAAAATTGGACAAGAATTTGTGCCTTACTTAAGTTTGTTGGCCATCTTGTATCTCGAGAATAAAAGGATGTCCCTTTAAAACAGATTATGATGAATTTCTTTAACCAAGGTGGTGAACATGTGGAATACATTGCTGCAGGTCTGCCACCTTCAACAGGACCCTACCAACAAACACATCTTTAGCTTCCCCGCCCCCACCCTACTCTGCCTTCCACAGGTTTCACTCCCTCCGATATTCTGTTGTCTATTCATCCTTCTGTCCTCATCTCCCTCCTGGCACTTATCCCTGCAAGTGGCAGAAATGCTACACCTGCTCGTTCACTTCCTCCCTCACCACCATTCAGGGCCCCAAGCAGTCATTCCAGGTGATGCAAATCTGTTGGTGTTATCTACTGTATCTGGCGCTCTCAGTGCGGTCTCCTCTACATAGGTGGACTGCTTTGTTGAGCACCTCAGTTCCATCTGCAAAAAGTGGAACTTCCTAGTGACCAACCATTTCAGTTCCTATTTCCTTTCCCATTCCAACATGTTGGTACATGGTCTCCTGTTCTGCCATGTTGGAGCCACTCTTAGGTTGTAGGAGAAACACCTCGTATTCTGTCTATGTAGCTTCTAACTTGATGGCATGAACATCAATTTCTCCAACTTCTGGTATTTTCCCCTCCCCCTTCTCCTCTTCTTTTACCCACTCTGGCCTCTTATCTCTTCTCGTTTGCCTATCTCCACACCCCACTGATGTCCACCCCCCCTTCCCTTTCTCCCATGATCTACTCTCCTGTCAGATTCCTTCTGTAGCCCCTTTGCCTTTTCTTTCCACTTATCACCTCTCAGCTTCTAACTTCATCTGCCCTCCCCCAGACACCTGGCTTCAGCAATCACCTTCTAGCTTGTCCTCCTCCTTCTCCAACCCCCCCGCCACTCTTATTCTGGCTTCTTACCCCTTCCTTACCAGTCCTGTTGAAGGGTCTCAGCCTGAAATGTTGACTGTTAATTTATTTCCATAGATGCTGTCTCACCTGCTGAGTTCCACCAGCATTTAGTAAGTGTTGCTCTGGTTTGCATCTGCAAGATCTCTTGTATTTAAAGTAGGTGTTAATAGGTTCTTGATTAGTAAATGCTTCAATGATTATGTGGAATAGGCAGGAAAATGTGGTTGAGGGGGAAAATAAATCAGCCATAATCAAATGGCAGAGCAGACTTGATGGGCTGAATGACCTGATTCAGGTCCTATGTTTTATGGTCTAAGAATAGTTTGATCTGTTGCCCCACTTGTCCCATCCTCATCTTTTTGAAAGCTTAATATTCAATTTCAATTTTTTTTCAATGTGGTCCTCAGACTCGTGTTGGGGAGCATAAAATACTCAGTTTGTATAATGAGGTTCAGTATCTCTGGGAGAAAGGGAAATAGTGAAAGTGGAGGAAGCAAGATTTGTTGGCTGCGTAACCTAAGTGCTTAAAATAGTGTAGTATTAGGAGCATTCTTGTGTTGGGAGAAATTGGAGTTTTGTGAATTTCATGATATTCCTGTATTAAAAGTAACTCATTCACACCTTTTATTTTGAGAGCCTTTGAAATAAGTAAATGTCTTGATTCTTTAGAGCTTTCAATTTGCCATAGGTTGGAGTTTAAATTTGGGTTAACAAACAATGCACAAATTTCAAGGTCGTTTCTTAATATATTTTTACTTTGCATATACCTCACATAGGCTTTGGGAATGTTATTCTGGCACAAACACAACATTGAGAAGTCATTGGCGGACTTGCCTAACTTCACCCCTTTTCCAGATGAATGGACTGTTGAAGATAAGGTCCTCTTTGAACAGGCCTTCAGCTTTCATGGAAAGAGCTTTCACAGAATTCAGCAGATGGTAACTGAACCTTTTTATAGTTTTCTTTTAAACTTTCTAATAACCTGCTTTCCATAGAGGTGACAAAGGGCTGTAAAGTGCTGCATGGTGTAGAAAATGCTCAATTAATAAGTGATGAGAGGCTAACTCTGTTTAACACATGAGGAAATCTGCAGATGCTGGAAAGGCAAGCAACACACACAAAATGCTGGTGGAATGCAGCAAGCCAGGCAGCATCTATAGGAAGAAGAACAGTTGACGTTTGGGGCCGAGACCCTTCGTCAGGACTAATTGAAAGAAGAGATTTGGGGGGGGTGGGAGAGAGTACGAAATGATAGGAGAAGACAGGAGGGAGAGGGATGAAGCTAAGAGCTGGAAAATTGATTGGCAAAAGGGATAGAGCTGGAGAAGAGAAAGGATCATGGGACGGGAGGCCTAGGGAGAAAGAAAGGGGGAGGGGAGCACCCGAGGGAGATGGAGAACAGGCAAGGGGTGATTCTGAGAGGGACAGGGAGAGGGAAAAAGAAAAACAAGGGAGAAAAAAATAAGGGATGGAATAAGAAGGGGAGGAGGGGCATTAATGGAAGTTAAGAGAAATCAATTTTCATGCTATCAGGTTGGAGGCTACACAGATGGAATACAAGGTGACCTACACTCTGTCCACCAGAGAAAGCAGGATCTCCCAATGGCCACACATTTTAATTCCACGTCCCATTCCCATTCTAATATGTCTATCCATGGCCGCCTCTACTGTCAAGATGAAGCCACACTCAGGTTGGAGGAACAATACCTTATATTCCGTCTGGGTAGCCTCCAACCAGATGACATGAACATTGATTTCTCTAACTTCCGTTAATGCCCCTCCTCCCCTTATCCCTTATTTATGTATTTTTTTTTCCTCTTGTTTTTCTTTTCCTCCCACTCTTTCTCTGTCCCTCTCACAATCACTCCTTGCCTGCTCTCCATCTCCCTCTGCTAAGTGAAATATCCTTTTATTAGAGATTTGAGGAATTATTTTATGATTTTGGTTTGGCTTGACTGTTTCCATTTCCCATTCTCGTTGTGATGCCACACAAGTTCACTTTCTAGGATTTTGACCTTTGCCCCCCTTGTATCATGTTTCAGTTACCAGATAAGTCAATTGCAAGTTTAGTGAAGTACTACTATTCATGGAAAAAGACTCGATCACGAACAAGTTTAATGGATCGGCAAGCACGAAAATTAGCTAATAGAAACAATCAAGATGAAAGGTGAGATCAGAAAGATGATTATTACTTTGGAACTCGTATTACTATTTGTAGAAACAACTTAAATTATTTAACACTTGTGCTACGTCACACTAACTTCCATTAGAAGCAAGACCTGGCTTCTTGGATTTTCATACCTGCTGCATTTAGTAAGGTCAAGTCACAGAGACAAATTCACCCTGGGAATTCGGATCGCAGTTCTCCCAGCTATTCTGACATCAGATATGAAACTTTTGTTCTGTAGCAGCCCACTGAAGCTTATTTCCCCTCGTAGAGTTATCAAAAGCAACATCTTCAAAGTAATTGATGTGTAATGCAGGAAAAGGCTATTTATGGATCATTTTACTTTAGCTTCATTCTCCACCACTCACCAACTTTCCTTTAATCCCTTTAATATCTGCCTGCAGGAGTTTTCAATTGATGACACTGGCCCAACCAATAGACCTGTGAAGAGTATGGATACATGGAAAATGTTGTTACTGCCTAAAATGATGGTGCATATTAATAATATGTTGAAAAAACTCTTGTCTGCCCAAACTGTTCCCTGGGTGCATTGCAAGGTTTAGTACAGTGGGTATCAAGATTCAAGAGTTTTGTTGCACATTGCAGAATATCATTATAAAAAGGGAAAGCCTTGCCACCTTTATGGCAAGCAACAAAAGAGGGAGGAGACAAACTATAGTGCCCCTTCTACTTGGGTGATAAGTAAGGAACTAATTCACCCTAAATTTCCCATTTGCCAACAGTCTCTTTCCTCTTCTCATCTCAGTGTTGCTAATCATAAAGTCTTGTCCACAATACAGAAATAAAAGCTACACAGATAGAACCAAATTCGAAAACTCATTCCTGCATTATTTTGTTACTTGTTAAGATGGTGCTGAGGTGCGGTCTCTATCGAGTTTGCAGCTCAGATTTTTTTCAGGGAGTTTCTGTCCGAATGAAAGGTAAAGGCAACAGGTTTAGGGAACCTCAGTTTTCAGGAGATTCTGAGGCCCTGGTTAAGTAAAAGGAAGGACATAGCATTTACAGACAGGTCGGAACAAACTAAGTACTTCAGGTGTGTGTCAAGTACAAAGAGAACATGCAAATCAGGAGAGCTAAAAGAAGGCATGAGGTTGCCCCAGCAGACAAGGTGAAGGAGAATCCTAAGGCTTCTACAGAGCAATGGGGTTGCCAAGGGGACAAAATTGGTCCTCTAGGAGATCAGAATGGTAGTCTATGTGAGGATCCTAAAGAGATGGGTAAGAATGGATTTTTTTGCATCTATATTGACTCAGGAAATGGACACAGGGCCTATAAAAATGAGGCAATGTCATGGACATTATACAGCTTACAGAGAAGGATGTGCTTGTTATTGTAAAGGAAATTGGGTTGGATAAAACCCCAGGGTCTAACCAGGTATTCCCTCGGAGCCAGTGGGAGACAAGTACAGAAATTGCAGGGACCCTAGCAGAGATATTTAAATTATCCTTTGTGACGGGTGAGGTACCGGAGGTTTGGAGGAATATTCTAAGAATAATCTAGAAAATTACAGGCTAATGAGCCTGACATCAGTAGTGGGAAAGTTATTGGAAGGTATTGTAAGGGGCCAGGTATGAGTATTTGGATAGACAGGGTCTGATTAGGAATAATTAGCATGGTTTTGCGCATGGTAATTTGTGACTTACCAATCTTAGAGTTTTTCGAGGAAGTTGCCAGGAAAGTTGATGAAGGCAATGTAGTGGATGTTGTCTACATGGACGTTTGACAAGGTCCCATACTAGAGGTTGGTGAGGAAGGTTTAGTCACTTGGCATTCAAGAGGAGGTAGTAAATTAGATTAGATATTGACTTTGTGAGACAGGCCAGAGGGTGGTAGTAAGTGGTTACCACTGTGACTGGAGGCCTGTAACTAGTGATATGCTGCAGAGATTGTCCCTGGGTCTGTCGTCGTAGGTCCCAGTCAGATCCAATGATCTGGATGATAAAGCGGTTAACTGGATCATCATATTTGCAGATGTCACCAAGATTGGGGTTTAGTGGACAGCGAGGAAGACTATCAGAGCCTGCAGCAGGATTTGGACCAGCTGGAAAAATGGGCTGAACAATAGTATATGGAATTTAATGCACACAAGTGTGAGGTGTTACATTTTGGGAGGTCACTCAGAGTTGGTCTTACTCAGTGAATGGTAGGGCATTGAGAAGGGAAATCGAGAGTAAAAAGAGGTCATAGGAAAGCTTTGGCAGATATGCGAAAGGAGAATCCTAAGAGATTATACAAGTACAGTGCCTACAAAAAGTATTCACCTCCTTGAAAGTTTTCATGTTTTATTGTTTTACAATATTGAATCACAGTGGATTTAATTTGGCTTCTTTGACACTGATCAACAGTAAAGATTCTGTCATGTCAAAGTGAAAATACGTTTCTACAAATTAGTCTAAATTTATTACAATTATTAAACAAAGAATAATTCATTGTATAAGTACTCAACAGTGCATGTGCAGTCTCTCCCATTTCAGCCACTGAACCTTGTAACCCCTCCAAAGTTGTCAGTGGTCTCTTGATAGCTTCCCTCACTTGTTCTCTTTTTGCATGGTCACTCTTTTTTTGAGGATAGCCTGCTCTAGGCAGATTTACAGCTGTAAATCTTTTCATTTTCGTTTCTTGATGATTGTCGTAACACCCAAGGGACATTCAGTGACTTGGAAATTTTCTTGTATTTATCTCCTGACTTAAGCTTTTCAATAATCTTTTTAGTAAATTACTTGGAGTGTTCTTTTGTTTTCATGGTGTAGTTTTTGCCAGGATACTGACTCACCAGCAGTCAGACCTTCCAGATACAGGTGTATTTTTACTACTATCAATTGAAGTACCTTCACTGCACATAGGTAATCTCCATTTAACTAATTATATTACTTCCAAAACCAATTTGCTGCACCAGTGATTATTTTGTGTGTCATATTAAAGGGGGTGAATACTTAATACTATCAGTTGTTCTGTGGTTTATATTTATAAGTAAATTAGATCACTTTGTAGGGATCTCTTTTGCTTTAACATGAAAGAACTTTATCTGTTGATCATTGTCAAAAAAAAGCCACATTAAATTCACTGTGGTTCAATGTTGTGAAAAAATAAAACATGAAAAATTCAGGGGGCTTTGTTTTGTGGAAAATCACAATTGTTTGAGGAATTTGAATTGTTCGAAGAGGTGATGAAGAGGATTTGACAAGGACAGGGAGGTAGAAGTTGTCAGTGGGGTCTTCACTGACAAGATCCTGCAAGGTAGGGGATTTTGGAAGGTTAGCTCACATGGGATCCAGGGAGAGTTAATTAATTGAATACAAAATTAGCTTGGTGGAAGGAGTCACAGGGAGGTAGTGGATGCCCAAGACCAGTTGTGTGCCATCGGTATCAATGCTGGGTCTACTTAGCAACTTGGATGGGAATGTGTGTGGCGTGATTGGTATGTCCGTGGAATTTTTTTGGGTGTAGTCGAAAGAAGGTTTAGGTTTCAACAGCATTGAGCTGGACTACAGAATTGGGCTAAGGACTAGCATATTAATCTTAACTCAGACAAGTGTAAAGTGTTGCATTTTTGTCAGTTTAAACCAGGGCAAAGTGATAAGTTTGTAGAGAGTATTGTCGAACAAAGAGAGCAAGAGCATCAATCCCTAGTGATACAGTGGTGCGAAAGACATTTAGTATGCTTGCAATTATTAGTCAAGGCATTGAATACAGGAATTAGGGCATAGTATATCAATAAAAGTAGGTATTCTGGTTGCTCTGCTATAGGAGGGATGTCATTAATCTGGAAAGCGGGCAGAAAAGATTCACAAAGATGTTATGGGATTCACAAGATCACAAGACAAAGGAGCAGAAGTAGGCCATTCAGCCCACCGGGTCTACTCCACCACTCCACCATGAGCTAAACTGTTCTCCCATCTAATTCCAATTTCTGGCTTTTTCCCCATATTCCTTGATACCCTGACTAATTAGATACTTATCAATCTCCTCCTTAAACACCCTCAATGATTGGGCCTCCACAGCTGTATGTGGCAACAAATTCCATAAATCCACGACCCACTGGCTAAAAAAATTTCTCCTCATCTCTGTTCTAAATGAGTATCCTCTAATTCTCAGACTGTGGCCTTTTGTCCTGGACTAACCCACCAAGGGAAGCAGCCTTTCCACATCTACTCTGTCCAACCCTTTCAACATCTGAAATGTTTCTGAGATCCCCTCTCATTATTCTATACTCTAAGGAATACAGTCCAAGAGCCGACAAACGTTCCTCATATGTTAACACCTGCATTCCAGGGATCATCCTCGTAAATCTTCTCTGAGCTCTCTTGCAATGTCAGTACATCCCTTTTGAGATAGGGGACCCAAAACTGCACACAGCATTCCAAATGAGGTCTCATCAGTGCCCCATAGAGCCTCATCAACACTTCCTTACTTTTGTACACTATTCCTCTTGAAATGAATGCCAACATAGCGATCCAACTTGGTGGTTAATCTTTAGGGTATCCTGCACGAGGACCCCCAAGTCCCTTTGCACTTATGATTTTTGAATTTTCTCCCCATCTAAATAATAATCTGCCCAATTATTTCTTCTTCCAAAATATATAACCATACATTTCTGAACATTGTTTCTCATCTGCCGTTTCTTTGTCCACTCTCCTAAACTGACCAAGTTTCTCTGCAACCTTTCCATTTCTTCAGCACTTCCTGTGTCTCCACCTATCTTGGTGTCATCTGCAAACTTAGCCACAAAACCATTTAATCCATAATCTAAATCATCGATATACAGTGTAAAAAGAAGCGGCCCCAACACTGACCCCTGCAAAACACCGCTAGTAACTGCCAACCAGCCAGAATAGTATCTCTTTATTTCCACCCTTTGCTTACTGCCTTTCAGTCAATGCTCCACCCATTCCAATATCTTTCCTGTAATTCCATGGGCTCTCATCTTATTAAGCAGCCTCTTATGTGGCACCTTCTAGAAGGCCTTTTGAAAATCCAAATACACAACATCCACAGCCTCTCCCTTGTTAATCTTATTTGTGATTACCTCAAAAAATTCTAATAGGTTGGTGAGGCAGGATCTTCCCTTCATGAAACCGTGCTGGCTTGGGCCAGTCTTGTCATGCATCTCAAGGTATTTCATAGCCTCATCCTTGAGGATGGACTCCAATAACTTTCTAATTGCAGATGTCAGACTAATAGGTCTGTAATTTTCTTTTTGCTGCCTCCTTCCTTTCTTAAACAGCAGAACTATATTTGCGACCTTCCAGTCCACCAGAACCGTGCCAGAGTCTATTGATTCCTGGAAGATCATTTCCAATGCAGCCACAATCTCCAAAGCCGCCACCTTTAGAACCCATGGGTGCACTTCATCTGGTCCGGGAGACTTATCTATCCTTAGTCCATTTAGCTTTCCAAGCACTTTCTCTTTGGTAATCTTGACTAATTAATTCTATTTCCTGAGACCTCTGGTTATTAGGTATGTTGCTAATGTCTTCCACTGTGAAGACTGATGCAAAATACTCATTTATTTCCTCTGCCACCTCTTTGTTACCCATTATAATTTCTCTAGCATCATTTTCAATCGGTCCTACATCTACCCATGTCACTCTTTTACTCTTCATATATTTTTAAAAAACTCATAGTATCCTTTTTTATATTAATTGCCAAATTCCTTTCATAATTCATCTTTTCTTTCTTAATGACTTTGTTAGTTTCCTTCTGTAAGTTTTTAAAAGTCGTCCAGTCCTGACTTTTTCCACTAATTTTTGCTTCCTTGTAAGCCGTCTCTTTTGCTTTTATTTTTAGTCTTAACCTCTCTAGTTAGCTACATTTGTGTCATTTTTCCATTCATGATTTTCTTTTTTCTTGGAATATATTTTTCCTACACTTTCCTTATCTCTGCTCTACCATCCCTCCATCTAGCTTACTTTTCCAATCAACTTGGGCCAGTTCCTCTCTCATACCACTGTAATTTCCTTTGTTCCACTGAAATATCAATACACCTGATACCAGCTTCTCCTTTTCAAATTTGCATGGCTTGAGTTATAAGGCAAAACTGTATAGCTTGGAACTATTTACCCTGGAGCAGGAGATTGAGAGGTGGCCTTATTGAGATTTAATTTTTAAGGGGCACAGATAAGTTAGATGGTTTGCAGTCATTTTCCCAAATTGGGAGAGTCTCTTTCATGTAGAGAGTTGTTGTATTTGGAATGGGCTCTGTTCACCTCAGATATTGAGGATAATCACAGATGTAATACATGGAATACATTGTGAATTATACTTTAATATCAGAACTTCATGTAATGGATGACAAGGCAAAACTGAACTGACTTTAAAAATACAGGGGAAAAAAACTTGTTTTTTTTTCCCTGAACTGCAGGCCAATGCCTACCACTTTTAACTTTTCACTAATTAGAGCTTCCAGCAGTACTAATTATTTGATCTATGTATACTGGGACAATGAAAGAACGGATTGCTCAACGTAGCAACTGTTCAGTGTCCATGCTACTAAAATCTTCCTCTAGGGAATATCTGATATTCCTTTCATGAGTTGGATAATCAATTGGAACAACTGTCATAGAGCCGTCTGGCATGGAAACGGGGCTCAAATCCCACTGAGTCTGTGGCAACTATCAAGTACCTACTTTTACTGATACCATTTTATTCTCCCTGTATTACCATCTTGCCAGTGCTGCAGCCATATAAAGCCAGGGTAATCTATAGTAGCCAATTAGCCAACCAAACTGTTTGTGTTTGGGATAAAGCCGGTGAGAGCATTTACAGAGGTGATGTGTAAACTCTCGGAAGACAGCACCCAAAGTCGGTCAAACACTGATTACCAGAGTGTGTGTGTGTGTGTGTGTGTGTGTGCGCGTGTGTGTGTGTATAGTTGCTGATATTTACACTAGATCTTTGATTTCAGTGATGATGGAATGGAGGAAGGAGCTGCAAATGACGTGAATGACAGTGATTATGACCCCACTAAAGAAGCTAAAAAGGAGGTAATAAATTTTGTAAATATAACTATACTGAACTTTCGCTACAGCATCATTGGCATGGCAGTGAAAGCCTTTAAGCAATCTTGACGTTGTGAGACATGATAAAAGCTGAAACTCAGAAATCTGGAGCTTCTATGACCACATATTCTTATACATAATGTTTGTCAATATCATAAAGCCTCAGGGCTTCCCTGCGGAAACAGTCTTTTTAATCTTATGACTTATTAAATAATATAAGTGTAAAAAATTTTAGAGTTCGTTCAGTGCAAGTAGAAATGGTATTCCTTATTCAGTAACTTTCTTTTCTGTATATGTCTGAAGAGATGAAACCAGTATTAAACACGATACAAGTTGGTACTGTTTGCCTAGCTGTAGTGAAAACAAAATATAGTTCACAAATAAATGACTTGGTGGAACCTAGATTATAATGAATATCCCTTGGATCATTTTGAAGATCTGCTTGCACTGTCATAAGACATGGAATAAATCCCTATTTTCTTACTCAAATGCCTTGGTGCAACATCTTAAAAGAATTCAGGTTTCCACATGAAGTACATTTTACTCGTGCCAGGGCAAACAGTGATGTGCAAATTACTCAGAAATATCTTTAAAGAGATAAGCACCATGTGCAGTGGGACTCTGTATATGGGATCTGATATCTTAAAGATTACTAATGTCTGCTGTTAGGTTCTTACTGGTTGATCTCCCAGCCCTCTGGGGTCACTCTCCCTCTACCCTCCAGTTTGTGTGAAATTGAACTGAGTGAGTTCCTATCAGCAATCATATTTAGTGGTTAATTCTTGGTGGGGAAAAACATCCCAAAGTTATTTTGTACTGCGTTGTGACAAATTTTGTAATTTTGTTTGTTGAAGAGCCTAACATCAGTAGTGGGGAAGATGCTAGAGTCCATTATTAAAGATGAAATAGTGGCATATCTAGATAGCAGTGATAGGATTGGGCAGAGTCAGCATGGATTTACCAAGGGTAAATCATGTTTGACTAATCTATTGGGAGTTTTTCGAGGATGTAACCAGGAAGTTAGACAAGGGAGATCCAGTGGATGTAGTGTACTTTGATTTTCAGAAGGCATTTGATAAGGTCCCACATAGGAGATTGGTGGGTAAAATCAAAGCTCATGGCATTGGGGGGAAGACATTGACATGGATAGAAAACTGGTTGGCAGATAGAAAGCAAAGGGTAGCGGTGAATGGGTGTTTCTCGGAATGGTAGGTGGTGACTAGTTGGGTGCCACAGGGCTTGGTATTGGGACCACAGCTGTTTATGAATTACGTCAACGATTTAGATGAAGGCATTGAGAATAACATCAGCAAGTTTGCTGATGATACTAAGCTGGGTGGCAGTGTGACATGTGATGAGGATGTTAGGAGAATTCAGGGTGACTTGGATAGGCTGGGTGAGTGGGCAGATACGTGGCAGATGACGTTTAATGTGAATAAGTGTGAGGTTATCCACTTTGGGAGTAAGAACAGGAAGGCAGATTATTATCTGAACGATTTAGAGTTAGGTAAGGGAGAAATACAAAGAGATCTAGGAGTCCTTGTTCATCAGTCACTGAAGGTGAATGAGCAAGTGCAGCAGGCAGTGAAGAAGGCTAATGGAATGTTGGCCTTTATTACAAAGGGAATTGAGTACAAGAGCAAGGAAATCCTCTTGCATTTGTACAGGGCCCTGGTGAGACCACACCTGGAGTATTGTGTACAGTTTTGGTCTCCAGGGTTAAGGAAGGACATCCTGGCTGTAGAGGAAGTGCAACGTAGATTCACGAAGTTAATTCCTGGGATGTCCGGACTGTCTTATGCAGAGAGGTTAGAGAGACTGGGCTTGTACACGCTGGAATTAAGGAGACTGAGAGGGGATCTGATTGCAACATATAAGATTATTAAGGGATTGAACAAGATAGAGGCAGGAAATACGTTCCAGTTGCTGGGAGAGTCCAGTACCAGAGGGCATGGTTTGAAAATAAGGGGTAGGTCATTTAGGACAGAGTTAAGGAAAAACTTCTTCTCCGAGAGAGTTGTGGGGGTGTGGAATGCACTGCCTCGGAAGGCAGTGGAGGCCAATTCTCTGGATGCTTTCAAGAAGGAGCTAGATAGGTATCTTATGGATAGGGGAATCAAGGGATATGGGGACAAAGCAGGAACTGGGTATTGACAGTAGATGATCAGCCATGATGTCAAAATGGCAGTGCAGGCTTGAAGGGCCGAATGGTCTACTTCTGCACCTATTGTCTCTTGTCGAAGAGGACTTGCAACAATGGTTTAGTGCATTCAAGATGGATACAGTCTAATTTCAAAGTGGTAGGGAATCAGAACTTGAGTGAGGTACTTAATAATGTTACCTTGTCATCTTCTTCATGCAATATCATCAAAATTTGGTCTTGTTCACCATATGCGCAAATGCATTCAGCAACTGAATTGTTAAATAGACTATGTCTCTGAATATTCATTCATTTGCTTTCTGTGTGCTCATCCCCAGTCCCCATCACAATTTTTGTTCAAGCAGATCTATTTATGTACAAGTTGACAAAGTAATTATTGTCTACTTAAAGGTGTCATCAGTTTCCAGACCATTTGTGTCAGGTGTCTCTTTGCTGTGTGCTGTTCTAGCTGAGGGTGGTCTTATCTGCTTACAATGTTGCATCTTGCAATTTCAAAACTAATTGCTGCTTGGAAATATAAAGAATGGTAAATTGTGTATTATTGATTGTCATATGTACCAAGGTACAGTGAAAATCTTGGCTTGCATACTGTTCATACGGATCAATTCATTACAACAGTACATTGAGGTAGTACAGGGTAAGGTAATAACAGTGCAGTGTAAAATGTACAAATTGCAGTGTAGGTAGTCAGTAAGGTGTGAGATCATAACGAAGTAGATTATGCGGTCAACCGTCCATTTTGCTGTATTTGGGAACCATTCAATAGTCTTATGATAGTAGTATAGAAGCTGTACTCAAGCCTGGTGCTACGTGCTTTCATACTTCCGTGCCTTTTTCCCGATGGGAAGGGGTAAAAGAGAATGTCCAGGATGGGTGAGATCTTTGAATATATTCGCGGCAAGAAATTTATCATTTCAAAATATTCACTCATTTTAAATTTCAGATTCCAGGAATTTACACACAATTGCTGTATACAGATTATTTTATTTCCTCTTGTATATTGATATACAGTCATTTGTCCCCTAGTCCCATGCCATGGGTTAGAATTAGTAGTTTATTATTGTCACCTGTACCAAGATACAGTGGAAAAACTTATCTTGTATACACTGTTTATACAGATCAAATCATATACAGGGCGCTGAGTTAGAATAAGGTAAAACGAGAACAATGCTGAATAAAGTGTAAAAGTTACTGAAAAAATACAGTGCAGGTAAACAAAAAGAGCAAGGTTATAATACGGTAGATAGTGGGACAACACTATCAGAATCATATAACAGAATCAGGTGTATTATCACTGGCATGTAACATGAAATTTGTTACCGTAGCAGTACAATGTAATACTTAATATAGAAGAAAAAAACAAAGTTTAATAATAAAAAATAAATCAATTACAATATGCATATATGAAATAGATTAAAAATTGTGCCACAAACCAGAAATACTATATATTGAAAAAGTGAGGTAGTGCTCATGGGTTCAATGTCCATTTAGGAATCAGATGGCAGAGGGGAAGAAGCTGTTCCTGAATCGCTGAGTGTGTGCCTTCAGGCTTCTGTACCTCCTAGCCTATGGCAGCAATGAGAAAAGGGCATGCCCTTGGATGCTGGAGGTCCGTAATAATGGACACTGCCTTTCTGAGACACCGTTCCTTGAAGATGTTCTGGGTACTTTGTAGGCTAGTACCCAAGATGAAGCTGACTAGATTTACAATCTTCTGCAGCTTCTTTCGGTCCTGTGCAGTAGACTTTCCATACCAGACAGTGATAAAGTCTGTCAGAATGTTCTCCACAGTACATCTATAGAAGTTTTTGGGTGTATATGTTGACATACCAAATCTCTTCAAACTCTTAAGGAAGTATAGTCACTGCGTTGCCTTCTTTATAACTTCATCAGTATGTT
Organism: Hypanus sabinus; assembly: GCF_030144855.1. NCBI lineage: Eukaryota > Metazoa > Chordata > Chondrichthyes > Myliobatiformes > Dasyatidae > Hypanus > Hypanus sabinus. Next base: position 40,561,880 of record NC_082717.1, read on the forward strand.
AGATCCTCAGAGATCTTGACACCCAGGAACTTGAAACTGCTCACTCTCTCCACAAGTATTGGAACGCGTTCCTTTATCTTATCCTTTCAGAAGTCCACAATCAGCCCTTCTGTCCTACTGATGATGTGCCAGGTTGTTGCTGCAACACCACTCCACTAGTTGTGGCATATCTCACTCCTGTATGCCCTCTCCTCATCACCTGAGATCCTACCAACAATGGTTGTATTGTCAACAAATTTATAGATAGTACTTGAACTATGCCTAGCCACACAGTCATGAGTATAGAGAGAGTGGAGCAGTGGGCTAAGCACACTCTCCTGAGGTGCGCCAGTGTTGATCATCAGCGAGGAGGAGATGTTATCATCAATCTGCACAGATTGTGGTCTTCCGGTTAGGAAGTCGAGGATCCAATTGCAGAGGGAGGTACTAGAGGCCCAGGTTCTACAACTTCTCAATCAGGATTGTGGGACTGATAGTATTAAATGCTGAGCTATAGTCGATGAACAGCATCCTGACATAGGTGTCTGTGATGTCCAGGTGGTCTAAAGCCATGTGAAGAGCCACTGAGATTGCATCTGCTGCTGACCTATTGTGGCGATAGGCAAATAGCAGTGGGTCCAGGTCTTTGCTGAGGGAGGAGTTCATTCTAGTCATGACCAACCTCTCAGAGTATTTCATTACTAGATGTGAGAGCTACCGGGTGATAGTCAGTAAGGCAGCTCACATTATTCTTCTTGGGCACTGGTATAATTGTCACCTTTTTGAAGCAAATGGGAACTTGCACCCGTAGCAGTAAGAGGTTGAAAATGTCCTTAAATAATTCCACCAGTTGGTTGGCACAGGTTTTCAGAGTCTTACCAGGTACTCTTAGCAGGACCTTTCACTCTCTTTAAAAATAGCCTAACATCGGCCTCTGAGACAAGAGATCACAGGGTCATCAGGTGCAGCAGGGATCTTCACAGCTGTAGTTGTATTCTCCCTTTCAAAGCAGGCATAGAAGGTGTTAAGTTCATTTAGTAGTGAAGTATAGCTGCCATTCATGCTATTCCGTTTCGCTTTGTAGGAAGTAATATCTTGCAAACCCTGCCAGAGATGTTGTGCATCCGATGTCGTCTCCAACCTCGTTTGAAATTCGTCTCCTTGCCTTTGAAATAGCCCTCCACAAATCATACCTGGTTTTCTGGTACAGGCCTGGGTTGTCAGATTTGAATGCCACAGATCTAGCCTTCAGCAGGTGACATACCTGCTGATTCATCCATGGCTTTTGGTTTGGGAATGTATAGTAAGTTTTTGTAGGCGCGCACTGATCCACGCAGGTTTTAATGAAGTCGGTAACAACTGCAGCATACTCATCCAGGTTCGAAAGTGAATCCCTGAATACAATCTAGTCCACTGATCCAAAGCAGTCCTGTAAGTGCTTCTGGGCTTCCTTGTCCATACCTTCTTGGTCCTCATTACTGGTGCTTCAGTCTTCAGTCTCTGCCTAAACTTCGGGAGTAGAAGTACAGCCAGGTGATCAGACTTCCAGAAGTGAGGGCGTGGAATAGCACGGTAGGCACTCTTGATGGTGGTGTAATAATGGTCCTGTGTGTTGTTTCTTCTGGTTTTGCAAGTGATCTGTTGATGGTAATTGCTTAGTGATTTTTTTTCAAACTGGTCTGGTTAAAATCTCTCAAAACAATGGTGAAGGTGTTAGGGTGCATTGTTTTGTGCATGTTGATCCCATTGCTTAGACCATCTAAAGCCTGATTGACGTTGGCCTGAGGTGAAATGTATACTGCTACCAAAATGACCCTGGAGATCTCTTGTGGTAGGTAAAAAGCACGGCACTTAACTATAGATATTCCAGGTCTGATGAGCAGAATTGGAATAGCACTGGTATATTTGTGCATCAAGAAGAGTTGATCATGAAGCATACTCTTCTTGAGAGACACTATAGATCTATCCTGAAGGTGTATAGTAAACCTGTCAATCTGAATCACTGCACCCAGTACGGAAGGGGTTAACCAGGATTCCATGAAACAAAGGATGCACGGTCCTAATGCCCCTCTGATTCAGCACCCTAGCTCTGAGATTATCAATTTTATCCACCAGAGACTGCACGCTTGCCATCAAGGTGGTCAGTATTGGGAGTTTAAAACCCTGTTTCCTTAAATGCAGTCGTATCCCCGATCTGTAACCGCATTTCCTACATGGGCCCTTCTGTCCACAATCTTGTTTCTGTCAGTTTTAAGCACCGATAGTTTGTTTAAATGCATTAAGACATTGTTATTGACTGTACTGACCTTGGAGCTTTTTAGCTGTGTCAGGCTGAAACAAGAATATTTAATTGTATCCATTGAGAGTACTGCTGCTACTCGAGTTGCCCTTAGGCACCCTGAAGATCCAGTCAAGAGTGATTGGTAGATTAGAAGCTCTCCTTGACCCTGGTGGTACATACTTGCAAGCTTTTGCATCTTCTGCCCATTGGGAGTGGGGGAGAAGAGAGAATGTCTGGGGCAGTTGGGGTTGATGTAGTTTGCTGGCAAATATTTACGTTTAGGCATTTAAATATTTTAATGTTTTTGTTAGTGTATGGTTTTGCTTTTAAAACCTATATACCTAGGGGTTACATTGGATGCAAAAGAGAGCATCTTAGTGGGGTCTACTTTTATTGTTATCTGCAGGAATTCTATACACTATCATTTTCAGATAACAAGATGTTAACGTAAATTTAAGCATGGTTAAAAATAACTCTTACTTCCAATATCCTTTGTCTCATATTGTCTCAATATGCTTTGTCTCATTTGTAACGTATACCTGCAATCTTGTGTGCATTTTATTATTAGGGAAATCCTGATCCACCTGTGCAGGTCAGCAGAGTTGGCTCGGTCAGACGTGAGCTTCCAAGTTTGCAGCATCGTCACCACCCATTACGATCCAAGTGTCGACCACCAAAAGGAATGTATCTTAGTCAAGAAGATGTTGGAGCCATGTCCTGCAGCCCAAATGCAGCAAGTACCATTCTTAGACAACTTGATATGGAACTAATCTCATTGAAACGCCAGGTATTTGGATACCTGTAGTGTAGTTATAACATTCCAAAGAACTAAATTTTGATACTTGTATACTTTGGATAATCTTAATTACAGATAAATTTTCATAACAAAAATACAATCTTGATACTGCTAAAACTTATTACTCTAGCAAGTGTAAGTTCACAACAAAAGTATAAATTAAATCATTAGAACCAGGTTTTCATTTATTTTGCATCTTAAGCTTTGCTTTTCAATCCAATAATCCCCAAATATTGGCTAATTTGTAGCAAATTTAAATCATAGGGAGAAATTTGTCTTTTAACTGTTTGCACTAAATGTGCAATATACAGGTTGAGCATCCCTCATCCAAAATGCTTGCCACTGGACGTATTTTGGATTTTTTTCAGATTTTGGAGTATTTGCATCTATATAATGAAATACCTTGGTGATAGGACCTATCTCTGAACATGAAATCCATTTACATTACATATATAGCTTACTCATGTATCTGGAAGGTAGTTTTATATAATGTTTAATAATTCTATCCACAAAAACAATTACTTGTACAAACCCCATTTCTAGAAAAGTTGGGATATTTTCCAAAATGCAATAAAAACAAAAATCTGTGATATGTTAATTCACGTGAACCTTTATTTAACTGACAAAAGTACAAAAAAAAGATCATCAATAGTTTTACATAGAAACATAGAAAATAGGTGCAGGAAGAGGCCATTCGGCCCTTCGAGCCTGCACCACCATTCAGTATGATCATGGCTGATCATCCAACTCAAAACCCTGTACCTGCTTTCTCTCCATACCCCCGATCCCTTTAGCCACAAGGGCCATATAAAGAGTAAAAGTTCCTCTTTACTGACCAACTTAATTGTATTTTGTAAATATACACAAATTTAGAATTTGATGGCTGCAACACACTCAACAAAAGCTGGGACAGAGTTAAAATAAGATTGAAAACTGCACAGAATATTCAAGTAACACTGGTTTGGAAGACTCCACATTAAGCAGGCTAATTGGTAGCAAGTGAGGTATCATGACTGGGTATAAAAGTAGTGTCCATCAAAGGCTCAGTCTTTGCAAGCAAGGATGGGTCATGGCTCACCCCTTTGTGCCAAAATTCATGAGAGAATTGTTAGTCAGTTCAAAAGGAACATTTCCCAATGCAAGATTGCAGAGAATTAAGATCTTTCTAAATCTACAGTACATAATATTGTGAAAGGATTCAGAGAATTCAGAGTCATCTCAGTGCATAAAGGGCAAGGTCGGAAACCACTGTTGAATGCGCGTGATCTTCGAGCCCTCAGGCGGCACTGCCTAAGAAACCGTCATGCTACTGTGACAATTATAGCCACCTGGGCTCGGGAGTACTTCGGAAAACTATTGTCACTTAACAGAGTCTGTCGCTGCATCTTGAAACAGTATTACGCAAGGAGGAAGGCATACATCAACTCTATGCAGAAACGCCGGCGAGTTCTCTGGGCCCGAGTTCATCTCAGATGGACCGAAAGACTGTGGAACCGTGTGCTGTGGTCAGATGAGTCCACATTTCAGCTAATTTTCTGAAAAAACGGGTGTCGAGTTCTCTGTGCCAAAGATGAAAATGACCATCCTGATTGTTATCAGCGAAAGGTACAAAAGCCGGCATCTGTGATGGTATGGGGGTGCATCAGTGCCCACGGCATGGGTGAGTTGCATGTATGTGAAGGTACCATTGACTCTGAGGCATTTATTAGGATTTTAGAGAGACATATGTTGCCATCAAGGCAACGTTTCTTCCCGGGACGTCCACGCTTATTTCAGCAGGACAATGCCAGACCACATTCTGCACGGGCTACAACAGCGTGCCTTTGTTGACACAGACTGCATGTGCTTGACTGGCCTGCTGCCAGTCCAGGTCTATCACCTATTGAAAATGTATGGCGCATCATGGAGACGAGAATCAGACAGCGGAGACCATGGACTGGTGAGCAGCTGAAGTCTTATGTCAAGCAAGAATGGACAAAATTTCCAATTGAAAATTTACTACAATTAGTATCCTCAGTTCCAAAATGATTAAAAAGTGTTATTAAAAGGAAAGGTGATGTAACACAATGGTAAACATGCCTCTGTCCCAACTTTTGTTGAGTGTGTTGCAGCCATCAAATTCTAAATTTGTGTATATTTACAAAATACAATTAAGTTGGTCAGTAAAACTATTGAAAATGTTTTCTTCGTACTTTTGTCAGTTAAATAAAGGCTCACGTGAATTAACATATCACAGATTTTTGTTTTTATTGCATTTTGGAAAATATCCCAACTGTTCTGGAAATGGGGTTTGTATATTAAGCCATCAGAAAGGTAAGCTATCATTACCTCGGACACCCAGGTAGACAGCCAGTGGCTGTTTGATATTACCATCATTTCCGACTCTGAATTTATGTGCTACCGGTAAGTAGTCTTTGTCTTTCACTTGTTCATAACACTATGTACTGATGCAGCCATTCACTGATGATTTTGGCAAAGTCATCAAAAAATTTCTCTGCTGTTTCATGATCAGTAGACTCTTTATCATCACAGATACTTTAAAATTTAATGCTATGCCTTTTCTTAAATTTCTGCAACCAACCTGCTGAAAATTCATCAAGTTACCTTCTAGTTTTTTAGTTCATCATGCTAGATCTTTCATGATCGGCATATGTTGACTCTGAAGTTGACAAATCCACTCTTTCAATACATAATTGAGATCTTCCTGTTTCATGCACTGTTTTTCTATTCATTAAATTCTGTTCTTTCCATATCTCAAGTCACTTCTCAGAACGCCTGTAGTGCACAAAGACCTGCACATTGCCTGGTATTTTTCCAGTGTCTTGTGGAATTTCCATTTGTGAGGTCATGTCAGCGCTCAAAAACTGATTTCATATAAGGGGTGCTCAACTTGTATTAGCAACAGTATGTTGTACTGTATTGCCAAAATTGACTTCAAAGGAACTGCAATTTGGAGGCAAAGTGCATTACATTATTTCAACTGCTGTATCCACCCTGCAAGACTTCAAAAAAAAACTGGATTGGTGGAGTATTGCCCATTTCAGGTGAAATGTCAGATCAATGACATTTTGCCTGTTTTAAACAGATGAAATGATCCCCTGGTAGTGTTTTAATTTTAATTACTTAGAGATAAAGTGTGAATAGGCCCTTCCAGCCAATAAGCTGCACCACCCAGCAGCCCACCTATTTAATCTTAGTCTAATCACAGGACAATTTAAAATGATCAATTAACCTTCAAACTGGTCTTTGGAATGTGGGAGGAAACTCGAGCACCTGGTGAACAAACAAGCTCCTTACGGACTGTGTCAGAATTGAACTCCATACTCCTGTCCTAATCCTGGAGATATTTCTCATTTGTTGACCGGACTTCAATTTCAGATTTAGTGCCACCAAAATGGATTTATCTCTTCGCTGTTTGTGAAATCTGTGCATAAAATGGCAGCCACAGAAGTCAATTTGTTAAATGACACCACTTCAAAAAATTTTCATTGGTGTTGAAGTAGATGGGAATTTTGATGTAAGGAAAGCTTTTTCCTTATGTACAACCAGAATACTTCAAGCATGAGATTTTTCAGATGCTGGAAATCCAAAACAACACACACAAAATGCTGGAAGAACTCAGCAGGTCAGGTGGCAGTTTTGCAAATGAATGAACAGTCGACGTTTTGGGCCAAGACCCTTTATCGGGACTGGAAAGGAAGGAAGAAGATGCCAGAATAAGAAGGTGGGATGAGGAGAAGTAGGACAAGTTAGAAAGTGATAGGTGAAGCCAGATGGGTGGGGGGAATGTAGTAAGAAGCATATAGGAAGTGGAATGGGAAAAGGCATTTAGCTGGAGAAGGAATCAGATAGAAGAGAATAGACCATGGGGGAAAGGAAAGGAGACAGGGCCTCAAGGGGATGTGATAGGCAGCTGAGAAGAAGAGGTTAGAAGCCAGAGTGGGGAATAGAAGAAGAAGAAGGATATGGGAGAAATTGATTTTCATACTATCAAGTTGGAGGCTAGACAGAATATGAGGTGTTGCTCCTCCAAACTGAGAATGGCCTCGAGGCAGAATGGGGTGCCATAGACCAACATGTCAGAACAGGAATGGGGATAGGAATTAACTGATTGGCCACTGGGAAATTCTGCTTTTTGTGGATGGAATGTTGGTGCTAGACAACGCTAGACTTCCAGTCTCTAATGTAGAGAATGCTGTATCAGGAGCACCAGATAAAGGAGACAGCCACAATAAATTTGCAGATGGAAGTGCTGCTGTGACTGGGAAGTTCAGTTGGGGCCCTGAATAGAGGTGAATGACAGTTGTAGCACTTCTGCCACTTGCAGGGATAAGTGCTGGGGGAGATCAGTGGGGAGGGACAAGTGGGCAAGGAGTCACATTGAGAGCAATCTCTGCAGTAAGTGGTGGGACAGCGGCGGTGAGTGGGGTGGTAAAGATATGATTAGTGGTAGGATCCCTTTGAAAATGAAGGAAGTTGCGAAGAATGATATGTTGGATGCCGAGACTTATGGGATATTAAGTCAGGACTAGAACGCTCTCACTGTTAAGATGGATGATGACTGCGTTGGTGCTGTTTCGTGCACCCATGTTGCATTAATTAACTTCGTCAACTCTGCCTCAACTTTCACCCTGCCCTTAAATTAACTTGTTCCTTCTCTGACCTCTCTGTCTGTCTCTCTCTCGCGTGTCTGTCGTTGTGTCTCTGCCTGTCTCTATCTCTGGAACTATCTACTGAGATCTTTTATAAACCTACTTCCATGGCTATCTTGACCTTGCCTCTTCCCACCCTATATTGTGAAAAAAAAATTATATTCTTAGATCCTTCGTCTGCACCCATCTTTTTCCAAGATGAGGCTTTACCTTCCAGGCCCCTTCAAAGAGTGGGGTTTACCTTCCTCCATTATTAATGTTGCCCTCTGCCATTGGAGATGCCCTCCTTCATCCCTTGGAGATCCGTGCTCACCCCATTCCCACGGCCTTGACAGGGCCAGAGTTCCTTTGGTCCTTGCCTACCACTTCATGAGCTTCCACATCTAACACATCCTTCTCGGCTACTTCCACTATCTTCAAATCGACCCTGTCACCAAACACATCTTTACCAACCCCTCCCTCCCCCACCCCAATGTGGCCTCTTCTACATTGTTGAGACCAACATCAACTGGAGGACTGCTTTGTCAAGCACCTCCACTCCATCTGCAAAAGGTGGAATTTCCTATTGGCCAACTATTATAATTCCTATACCCATTACTATTCTGACATCTCAGTCCATGACTTCCTCTTTTGTCATGATGAGGTAGGTCACTCTTCAGGTTGGAAAATCAAACTGATGGTATGAATATCAACTTCTCCTTTTGGTAATTTTTTTACCCTTCTTTGGCCATTCCCTACTTTAGTCTCTTGCCTCTTTTCACTTTCCTATCATCACCCCTAGTGTTCCTTCTTCCCATTCTCCCATGGACCACTCTTGTCTCTTATCATATTCCTTCTTCAGCCCTTTGCTTTTTTGGATTATCACCTACCAGTTTCTTACTTCATTTTCCACCCTCCTCACTCTCACCCAACTGGCTTCATGTATCACTTTATAGCTTGTCCTCCTTCCCCTCTCACTTTCCCCCTTCCTTTCTGGTCCAAAACGTTAATTGTTGATTCATTTCCATAGATGGTGGCTGAAAATGTAGTTGAGTGGATTAGTAAAGATTAGCGGTGTTGTGGGTAGCATAGAAGACTAACAAAGAATACAGAGGGATATAGATAAATAGATCAGTTCCAGATATGGACTGAAAAATGACATGGAGTTTAACACAGACAAATATGAAGTGTTGCACACTGGTAGGTCGAAATGTAAAGCAACAGCATACTGTTAATGGCAAACCCTTAACAGTGTTGATGAGCAGAAGAGGTTTACCACGTTGCTTCCTGGATTAGAGGGCAGGTGGTATGATGAGAGGTTGGGCAAACTTGAGTTGTTTTTGCTAGAGCAATGGAGACTAAGGGGAGGTTTGATAGAGGTCACTAAGACTATGAGAGGCATAGCTAGAGTGGGCAGACAGTATCTTTTTCAGCAGGTTTGTAATGGCTAATAATGGCTAGAGAGCATGCATTTAAGAGGAGGTAATTTCAAAGGAGGTGTAAGGAGCAAGTTTTTTACAGAGAGTGGTGGGTGCCTGGAATGCACTGCCTCGGGTAGTGGTAGAGGCAGATGCATTAAGAGACATTTAGATAGGCACAGGAATATGAGGAAAATAGAAGGATACTGTATGGACATTGTGAGGCCAGTTGATTACTAATTGATTGGTTCGACACAACATTGTGGGCTGAAGAGCCTGTTCCTGTGCTGTACTCTATATTAGATGATAATGTTCCAAATTCACTTTTTGAATTAAATCTCTTAATATTACCTGTAATGCAAGTCAAACGAACAACTGACTACTTTGGCTGTCCACCTGTGAGTGGAGTAAGAGACATGGTCAGTTGCATACATGAGCATACACAGACTTTACAAGAAAGAACACCATTAGAGCAAAGAAAAATCTATTGCAGTGCATTTTCTAAGGTAGTAATTATGGTTGTGCAGGTCAGTTCAAGGATGGAATGGATGAAGTGAAATAACCTTTCTTGAATCCAGTGGTGTGGAACTTCAAGCTTCTGTATTTCTTGCATAAAGGTAGCTGAAAGAAGGTGGCTTGGCCAGGATGGTAGGAAGTTTGGATGATAGATGTTGTCACCTTGAGGCAGTGCAAGAAAGTTACATCTGTCATCAAGAAGCCCCTACTTTTGATGATGGGGTGGGATGTGCCAGTGATGTATTGGGCTGAATATACTAATCAGAATCAGATTTAATATCACCAGCATATGTCATGAAATTTCTATGGAATTTCTTACATTCAGGCATATTTAAATTGCTGTAACAGACTATGATTCGACCAGTCTGGATACTTGCATCAGTACCTAGTTTGGTGGCATGCTAAATTTAACATTCTAACGAAGTAAAGGCCTTCCATAAGATTACATCTATGTGCTGGTCCAGCATAGTTCATGCGATATGTTAATACCTAGGAATTTAAAGCTGATGACCCTCTGCACTGCTGATCCACCACTGTAGACTGGCATATGTTTGTTCTCTTTCCCCTTCCTGAATCAGTATTTTTTTTTAGTTTTACTGACATTGAGAAAGAGGTTGTTAAATTGCGGCACCTCTCAACCAGTTGTCCTATTGCACTCCTATATGGTGGCTGACTCATTGCCACCTGTGATTCATCCAACAACAGTGGTGTCATTGGCGAATTTGTATGTCATTGGAACTGTGCTTAGTTAGTCATATGGGTATAGGGGATAGAGCAGGAAACTGCGAACTTACTAACCTATCCATCTACATTTTCATCCAGCATTTATGAAAATGAATCAACGGTCGACGTTTCAAGCTGAGACTCTCCTTCAGGACTGGAAAAGATGGGGGAGGACACCAGAATAAAAAAAAGGTGGGGGGAGGGGAAGGAGGATGAGCTAGAAAGTGATAGGTGAAGACAGGTGGGGGGGGGGAAGGTAAAGGGCTGGAGAAGTGGTATCTGATAGGAGAGGAAAGTGCACCAAGGGAGAAGGAGGGGCATCAGGGGAAGGTGTGGAGAAGAGGTAAGAGGCCAGAGTGGGGAATAGAAGAAGGGGGAGGGGGAATATCAGGAGAAATAGATGTCATGCCATCATTTAGAAGCTACCTCGGTGGAATATGGAGTGTTTCTCCTCCACCCTGAGAGTGGCCACATCATGACACATCATTGACCAAAATGCCGGAATGGGGATATAAATTAAAATGGTTGGCTTTCACATCCTCCGGACACCTCTGGCAAATAGTTATCAGATGGATAGATTGATGGACTAAATTCATGAATATTGTGTGTATTGATGACATTTGTTGATTTATGAATACCAAAGGAATTCTTGGCTAATTAGTCCTTTCTGAAGTGGGGGTGGGTAAATTGGCAGGTAACCTTTGATCTTCTCAGATTTAAACTTGGCTCTTTTAAAATCTGCTGAAGGTTCTTTGATGCCAACATACCACATAAGTTAGAATTTGAGTTGTTCGCACACCAAGATTAGTACTGTCTCTATAGTTATCAGTGATTGAGCATTTCCCTTTGGAAAATGAATGGGGGTGAAAGCGTGGGTTGGTAGGCAAATGCAGAAAGCTTTGGACTTCTTGTAAGAGTGCCTACTTTTTCACTGAAGTAAACTCCGCAGAAGTGGCGAAGCATGAAAACAACATTTTAAAGAAAAATGATGAATTTATACAGTTTTGAAATTCTTTTTATTGGGGAAAATACTTTGCTTAAAATTACGGTAGTGATTGATTTGTACAACAGTATAACACAGGAACTGGCCCTTTGTGTATATGGATATACACAAATCCATATCCTTACATTCTCTGAAAATTAATGAACCTATTTAAAAGCCTCCTAAATGCCTCTATTGTATTTGCCTCCACTACTACCCCTAGTAATACTTTCCATGAACCCACTCTTTTAAAATAAAAACTTGCCCATATCTCTGTAGAATTTCGCCCTATCACTTCAAATGCATGTTTTCTAGTCTTAGACAGTTGAATCCTGAGAAAGTTATCAGCTGTCCACCGATGTCTCACATAATCTAATAAACTGTTAGATCTGCCCTCAACCTCTTTCGCTGCAAAAAAAAACACAACCCAGTTTGTTCAGCCTCTGCATATTTCCTACTAGAATTGACTGCAATATCCCAGCTAGGGCCTAACTAGACTTATAGGTATGATTATATTTAACACAAAAATATCTGTTACTGTGTCCGGAGTATCATCACACTTAACCAAATGTCACCATGCCTTTTAATAACTAAATATGGTTTGACATAAGTTCATTCAAATTATTGTAATTTAGTTTGTTCATGATGATTTGATTGCTAAGATACAATGAATGCCCTAGTATTGATATATTATTATCTTAATTATAATAAATAAATTTATTTATAACGGGAGATTTCACTGAACATAAATGGAATGTGTGTTGTCGCCTCAGTTCCCTATTCTCCCTCACATCCTTCTTGCAGCCATTTCTGAGTTTGGATGTCTTCAAAAGTAAAACCTTTTTTCAACTTCATGCAACTATGTATATACTCTTGACATCTTGGCTTTGAAAATTAAAATCATTATTATAGCTACATTTTAAGAATGGCCTATATTGATTTCAATAACCTAGAGAAAATTATGCTACCATAATTTTTTAATGAGTTTATTTATGAAAGACAACTAAAAGTCTAATTTTGAAATGGTTCTCAGGTACAAAATGCCAAGCAAGTTAACAGTGCATTGAAGCTGAAATTAGAAGGAGGTATAGAAGAATTCAAACCACCTGAGGTAAATGATACGATGCTTAAAATTTCACAAACAATGCAATAATGTCTTGTTACGTCTAGGGTTTTACATTTTACAGTTTTATGTATTGTGAAAATGAATGGATACACCGTTAATGTAAGTGGTATTTCCTTTGTGTATTAACATTTTTACTAAATTTTGACATGGGCACTGTGTGTCCTGTTTAAAAATGTCTACTAGGAAGGAGCAAGAGGTGGAAGGTGAGAACGAGAATTTGTATACGAATTTACCACATTTTCGGTGTAGGTGGGTTTCATCATTTGTTGGGTAGAACTACATATGAAATGCACACAAAATGCATTTGGTGCTTAAAAAATACCCAAGAACTTGCATGAAGTGGCGTATGCAAATCAGATAGTGACATCAGAAGAGACTGATTTAGGTGTTCCATGCAACACCAGACTGCAAGATTTTATGGGTTTTTTTTATTATTTGTAGGCTTGTGTATTGTTTTCGTGGTTAAATCTGACATTTCATTGTTTTGGTAATATAGATCAGCTTTTTGGTAGCTTGATGATTTACTTCTCTAGAACGTATTGGATGCCAGGTCTGCTTCAAATCTTGTTCCTGGAAAATTGCATTTCATCCATCTTTGCATGAGATAAGCATGTACTATGTGTAGCATTGACCAAAAATATGTTCGCAATGGTGGTACACTTACAGAATCTACTTCTAGGTTCATCAACATGGATGCTGTTGGAAGCTGCTAAGTCACTGCTACACTGGTCACTGAGAAGGTGTCAATCAATAAAGGAGCTGTCTATATTACAGCCATAGGAAAACCTGCATAAAAGGGTTTTGATGAAAGGGAGCAATGACCCTTGCAAGGAGGCAACAGTGGTATGTGTGTCTGCCTAATCAAGTCCCATGATATGAATGCCTCACGTCACTGCAAGAAGTGGGATGATCAAATTGATCGAAATCACAAGTGAAGCTTTAATATGAATTGTATAAGAAATCAAGATCAAGATTTCCCTTGACTTGAGCTTTAAAAACTGAAGCTGGCAGATGCTGTGAAAAAGACACACAGTGCAAATGGGAAACTGATCATCATCTTGACAATGAACAGAAGATTGTGTTACATACAAAAGTTTCAGTTGTACTGGCAAAAGAGGAATTGTGCAGTACGGAGTGGGTGAAGTCATTAGGCACGAGACAACCACTGAGAAAATGTCAGCAGTATTAAGGAGACTTTAGCATGGAAGTGTCCAAGCAAAGTTCTCAACAACTGAGATCATGGCTGGAAATGATCATTGATTTTACCTCACGGGTAAAAACAACTTTACGCAACTGCACATGAAAATTGGGTGTGAATGGATCCATTAAGGCACCAGTCTTTCTTTTCATTTTTAACATTACACATTTCAAGCAGAGTTTAGAGAGGATTTGTTTTCTCCATTTTTTTTCCCAGTAAGCAATTAATTCTCTTGAGTCTCATTTTCCATTGTTTTGCCCACTCACTTTGTACAAACCCTTTGTGTAATTTCTGAACTGCTTCCCATTTTTTTAAATAGGTATTATTTGCAAAATAAATTTAATCAATTTGATCTCTGAAGACGGCCTATCTACTGATATCTACTATAAGCCTACAGACTCTCACAGCTACCTGGACTATTCCTCTTCCCACTGTCTCTTGCAAAAAGGCTATCCCCTTCTCACAATTCCTCCGTCTCTGCCCCATCAGCTCTCAGGATGAGACTTTTCATTCTAGGGTGAAGGAAGTGTCTTCCTTTTTTAAACAAAGGGACTTCCCTTCGTCCACCATCAACTCTGCTCTCAAATGCATCTCTCCCATTTCCCACACATCTGCCCTCACCCCATCCACCCGCCACCCCACTTGGGATAGGGTTCCCCTTGTCCTTACCTACCAGCCTTCAGGTCCAACATATAATTCTCCGTAACTTCCGCCACCTCCAACGGGATCCCACTACCAAACACATTTTTCCCTTTCCACCCCCACTTCTGCTTTTCGCAGGGATTGCTCCCTACGTGACTCCCTTGTCCACTCGTCCCCCCCATCCCTTCCCACCGATCTCAGTCCTGGCACTTATCCTTGTAAACGGAACAAGTGCTACACCTGCCCTTACACTTCCTCCCTCACCACCATTCAGGGCCCCAGACAGTCCTTCCTGGTGAGGCGACACTTCACCTGTGAGTCGGCTGGTGTGGTATACTGCGTCCGGTGCTCCCGGTGTGGCCTTTTATATATTGATGAGACCCGACGCAGACTGGGAGACTGTTTCACTGAGCACCTATGCTCTGTCCGCGAGAAAGCAGGATCTCCCAGTGGCCACACGTTTTAATTCCACGTCCCATTCCCATTCTGATATGTCTGTCCATGGCCTCATCTACTGTCAAGATGAAGCCACACTCAAGTTGGAGGAACAACACCTTATATACCGGCTGGGTAGCCTCCAACCTGATGGCATGAACATTGACTTCTCTAACTTCTGTTAATGCCCCTCCTCCCCTTCTTACTCCATCCCTGACATACTTAGTTCTGTGCCTGTTCTCCATCTCCCTCTGGTGCTTCTTCCCCCCCCCCCCCCCCCCCACCCCCCTTTCACCTGAGGCCTCCCGTCCCATGATCCTTTCCCTTCTCCAGCTCTGTATCACTTTCGCTAATCACCTTTCCAGCTCTTAGCTTCATCCCACCCCCTCTGGTCTTCTCCTATCATTTCACATTTCCCCCTCCCCCCACTACTTCCAAATCTCTTACTAGCTTTCCTTTCGGTTAGTCCTGACGAAGGGTCTCGGCCCGAAACTTCGACAGCGCTTCTCCGTATAGATGCTGCCTGGCCTGCTGTGTTCTCCCAGCATTTTGTGTGTGTTGTTTTAATCAATTTGATTTGGTTTTTAATTTAATATATGTAAATTAGATATTGCATTATGTTTTCCAAATGGTCACCCCTGCCCCTTCAAATAACAATTCTTTTCACAAAAATCTAAATTTATCATTTGTTAATTTCTTGTTCTTTTATCCTCATTAGTTTGGAGCTTGATTAATAGCTTATTTTGTTAAAACTGCATATAAAGGTCCAGTTCCATCATTTTTTTAGATCTCCCTGCAATGTTATTTTCCTCCTCAAAGATATCAGAAATATTAATCTGGTAATATCTGCCATACTAAATTGATCTTAATTACCATTACTTAACAGCATAACAAGAACAACAGGAGATCTTCAGATTTGGAAATATTATAATACTATTTGTAATTTTAGCCGGATGTTCTGCTAAAGTAATTTTATTTCCCTTTTGGGGGACTAATCCATCATAATTAGTAGTACCTCCAGTCAACAATCGGAACAATTTTAAAGGATAAAGTGAGAAAGGCTGTGCCCCGATGAAAACTACAATTATTACCAAACAATGCAGTGGTTTAATTATTGAGTTTTGGGTTTTTGATCCGCCACATCAACCCAGCACGTTGGAGAGTGCACTCCATAGTGATCTGTCACTAGTTCGAACTTGCAAACTTGCGTTCCTGAGCCCGGTGCTGAAACATATGTTCTTAAATGTTTTATATGCATAGAAAGGTAAAATATATACTATATACGAAGACAAACGTTTGACTAACTGACACTAAATAATACTGGATGTACCTGTTCCGACTTATTTAGTAAGATAACTTCCAATTTTTTTTTTGATCTTGATCCACGATAACCTACACACATCCTCCCGTATACTTTAAATCATCTCTAGATTACTTATAATACCTAATACAATGTAAATGCTATGTAAAATAATTGTTATACTGCATTGTTTAGGGAATAATGACAAGAAAAAAAGTCTGTACATGCTCGAATAACAAGTGCTGGAGGAGCATTTGAGGGTTTTCGTGATTCGCGCATGCGGAATCCGTGGATAAGGAGGGCTGACTGTACTTGGATTTGCAGAAGGTCTTTGACAAGGTGCCACATATGAGTCTGCTTAACAAGTTAAGAGCCCGTGGTATTACAGGCTAGATACTAATATGGATAAAGCAGTGTCTGATTGCCAGGAGGCAAAGATTGGGAATAAAGGGAGTCTTTTCTGTTTGGTTGCCGGTGTCTAGTGATGTTCCACAGGGGTCTGTGTTGGAACTGCTTTGTTTTACGTTATATGTCATTGACTTGGATGACGGACAATACATCTAGGTAGTTTTGAGAAAGTAGAGAGATTACAAAAGGACTTAGATTAGGAGAATGGGCAAAGAAGTGGCAGATGGAATGCAGTGTAAGGAAGTGTATGGCCGTAGACTTTGGTAGAAGAACTGAAAGTGTAGACTATTCTCTGAATGGGGAGAAAATAGAAAAATCTGAGGTGAAAAAGGATCTTGAAAGTCCTTGTGCAGGATTCCCTAAAGGCTAATTTGCAGGTTAAGGCTATAATGAGGAAGGCAAATGCGATATTAGTATTCATTTCGAGAGAACTAGAATATAAAACCAAGGATGTAATGCTGAAGCTTTATGAAGCACTGATAAGGCTTCACTTGGAATATTGTGAGCAGTTTTGGGCCCCTTTATCTTAAAAAGGATGTGTTGACACTGGAGAGGGTTGAAAAGAGGTTCACAAAAACAATTTCATTATTAAACGCTCGTCATATGAAGAGCCTTTGATAGTTCTGGGCCTGTAATCTCAAGAGATCAGAAGAATGACCGGTGACTTAATTGAAACCTGTCAAATGCTGAAAGGCCTTGGTAAGAGTAGATGTGGAGAGGATTTTTCCTCTGGTGGGAGAGTTTAAGACCAGAGGACACACCCTCAGAATAGAGCAGCGTCCTTTTAGGAAGAAGATGAGGGGGAAATTTCTTCAACCCACAGACAGCTGTGGAGGCCAAGTCTTTGGGTATATTTAAGGCAAAGGTTTAACTCAGTCAGGGCATGAAGGGATATGGAGAGAAGGCAAGAGATTGTGATTGAGAGGAAAAATTAATCGGCCATGAGGGAATGTCGGTACAGACTCAAGGGGTAAATGCCCTAATTCTGCTCTTGTATATTATGGTCTAAGATAAATTCAGTCTATTTGAATTTACTGTTTTGCATTTTAACATGAGTTAGAATTTAACAGTTCTGGCTGCAGATTTCACAACGGGCCTATATAAAACTAAAATGGTTAATTGCAGGTGAAATGCAAATTCTTAATGCAGCTTAACATTTCAAGTTGCAGGTCCAAGTGTTGCAGCTTTTGAAATGTTCAAAAACTTCTAATTTATTCGAGGTTTATTTTGTCAGGATTAGAGGGCAAAATTGGAAGGGCAGAAAGCCCTGTAAGCAAGTGTTGAACCAGTAGGAATATTGCAATGACAGAATGTTATTTGCATTATTGTGTCCTGTTGGTTAGATTAATGTAATAATGATATGGTTATGATATATTGTAAAACTTGTTCGGCTCTTGTCATTTAATTAATCATATAATCTAGAACTTAAAAACAAAACACTAACCTCAATTACAGTGAACATGGAATGAGTGGATTATTGTGTAACATTCATCTAATTCACTAACACATGTTAGTGAAGAAAATTTGCTGCCATTACTCAGTCCAGCCAGTGGGTGCCTCTAGGCTTACAACAGTGCAGTTGACTTTAACTGCCTTCTAAAATTGTTCAACTGGTCATTCTGTTGTATTAAATATGATATAATTTAAAACTGGATAGAGTTCTTGGTACTGGAGTTCTACACAATTTTATGGAAACAGCTTCCATCAGAAGTGCTGAATGGGTGATCACCTGAAGTTCATCAACACAGAGTATATTCTTTATACATTTAATATAACAGCAAAGTGAGCAAGTTGCATCAAAATCAGTGGGATGAGCTAAAACCCTAGGGATAGATCAGAAGGCACAAGCTCCAGAGCTCCTCATTTTTGATTTCAGAAATGAACACCGGGTTCTAAAGGTGAAGTATAGGTTAAATTCCAGAGGTGAGATGAAATTGATTTCCCTTGACATCAAGGTTCCATTTAATAAATTGAGATGCCAAGTAGCCCTGATAAAATTGGAATTGTGGGGAATCAAAGGGGAAACCCCAGTGGCTGAAACATTGTCTTCCACAAAAAATGATTATGATTGTTGTAAGTCAATTATTCAAACCACAAAATAGTGTGTTCAGCCGAGACATCTTCGACTGGTTTATCAATGACAGTCTATAATAATAAAATCAGCTGAAAATATTAGTTA
This sequence comes from Hypanus sabinus, assembly GCF_030144855.1. Classification (NCBI taxonomy): domain Eukaryota; kingdom Metazoa; phylum Chordata; class Chondrichthyes; order Myliobatiformes; family Dasyatidae; genus Hypanus; species Hypanus sabinus. The sequence continues at coordinate 40,580,494 of NC_082717.1, forward strand.
ATGATATACAGTTGTGTTACTGAAGGTTCTGACCTTGGAAAATTTGCCTGCATATAGTAAGATATTAATGTACTTATTATGTAGCATATAATATTGGTACTGTTGAGGTGCTATTCCTTGAAGGATAGTATAGCCACGAGAATTGGTATTTAGTGCCAAGAATACCAGTATCAAAATTGTAGGAATTGCTATTAGCCAACAAATTCACTAGACCAGCCTGAAAATCTTCAAATGTTTACAGCACAGAAGTCCATTTAGTTTCTTCAAGAGAAATCTAGCCTGTACTGCTTCTCGCATGCCTGCAAATCTTTTCCTTTCAAATACTGCTTCGGAGAGTTTCAACTGGCATTGCAGGGGAATGGGAACCAGAGTACCAAGGCATCTTGTGGAGTGTTTGTGGAGAAAGTAGATGTTAAGCATTCAGAGAAGGGCAGGAACCAAAGTACTGAGCGTGGTGGGACTCGTGTTCTGAGGTGCAATTATTACAATGCAACGAATATTGTAAGTAAGGCAGGTAAGCTTGGTGGAGCAGCATGAGGAATTAAGATATTGTAGTAATTAGTGAGACTTGGCTGCAGGAGGGGCAAGACTAGCATCTCAATATTCCAGGGTTCCATTGTTTTAGACATGATAAAGGGGGAGGGGTAGCATTACTCGTCAGGGAAAATGTAAAGGTCATGCTTAGATAGGACAGACTGGAGGGCTTGTCTACTGAGACTTTATGGGTGGAATGAGGAATAAGAAGGGTGAGCATGTTAAAGGGATTATATTATAGACTAATATCCAATAGTGAGTGGGATTGAGAGGAGCAGATTTGTTAAGAGATACAGGACCCAACTAGAGAGAGTGCAATACTGTATTTCCTATTAGGAACAAGTTAGGGTAGGTAATAGAAGTGTGTGGAGGGGAGCACTTTGAATCTAGTGATCATTATTCCATTTGTTTCAAGATAATTATGGAGAAGGATAGAACTGGTCCTCAGGTTGAGATTCTAATGTGATCCACTTGAAGATCAGTGTTGTTAAAAAAAGATATTTTACATCTTTATTTACGTGGGAGATGGACACAGAGTCTATAGAACTGAGGCAAAAATAGTAGTGAAGTCATGATTACCGAAGAGGATTTGCTTGCTGGCTTGAGGCACATTAGGGTGGATAAGTCCCTAGGGCCTGACAAGTCCTTGTGGGGGTGGGTGAGGGCTAGTGCAGAAATAGCAGGGACCCTGGCAGAAGTATTTAAAATGTCCTTAGCCATGGGTAAGGTGCCTGAGGACTGGAGGATAGCTAAATTTCAGTTGTCCAAGATGGGCTGTAAAAATAAGCCAGGAAATTATAGGTCGGTGGGCCTGATGCCTTTAGTGGGTAAATTGTTGAAAGGGATTCCAGGAGACTGGATATGTAAGTATTTGGATAAATGGGGCGTGATTAGGGTTAGTCATCATGGCTTTGTGCATGGTAATCTTTTAGTGTTTTTCAAGTGGTTACCAGAAAAGTTGATAATGGAATGGCACTGAACATTGTCAAAGATCTTGCTAAATCAATGTAGACAAAGTCCTGCATGGGAGGTTGATCAAGAAGGTTAAGTTGTTTGGCATTCAGGATGAAGTAGTAAATCTGATTGAACATTGGCTTAACAGGAGAAGCCAGGGAATGGTAGCAGATAATGTGGGCTGCCTTAATGACTATCACCCGGCAGCACTCACATCGACAGTGATGAAATGCTTTGAGAGGTTGGTCCTGACTAGACTGAACTCCTGCCTCAGCAAGGACCTGGACCCAATGCAATTTGCTTATTGCCAGAATAGGTCAACAGCAGACGCAATCTCAATGGCCCTCCACGTGGCTTTGGACCACCTGGACAACACAGAGACCTATGTCAGGATGCTGTTCATCGACTATAGCTCAGCATTTAATACCATCATTCCCACAATCCTGATTGAGAAGTTGCAGAATCTGGGCCTCTGTACCTCCCTCTGCAATTGTGTCCTTGACTTCTGAACTGGAAGACCACAATCTGTGCAGATTGGTGATAACAAATCCTCCTCACTGACAATCAACACTGGCGCACCTCAGGGTGTGTGCTTAGCTCACTGCTCTACTTTCTATATACATATGACTGTGTGGCTAGGCATAGCTCAAATACCATCTATAAATTTGATGCATCAAATAAATTTGATTACAACCATTGCTGGTAGAATCTCAGGTGGTGATGAGAGGGCGTACAGGAGTGAGATATGCCAACTAGTGGACTGGTGCCACAGCAACAACCTGGCATTCGTGTGGACTAAAGGAATGGTAAGACGAACACATACCAATCCTCATTGAGGGATCAGAAGTGGAGAGAGTGAACAGCTTCAAGTTCCTGGGTGTCAAGATCTCTGAGGATCTAACCTGGTCCCAGCATATCGCTGTAATTATAAAGAAGGCAAGACAGTGGCCATACTTTATTAGGAATTTGAAGAGATTTGGCATGTCAACAAATACACTCAAAAACTTCTGTAGTTGTACCATGGAGTGCATTCTGACAGGCGGCATCAATGTCTGGTATGGAGGGGATACTGCACAGGATCGAAAGAAGCTGCAGAAGGTTGTAAATCTAGTCAACTCCATTTTGGGTACTAGCCTACAAAGTACCCAGGACATCTTCAGGGTGTGGTGTAAAGAAGTGTTTGTTATTAAGGACCTCCAGCACCCAGCGCATGCCCTTTTCTCACTGTTACTCTCAGGTAGGAGGTACAGGAGCTGAAGGCACACACTCAGCGACTCAGGAACAGCTTCTTCCCCTCTACCATCCAATTCCTAAATAGACATTGAATCTTTGAACACTACCTCATTTTTTTTAATATACAGTATTTCTGTTTTTACACTTTTTAAAATCTATTCAATATATTCAATTGATTTACTTGTTTATTAATACTTTTATTTTCTCTGTGCTAGATTATGTATTGCATTGAACTGCTGCTGCTAAGTTAACAAATTTCAAGTCACATGTCAGTGATAATAAATCTGATTCTGATTCAGATGGCTACCTCTCCTACTAGATGACTATGACTAGTTGTGTGCCACAGTGATTGATCTGTTCTTATGTTAACAACTGGATGGTAAATTGGATCTTCAAATTTGCAGATGACTCCAATTTGGGGGTGTAGTTTACAGTGAGGAAAAGTATCAAAAGCTTGCAGTAGGATATTAACCAACTGGGAAAAATGGGTTAAAACATGACAGACTAGACTTGAGACTGGAGCTCTAGGAGAGTGAAAGGTGAAATACTTAGGGGAATCTGAGAGGCACTTTTTTCACTCTGAGTGGTACAAGTGTGAAACGAGTTTCCAGCAGAAATGGTGGGTGCAGGTTCATTTGCAACATTTAAGAGAAATTTAGGTAAGTATATGGATGGGAGAGGTATCAAAGGCTAAGGTCCAGGTGTAGGGTTGGTGGAATAAGGCAGAACAACAGTTCAGCATGAACTTGATGGATCAAAGGACGCTTTACTGTGGTATAGCGCTCTGTGACTTATCCAGTTTCCTTTTGAGTGCTAGGATAGAATCTGATCATTCTGTTTCCCCTGGCTGCATATTCCAAATTAGAACATAGAAATCTACAGCACATTACTGGCCCTTCAGCCGACAATGTTGTGTCGTCCATGTAACCTCCTCTAGAAACCTGCCTGGAATTATCCTACTGCATAGCCTTCTATTTTTGTAATTTCCATGTACCTATCCAAGAGTCTCTTAAAAGACTCTATTGTATCCCCCTTCACCACCGTCGTTGGCAGTACATTCCACGCACTCACCACTTCCTGGAAAAACTTACCCTTGATATCACCTCTGTACCTATTTCCAAGCACCTTAAAACTATGCCCCCTTGTGTTAGCCATTTCAGCCCTGGGAAAAAGCCTCTGGCTATCCACACGATCAATGCCTTTCATCATCTTGTACACCTCTATCATAATGTCACCTCTCCTCCACTGTCGCTCCAAGAAGAAAAGGTCAAGTTCACTCAACCGGTTCTCATAAGGCAGTGCTCCAATCCAGGCAACATCCTTGTAAATCTCCTCTGCACGTTTTCAACCCAGCAAAAAGAAGAGGATTTTCTTCATATCATTTTTGGCTCTTCAGCAAATCATCTTCATCTGCCTTTTATTGGTCACTCTGTTGAAACAGTATTCCTCTACCAATTCTGTCTAGATTTTCAAGTCACTGATTTGAGTATTATGTTACTGTTGGTGACATTAATGTTTTATTCTGTTTATGTTACTAAAATCTAGATAATTTCCAGAAGGAAATTTGTTTTAAAAAAATCAGTCCTTTCTTAAAATGTAGCTCTGGAAAAATCATTAATCATTTGGATCCATTTCAGATGCCCTTGTAATTCATAATTGGCACACTGCCTGCACCAGATTTTGTACTAAAAGTATTACAAGTTTTCTGAAGTTGTCAATAATGATGTACAACTGACGTATATTTTTCAATTTTGTTTAGTCAACTCAGAAAATCAATGCACGCTGGACAACGGAGGAGCAGCTGCTTGCAGTTCAAGGTGGGCTTCATCTGAAGGCCTAAATCTGAAGCTGGGATTTATAGATATTTATAGTTTATAAATATTTTTGAGTCAATCAAAAAATTCCCAAGGTCCCTTGACTTTACAGAACACTCAAAACTTTTTTATACCCTTCCACTTGGCCAACAGCATTATTGAGAAAAATTAGGTATTTTTTCTATATATTTATTTTTTGTTTTTTATTGTTACTGGTATTTTTAATATCTGAGGTTAAAATGACAAGTACAAGGAATTGGACTATACAATTTTGTGTTGAAAGATGCAGCATAATTTACTAGTGAATGTTTTAACAGATGAATTTATGCTGACTTTTAAATCATAAAAATATCATGGGATCAGTTTATTTACATCTGCCTTTTTGGCAAACATGAATACACATTAATTAGATGTTTGGGTATAAATTTGTCTGGTTACTTGTGTTAAACAAAAAAAATTGAATATGCAGAGCTGAATAAAAGGTAGAAGAACTTATGCATACATTTAGAATTAAGTACTTACCTTCATCCCTAACACACCCACAAGGTCACAAACTGTACTGGTATTTAAAAGCAGCAGTATGTTAGATGTACAGACTGTAAAGCACACACAAAGATCTTATCGTGACATTAAAATCTTAAGTAAAATGAATCTGGTCTGGAGAACCAATGTTGACTTCAAATTTGAGCTAGAAGGGAGTAGGTATCATTTGAATTTGCTCTATTTTATTCATGCTTACAACATTGAAGGAGGCAGTTTAGACTTAGTAGGTCCATGCTGTCTCTCAGAGAATTCCTATTTTCCACTAGATTTTTTTGCAGCTATTCTCCCCAGATTTCTATCACCTTACTCTAGATTTTATCACTCACCAATAGACAAGGGACAATTTATGGTTTAGAATTTATTTTATGCTTCTTAATGCCGTATAATATTAATTTGCAGATGACTGGTGCAGTCAGGATCAGACTATATGAGACATTTCAAGACCACATCTGTGTTCACACATGTTTGAGCTCCAACACAGTTAAACCATTTTTGTTTCTTCACAGCTGTGATACTTTTCTGTTTCCTGTGTTATCTATTCTATAGCATTTGGAATTAGTTGACCAGTTATTGAAATGGATGCAAATGATGGGGATTGGTTACTGTAACTACTTCCAATTGAGCTGAGACTGTTCAAGTTCTATCCTTGCTGCAAAATTGGAAGTATTTTCCAGTTTTGTTCTGTAACTATCCTCCAATAAAGTCTAGTGTCTATTGCATTGTTCCTTTGTTTTAAAAAAAAGCTGCAAAACATGGGTATTTTTAATATTGGGTTTAATTAACTAAGAAGTCAAAAGCTATTTTTCATTTACCATTTTTACATTTGACCTCAATCAGGAGGTTTGGCATTATAATGATCTTGACTATAATAGGTTGAATTACTTAGTGATAGTCTCTTAGCTTGGAATGGACGGACTCTTACTCTTTCAGTTTCATTAATGCCGGGACTTTAGTATTCTAAAAAATTCTCAAGATTATAAATATATTAACAATTTTCTACATAATTTACACATGCTAATGATGTTATTTAATTTTAATTCTATAATTTCTGAGATTAATGTTGTGATTTTTAACAATTATTTCCCCTTTTAATGCTTAACAATTGGGAGAAGAGTTTACATTGTGTGACTTGCAGGTGTCCGCAAATATGGAAAGGATTTCCAAGCTATCGCAGATGTAATTGGAAACAAAACCGTCGGCCAAGTGAAGAATTTTTTTGTTAACTACAGACGTCGTTTTAATCTTGAAGAAGTCTTGCAGGAATGGGAAGCGGAGCAAGGAACGCAAGAATCGAATGGAGTTTCAACCACACCAGGGGAGGAAAGAAAGCCTGCTTTGAATTCTCTTGCATCTAAAAGTCCAGATGTAGAAGAAGAGGTAGTGTTCTTTAACATCTTTACCTTTTTATCAACTGTTTTTCTTAGAACTTAGAAATAAGTTAAATATGTTCATCTGGCAAGATCCTTTTGGCACCGATGCTTGCTTTGGAATAATCACAAAAAAAAATCAATGGTTTTTGAAGACTAGAATTTATATAAATCATCCACACAGGGTAAATCTAATAATCTAATAGCCTAAAATTAACACCTAATGTAAAGAAAGTAAACAAAAAAATAGAAGTTTTGTGCACAGAATTTTATAAAATAAATCACACGGATATGTTAAAATACACTCATTGGCCACTTTTATTAGGTATACAAATCACCAATCACGTGGTAACAGCTCGGTGCATAAAAGCATGCAGACATCATTAAGACGTTCAGTTGTTGTTCAAACCAAACCTCAGAATAGGGAAGAAATGACTGACTTTTATTGTGGAATTATTGTTGGTGCCGGACACTGATTTGAGTATCTCAGAAACTGCTGATCTCTTGGGATTTACATGCACAACAGTCTCTAGAGTTTACAGAGTTTGGTGCAAAAACAAAAAAAAATCCAGAGAGAGGGAGTTCTGTGGCTGAAATGCTTTGTTAGTGAGAATGGTCATAGGAGTATAGCCAGACTGGTTCAAGATGAAAGGAATAACCATGCTTTTCAACAATGGTGTGCAGAACAGCATCTCTGAATGCACAATGTGTTGGATCTTGAAGTGGATGGGCTACAGCAGCTTACGACCACAAACGTACTCTCAGTGCCCTCGTTATTAGGTAGAGGAAGTACCTAATGAAGTGACCACTTAACTGACAAGTATATCCAAGAGCTTCTGTATTTTCCAACACCAAATTTTCATCAATCCCAGCCGAACACTATTTTATATATATCTTTATGATACTGAAAGGTTAATGACATTATTGATCAATTTAGAAAAATAAATAATTGAGCCTTTTAAAAGAGAGAAATAATATAACTTCTTATTGTTTGTCTTTTATCTTGAAGATTAGTGGTCACAATTTGCTGAAGAAGAGGTTAAAGCAATCTGATTAGAAGCTATACCTGTATCTCATTACTTGCATGACTGCTGTAGTGTTTGAAATGCACATTACATACTGATAGTAGTTTTCAGTATAATCAGTGAAAGGCTGCTTAGATTCAAACTTGTTTTATTACCATTACTTATCTGAGGGCCTTGTGAGAGAAAGGCTGGTTGTTCTGAGGAAGTCGAGACGAGCTCAGTCTGTTTGAACTCTCAGGGCAAGAAATATTGGGAGTCTTGTATGATGAGCGGTAGGGCACTGTGGAATGTAGTAGAACAGAAGGATCTGGGAATACAGATCTGTAATTCCTTGAAAGTGGTGTCACAGATAGGTGTAAAGAAAGCTTTTGCCACACTGGCCTTTGGAAATCAGGAGTTGGGGTGTTATGTTGAAATTGTGCAAGATGTTGATGAGGCTTAATTTGGAGTATTGTGTGCGGTTTTGATCACCAACCTCTATAGGAAAGATGTAAATAAGATTGAAAGTGTGCAGAGGAAATTGACAAGGATGTTGTTGGGACTTGAGTTACAGGGAAAGGTTGAATAGGTTAGGATTTTATTCCATAGAACATAAGATTGAGGTGAGATTTGATAGAGGTATACAAAATAATGAGGGGTATAGATAGGGTAAATGTAAGTAGGCTTAATCCACTGAGGTTGGGTGAGACTACAACTAGAGGTCATGGTTTGACGGTGAAAAGTGAAATGTTTAAGGGAAACATGAAGGGGAAATTCTCTACTCAGAGGGTGGTGAGATATGGAACAAGCTGTCAGCACAAGTGGTGAATGCTAGAGTTGATTTCAACATTTAAGAGTAATTTGGATAGATACATGGATGAGTGGGGTACAGAATGCTATGGTCAGAATTCAGGTCAATGGGACTAGATGGATTAATGGTTTGGCCCATCTAGTCTGTGCCAAAAGGCTGGTTTCTGTGCTGTAAAGTTCTGTGACTCTTCCTGCCATGCTTAGTTCCTGACTGTTGCTACCCACGTGGTTAATGAGGTATCCAGTTGGATTAGCCTCGATCTATGAAAACAAAGCCCATCTTCAGAGATTTCTAATGTAGGCCCTTATTGCTGCAAGCTGGAAGACTAGTAAATTGGAGTTTCAATAAGGTATTCATTGTTATAGGGAAAGTTTCTACTTTTAAAACTAATCCCTCAGAAGCTGTTTTGCAATCCATAGGCTAGTACATTTTCGTTCCCCCTCCCCAATACAAAATTGTTGGAATGTTTCCTTTGGGAACTGGTATATAATGTATAAAATGCCCTAGGATTCTCAAAACTTTTGTACCAGTGCTTAAACTCAGAGACTAAGCTTTTAAAACAGGGATCCCAAACAGAAGACCGTATGACCCTAACCCTTTAAAGGTAGGGTGGGAGTGCCTTGGCTTTTACAGTTACCCAGGCAGAATTTTGATCATGCACAGTGTTAATGAGGCTTGGTAAAATTGAAGTTTAAGAGAATCATGGGGAAAAACTCCTTTCTGTCTGAAGGCATAGCTAGCACAATGGTTGTTCTTTGGAAGATAATTGTCATAGTCACAGGACATTACAGAACTACTTCAGGGTGATGGCCATGGTTCTTGCTTCTATAGCCACCAGTGTACTCTTTGTATCATAAATAATAGCCTATATTCTTCACCATGTGCATTTCCTCAGATAATGAAGCAGTTAGTGTGTGTGTGCAGGAAAATCTGTTAAACTTTTAGCTTTGGGTTTTTGAGGTGTTAGCTCCTTGGACAGCATCTTCCAAACCCATGACCTCCATCAATTAGAAAGACAAGGGCAGCAAAAGCACGGCAACACCACAAACCATTTTGGAGTTGCTCTTCAAGCCATTCACCATCCTGACTTGGAAATACATCACTGTTCCTTCACTGTTACCTTGTGGATATTTTGGAACACCTTTCTTGGAACGAATATTGTCATATTTACTAAGATGCAGTGAAAAGCTTGTATTGCATACTGTTCATACTGATCAAATCATTTCTAGTAGAATAAGGTAAAACAATAACATTGAAGAAGAGAAACTGCAGTGCAGGTAAACACCAAAGCTCAAATCATAATGATGTAGATTGTGAGGTCAGAAGTCCCAACTTATCATACCATTCAATAGTCTTGTATCAGTGGGATAGAAACTGTCCTTGAGCCTGGTGATACGTCCTTTCAGGATTTTGTACCTGCTGCCCAATGGGAGAGCTGGTGTCTTTTATTTTGCTGGCTACTTTTACCAATTTCTATCCACATGTGTACAATTTCTTGTGGTCATGGGTAGAGCAGTTGCCATACCAAACTGTTGTGCATTCAGATAGGATGCTTTAATGGTACACTGATAAAATTTGGTAAGGGCCGATGGGAACATGCTAAATCCTGAACAGTATTATGGTTATACCCACTCCTCAAGGTCTGCAACAGTTCAAGAGGACAGCTCTATGTCACCTTTTCAAGGGTAATTAAATACTTCTCAATTTAAAGTCCACATTTGCTTGAAAGAATAAAAAAAACTCTAAAATGAATTGTACACAAATAGCAGGCAATGCACATTGCAACATTTAGAAAATACTTTAGAAAGACAGTAGTTAGCCTTGCCAGTGATGCAGCTTTTTGTAAATAATAATAAGCAATGTCAGTAATAATCATACAAAGAACTGTAATTTCATCAAACTTTGACTCCTTTTTGTGCATGAAACTTATTATGTTCTTTTCACTTTTCTTTCCTCTGCCTCCTTAAATATAACTGTGTCACCATGCTTCATTATATTTTAGAACCAGTAAAGATGGAATATGAGTTTCTTATAGTTTAATTATGATGAAGCACTGGAACTACTTAATATGCAGTACTGTGCTGAAGTCTTGGGTACCATAGGTTTTTTATATAAATTTTGTTTTAGATGTATTAGCGTGTCAGTAGAAAAGAGCAAATTTAATTGACGAACATTTATTTCACAAAAAAAAATCAGATGTCATAGAGAATGTTACGTGTATAGAAACCGGGAGTGGGAGGGGTGAAGCAAAGAGCTGGGAAGTTGATTAGTGAGAGACACAGTGCTGGAGAAAGGAATCTAATGGGAGAAGGCAGGATCTCCAGGATAATAATATCTGGATTGCTACCCATGCCACATGCTAGTGATGATAGAAACAGGATGATTTGGCAGATAAATGTGTGGCTTTGAAACTGGTGCAGGGGGTGGAGCTTCAGGTTTTGGATCGTTAGGATCTCTCCTGGGAGAGGTATGACCTGTAAAAAAAGGGACAGGTTGCACCTGAACCAAAGGGGGACCAATATTCTCGTGGGCAGGTTTGTTAGAGCTGTTGGGGAGGTTTAAGCTAATTTGACGGGGGTGGGAACCAGAATGAAGGGACTTGGGATAGGACGGATGGTAAAAAAGCAAAGATAGCATGCAGTCAGACTGTCAGGAAGAGCAGGCAGATGATAGAACAGAATTGCAGCCAGCACAGTGAGTATCAGTGCTTTGGCGATGCAAAGCCAAAAAGGGTAGCAAGTACAACACTCAGTAATGCTCATGGTATCAGAAACAAGGTAGATGATCTTGTTGCACTATTACAGATTGTCAGGTATGATGTGCCCATCACTGAATCATGGCTAAAAGATAGTGTTGTCACAAGGGGGATGTGGAGACTGGACCCAAATGCAGGATACAGGCTCTGAAGTACTAGGAGCAGGACATGAATAACTAAAGGATAGAACAAGATGGGGACTGTGGCATACAACGGTGATCCTGGGGTTCAGAGAGTTCATGGCGAAGGCAGGACCCTGGCTAGGCTAAAGGATGGGTCGATGGGACAAGGAATGCTGGGAGGATAGTCCCCTGGGCGGGCCACATTACTTCTGGGCAAGGCCCAGCCTCCCAGGCAGGAACATAGGGGCCTGGGCAGTTTGCGGGACACCTGGGCAGGATGCGGGGCACAACCCATCTCAAGTGAGGGGTAGGAAAGGGTCAGGGTCCTCAGGACAGGCCGCCTCCCAGGGAGGAACACGGGGGCCTGGGCAAGATGTGGAGCACCTGGGCAGGTTGCAGGGCACCACCCATCAGAAGAGATGGGTAGGAAAGGGTCAGAGTCCCCCTGCTGGGCAACAGCAGCCCAGCCTGCTTACCCGACAGAGGCAAGGGATCAGAAGGGAGCTCGGTCCAGGGTGACTACAAGAACAGACTTACAGAACTAGATGATTAACAGTGGGTACTGCAAGCCAGGGTCAAAACAGGGATAGCCAGGCGAACAGCACATCGACATGAACAAGACAAACCAGACAGAACAGCAGGTACAGGACAAAACAGGTTCAGAGCAGGACAACCCCCCTTATATCCACCTGTAAGCCGATAGGTCTCAGGTGCACCTCCTTAAGCCAAGATGATCCTATTTGGGCTTAAGGGTGAAAGGAGGGACGGCTACAAGACCCGGAGTCCGCGGACCAGATCAAGACCTGGAAAGCGGGCTCCGGACCGGACCATAACAGGTGTAGTTGGGAGCTGGAAGTCCCAAGGTTACATGTTGTATTGGAGGGATAGGAAGGTAGGCAGAGGGTGTGGTATGGCTCTGCTGGTAAAGAATTGCATCAAATCATTAGGAAGGTGTGACATAGGATTGAAAGATATTGAATTCTTGTGGGTTGAGTTGAGAAACGGCAAGGGTAAAAGGACCCTGATGGCAGTTATATACAGGCCTCTCAACAGTAGCTGGGATGTGGACCACAGATTACAACTGGAAATAGAACAGGCATATCAAAAGGGCAATGTTATGATAGTCATGGGAGATTTTAACATGCATGTTGATTAGGGAAAATCAGGTTGGTAATGGGTCTCAAGAGACTTGAATTTGTTAAATACCTATGAGATGGCTTTTTAGAGCAGTTTGTCGTCTAGGGGATTAGCTATGCTGGATTGAACTGGAGTTGATAGGGGAGCTTGAGGTTAAAGAGCCCTTAGTAGCTGCTGATCTCAAAATGATTGATTTCAACTGGAATTTGATAGGGAGAAAGTAAAGTCTGATGGAGCAACATTTTGATGGAGTAAAGGAAATTACAGTGATATGAGAGAGGAGTTGGCAAAAGTAAATCAGAAGGAGCTGCTGGCAGGGATGGTAACAGAGCAGCAATGGCATGAGTTTCTGGGAAAAATGCAGGACAGATGTATTCCAAAAACAAAGAAATACTTAAATGGCAAAATAGTACAGGTAGTCCCCGAGTTACGAACATCCGACTTACGAGCTGAGGAAGGAGAACGCCGTCTGCCATTTTAAGCCGGATTGTGACGCTGTCCGCCATTTTAAGTCATTGCTGTTGACACTGTGTTGAGTGTTTAACTTTGTATTTGGCTTAAATTTTTCTTAGTAAGATTCACCCTGACCCCGCCCCCCTCCCCCCCCCCCCCCCCCCGTTCCGGTCGGCTGGTGGCGCAGTGAGATCAATGCTGGGCTGAAGAATGGAGTTTCCCGAGTTCAATCCAGTGATAGACCGTTCCCGTCCCGGATTGATGTCGACCTAGTGTTTCCATACCATCTGTGCTGGGTTGATGTTGCAACTCGACCTCATTTAAAAAAAACACTGCCACCTCCAGTTTAAATTCCCCCGCGGAATATTGTGGATGATCAAATACCCAAACCCAGCACAGCCCCCACTTGTTCCATTTAGCCTGTCTCAATGCAGTGGTCCTTAGGACCCAGCGGACCTCGGGAGCAGGTCGGGAGCCACTGCCCGCAGTGTTTCTGTTCCATTGATGGGAAGCGATTGCGATTGAAAATAAAGTGGAAATAATAAAGCATTTGGAAAGAGGTGAAACGCCGTCGGTCATTGGAAAAACTTTAGGCTACAGTCGGTCAACGATCGGAACAATTTTAAAGGATAACGGATAAAGTGAGAATAATGAAGCATTTGAAAGGCCCTGCCCCGATGAAAGCTACAATTATTACTAAGCAACACTGTAGTTTAATTATTGGAGTAAATACATTTTTTAAGTGTTTTATATGCATAGAAAGGTAAAATATATACTAAGACAAACATTTGACTAACTGACGCTAAATAATACCGGATGTACTTGTTCTGACTTGTGTACAAATCCGACTTAAAGACAGACTCAGGAACGGAACTCGTACGTAACCCGGGGACTGCCTGTACAACTGTGGCTGACAAAGGAAGTCAAAGCTAATGAAAAAACAAGACAGGGCGTAGAGCAAAGCAAAAATTAGTGGGAAGATAGAGGATTGGGAAGCTTTAAAAACCTACAGAGAGCAACTAAAAGAAACATTAGAAGAGAAAGGATGAAATGTGAAAGCAAGCTAGCAAATAATATCAAAGAGGATAGTGGAAGCTTTTTCAAGTGTGTAAAAAATATATATAATAAGATGAGAGTGGATATAGGATTGCTAGAAAATGAGGCTGGAGAAATAATAACAGCGGGACAAGGGGATGGCAGATGAACTAAATGAGTATTTTGCATCAGTCTTCACTGTGCCAGATGTGTGTGAAGGAGGAGATGTGAGTGCAGTTACAAGGGAGAAGGTGCTCAAAAAGCTGAAAGACCTAAGCGTACATAAGTCACCTGGACCAGATGAACGGCACCCTAGAGTTCTGAAAAAGGTAGTGGTACAGATTGTGGAGGCATTATCAATGATCTTTCAAAATTCGTTGGATTCTAGCATGGTTCCCTTAAGGGAATATTTTGTCTGAGGAAACTGTGGGAATTCTTTGAGGAGATTACAAGTAGGATATATGAAGGGGATGCAGTGGATATTTGGACTTTCAGAAGGCATTTGACTAAGTGCCATACATGAGGCTGCTTACCAAGTTAAGAGCTCGTGGAAAGTTAATAACATTGTTAGAGTATTGGCTGATTGGTAGGAGGCAGTGAGTGGGGAATAGTGGTGTTTCTCAGGGATCGGTGTTGGGACCGCTTTTTATGCTGTATTTCAATGATTTAGATGATGGAAGAGATGGCTTCATTGCCAAGTTTGCTAATAATACGAAGATTGGTGGAGGGGCAGATAGTTATTGAGGAAACGAGTAGGCTGCAGGACAGATTAGGAGAATGGGCAAGTAAGTGGCAAATGAAATACAATGTTGGAAAATGCATGGTCATGGTAACTGCCAGGTCCTTGGGTGTATTTAAGGCAGAGATTGATAGGTTCTTGATTGGACATGGCATCAAAAGTTATGGAAAGAAGGCCAGAGAATGGAGTTGAGCAGGGGAGAAAAGGATCAGTCATGATTGAATGGCGGAGCAGGCTCGATGGACCAAATAGCCTAATTCTGCTCCTTTGTCTTCTGGTCTTGTGGACAGAAGGCCCTGGAAGAAAGAAAAGGGGGAGGAGCATCAGAGCTGGGCAGGCAAGGAGATAAGGTGAGAGAGGGGAAAAGGAATTGGGGAATGGTGAAGGAGGGGTGGTGGGCCACTACCAGAAGTTTTTGAGAAATCGATGTTCATGTGATCAGGTTGGAGGCTACCCATTCAGAATATAAGGTTTTGTTTCTCCAACCTGAATGTGGCCTCATCACAACAGGTGAAGAGGCTATAGATAAACATGTCAGAATAGGAATGTGAAGTAGAATTCGCTACTGTCACGAGGAGACCACATTTGGGTTGGAGGAGCTTCCGCTCATGCCACCTCCCCCTCTACTATTCCCCATCTCCTTTTTCCTTTTGCACCTTATCTCCTAGCCTGCCCATCACTAGTGCTCCTTCCCCCTTTTCTTTCTGCCCTCTGCCCTCTCCTAGTAGATTCCCCCTTCTCTAGCCCTGTATCTTTCACAAATCAACTACCCAGCTCTTTATTCACCCCTCCCCTCCCAGTTACACCTATCACTTTGTTTCTCCCAACCTTCTCCCCACCTTTTAACTCTACTCCTCATCCTTTTTTTTATTCCTCATCCTTTTTTTTATTCCTCCAGATGAAGGGTCTTGGCCTGAACCATCAACTGTACTGTTTTCCATAGATGCTGCCTGGCTTGCTGAGTTTCTCTAGTATTTTGTATGTGTTGCTTGGATTTCCAGCATCTGCAGATTTTCTCTTGTTTGTATTAAGTAATAGACCACTTTTCAAATTTTTTAAAAACTTGATTACTTTGTCAGTATATAACTCAGTGCATGACTAAACAAAGATTACAAACAATGATTAATGGTATATAAAGTTGTGGGTGTAGAAGATGGGACAGTTTAACCACTAAATCATTCATTCTTACACCAATGCAAAGTGAGCATAGCAACCAGAAAAATAAGGTGGTCATCGTGCACAACAAGATAACTCCCAAGCAGAAATTTTGCGGCAGACATGAGTTTTAAGATGTGCTCTCCAAGCACTTCTGAAGAAGGACAAAGAAACAGTCATTGTTGAAGACCAGAAACACAGTGTCTGGCAACAGAAGCTGAGTGTAGCAGATGAGAGCCACGTCAAACTGGCATCCCATTTAAATTGGTGGAAGTCCAACACTCCTATCAGCTCTGAACTCTCAAAAACCACTGGAAACCAAGTACACCCCTGTACAGTCCAGGGAAGTCTTTATAGAAGTGGTTTTCATGGAAGAGTTGCCAAAGAGCTCCTTTGCAGTGGAAACAAAGGCAAGAAAACTCACCGGTGGATAATAAACACGGACTGGGGTTCTGAACAATGGCAGCGAGTGCTCTGGGCTGATGAGTCAAGATTTGAAATTTTTGGCAGCTTGTCTGTGGAGAAGCTGGAGAGCACTACATGGATGAGTATCTGCATTCAACAGTAAAGCACGGTGGAGGTTCCCTACAAATGGAGTTGCAAATGGAGTTGATAATCCGGTCAGAATTAATGGAAACCTCAGTGCTGAGAAGTACACACAGATTTTTATCCATCACGCAATACTATTAGGGATGTGTCTGATCAGCCCCAACTTCATTCTGCAGCAGGACAAGTCAAGTTTATTGCCATTTACCTATACACATGTATGTAACATGTATAACTATATAGAAACGAGGCATTTCTCCAAACCAGGGTGTAAAGCACAGTAGTATATGTAACACGATAACTTATGAAGGCAAGGATAAAATATACAGATGAATCACTTATAAATAACAAACTAAAGTGCATAAATTAAATATAGTAAGGTACGGAACAGATTAACCGTGACACTCCGAAGGCAATGTGGCAGGGACTTCTGAAATGTAATGGCCTGAGGGAAGAAACTGTTTCCCGTCCTGACCATTCTTGTTTTGTGCATTATAGTCACCTGTTGATGGTAGAAAGTGAAAAAGTATGCTGGTTGGAAGGGTGGGATCCTTAATAATACTAAGGGCCCTGTGTGCACAGATGGTAGGGACTCCTATAATAGAAACATAGAAGATCTACAGCACTATACAGGTCCATCGGCCCACAAAGCTGTGCCAAACATGTCCTTACCTTAGAAATTATCTCGGGTTACCCATAGCCCTCTATTTTTCTAAGCTCCATGTATCTATCCAGAAGTCTCTTAAAAGACCCTATCATATCTGCCTCCACCACCATCACTGGCAGCCCATTCCACGCACTCACCACTCTCTGTGTTTTAAACAACAAACTAACTTACCCCTGTCATCCTCTGTACCCACTTCCAAGCACCTTAAAACTGTGCCCTCTTGTGCTGGACATTTCAGCCCTGGGAATAGGCCTCTGACTATCCACACGATCAATGTCTCTCATCGTCTTGTACACCTCTATTAGGTCACCTCTCATCCTCAGTCGCTCCAAGGAGAAAAGGCCCGTGTTCTCTCAACCTTTTCTCATAAGGCATGCTCCCCAATCCAGGTAACATCCTTGTAAATCTCCTCTACACCCTTTCTATCTTTTCCACATACTTCCTGTAGTGAGGTGATTAGAACTGAGCACAGTACTCCAAGTGGGGTCTGACCAGGGTCCTATATAGCTGCAACATTATCTCTGGGCTCCTAAACTCAATCCCACGGTTGATGAAGCCCAATGCACCATCTGCCACCTTAACCACAGAGTGAACCTGCACAGAGTGAACCCTCGGACCCTCTGATCCTCCACGGTGCCAAGAGTCTTACCATTAATACTATATTCTGCCATCATATTTTACCTACCAAAATGAACCACCTCACACCTAACTGGGTTGAACCCCTTCTGCCATTTCTCAGCCCAGTTTTGCATCCTATCAATATCCCACTGTAACCTCTGACAGCCCTCCATACTATACCCAACATCCCCAACCTTTGCATTATCAGCAAGTTTACTAACCCATCCCTCCACTTCCTCATCCAGGTCATTTATAAAAATCACAAAGAGTAGGGTTCCCAGAACAGATCCCTGAGGTACACCACTGGTCACTGACCTCCATGCAGAAGATGATCCATCTACAACCACTCTTTGCCTTCTGTGGGCAAGCTAGTTCTGGATCCACAACACAATGTCCCCTAGATCCCTTCCTCCTTACTTTCTCAATAAGCCTTGCAAGAGGTACCTTATCAAATGCCTTGCTGAAATCCATATACACTACATCTACTGCTCTACCTTCATCAACGTGTTTGGTCACATCCTCAAAAAAGTCAATTAAGTTTGTAAGGCATGACCTGCCTTTGACAAAGTCACGCTGACTATTCCTAATCAAAGACACTCTCAGCTGTTCTCACAGTCCTTGTAGGGACATCTAGTTCGATGCTCAGTAGCTCCCATACCAGATGGAGATGCTGCTTGTCAGGACGCTTTCAATGGTGCACCAGTAAAATGTAGTTAAATGACCCCACACAGCTAAGGTTAAAAGGAACTGTCTTTAGTGAAATGGAAAATAAGGAGTTCTGCATCAGACGGTATGGTCTCCACAGAGCCCTGATCTCAACATCATCGAGGCTCTCTGGGATTACCTGGAGAGACAGAAGCAAGCAAGACAGCAAAAGTCTACAGAAGAATTGTGGCAAGTTCTCCAAGGTGCTTGGAACAACCTACCAGCTAGCTTCCTTATAAAACTGCATGACAGTGTACCTAAGAGAATTGATGTAGTTTTAAAGGTCATACCAAATATTGAGTTGGTTTAGTTTTTATTGTTTACTGCTTTTCATTTTTTTTATTTACAAACTTTTAAAATTATTTTTAAAGCATCTTTGCTTTACAAAATGCTTTTGCACAGTACCTTGTTGAAATAGTGCTAAATTTGAAACTGACTGAAATGGCGATGCTTTGCTGTGAGATACAAATAATTAACCTTTCTTTTGCAGATCCCATCACCTCCTGTCTCTGCTCCAGTTCCTCCAACACCTGTTACCGTAGCTGTTACATGTGTGGCTACATTAAATCAGCCTCCTCCACTGCTTCGACCAGTGCTTCCTGCAGCTCCTGCTCTTCATCGTCAACCACCTCCACTCCAGCAACAAACTCGTTTTCTACAGCCAAGACCAACCCTTAACCAGCCTCCACCACCATTAATTCGCCCAAATAACCCTATTCCACCCCGTTTGAATCCTAGGCCAGTACTACAGCAACCTCCATCACTGATTGGAATTCAATCTGAATCACAATCTTCATCCTTGCATTGACCTGATTTTTAAAAAAATAATTGCTTGTGTGGCTTGGTTTAACTCAAGATGCTTCACATAATCCCAAATTCATCACCCAAGAAGACTATTTAACACTATCTAATTGTTTCTCAGTGTCCTCTACATTTCTCAAGTTCTTCATTTTGATGAATTGAACTGTTAACAACACAAACATTTAAATTAGTTTGTTTATTATATATGTGTACATAGCATTTTGTAAAAGAAAAAAAAGGCCAGTAGGTTTGAAGAACTTACAAAAATGTTTCTAGGACAGTTATTTATGGAATTTGATGCATCAAGGCATTTGTTTTCTTTTGCCCTATATTAATTTATTATCTTTGAAAATAGTGTTCATTTAATGAAGGTGAAAACATCATGAACCCTTTAAGATTGTATTGTACAAAATGCAATCTTTTGACATTGTATTTTTTTATGGTTAAAGTTTTTTGAATTCAACAGCATTAAACTCCTGGTTATATTAATCAAAACCTTAGACCGAAGGAAGTGTCCTTAATTTTGTTCGAACACCATCTGATTAGATTGAAATTAATCATGATTTAAACTGAACATTGTAAAATTATTAATTTGGTTTTGATACCAAAGAGGTGCACTTGCTTTAAGATAACTCCAGAAAACTTACATAATTTGAATTCCAATAAAATTAGCTGTGTTACATCTCATTAATATTTTTGCCATTTCTCCTATTTTTTAAAAATATCAATTTATAAGCTTATTAGGTACTGAACTGCAGCATTTACTGCATTCTTTGTAGCATACAAATATTTTAAATTCATATTTTTTAATTAATTTTTAACTAAAACTAACACAATACATGTAGTGAATCCAATTCACACTGACAAAAGAATCAGTAATGGTCCATTCATCATGTTATCAAATTAATCTATCATCATTGATTTTGATAATAAGTCCTCGAACAGCTATGCCAAGCCAATAGATCGTGTATCTGAGTTACAAGAGTGTGAAGAGATGCTGTGATACATCTTTGAACTTTGCCAGTTATTAATCTGGCTGTTAGACTGAACCATAGACTACAGCTGGATACTTCAGAAGGGAAGATTGCCAAGAAAGCCTAGGCACAATTGCCTTACCCTAATAAAAATGTGCCTCTGTATGCCTGCTGAAGGTGATGATCATAACTAAGAAGATCTTGCATTCCCAACTGAAGGAGACTCAAATGTAGATCGAGTCTTGCAGGGAAATAAATGAGGGGAGGGTATGGGGCAGTTTTTCCAAATAGTTACTTTTTATTAAAAATGGCTTGAGACTATTAATATGCATTAACACTTGTTTATTTTTCAGTGTAAGATGTTTGAAAATACTAAAATAAAATTATACTGTAATTTGATTTAGAAGATAGCACAAAGAACCTATAAAACCTCAACGTTCTTTAGTTTACTGTATATATTGACATGGGTTTGTTTTAATTTAGTTTTAGCTTTCAGTTTAAAGGATTTGTACTATTTGTGCATGTACAGTCAGAGCTTCCTTATTTATCTGTTTAGTCAGTACATTTTGCATGCATTTCAAGTAGTATTTTTAGTGTAATAAATTGTGCACTAGCTTCTTTGCTGTAATAAACCTCTATCTGGAATTGCTTTTTTTTTTGTATTTTATGAAGAATTGTTCCAATGGTGTGACAATAAAAATGCTGTTATTAAAGGGCTCTTCCTGGAGTGTGACAAAACTGTAATTCTGTTGATAGCAGCTTATTAAATATTGCTGAGAAAAACATTTTAATTTCTGCAGTTTTCCTTTAAGACTAGCCAATTTTGAATGTGGATTGGAAAACTTTTTAAATGGGCCATTTTGGTCTAGATTCTTCATGTAATATGTACTGGTTGAGTACTGCTTATCTGAAATTTTTGGGGCCACAAGTGTTTGGGATTTTGGAATATATAATGAGATAGCTTGGGATAGGCATCATTAACAATTCTGAATTTATGTGCTGCCAGTAAGCAGTCTTTGTTTTATACTGTTCATCACACATCTAAACTTAAAAGTAAAAATTATTATATACCATTGATGTGTGCAGGGTAACAAAAATAGCACTGCAGCATCAGGAGAATATCTGAATCAGCTACTGAACAACAGTAAACAGGTTTTCAGTTTCCACGTACAATGCTGTGTTTTGATTAAAAGGTTACATTGTACAGTATTTGTAATTTACTTTTTTGGGGTTTTATGTAAGGTATCAAAACAATCAGTATAGACTTGTTCTGGTGTTAAATTTTCTTCAGCAACTATCTGAATTTTTCTTCTGCTTTGTGCTCAGCAGACACTTTATCTTGCTGATATTTATAAATTACCTTTGATTTTCAGTTCTTTGTAATAGATCTTTGCTTGTTTCATGCCCAGCATACCATTAAGCAGCATATGTTTACTCCAATGCTTACAAATCCATCCTTTCAGTACAGTACAATATGGAGATCTTCATTTTTCACTTTATGCAGTGTTTTTCTATTTTTCATTAACTTCTGTTCATTACATATGTGAGGTCACTTATCAGAACTATCTCTGGTGTGCAGAGGCCTGCACGTAGCCTGGGAACCTATGCAGTGCCTTGTTGAATTTTCCATTTGTGATATGTCAGTACTCAAAAAGGGATTTTGGAATTCCAAATGAGTACTCAAATTGTACCTATTCAGCACATCAGGTTCTATGCCGATCTATTCCTCATGATCCTTCACCTTGCTCTTGTATTCTGCATTATACTAGCACAAAGGTATAAGCGAGGAAGTTTTAAAAATCTACTTTCTTGCTTATAATTTTCTTTCTTCTAAGTGGGCCATCAATGTGAAATTCTGCACATAACTGCTGCTCAAATTGCTGAGAGCTTACAATAGCTACCATCTGAACACATCCAAAATTTATGCATTTCTGGGTCTTAAAATGCTGGGACTGCTTCTTATTCTCTCTTCTACCCCATTCCTTTCCGGTTCTGATGATGAATCTCATCCCAAAAGGTGTGTTGATCTGGGCTTAAAGCATCTGCAGAATTTCTTGTGTTATAACTAATTGCCATTCTTACAAATCTAACACAAAAGGCTTCAAGAACCTGCAACTAGTGATTTTAAGTTATTAAAGTTGCATGAAAATGCTTTTTGAGAAACGACAATTTTCTTAGGAAATTAATGACATTTTAAAAAATTGCAATTATGGACCAAATCATGCAAGCACATGGTTGAAATCATCACCTCTATAAGAAAGGCTATTTTCTCTGGAATTGCAAGAAATGAACTGATAATGTGCATTATGGCGAGAAGGGTTTGATAGTGTTGGGAGTTGGGGTATTAAAAATCAAATCTAAATTTCTTAAAAATCTTATAAATGCAGTAATAGAATCTTGGTAAAACATTAAAGACTGGTTAGAATGTGAACTTATGTAAGGCAGTGCAGAGAGACTCAGCATTTTATTCTGATTACCTTTTATCAGAATATTCCATCATTTTCCATGTACTACAATCAAAAGACTGAAAAGTTTATGAGTGGAGCTAAACTGAGATTCTTAATACAAGGGAACAATGGGGACCTGTAAGGTAAAAAGGCAGATTGAATAGATGGCAGTAAATGCATTTTGAAGTGATCGTGCCAAGAAAGTAAATCGTGAATATAGTTCTGCTAAGAAAATTAAAGACTACTACAATGCTTGTGAAGTCAGCAATTTTCTTTCGATCTTCTCTCACTGTAAACACCAAGTAGGTATCGTGCACCTGCAGGGACATCGGACAACACAAAAGGCCTCTGGATGTAACTTAGCTGGTTTTCAATTGTGGGAATTCAAGTCCACATAGCAGAGGTAAGACTTTGTTGTAACAAAGGTGTTTTGGATGAGAGAATCTAGGACTAGGAGTCAGTGAAAGAGATTTTCTTTAAGTAAATTGCCTTGGTATAAAAGATGTTCTCTTTTCCTTTGATCAACACGTCTCCCAAATCCAATGTTTCAAAATCAACTTTGAAATCCTAATATCCAACTTGCCACTATCCCTCATCTTAAAATAATTTCACACTCTACCTTAACTAGTGTCCTGACCCTCTGTAGAAAATCTCTTAAGCACATGAAGTGCATCAGGATGATTCTAAACTAGTGGAGTTAATCACAGACATAGGAAGATTATGGCTGTCCAGATTATCTCTAATTCTCTTACTTGTCCTCATTTGAACACTGTAGATGCACTTTCACAATGACAATATTTCACAATTAAAGCAGGTCTCCATAAACCTTAACATTTCCTCTGCTGTGTATCATTAAGTTCTTCCTAATTGGCTGGCACACGAGAAAAACTGATTCACTATATGCAGTGCAATCATCAACTAATTTGGCAGCAGACAACTTTTGTTGCTGAATAGAGTTCCTTCAGCGTGCTGTACTGCCTCAGTTGTAATTGATAAAGGCAGACTGCTACTAGGCATTAACATGAAATACTGATCACATTACTTTGGTCACACACCATTTGGAGGTTCAGAGAGTGGAAATCCTTTCAGTTTTGGAATACAGCATGATTTTCCTATGCACCTCAAAACAGTTTGCGCAAACAAACATGGGCATCTTGGATTGTGGCCTGCCATCTTAGCAAAAGAGCATGAAAGGTGGAGGCAAAAATGGTGTATTCTGAAGGGAAAATAAAGAAACTGCTGGAGGAAGCAGTGTCAAACAACTGTGGAGTCAACAGGTTTGTCAAGACTGCATCAGGACTAAGTGTAGAAGGGAGATAGAAAAGAGATGGATGAAGAAGGGGTTGGCACGTGATAGGTGCAAACTGGTGAGGTGGGAGTTTATGAACAGATGGAGCCAGCAAACAGTAGTTGGAGGGTGACAGGTAGAAACAGATAAGGAAAGATAGAAAAAGTATGGGGGGGGGGGGGGTGTCAGAACCAGTAGGGTGAGGGAGAGTGCAGGTTGATAACTGGAAGTAAGAGGTTGCAAATGCTGGAAACTAATGAGCTGTGATAGCAGAAACCAGATAAGAGATGGGTGAGGGCCAGATGAGGTATATGGATGATTGTCGGATGAAAATAGTTGTGGGGGGAAGGGCAAGGTAAGGTGGCTGGCTCACAGATGAAGAGAGAAAAGAGCATAGGCATGTGGATTATGTGAAGCTGGAAAATTCAATGTTCATACCATTGGGTTGTAAACTACCCAGACAGAACATAAGATATTTTTTCTCTTTTTTAATATAGGTGTCTTAATACAAAGAAACCTTAAAACTATGCTCAAAAGAGGTTCATGTCACATTTGCCTTGTTCCTGACTACCCTATACAGTAAAAGTGTTGTTTCAACTCTGCAGCAGTCACTTTGATATTCACCACCAAGGTAATCTTTATTGTGCTCTAAGTTTGTAGTTGTTGCTGCAGCTTGTGGCAAAGTTTAGTTAAGGACAACCTTATGGGAGTGTAGATGGAGGCTGGATTGGACTACTGCTCCCTGTGCACTCTGGGCAGGTACAAATAGCTTGTTAAGAGTCCTTATCTTCAGAGCTTCCCTATATCTGCAGTATTTTATCATTTTGGTGATTTGGTTTAACTCTGAATACTATAAATTTTGCGCAGAAATACTTGAAATACAGCTGCAAGGCCCTCAAATCTAAAATTCCTTCACCTAACCTCTCCATTACGAGTGCTAAACCGCTGATTAAAACTTACTTCTTTCACCAGGCATATATGATCATTAGCCCAGAGTCCCTTTTTTCTGGCCCCATGTCAAATGTTCTTATGAGGCACTTGGGATCTTTTATTACACTAGAGTAACACTGAACTCCTAGAGCATTAAGTCACTGGTGACAAAGTTAAAGTAGTTGGCTTTAAAATAAAACAACACAGATGGTCACAGCTAAGATTAAAGGACTAAAGGCAACTCAGGACTACAAGAGAGGTGAAGATTTGGAAGAGGGTACAGAAAATGCAGCCTGAATTAGAGGGTATGTGCTGCAAGAAGAGGTTGGACAACTTGGGGGGGCTTTTCTGATGCAGCGGAGGGTGAGAGGGAGGGAGACAGGACAGAAGTTCATAAGATTATGAGAAAAGAAATAGACGAGTAGAAAACTGGTATCTTTTTACCCCGGGGTTGAAATAGAGATCATGCATTTTAGATGAGAGGGTAAGACGTGCATTTAAGATGATAGGGTGAAAGTTCAAAGGAAATGTATGGGACTCATTTTGCTTTAAAAACACAGAGAGTTGGGGGTGCCTAGAATGTGCTGCCATGGGTTCTGGTGGAGGCAGATTCATGGAAACCTTTTAAGAGACCTTCAGATAAGTACCTGAATATGCAGAGGATAGAGGGAAATTGACATTGTGTATGCAGACATTTAGTTACTAGTTCAGTATGTTATAAAGCCATAAGATATAGGAACAGATTTAGGCCATTTGGTTCATCGAGTCATCAGGGTTGATGTCGGTCGGCAGCCAGGTCAGCGTTGTTTGCACCCGGCGTGGCTGTCACTCTTCACAGAAAGTCTGAGTTTGTGTAGCCGCTCTCTTCAATGTTGTTGAGAGGAAGTTTTCCAAATACTGAGATCTATATAATTATTGGACTGTAGTTTATATTGGTCACCTTCAGTTTTCTGTGCTTTCTTTCTTATTGCCAACAGGCAGATGGGTGATACGTTACGTTTTGTGCGAGGGATGGGTTGGGGGTTTGGGGTCTGATGTTCTTGTTGGTGTTTTTCTGTGTGAGTGGTCTGTTAGATTACGTGTGAGAGAGGAGTTAGGGGGTTTGATACTATTATCACAGTTTTTTTTTGAGGGAGAGGATTTGGGTTTGATATTTAAGCTTTTTTTCTAAGGAAGTGGGTTGGGGGTTTGTGGTTTGATGTTTTAGCTGCTGTTTTCCATGTAGGCGAACTATTATTTTTTTGTGGGGGGGTGGTGGATGGTCTAGGTTTTGTGAGTTTTGTTTCTTTTTTTCATAAGGAGGGCCTGATGTCTTTCAACAACCCCTGTGTTTTTTCTGTATTTCATGACTATCAGGAGAAAATGAATATCAGAGTGGTATTGTACATGCATACTTTGACAAAACAATGAACCTTTAAACCTTTGAACTCCTTTTGCTGCACTGTTATACTGATACATCTGACTTCAGCTTTTTCTCAAACTGCAAAGTGAATTCTATCATATTATGATCACCTGCTCCTCAGGGTTCCTTTACCTTAAGCTCTCTAATCAATTCTGGTTCATTGCACAATAATCAATTCAGAATAGCTGATCCCCTAGCTGCTCTAAAAAGCCAATTCATAGGCATTCTAGAAACTCCCCCTCTTGAGATCCTGCACCAACCTGTTTTTTCAGATCTACCTGCATATTGAAATCCCCCAAGACCATCACAACATTGCCCTTCTGTCTCCTGTTGTAATTTGTAGACTCAAGAGTTCTGTGACCAGTAACTCACCTCTTAATTCCCCAAAGCCAAGAATGGAATCGAGAGTATGATGGAATAATCTGTGCTTGCCTGGATGAGAATTGAGCTACTCTAAAGAAGCTCAATATCATAAATACATAGCAGCCCACTTGACAGGAACCCCATCGACATCATTCATTCACTCCACCACCAGCACACAGTAGAGCTGCATGATGCACTGCAGCAACTCAGCAAGACTCCTTGGACAAAACTTCCCAAACCTCTATAGCTAGGACAAGGGCAGCAAAAGTGTGGGAAATACCATTCAATTACCCTCCACTTCAATCACCATCTTGACTTGGGGCAAAATCCTGTAACTCTTTTCCCAACAACATTCAGGGTATCCCCACAGTTCAAGAAAGCAGTTCATCACCACTTTCTCAAGAGCAGCTAGATATGGGCAATTAAATGCTGGCTCAGCCTTCAAACACACACGTTCCCTGAGCTGCCAGTTCTGAGTCCAATTGTCTTAAGACAACTAAGTGTTTTAAAAGTTCACAGCTGATAGTGATCTTTAATTTTCATCGTCACCTTTCTACTAAGCCTTAATCTCCAAATATGGAGCCTTTCCACTGTAAATTTCCACACTTCTAAATATAAGTGTTGTATATGTGCCTTAGCCATTCATCATCAGGGAGAAAGTGGTGTCTCCATTTTCCCAGTGAGCGGAGAGACATAACAAACAACTCACTGATTTACGATGTCAAACGTCTGTTATGTCTCTTTTTTTGAGCTCTGTGCCTGAAGATCGCAAAGATCCCGGGTCAGCAGGCACACAGCCGCAGATATCCCAGCTCCCCTGATGAGACACAGGTCTCCTGTCGTGACACCGACCCTCGATCTGCCCATTTTCAGAACCACGAGACCCTAGGCTTCTGAATTCGAGCTGGAGTCTTATGCTGAGCCATTGGCATGCCAAACAGCAGCAAGTTATAGAACCCCGAGAGCGGGACCCATTTCCGCAAAGAACTGTAGTCAGCATGTAACTCCAGGTCAGGGTCTTCAAAAGAACCCTGAAAGGGAAAAAAATAGAGATATTAAAGATGGAAATAATGCTCCTCACACGTGGCTTTCTTACTATTTACTATTTACACAAATACAACAAACTGAGTTCCTCCAAACTATAATAAATCAATTACAGTATATATATATATATATAGAGAGAGAGAGAGAGAGAGAGAGGGAGTAGATTAAAAAAAAGTGCAAAAAACAGAAATACTGTATATCTTTAAAAAGTGAGATAGTGTCTAAGGGTTCAATGTTCATTTAGGAATCAGATGGCAGAGGGGAAAAAGCTGTTCCTGAATCACTGAGTGTGTGCCCTTAGGCTTCTGTACCTCCTACCTGATGGTAACAGTGAGAAAAGGGCATGCCCTGGGTGCTGGATGTCCTTAATAATGGATGCTGTCATTCTGAGACACTGCTCCCTGAAGATGTCCTGGGTACTTTGTAGGCTAGTACCGAAGATGGAGCTGACTAAATTTACAACCCTCTGCAGCTTGTCAAGTCAAGTCACTTTTATTGTCATTTCGACCACAACTGCTATGTACAGTACATAGTAAAAATGAGACATTTTTCAGGACCATGGTGTTACATGACACAGTACAAAAACTAGACTGAACTATGTAAAAAATGGAAAAAAAAAACTACATTAGACCACAGACCTACCCAGGACTGCATAAAGTGCACAAAACAGTGCAGGCATTACAATAAATAATAAACAAGACAATAGGGCAGTAAGGTGTTGATCCAGGCTCTGGATATTGAGTCTGATAGCTTGGGGGAAGAAACTGTTACATAATCTGGCCGTGAGAGCCTGAATGCTTCGGTGCCTTTTCCCAGATGGCAGGAGGGAGATTAATTTGCGTGGAGTCCTTCATAATGCTGTTTGCTTTGTGGATGCAGCATGTAGTGTAAATGTCCGTGATAGCGGGAAGAGAGAGCCCGATGATCTTCTCAGCTGACCTCACTATCCGCTGCAGGGTCTTGCAATCCGAGATGGTGCAATTTCTGAACCAGGCAGTGATGCAGCTGCTCAGGATGCTCTCAATACAACCCCTGTAGAATGTGATGAGGATGGGGGAGGGGGGGTTGGGAGATGGACTTTCCTCAGCCTTTGCAGAAAGTAGTGATGCTGCTGGGCTTTCTTTGCTATGGAGCTGGTGTTGAAGGACCAGGTGAGATTCTCCATCAGGTGAACACCAAGAAATTTGGTGCTCTTAACGATCTTTACCGAGGAGCCGTCGATGTACAGCGGGGAGTGGTTGCTCCGTGCCCTCCTGAAGTCAACAAGCATCTCTTTTGTTTTGTTCACATTCAGAGACAGGTTGGCTGCACCAGTCCGTTAGCTGCTGCTCCTCCTCTCTTTAGGCTGACACATCGTTCTTACTGATGAGACCCACCATGGTCGTGTCATCGGCGAACTTGATGATGTGGTTCGAGTTGTGTGTTGCAGCACAGTCGTGGATCAGCAGAGTGAACAGCAGTGGACTGAGCACACAGCCCTGGGGTCCCCATGCTCAGTATGATGGTGTTGGAGATGCTGCTCCAAATCTGGACTGACTGTGGTCTCCCAGTCAGTAAGTCTTCTTATCACTTGGGTTCTTTATCCATACAAATAACAACTACAGATGCCAGTCTTCTTATTAGTGATTGCTTATTATCACAATCATTGCTGTTATTCCTTATTAATGATTGGTTCAAAAAGTTTAATAATTCAGGTGTGACTCACTCTCGGCAAAGCTTCTGAAAAAGCAAAATAAAACTACAGACAATTGAAAACAGAAAGTTGGGAATATTCAACAGTTCGGGCAGCACCTATGGAGAAAGAAGAGTTAATTCTTCAGGTTTATCTCAACAAAGAGATTCTGGCTTTTTCAGTGGCATGTTGAAGATCTTTGTTGTCTATGCTTTTTAACAAATGTTAATAGCTTGCCAATATCTGATATGCTCCATGGCATTATTGTACCTTTAAGAGTAGAGTATGAGGTGGTATGATCTTTAATATATAGATCTACCATTGGTTGAGATCCTACGCACAGATGCTTTTAATTGATTGCAGCTTAGCATTCAACATCATACTACCGAACAAGCTGACTGTCAAGCTCCACAATCTAGGTCTTAGCATATCAACCTGTAATTGGATCTTAGCCTTCCTCACTAATCGTACCCAGAATGTGAAACACATCAATCCCCATAACTCTGACCACCAGTGCCCTGTAGGGATGCGTACTGAGCCCACTTCTCTACTCCCTCTGCCTGTAATTGCATTTCTGCTCATGCTACAAACTCATTCATCAAATTTGCAGATGGCACAACTGGGATTGGGCTAATCACAAACAATAATGAATCTGCATGTAGTGAGGAAGTGCTGAAACTATCCCACAAAATGCTGGAGTAACTCAGCAGTCCTGCTGAAGGGTCTCGGCCTAAAATGTCGACTACTCTTTTGCACAGATGCTGCCTGACCGGCTGAGTTCCTCCAGCATCTTGTGTGTGTTGCTTGGAATTCCAGCATCTGCAGATTTTCCCTTGTTTGTGCTGAAACTGTCTGATTGGTGCAGGAACCCCAATCTATCACTCAATGTCAAGAAGACAAAAGAAATAATAATTGACTTCAGGAAGGCAAGAGGTCCCAAACAAGCCCTACTATTATAAATGGTGAAGTAGCAGAGAGGGTCTCCAGTTACAAGATTTTGGGGATGAACATCACCAAGGAGCTCTCTCGGTCCGTCAACACAACCTCGATCATAGGGAGGGCACAACGTCAACTATACTACCTGAAGTGCTTAAGGAGAGTTAATCTGCCTCAGAAATTGCTGGCCAACTTTTATCAATGTTTGATGGATGATAGTATGCAAAATGATGGATGATAGTATACAAAATGATAGTATGGTACTCTAACTGCAGCAAGTCAGATCACAAAGCACTCCAACTGGTGATTAGGGTGGCTCAACAAATCACTGGGACTCTACTACCGAACTTGGAGACTATCTACAACTCTCAATGTCTAATGCTTGCTCATAACATCATTAAAGACCCATTGCATCCCAGACACTGTCTTTTCAATCTCCTGCCAAGTGGTAGTAGATACAGAAATATCTTAGACTGAAAAACAGCTTCTTCCCAAGGATTGTTGTGCTACACTCTAGCTTACAAATGGCCTTTGAGTTTTATGAACTATCAAAGTCACATATTACATGTAAATATGGGATTTTTTAAAATTTAAGCTATACTGTATGCATTACAAATATCTTTTGCATGGACTAGAGTAGCACTATAATCTCATTGTCTTGAGCAAAGACAATAAAGTTCTATTCTTTTCTCAGAAAATGATAAAATCTACATGTTATTTGTTTGCCTTACAAGCAACAATACCAATGAATGTAATGAATGCAGTCTAACAGTGATAGTGCATTAACCGCATTCCTATGGTTCTCTTCTGTGTCCTCAATGCTGCCTGTTGTCTCACACAGTCACTTCCTGGACCACATAGTCACAATATATTCCTTCTCCTGATCACCTTCCTACCTTTGTTTTGCTTCCACACAGGATTGCCAAGGACTGAGATGCAGGTGCATGATTGCATAAACTTACACTTTTCCTCTTGTTTCCCATTATATTATGGCCCTCTACACCAGTGGCACGCCTTGTTCATTCTGTTCCCGCTTTACAATAACCTCGTCTCAGCACCCTATCCTCACTGTGTTTTCTGCAGTAGTTGCTCTCAGTAAAGTGGGACCAGGAAGTATAAAAATTGCTCTGCCCACATAGTCACTTCTATTTCAAATAAAGGAACAAAATAACAAAACTCAGATGAGCTGAACTGGAATAAAATTGAAAGGCGAATACCAGGAACATGACAGAAGGAAAAAGGAAGCTTCACACAGAACTCCTCACTGTGATAATCAAAAACAAAAAATGCTGGAACCAGATGGAAATAGAAAAGAAGTTAATATTAAAGGTCAAACGTCATTCTTTTTTCTGACCTGCTGAGTGTTTCCAAAACTTTATGATTTTGTTTCAAATTTCCAGCAACGAGACTATTACAAACATGCCATCGAGCAAATGTTATTCAGGTTCAACTTCAAATTTATTGTCATTCCACCTGATACACAATTGTTGTCATCGTTCCTTACCACATCTTGAGGTGTGTCAGGCAGGCAACCTTGTTGGTTCTTCGGCATTTTTGTCTGTTTTTACGAGGCCGAGTTGCTAGCTCAACGGTCAACCCAAAACGGATGGAAGACGTGCAGGGAGCTGGCTGGATTTGAACCTGGCACCATTCGCCTTGAAGTCAGGTGAAGATGCCACACTACCAGCTAGCTATATACATGTATACAGCCAAACAAAACAATGTCCCTCCAGATCAAGGCACACAACCCAGTATATATAACTCACACACAACATTACACAAATAACATATATTCCATAAGATTGACATTCAGCGTAAGGTGCATTTACAAGTTAAAAGTGTTGCAGCCAATTCCTTCAGTAATGTAATTTATATAAATTAATTGATTCTGAAACCTCAGCTACCCATTCCCCACATTTTAAAACTCCTACTCTATATGCAAATTGTCTCTCTCCTAAGGAGCCTCCATGAGATCCACCTCTCCAATCAAGCTATTGATTCTTTTTAATCTTTCCTTCTTTGGCTGGGCGGGCGTCCATTGTTTCTACTATGATCCCATGAAGTACATTTGGATTTACTTTTCCACATTAAGTGCTCTGTAAACGCAAATAGTTACTGGTTTCCTGTGGTATTTTATGTTCTCCATATAAATAAGAATCTGCAAGAACCTCCTTCAGGCGGAGTGAGTTTGTGATTGGACAGCGGAAGCAGCTCTTAGTCTTTGGTTCTATTATAAATGCACATGCAAATTAATAGTGGAAACCACCTAATTCAGATTACATTTGTGTTCTTCATTAGTGGCCTTGCTTTGCGAGCCTCTCCTAACGGAGGGAAGGAATATTAGCAAGACACGCTTATAGTGGCTTATTTGAATATGCAGCGTCAAGATCCATAATGGCAACATTTGACGGTAATGCAAATATGATTTATTGACAGATGGTAATACTGTGGCTTTATGTACAGTTAAATGGCGAAAGTAAAAAAAAGCCAACTCAAAATCTAGAGGTAGACCGTGGTCGTGTCTCTCCTTTTACAGTCAGTTTCGTTTTAAATGTTAAGAGGATGTGATACTTCCTGAAACAATGTGTGATCGTGCCTTCGGAGTGCTGGGCGGCGTACTGAGTTCAGCCCGAGCCCGTTTCGACCGCATGCGTAAGGTAAGAGGGACTCGGGTCCGGGATCCGTTGGATCATGGTGAGAAGTGGATTGCTGCTGAATGCTGGCGATCCGATCTTGATGTGAACAACATCATCCCGATTTCACTGGCGAATTTCAGGAGAAACCTATTAGTTCCAGACATGGAACAATTATTACACATTGAAGCTTTTAAACTGCTGGAGTGGAATTCGGGGACAGCTCAGCTCTTGGGGATCTCATTCGCCTTTAAAATGGCGCGGATCGCACTCTCCAAGCAATGCTATGTTTATTGTGAATTCTTTTTCATTATAGAAATGCTCTATGCAAATTAGCTTATACTTTGACCTCGGACAAAGCCATCATTTTGTCCGTTTAGTGGAACTGGCTGACCCCCCCCCCCCGCCCCCACCATTTACATTAACCTTGAAGTGGCTTTGGTGATTGGCACTAGAAAATTCCTTATACACTGGTAATCACAGTACCGATGCTATTTCCAGATATCACAATTAACACATTCATTTTTACTGTATAACTTGAGTCTGCCAAAATGCTTTAAGTGAAGGGAAACTATATTGAAATATGTTTATCAGAAATCTAGAGATTGCAATTGGTGGTGTCGATTTGTATATTGGGCTTGCCCGTTTATTTCCCACTATAATACAGGTTGAGTACCCCCCCCCCCCGTCCGAAATTCCAAAATCCAAAAACCTCCGACATCTGATTTTTTTGAGCGCTGACATGGCGTCATGAATGGAAAATTCCACAAGGCGCTGGGAATGTTCCCAGGCGACAGACAGGTCTGAAAAGTAACCTCGTGTGTAATGAACAGAAGCTGGTGACAATTAGAAAAACGCTGCATAAAACGAAATAGGAAGATCATAACGAATAGTGTCAGCGTCGCAGTGAGCATATGCCGCTTAACGGTATGCTGACCATGAAACAAGCAAACATCTACCAAAATGAACTGACAAATGAAGGTAATTGTGAATATTCAGCAGGCTTGTTGCAGAAATTTAAGAAATGGCACAGCATCAAATTTTTAAAGCGTTTGCTGATCGCGCAATTCTTGCGCCAGAAAAAGTCAACAAAGCTAATTGTTTTATACCTTACATAAAACATATTGTAACATTTTAATCAGAACACGGCATCATGGTAAGTGAAGACTGAAAGTCTGCTGCTGTTTAGTGTAGTTTCACAGCTGATTCAGGCATTCCCCTGATGCCGCCGTTCTGCCTTTTTTTTTACCCTTCATACGTTATATATCCATTATATTAATGACATGTAGTATTTTTACTGTTAGTGATGAACAGATGTGAGGCAAAGACTGCTTACCAGCAGCACATAAATTGACAGTTGGAAAGGATGACCATCCTAAGCTATCTCATTGTATATTTTAAAATCAAAAATCTAAAACTCTTCGGGGCCCCAGGCATTTCGGATAAGGGTGCTCAACCTGTATTAGCTACCGGTTAAGATGTGAACTGAAGTAGTGAGCAGACTAGGTCACAGGAAAATTTACTGTTACTCCCAAGGTTCGTTGTTGAATGTGAATTATTCAGCAAGATCATGGATCTGCTAGTCCAGTTAGTCTGCGCAGCTGATATAATTCGTTACCAATGGGCATTATTTGTTGCTAGATCTGATCTGGAAGATTAAGATGCATGCTCTATCATTGGCGACTTGGTAGTGAGTTCACAATTGCTTGGCTTCACAAGACAGAGGGCCATGATGGAGGGATGTCATTCTGACTGGAGGTCGCGTTGCTCATGGATCAGAGCTTGAAATGGACTGATTAGTAAGTCAGTGGTTGGCACAAAAATTGGTAGAGTTGTGTATAGTGAGGAAGGCTGCCCAAGATTTTAGTGGGATATTCAGATAGTTGGAAATGTGAGCAAAGAATTGTCAGATAGAGTTTAATCCTGGTATGTTTACTTTTTTCCAGAATTTACCCTCACGTGCTCAATTCTTCGATATAATGTAAAGGTACAGCACAGGAACAGGATGCCCCACAATGTCTGTGCTGCCCATCAAGTAAAATTAAAACTAAACTTATCCAACTACATATGACCCATATCCCTCCATTCCCTGCATGCTCATGTGCTTGTCTAAATGCTTCTCATTTCCCATAATTGGTTTTATTCCCAGCACTACCCCTGAAAGCAAGTTCCAGGACCCTTAGGAGCAAAAATTTTCAGAAGGATTTTGCAGTCTGTAAAAGAGGCCACACAATTAGAGTGATAAAGAAAGCA